>NC_056744.1:1457240167-1457840167 GCF_019279795.1 Protopterus annectens | reverse complement strand
CCAGGTCACACACCCAGAGACGCTCAAGTCCACGATTGGCCTCAGGGACTTCTTTATGCCTTCCATCCATTTCCCCTGATACCGAAACTCATACAGAAAGCAATATCGTTGGGTTGCAAAATGATCCTTATTGCCCCCTACTGGCCTCGACAGATATGGTTTCCATTCCTGCACCATTACCTTCTCGATGAGCCCTGGACTCTGGATCCGATTCCAGACCTACAGATTCATCAGTCAGGTGGGCTGCATCAGTCCCTCCAAACACTCCAGCTCACAGCTTGGTTGCTCCACTTCCAACCTTAGCCAGGCTTCCCAGCATTTCCCCGGCTGTGCGTGAGATTATTGTCTCCTCTAACAAGTCCACAACTAGAAAGACTTATGCTAGCAAATGGAAACGTTTTTCTTGTTGGGCAGAGGCTAGGAACATAGATCCTTTTTCAGCCCCAGTCCACGAAATTTTGGAGTTCCTAGCACAACTTTTTCATTCTGGGTCCACTTCTGCTACAATCAGGGTTCAATTGGCGGCCATTTCTAACTTTCATGTTGGGTTGTCTAATTCAAACATTATGTCTCATAAGCTCTGTAAAGCCTTTTTAAGAGGGACTACTCTCCTTAGACCTCCAGTGAGAGATCCCCCTCCTCCTTGGGACCTTAATTTGGTACTAACCTCCTTAATTATGCCTCCCTTTGAACCTGCAGTATCCTGCTCCATTAAGTTTTTATCTTGGAAAACACTTTTTCTGGTAGCTATTACTTCAGCCAGATGGGTCTCTGAACTTCAGACACTATGTGTTCATCCTCCATACTTGATTTTTCATAAAGACAGCGTTGCTCTGAGGACTAATCCCTCGTTCCTTCCGAAAGTCTGCTCAGAAAACAATTTAAACCAATCTATAGACCTTCCTGTGTTTTTCCCTAGTCACACCAACAAGGCAGAATACAAATTACACCAATTGAACGTTCATAGGCAATTGCATTTTTACTTGCATAGGACTAAGGATATAAGGAAGTCGGACCAACTATTCCTTTCCTACGCTCTAGGCAAACAAGGTCTCCCAGTTTCCAAAGTGACCTTATCCAGGTGGTTGTCTCACATTATTACTATCATTTATCAATTGAGAAACAAAGAGTTGCCTATCAAACCAAAAGGTCATTCTTCTAGGGCTTTTTGGCCACCTCTGTAGCCTTCCAATCTAGGTTGCCCATGGATTCTATCTGTGCAGCTGCTACGTGGGCAAATCCTCATACCTTTATTTCTCATTACAAGCTAGATATGGTCTCCAGGATTAGAGCTGACTTTGGTTCCACTGTTCTGAAGAGTCTGTTCCAATGAGCTGCCCAGATTGTAGGTGCTAGGGATGCTGTCCCAACCAGCAAGAATGAAGGCAAGATAGATAACTTAACATAAAGAAGTTATGTATCTACCATAACGTTCCATGTTAGTTGTCTTCATCTCGCCTTCTTTCTTGCATCCCACCCTCCGTCCCCCTGTCCTATTAGATCGAGAGGAGTTTTGGTTTCACTGGCTGAGTGTTCTCTGGTTTGTTTCCTCTACTGACTGAGAGAGTATGACAGGTATGCTCAACCTGTTTGTTTAGACATGTTGATTCTCTGGCTATGTCTGGGGTTAGCTATTATAAACAGGCTCTGGGTAGCTAGCACTAGGCATCATGGGATAAGGGGTAGCCTCGATCCAGTAAACAGCTCTCGAGCTATAGAAGATGGCCGAGTCGGAGCCGAGGATCGGCTCCGATCCCAACCAGCAAGAAAGAAGGTGAGATGAAGACAACTAACATGGAACGTTATGGTAGGTGCATAACTTCTTTTTACAAACCGTGTCAACACAACTGTAGCTGGAAACATTATACATCACTTTTAATATAGCAAGTCATTGTCAGTCAGCCATTACATAGCTCATTCAAATCCTGCCTTTTATAGGTTCATAGGATGATACTAGGCTATTGACCCAGAGACCCTTATAAACCTAGCCAAGAATTTCACCCATGTTCCCAAAAAGTCAGCACCTGTTTCCCCAGTCCAACAGGGACACAAGTGAGCTCCCAGGGGTGTATTTTCTGTTTCCCATCCAGTCATCCTGGTTCCTGTTAAAGAGGGTTAGTGAGGTACTTGCTTGACATGGAGAGGGAATCTGTTCCACAGGTGGAGGAGTCCTTGGGACACAAATCTTTCCTGCCACCAAGTTCTATTAATGTCAAAGACCAGGTTGAGGATTTGCATGCAGGTTCCACAAGTGGAGTTTGTCTTATGGATATGCAGCAAATCCATCAAGGCTTGGTCTGAGATGGCCTTGTATGTCAGACACATGTCACCTCAAAGCAAACTGTACAAGACTGAGTAGGGGGACAGGGATTTTAGCCTATCTGTATAGGACAGGTGTTTGAGACCCTGTATTCTCCTAGTCAGGATCCTCTGTGGTCTCTCCAGCTGCTGCATGTGCTTGGCAAGGTACATGCCAAAGGCGGCATTGTACTTAGTAGTGGGTCTGATAAGGGAGGAGTACAAGGATGTTATGACCTCCATTCCTGGATGAAATCCTCTTACTCATAAGGTGGGCCATGTACAAAGCCTTCCCTACAATGGAGGCAATGTGGTGGTCAAAAGTCAGGTTGCTATCAACATGGGTGCCCAGGTCCCTCATGACTGATTGCATGCTTAGTACATTGTTATTAACATGATAATTAGTGGGGACGCCATTTTCCTCAAAGGGGATAATGATGCATTTCTTGGCATTCAGTTTGAGGCCATACTTCTGGCACTAGTCATTAATTTGTGTAAGGCCCTCTTGGAGAATGTTCACATCACTAGGGGAATTTAAGACAGCACCCAGTTTGGAGTCATCTGCAAACTTGGTCAGCCACAGACCACTGGTTTTCGCTTCCACCCCCGAAAAGTATATCCCAAACAGTAGAGTCCCCAAGACCGATCCTTGGGGTACACTGCTCATTACGGGTCTACTGCTAGAGGTGGCTTCCCTTACTTTGGCTGAGTGGGTTCTATCTGTGAGCAATTAGCTACCCATCTGGTAACATACGGGTTGATCCCTAGCCAGGAGAGTTTATCTATTATGCACAAATGGGGAATAGTGTCGAAGGCTTTGGCTAGGTCAAGGTAGGCAGTATGCACCATCTTCCCCTCGTCCATGGCTTTGGTGACTATTTTGACGAAGTCAACCAAGTTTAATAGGCATGATCTCCCTTTGACAAAACCAAACTGTGTGCAGTCAAGTGTTTGGAGGTTACCAATGTCCTTGTTTAGAAGGTCCATGATAATGCGCTCCATGGGGGAAGTAGTAATGGAAGACACCAACCATGCAGCAGAGGGGTCCACAGAATCAGGGTGACAGAGAATCTTTCTTTGGTAAGCCCTTTCAATGTTCCTGAGTGGAGGCTCACCTGTCCATCTCTGGAGGCAGTCAGGGGTCACTTATCTTTGTTCCCAGAAGCCTGGCTAAAAATAACAAAAGACAAGTAGTTACAAAGCATCATATCCAGAGGTTGTTCCATACCCTTTTCCTTCCCTGTCCCAAACATAAAAAAACATCCCAGATGTTCCATCCAGTCAAAGGGATCAGGCAACATTAGAAATTCAAAAGTTGCTAGACAAAAGAGTCATCCAAATAGTCTCCAGAGACCAAATAGGATCCACAACTTATGCAAGTTTCTTTTTAGTTCTAAAGAAAACAGGGGACTGGAGACCAATTCTGGAAATCAGCAACCTAAACAAAGCTGTAAGAAAGTCCATGTAACAGATGGTAACACTGCAGTCAATACTCCCTTTTCTGTGACTAGACAATTGGATGTGCTTGATAGACCTCCAGGATGCATACTACCACATAAGAATGGACAGGCGATCCAGGAGACACTTGAGCTTTTGGCTGGGAGCCAGTCACTACCAATTTCATGCTCTGCCATTTTGGCCTTGCAACAGCCCCCAGAGTGTTCACCAAATGCATGGCAGTAGTCGCAGCTCACTTGATGCACCTAGGATTCTGGGCGTTTCCATATTTCCTAGCCACCACCACCAAGCATCTACTAATAAAATCAAGAAACACCACCTTCCAGCTCTGCTGTCACCTGGGAATTACAATAAATTATGAGAAATCTGCCTTGCTGCCTTCTCAGTGTGTCATTTTTATAGGAGCAGAATTGGACACAACAAAGATGATGGCCAGACTTTCTCCAGAAAGAGTACAAGTTCTACGAAGTCAGGTTTTAAATCTTCTTACAAAGGAAAAAGCACAAGCAAGGACAGTCCTAAAAGCCTTGTGGACCATGGCAGCAGCAATAACTTTGATACCATTAGTATGCCTGCACATGAGGATTCTCCAGTAGCTACTGTCCGCTCAGTGGTCGATGCAAGAACTGCCTATGTCCCACAAAATATTGATAATGGAATCTTGCAAAAAAGACCTTTATTGGTGGCTTTACTCCACTCATGTGACGCTAGGCCGACCATTTGTACTTCCTCAACCATTAGCCACAGTGACCACAGATGCCTCTCACATAGGGTGCAGGGGGGGCATTATCTGGGCAAGACAGTCCAAGACACTTGGCAGGATCATGAGGCCCTTTTGTACATCAATGTCCCAGAGATGAGAGCGGCGCTGCTGGCATCGCATGCATTCCAGGACTATCTTCTGGTGGAAACTATTGCAATACAGGCAGACAGTATGTCACTTGTATGGTATATAAACAAATAAGGAGTAACCAGATCTTACCCCCCTTTGTCGAGAGGCCCTAAGAGTATGGGAGTGGGCGACCTCCTCCCAATGCTTTCTGATAACGATGCATATCCTGGGGAAATTCAGTGTGATAGCAGACAGACTCAGCAGAGTAATTCTGATGTCTCACTAGTGATCCCTAAGACAGGAAGTAGCAGAAACAAATGTCCACAAATGGGGCCAGCCTTACTGTGACATCCATGAATGCCAAATGCAGTAGCAATTTCGCCCTTATCCCTCCTCCGGGGGAGTTACCAAGGGATGCAGATGTTCACAACTGGCCCTCGGGTCTCCTTTATGCCTTCCCTCCCTTCGCTTTAATACAAAAAAGTTCTGCAGAAAGCCAGTTGCTTGGGAAAAGACATAATACTCATTGCCCCATATTGGCCTCTTCAAATCTGGTTCCCCTTCCTGAGGCCTCATCTTGGGGAGGAGCCTTGGATTCTGGACCCAGTTCCAAACCTTCTGACTCATGCATTGGGAATGCTCCATCTTTCCCTTCAAACTCTCAAATTGATAGCTTGGCTGCTCGAATTCCAACCATAGCCAGGTTTACTGACCTCTCTTCATCAGTTAAACACATCCTAATATCTTCTCGTAAGGCTTCAACTAGAAAAATATATAGAAGCAAATGGACCCGTTTTCTGCCCCAGTCAATTCCATACTAGAATTCTTGGCAAAACTTTTCAATGAAGGCGCAGTCGCATCTGCCATTAGAGTTCAGCTAGCAGCGATATCCAGTTTCCAGTTAGGTGAATCAGGCCTCAATATTATGTCTCACAGACTATGCAAAGCCTTTCTTAAAGGTACCTTATTATTAAGACTATCTATCAAAGACCCTCCAGCACCATGGGATTTAAATTTTGTCTTATCTCATTTAATTTTTCCCCCATTCAAACCAGCACCATCTTGTGAACTCAAATTCTTGACATGGAAACCTGTTCTCTTGATAGCAATTACTTCTGCTAGAAGAGTGTCAGATCTGTAAGCCTTGTCAGTAAAGCGCCCCTACTTGCTGTTCCATAGAGACAGGGTCTCGTTATGAAAAAATCCCTATTTTTTGCCAAAAGTATCTTTAGAATAAAATTTGAACCAATCCATAGAACTGTGAGTCTTTTATCCAAATTACAAGAATAAAGCAGAATACATGTTACACCAGTTGGATGTACATAAACCATTGCTTTTCTGCTTACACAGGACTAAGGACTTCAGAAAATCTGACCAACTATTTATATCTTGTTCAGATTCGAAGAAAGGTTCCCCAGTCTCCAAAGTGACACTTTCAAAATGGCTTTCAGACTGCATAACTTTTGTTTATAAATCTCAAAACAGAGATCTTCCCCATAGAGTTAAAGCCCACTCTACAAGAGCCAACAAGAGCTCTACAAGAACTCTTCTGCATTTATGGCTCGATTACCAATTGATACCATTTGAGCTGTGGCAACGTGGGCAAGATCTCATACCTTTATCACTCATTACAAAGTCAATTTGGCGTCCAGGAACAGGGCTTCCTTTGGTTCCACGAGCCACCCAAGAAAGATGGTGCTAGGGACGCTGCCCATCCTGGTAAGAATGAAGGTGAGATAGGACAACAACACATAAAGAAGTTATGTACTCACCATAACGTTCCATGTGTATTGTCCATCTTCGCCTTCATTCTTACATCCCACCCTCCATTCCCCCAGTCTTTTTACTCCTGGAAGACAGAGTTGGTGCAATTGGATATTGTTAAGCTGTGACCTTCTTTATTGCTCTCTAAGGTATTAAACTACCTTTATTTTCTATTCATTTATTATAACTGCAAACAAGATCTGGGGAGTTTTCCTAGTGCATGCTGGGATAAGGTTTAGCCACGAGCTAGTGGAAGACCTCAAGCTTGTATATAACACCGAGTCGGATCCGAGGATCGGATCCAAACCCATCCTAGTAAGAATGAAGGAGAAGATGGACAACACACATGGAACATTATGGTGAGTACATAACTTATTTTTTTTTTTTGCTTGTGCTATGTACTGGATCCTTAACTGTGTTGCTCTGAAATACCCCTTCAACTTGGGCAATCATAATCCACCCTTTTCTATTGGGAAAATGCGTATACCCTTGACTCTTGCTGTGTTCCCCTCCCAAACAAAATCCTTCAGCTCTTTATTATTTGCTGTCCACAACGTCTCCTCTGGTTGATAAGAATATGCCTGACCGCTGCATAAGACTAAAAAGACTAAAAACATTGTAACTGCTTGTATCTTACTATCAATATCCATATAACAGAGCTTCCATTTTCTCAGGTTTTGTATTATCTTTTGTTTAGTCTCTTCCCACATATCCTTAGCTGCCATACTGGTATCATTTTTAATCCATACTCCTAAGTACTTCATTTCTTCATGTCCCCATAAGCATGGATATTGCTGAACTAATTCGTATGTGGGTACATAATTTACCAATATTGCTTTTGTTTCAGCTTCATTCATTTTGTATCCCGAAAAGGTTTGAAAATGTTTCACTATGTTCCCTAGCACTGTAATGTCCCTTTCTGGTTCTGTCAGGAATAAAATAATGTCATCTGCAAATAGAGCCAGCTGTTCTTGACTACCATACTAATTATATCCTTGTATTTCTTAGTCCCTTATTTTCTTTGCCAGTGGTTTTAAATGTAATGCAAATAACAAGGGAGAGGGGACATCGCTGCCTGGTTCCTGTGCTCAAGCAGAGATTATCAGAGAGGACCCCCACCCACTTTAATTTTCACTTCCGATCCCTCATATATTCTCCTAATCAACCTTATAATTTTATCAGGGAATGCAAATGCTTCCATTGCTCTGCTCATAAAGTCCCAGCGTACTCTGTGAAATGCTTTCTGTGCATCAAAACCCACCACCAACAGTGGTATTTTCTTACATTCTGCTTCCTTCTTGATCATCACTGTTTTGTTAATGTTGTCAAATGTTTGCCTCCCCTTCACAATCTTGATGCACTTTTTGGTGATGCCCCCCCACCACAAACTCTGAAAATTATAGACTATTTAGCCTTAGGAGTCTGATCTGTAAAGCTATGAAGTGTATCATAACCGATCTCATTAATTATGACGTCAATAATTATTAGGTTCGACTCCCAGCAATCTGGCTTTGCTAAGAACAAATTATACCACTTAAACCTTGTTAATTGTTTTGAGAGAGTCATACAAGATGTAGACAATGGTCATGCTGTTCACACAGCTTATCTCAGTATTGACAAAGCATTTAATACCTTATCTCATGCTGGTATTGTAAGGAAACTATCGGCCTCATAGATCCTAATGTGGCAAGATGGATCAACAGTTATTTGTTTTATTTATTGATATTTGTTTACCAGGAAAATAACACTGGGTACAGTTGCCCTTTTTCAGCGGAGGACTAGGGAGAAAAGAAAACAAATTTAATACATTCCCTGTTTACAATAACACATTTTATAATGAAGTTTCAGTGAATACATTGCATAGTAGTCAGTATAATAAAATTTGTATTGATATTCACAAATATTAATATATAAGCATTCCACTGAGAATTTACAGATATAATAGTGGTGTGTAAGATAGATAAGAACAGATAGGAGTAAATTCAGAAATACATTAGGGTGAGGTATTAAAGGGGGTAAGCACGTTTAAAGGTTAATAGAGAAGCAGTGATGGAACTGTAATTTGGTTGTGCTAATTAGAAGTAGGTATAGTAGTTTAAGTACTAGAATAAAGTGAAGTATTAGAAGAGAGGGATAAGCAGGTTAAGTGATTTAGTACTTTAAGGGGAGGAATAAGAAGGTGATGAATGATCTTGGCAGAGTTTGTAGGAATTTCCTTACTCTGTGAAGGGTACCTAGTTTTTGATGGGTTTTCTTGATGTTGTTGTGAATATGTAAATCAAAATTTAAGATTGTCATCGACTGTCATGCCAAGTAGTTTTGTATGTGAGGTAACATCAATCATGGTTTTACTCAAGGAAGAAAATTTAAAGTTGTTTTTTCATGGAAATCAGATTTTGGAAAAAAGAGAAGTTATTTATTTTTGGGGGGATTTAGTAGCAGGCAATTATCCTGAAGCCAGCTTTTAACAGAGTTAAAGGCTTCTTGAGTAATTCTCTTAAGATGTATGAAGTTATCTAAAGTGCATATTAGGGTAGAATTGTCAGTGTATTGTATGAGGGAAGCTTGCTGAGAGGATTTACGTAAATTGTTAGTGAATATATTGAAGAGGAGAAGGCTGAGAATGGAGCTCGATAGATACCAGTCTGTTAAATGACAGGAAGGAAGAGAGAAAAGGTGGAGAGCCATTTAACAGAATGGAAAGACAGTTGACAGAGGAGTCTTTGGTGAGATACTAGCTCAAATGCTGTAGAGAGATCAAGGAATACAAAGGAAACAAGTTGTCTTTGTCTCTGGCTTTGTTAGTGGCATCTGTGAAGCTTAATAAGGCTGTAGTAATGCTTTAGGTGGAGCTAAGACCATGCTGTGTGGGGGAAAGTAGTTTTTCCTGAAGGATGTGTTCAAAGAGTTGTTTGTGAATGCACTTCTTCAAAAGTTTTGACAAAGTGGATAATATGGCAATAGGTCTGAAACTGATAATATCAGATGAAGTTCCTCCTTTTTGAAGTAGGGATGATGAAGAATTTTTTTCCATGGAGAAGGAAAGTACGATTCCTTGATACTTCTGTTAATTAAGACAGACACAGCATAGGTATTCTGCTGGGAGATTGTCTACCGAAGGAGAACAGAGTTACCATTTAAGGTGTAGTAGTTTGATACAGGACATCTGGGTGGGTTTTTAGGGTGAAACAGGGAGTATTTGCTGTCTGTGGATAGGACATGTCAGGATTGTTAGGAGGAAAATCTTTGCCTACACATTGATATCAATCCTTGATAGGGATGGCAATCTCTAACCTGCAGTCCAAATAAATTCTTGGCCTCTTCCCATTCTATTACCTTTCCCTTTCTAGTTATTTGCTCCCAATACCTTGGTTCCTTTGCTAGTTTTCTGTAATAAATTGCAGCCCCCTCTTGCCTATTATCTGTATCCCTGACCACAGTCAACCCTATTGGCAAAATCTCTGTTCTCCATTCCCGTGCTGATTTGGTTCTTAGAGTACTCCATGCTATTTTATGAATATAACACTCTTTATGATTTTGGTTGTTCTCCTTAAGAGTCTGCACCCAAAATCCCAATCTCTTCTTATTTCTTGAACTTCCTCCCTGTGTCAGCATCATTCCTTTCCACTTTGAATTATAGTTTTCTGCTTGTGCTATGTATGAGTCTTAAATGTGTTGTCCTAAAATACCCCCTCAAATTAGGTAGTCCTAGTCCACCTAGTCCACAAAACACTAACGTATGCAAGAGATGCAGTTATATAGCCAAACTGGAAGCTAAGCTGTCTCCACCCAAGACTGGAACAGACAGTCAAGAGGAGAAGGTTAAAACTTGCACCACACCTCAAGCTGCACACAGACCTACTAAGACAGCACTGGCAAAAAATAGACATAAATACATGAAATCATATTTGGAGGCTCTAAATAAAAACCTGCAAAAGCATCAGAGACCTCCAAAGCAGACACCCAAACTACCTGCACTTCCCGTCACAAACTAGACAACACATAAAACACAAAATCAGTGTGCCGCACAATCACAGCCCTTAAGGTAAAATAACATACCTAACACACTAGTAATAGGTGGCTCTATAGTCAGGCACACTGAAGTCCCACTCACTAGACTGGACAAGCAGAAGGTTGCTGTTAGCTGCCTGTTGGGAGCCAGAATCTGCCACATAACACAAGCACTCAGGTCACACCAGAACAAGTACAAATATGACTCTGTCATTGTTCATGTTGGTGTGAATGACTTGAGATGTACCTCCCTGGACTACATGAAAAAAGACATGGAAGAGCTCTCTGATCATGTAGCCCAGGCAGGTATGACCCTGACCCCGAGTAGCATCTTGCCCTCACCAAGAATGATACCGCAGTATAAAGAAAAAAATATCAATTTCAACAATTGGCTAAGCTTCTGGTGTCATTCAAAGGGGATCCAGTGTCTGTTAGCCTGGGACGACATGCTCAACAAGTCTTGTTGCTTCACAAGAGACAGCTTGCACGTGTCACCCCTAGGCTTTCGAATACTGGCCAAGGCTCTTGCTGCCCCCATAGCGCCATTTTTAGGCAAGGCTCTAAATTCAAACCCACCTCCGTAAACAGCACAAATAAAACAATGAGGGTTATGCTACTCGATGCCAGGAGTTTAAATCTCAAAATGCACATGCTCAAAGCACTCCTCATTATGGAGAACATCGACATCTTTGCAGTAACTGAAACCTGGTTCAAGGCTCCACAGAGCACCCCAGCATTACCGGGCTACAACTCATACCACACATTTCGGCCACAGAACATGGACCGAAACACAAAAGGAGGGGTGTATCCATATTCATCAAGGATACCTACACCTCCAGGTTAGTGGCGCAGCATGATACCTCTGAGATCATCCACGTGCAACTAACATCAGGCAAATCTGCAGTGCAAATTGTGGCCTGCTACAGATCACCCTCTATGACCCAGAACCACCACTCCGCCTTTCTGGAGTCAATGGAAAACATGAAGGTCCTACCGAACACCCTGATATTGGGCGATTTCAGTTACCCTACCATTCACTGAGAAGACTACTCAAGTACAAATTCCCAGGCCCAGCGCTTCCTGGAATTCATCAACTCAAACACCCTGGATCAGCTGGTAAACTACCCTACCAGAGGCGAAAACATGTTGAACCTGGTCATCACCAGCATGGGCGACAGGTGTTCCACACCGGAGGTCAACCCATCACTGGTTAGATCAGACCATAAACTAATCACTCTGGATGTCCACACCCCACCACCACCCCCAATTAAGGAAACCACAGTAAAAAACTTCTGTAAAGCAAACTTCACCTTACTTAAGACAGAGGTGCTAAGTTTCACAGCCCCCACGCTAAAGGATAACACTGCCCAAGATGCAGAAACCTTTGCAAATGCACTCTATGAGCACCTACAAGGATGCATGGATCGTGCCATCCCTAGCAAAACCAAGACTCACTCCTCTAAGAGAAGGAAACCTGTATGCTGGAACCCTGCAATAAACAGGCTATACAGTAGAAGGAGGAAACGAGTTCAGAAAAAAAGCAAATCCCAAGAAGGAAAGACATCCCTGATCAGTATCAGTAAGAAACTAAGGTCCCTCATGAAATCATCCAAGGCTAACTTTGAAAGAAAAATAGCCAAGGATTCAAAAGATAACCACAAAACCTTCTTCAGCTATGTTAAGAATCTAAGTGGCAACTTGCAGATATGCACTGAACTAGTGCAAAATAGCACAAAATATACTGAACCTACTGATATTGCCAACATCCTGGCAGATAGATTCAGTGCAAATTTCACCCCCCTCTCACCTCCAAAAGGGCCCGCAACAATACCGGAAAAGTGTAGTACCCCAGAAATCACCAACGCACAGGTGAAAACAGCCCTTTCAAATGCCAAAAACACAGCATCAATGGGACCAGATGGTGTCCCAGGCTGTGTCTTGCATGAACTACAGAATAAACTAACCCCCCAACTGAACATGCTCTTCATCCTCAGCCTCTCCACAGGCTATGTGCCCATAGAATGGTGCACAACAATGGTTATTCCTCTCTACAAAGGAGGAGCCATAACTGACCCTGGTAACTATTGCCCCATAAGCCTGACTAACCTGGTCTGCAAGGCTATGGAGTGCATCATCATGGAACTCATTAACAAAGACATTGGGAACCTCCAAACACTTGAACCTACCCAGTTCGGCTTTGTTAAAGGCAGATCATGCTTACTAAACCTGGTTGACTTCTTCGAGACAGTCACCAAGGCCATAGATAGGGAAAGGTGGTTCACACAGCCTACCTTGACCTCGCCAAGGCTTTCGACACCATTCCCCACTCGGGTTTTACAGAAAAACTCACCAGCCTGAACATAAACCCCTACATCACGAGATGAGTTGCCAACTGGCTTACAGACAGAACTCACACGGTAAGAAAGCGGGTTCCAGGTCCAACTCTAAGCCAGTCACAAGTGGTGTCCCGCAAGGCTCGGTCCTGGAACCCCTACTGTTTGGCATATACTTCTCAGAAGTACAGGCATACACAGGAGGACTATGGCTAACCAAGTTCTTCAATGACTGCAAACTGGAAGCCATAATTGACTCTCTGGCTGACATGGACATCCTCCAAAAGGGCCTTACTGAGACGGACACCTGGTGTCAAAGTCATGGCCTCAAGCTAAATACCAAAAAATGCATAGCCATCCCATTTGGGAAAAACAAAACACCCACAAATTACCACATAGGTGGCAGCCCCCTTAATACAGAAGAGGTAATAAGAAATCTGGGGACCCAGGTAGATAATAATCTGTCCTTTGACAGTCATATTGCCAAAGTAGTTAGGAAATCCTTCTATGTGGCCCATCTAATTACTAAAGGGTTTGCATCAAGAAATAAAGAGGTCATAGTGCCCCTCTACTCGTCACTCATTAGAACCATCATAGAGTACAATGCCCCATTTGGGATGCACCTCACAAGACACTTCCAACAGCTGGGAAGACCACAAAAGTACCTCACCAAGAGGATTACTGGCCTCAAACATATGTCCTATGCAGCCCGACTGAAATAACTCCGGCTGTACTCAGTGGCATATCGCTTACTCAGAGGTGATCTCTGCCTGACTTACAAAGCCATGTCCAAATCAGAATTGATGGACATGCTCCACCTAAAGAAATCCAAGTCACTGCGAGTCACCCGCTCTATTGAGCTAAACCTTGCCACAACAATAAATATAACATGCTAGAAGGATAGATTCCTGTCACAGAGACTCCCCATGCTTTGGAACAAAATTCCAAATTGCATCAGGCAGAGCCCCTCACTAACACTCTTCAAGAGAAACCTTGACGAGTAGATGGGTAACAGAAAATACAGCCCTGGGATCACTTCATTGGCTCTGCTTGACAGAGGATCAGTTAATTAATCAATGGGGTGGCAAAAGCTGACACACTCTGGCTAGGCTTATAAATGCCCTCGGGCAGATAGCCTAGTACCTACCTATGAACCTTGTTCTAGTGGTAGAATGAGCTTATCCCACTTGAATCTTGCTGTCTTCCCCTCTCAGATAAAATCCTTCAACTCTTTTTTAATTGCTATCCACAACTTCTTCTCCAGTTGATAAAAGTATGCCTGATCTGTGTATAAGACTAAAGGGACTAAAAACATTTAAATGACTTGTATCTTAGTATCCATATCCATATAACAAAACTTTTAGTTTCTCAATTTTGTGTTATCTTCTGTTTAGTCTCTTCCCACATATCCTTAGCTGCCAGCGCAGAGTCATTTCTAATCCATACTCCTAAATACTTCATTTTATCATGTCTCCATAAAGATGAATATTGTTGGACCAATTCGTTTGTGGGTATATAATTTACTGCTATTGCCTTTGTTTAAGCTTCATTAATTTTGTATCCCGAGAAGATTTGAAACTGTCTTAAAATGTTCCACAACACTGTAATATCCTTTTCTGGTTTTGTCATGTATAAAATAATATCACCTGCAAATAGAGTTTGCTTTTCCTGACTACCATGCCAATTATATCCTTGAATTTCTGAGTCCTTCATTTTCTTTGCCAGTGGTTCTAAATGTAATGCAAACAACAAAGGGGAAAGCAGACAACCCTGCCTGGTTCCTCTACTCAAGCAGAAATTGTCGGAGAGGACTCCACCTACTTTAATTTGCACCCCGTATCCCCCTTATATTCTTCTAATCAACCTTATAACTGTAGCATGGAAAGGAAATGCTTCCATTGCCCTGCTCATGAAGTCCTAATCTACTGTGTCAAATGCTTTCTCTGCATCAGGATCCACCAATAAAAGTGGTACTTTCTTACATTCTGCTTCCCTCTGGATCATCAGTTTTCTGTTAATATTGTCAAATGTTTGCCTCCCCTCCACAAAACCACACTGATCCATATCTATCAGTTTTGGTATCACTTTTGCCATTCTTTTAGCCATTATAGACATAAACACTTTATAATCATGGTTTTGTATTGAAATGGGCCTGTATGAAGCTGGATCCGATGGATCTTTACCCTCTTTAGAATATATGAGGGTTACTACTGTCTTCTTCCAGGATGCTGGTACTTCTCCTCCTCTTAAAATACTGTTAAACAAAACCTTCCATATCTTTATCAATTTTTTCCCTCCTAACTTCCCTAACACTGCAACAGTTCTTTGCATTTTTTGCTGTCTTAATCACTCAGCCAAAGCCCTTTCATAACGAGGAAGTTCTGAAAAACAAACCCTTAAGGGACTACTGTGAGTCATATTTCTTATTGTAAATGTTACCTGTGACTTACCTTCTCTTGTCCACTTCATTTTGCATAGCAGTGTCTCCTACAATGAGCTTATTTTCCAAAGCTTTAAGTCTTCTCCCTACTCCTTTAATGCTTCAATCTTTTTTCCAAAGTGTCAATGTATTCAGTTCTGGAATCCTTTCCTGTTTAATCTTTTCTGATTGACAGACAACATCATATTCCCATTACTAATCATTACAATTACATCTGTAAACAGTTCCTTACACTGTTTTACAAACCCAGATGTTTTTAAGTAATAAATTGGAAACCTATAGTAATACTCATAAAGGGGTGACTGGTAACTTTTTCTACTGAAACATATATTCTATTTATTTTGGGACTCAGTCTGAAGTTCTTAGAATAATAAGTATCTCAAGGAACATCTACCAGCCCCATGATCTTTGCATAAACCTGTACATATCTTACAGTGTTGAGACCTGAGCACCTTGAGAATCACTCCATACATTTTATTCCAGTCCCCAATGAAAATAACAATCTCCTTCTGAAAAGTAAGATGTTGTTGTCAATCTCGCCTTCATTCTTGCTGGATGGGTTCGGAGCCGATCCTCGGCTCCGAATCGGCTTATACCAAAGCTCGAGAGCTATTTTTTCCGGCTCGAGGTAACCCTCTATCCCACAATGCTAGGCGCTAACTACCCAGATCTCGTTTGCCGCTTAGCTGCGAGGTTGCGTTTTTGCCGGCTCTCTGGTAATTTTTCAAAAAAAAACAGCTTTTTGGGTAAGATTTTTTCCCTTTTATTTCAGGGTTAGTGTTCGTTATACCCCTTGTCCCCTCTTAGAGTAACCCGCTTTGTATAGTCCCCTTTTGGGTCTATTTTCTATCCCCTCAACCCTTCCTTCCCCTTATACATCTAGGCCTTAGGGCCAAGTTAGTTTTTGGGTAAATTTGTTAAAGTCTGTGTTAGTTGTAGTCTTAGTCTTCGGTGTGGTGTAGTGACTGAACTAGTTTTTTTATTTACTGTGGTGTGTGTGTGTGTGTGGTTGTTTGGGTGTGTTCCACCATTATGTCTAAGGAGTCCAAGGTCTCAGGCTTCAAGAAGTGTGACTCGTGCTGTCAGAAAATGTCTCTGACAGACGGTCACACGTCTTGCGTGTATTGCCTAAGCCCTCTGCACCTGCAGGACTCTTGTTCCGTCTGCCATGCATTCAGTCCAAGAGTCCTGCAGGAACGCAGAAACAAATTCATTTTGAGAGGCTTATTGAAGCCTGAAGGCTCCCCGGCCAAGTCTTCGTCGGGCAAGCCTTCTAAGCCCACTAAATTGTCGGCTCCGAGTTTAGAGCCTCCGACCATTGGTGCTACTTCTGCTTCGGCATCGGCTCCAGCTGGAGCTGACACTTCAAAATCTCAGTTGTTTCCGATAGTTTTGTCGGAACCGACTTTGACCCGTAAGCGCTGCAGGTCCCCCTC
This sequence comes from Protopterus annectens, assembly GCF_019279795.1. Classification (NCBI taxonomy): domain Eukaryota; kingdom Metazoa; phylum Chordata; order Ceratodontiformes; family Protopteridae; genus Protopterus; species Protopterus annectens. The sequence continues at coordinate 1,457,823,595 of NC_056744.1, read as the reverse complement.
TTTGGAGTCTGTCCATTCGGCTCCGAGATCTCCTTTGCTTTCGGAGCGCAGTCACCGGTCCCATTCCTCTCGGTCTTCCAGGCTTTCAGACTATGACCTCGAGAGGGTGGTTAGTAGACTCCTTAAGTCGCAGGCACTGGACCAGATGCTTCATAGCCCTTCTCAACAGACAGTGACTATCCCCATTCCATCATCGATTCCTCCTCCGACTCTTCCCCTGCGTTCAGAGCCAGAGTTTGTGGGAGCCGGGACCTTTGACACGGAGCCAATACCACCAATTTCGGTTCCGTCGTCGGCTACGATTTCTTCTATGGTGCCATCCTTGGAGGGATCCGGATGCCATGACTCCCTCGTCGGCTCCGAGGGGGCGAGTGACATCAGACCCTTGTCTGACCCCATTCTCCCTCTCGGAGCCTCAGCGCAGGTGAGTTCGGCTCCGACATTGGCCTCGGAGTCATCCCTCTCGGTGCCAGGAGGGGTCCTTATCTCTTCGGAGTGGGGACCTTCTTCTCTGCCTGATAGGGGTGCTTTCGAGGTCATGAGGAGTGTGCTGGCCCCTGTGCCTGTTCCTCGGTCGGCTCCCTCAGCTCCTCCCACTGTAGTGCCTGCTACGGTCTCTACTCATCCTCTCGACCCTGACCACAGAGATCCTATGCCTCAGGGGCCCCCATTGGGAGCATCCTCCTCTTCTGAGGCCACCCCTGATCCGTCAGGGGAGCCCCCCTCAGAAGAGGAAATGTAAGAGGAAGCATCTGGACTCTCCTGAGTCCGTCACATCTGATACCGACTTGGATGAGTCGGAGGGGTCCCCAAGATCTCCCTCTGAGGATGTCTCCTTCTCTGACATCCTTGAGATCCTCAAGCAGAGGGGGAACTGGTCTACCCTCAATCCTTCCGAGGACGCGTCGGTCTACCTAGAGGCGTTTGGTTCTCGCCCCTCCACCTCCTGGGTGTCTCCGCCCTTTGACCCCGTTATGGAAGTGGTGGCCAGGAAGGCATGGACGGCCCCTGACTCGATGGAACCAACCCCGCGGAGGCCTTCAAAATTTATCACAGCCCCTGCTGATAAACAGTTTTTGAGCAAGGGTGTCCTTGTTGATGCCATGGTGGTGGCTGCAGCCACTAAGAAGGAACTGGCTGATCCTTCGGTACCTATCCATCCTCTTAATAAAAAATCTAGAACCATGGATAGGTACGGCAAGCGGATGTTTTCTTCAGCGACCTTTACCATGCGGTCGCTGAATTACTTATGTCATTTCACCCGTCTTCAAAGAGACTTGCTCAAAGAAATGGGCGACACTCTACAGGATCCAACAGTTGCGTGGTCTCAGGACAAAATCAACTCCCACCTGGCAACCCTAAACTCGATTGTTAACTCCTCCATGTGGCTTATTTCTTATGCGGCCGATGGGGCAATTAGGGCTGCAGGCACAGGTGTGGCCTTAAGACGACATGCTTGGATGCGGCTTTGTAACTTTGCTGACCCCTTCAAGGCATCCTTCACCAACTCTCCCTTTGATGGTTCGGCTTTGTTTGGAACTCAGGTGAAGGATACTTTGACCAGATGCGAACAAGACGGCAAGACTCTCTCTGCCGTGGGAGTCCGTTTTGCCACCCCATCCAGACCATACCCCAAAGGTCAGAAGGGTGGAAAAATGTGGTTCCACAGACCACAGGGAGTCGCGCTGGACGCATGAGGCGAGTTCCCCTCTAGAGGTAGGGGGGGGACAACAATAGACGCCACCCCAGGGGTAGTGGGGGTCCACAGAATCAGGGTAGCAGAGAAGCTGTCTCTGGCCAACCCTTCCAGCATCCCTGAGAAGCTGCCCGACTGTCCACCTTCGGAGGCAGTCGGGGGAAGATTATCACTGTACCCAAAAGCCTGGCTTTCCCTTATCGAAGACACATGGGTACGGTCGATCATATCCGAGGGTTACAAAATTCCCTCTGTCCACACCCCAAAACAGCCAAACAGGCCCCTTCCAGATGTTCCACCCGGTCTAAGGGAACAAGCAGTGTTAGAAATCTCAAAACTGCTAAGAAAAAGGGCCATCCAGCCAGTCCCAGCAGACCAGCAAGGATCCGGAATCTACTCCAAGTTCTTTTTAGTACCAAAAAAGACAGGGGACTGGAGACCAGTTTTGGATCTCAGCAGACTGAACAAGTCTGTTCAAAGAACGAAGTTCCGGATGGTCATGCTACAGTCCATTCTACCCTTTTTGGGTCAGGACCATTGGGTGTGCTCTATAGACCTTCAGGATGCGTACTACCACATCAAAATGCACAGACGCTCCAGAAGGTTTCTCCACTTCCGGCTGGGAGCCAGTCACTACCAGTTCAGGGCCCTGCCCTTTGGTCTCACTACAGCCCCCCGAGTGTTTACCAAATGCATGGCAGTGGTTACTGCTCATCTGAGGCGTCAAGGATTCCAGGTGTTTCCATATCTAGACGACTGGCTCCTTACCGCCACCACCAGGCGTCAACTTATTCAATCCAGAGATTACACCATTCAGATTTGCGAAGAGCTAGGTATCTCCATAAACTTCAAAAAGTCTGCCTTGTCGCCTTGTCAGTCTATTACCTTCATAGGCGCCATATTAGACACAGTCGAACTCTCTGCAAAATTGACGGCTCAAAGAATCTCAGATACTCGCGAACATGTTCATATCCTGCTTCAGAACAACAAAATTCAGGCCAGGTTTGTACTGAAGACTCTAGGCCTCATGGCGGCTGCCATTACATTACTTCCCTTAGCGCGATTCCACATGCGACTCCTGCAATGGATGCTCTTCTCTCAGTGGTCCCTCCAGCAGCTCCCAATGTCACACTACATTTTGATAACCCAGTTATGCAAGAAACACCTGTCTTGGTGGATGGTCTCCCTTCAAGTGTCTCAGGGCAGACCCTTCGTTCCCCTCCCCCCCGGTTGCTACAGTGACAACGGATGCCTCCCTGATCGGGTGGGGGGGCATTTTCAGGGCAGGACAGTCCAGGGCACTTGGCAACCTTTGGACTGCCACCTGCACATCAATGTCCTAGAGATGAGAGCAGTTATTTTAGCATTGCAAGCCCTTCAGGACTCTCTTCCCATCGGGACGATTGCAGTTCAGATGGACAATATGTCCGTAGTGTGGTACATCAACAAGCAGGGCAGAACCAAGTCCTATCCCTTATGTCGAGAAGCACTCAGACTTTGGCAGTGGACGATCTCCTCTCAACGGTTTCTGATAGCAACGCATATCCCCGGGAAGTCCAACGTCATAGCGGACAGGCTGAGCAGAGCCATTCTCATGCCGCACGAGTGGTCTCTCAAGCAGTCAGTAGTGGAAGAAATTTTCAAAAAATGGGGTCAGCCTTGCTGCGATCTTTTCACTACACCCCAGAACAGCAAATGCCACAAATTTTTCACTCTCTTCCCTCTTCCCGGCCACCCTCCCAGAGACGCTGTAGTCCACAGTTGGTCCCAGGGTCTCCTGTACACCTTTCCCCCCTTTCCATTAATCACTCAGTTGATTCAGAAAGCTACCGCCTTGAGATCCACCATGATCCTCATTGCTCCGTACTGGCCTTGACAAATATGGTTTCCGTTCCTGCACCGTTAGCTCTTGGAGCAGCCCTGACATCTGGACCCAGTTCCAGATCTCTTGACCCATCAGTCGGGCAAGCTGCACCAATCTCTCCCCTCTCTCAACCTCACAGCTTGGTTGCTCCACTTCCAACCTTAGCCAGGCTTCCCTTTATCTCCCATTCGGTACGTGACATAATTTTAGCTTCTCACAAATCTTCTACCAGGAGGATTTATGCCAGCAAATGGAAACATTTTTCCTTCTGGGCAAAATCTAGGAACATAGACCCATTTGTGGCTCCTATCCAATCGGTCTTAGATTTTTTGGCCGAACTCTTTCATTCGGGTTCTTCTTCCTCCACTATCAGAGTCCAGTTAGCGGCCATTTCAAATTTTCATGTTGGCTTGGCAGACTCCTCCATTATGTCTCATAAACTTTGTAAAGCATTCCTTAAAGGTATCTTTTTACTCAAGCCCCCGGTTAGACATCCCCCACCGCAGTAGGATATGAATCTAGTTTTAACCTCCTTGATTCTCCCTCCCTTTGAACCTGCGGCTTCCTGTTCCTTGAAGTTACTCTCATGGAAAACTTTGTTTCTAGTAGCCATAACCTCTGCGAGGAGAGTCTCAGAACTTCACGCCCTTTGTGTTCGTCTTCCTTATCTTGTTTTCCATAAAGATAGAGTGTCCCTCAGGACTAACCCCTCCTTTTTACCCAAGATATCTTCTGAGGCAAATCTAAACCAGACTATCGATCTCCCAGTTTTCTGCCCTAATTACTCTGACAGAGCGGAAGAAAAGTTGCATTTCTTGGATGTTCATCGCCAACTCTGTTACTACTTGGATAGAACCAAGCAAATTAGGAAATCTGACCAGCTCTTCCTGTCTTATGCTGAAGGGAAGAAAGGCCTTCCAGTTTCCAAAGTAACCCTTTCTAGGTGGTTGGCCTCTGTCATCACTTTCATCTATGAACTGAGGCGTCAAAACCTTCCTTCAAGACCTAGAGCCCATTCAACTAGAGCCTTAACTACGTCTATAGCCTTTCAGGGCAGGTTGCCCTTAGATTCAATTTGTGCGGCAGCCACATGGGCCTCTCCCCATACCTTTATTTCTCATTACAAATTGGACATGGCCTCCAGAAGCCGAGCTAACTTTGGTTCCACCGTCCTCAAGAGTCTGTTCCAATGAGCCACCCAGGGTTGAGCTGCTAGGAACGTGGTCCCATCCAGCAAGAATGAAGGTGAGATTGACAACTTAACATTGAGAAGTTATGTACCTACCATAACGTTCCATGTTAGTTGTCTTCTTCTCGCCTTCTTTCTTGCGTCCCGCCCTCCAACCCCCTAGCCTGGACAGACCGATAGGATCCTACGGAGCCTTTCCTTTTTTCCCCCTATGGTCTCCAGTGGTTATCCTTTTCTTGGGATGGCTATCTATATGGGTATGCCATTCTCTCCTTTGTTCTGGGGGCAGAACTGCTATAGTGTTAGCTATCAAACGAGATCTGGGTAGTTAGCGCCTAGCATTGTGGGATACAGGGTTACCTCGAGCCAGTAAAAATAGCTCTCGAGCTTTGGTATAAGCCGAATCGGAGCCGAGGATCGGCTCCGAACCCATCAAGCAAGAAAGAAGGCGAGAAGAAGACAACAAACATGGAACGTTATGGTAGGTACATAACTTCTCATTTTGTTGCATCTACAAAGTCTCACAGTGAAGTACCTGGAGGGAAACACTTACTGAAAACCATGATATGGATTCCTCCTTTAAATCCTTTTACCCATTCAAAATTACCCTTCTCATTTATTACTGTTTCTTAGTTATAAAATGCACGATATTCTAGTCTGCCACGTAAACCAGTATCACCTCCCAAATAGCAGCCAGTGGTTGTGATATAAGCAGAATGTATCAGCAGAATTACTCCCTTTGATCATACTCTAGTAAAAATAGAGAACACTCCCCTAAAACTCCTACCCTTAATTAAAGCCTTATATTCTTGCTTGTCAAGGTGTGTCTGACATACAGCTACTATCAAAGTACATAGTTGCTGCAAGTGTATTGCAGTTCTGTTTTTCATAGCTAGATTGGTCAACCCATTTACACTGCATGTTCAAAATTTCATCTGATATGTACCTTTTGAGCCATTATTATCAGCATTTTTAAGAAATTACCCACAAGATATCCACATAAGTAGACACTTGTGTTAAAGTCATCATATCATGCACTTGTAGATTGCATTAGAGACTAATCTAATTGCGATAAATGATATATTTGTTTGATTTTTTTTGTGCATAGCCTGCTCATGACAAGAATTATATATAGACAATAAACCAAAAAAAAACAAAAAAAAAACCTATCAAAATTACTCAAACTGTTAGTCTGACACTCCAGACCCATGATTATTGCTTCTTTCCATGCTCAGTCCTTGTTACCTAACACAACAGTACCTGTAACATTCCCTACTGATTATGAAAGTGTCAGGTGTCCATGCCTCCTCAATGGTCACTATCTTCTTCTTTAAACATATTTACTGGAGTACTGTTTATTAACCAGATAAAGCACGTTATAAAATACAGAAAACAAACAAAAGCCTGTATGTTCCAGTCCAGAGAACTTACACAAACTTTATAGCTTGTATACTTTTGAAGTAAACTAATTAAAAGAGTAGCAAAAATTATCATAAAGTATTTTAACATGAATCTATATAAACTTGTTATAAATTGCTCATTCATAATAACTTTGATGTTAAGATTGCTAAAAGAGAGTTGGGATAAGAGAGAGAGAGAGCGAGAGAGATGAAAATGGTAGAAAAGCTAACTATTTTCAGTAGCTCTAATTTGAGGAAAGTCAGACCAACAAACCAATGAAGGAGGACTCTGAGGAGTCTGTAAGAGATTGAGTAAAAGCCCTGTCCCTCTACTCAGTCTCCCACAGACTCCTTAGATGTGAACTCTGTCTGGCATACAAAGCAATCTCAGACATCGCCGTGATGGGACTGCTGCATATTCGCAAGTCAAGCTCCACTCGAGTAACCCGCACATGCAACATCAACCTGGTCTGTGACATCAACAAGAGTCGTTGGCGGGACAGATTTGTGTCCCAGAGACCCCCCTTTTGTGGAATAGACTCCCTCTCCATGTAAAGCAGAGTACCTCATTAAACCTTTTTTAAGTGCAACCTGGATAACTGGATGGGGAACAGAACATACACCCCTGGGATTCCACCTGTGTCCCTGCTTGACAGTGGCATGGGGTGCTGACTTGTTGGAACATGGGCTAAATTCTTGGCTAGGCTTGTAAGGGCCTAGTAATTGTGATCCTATGACACCAGCATAAATATAGTCCCATCTCTTGGCCCTAGTGTAGCTTATTACCAGCCATCCCCAGTGTGTGTGTGACAGATCAGTTGCAAATGCTTAGAAGCAAATTCTCCTCCTACATCTAGAAGCGTCATTCAAGCAGTTGAATTGTGAGGATGTGAGGATTCCACAGTATAATATCTGTTAAAACACCATATTAAGTTGTCAATCTCGCCTTCATTCTTGCTTGATGGGTTCAGAGCCGATCCTCGGCTCCGACTCGGCACTTGCTAAGCTCGAGAGTCACTTTTACCAGCTCGAGGCAGCCCCATATCCCATGATGCAAGGCGGTAAGTACCCAGATCTCGTTTGCCGCTTCGCTGATGAGGTCCTCCTTTTACCAGCTCCTGGTAAGTGAATTATTACTTTACTATTTTAGCCCCTTTTTTCAAAAAAAACTTAAATTATTAGTTTTAACTTAAATTTAATACCTTTCTGACAGAAAATTTCCCTGTCTTTTCTAAACTTTTAGTCAGACTAAAACCCATCCCATCCCCCCCTGTTAGGGTGTGTGTGTGTGTCTGTTAGTAATACCTTTTGGTATATTTAATTTTATTTCTTGGACTGGTGTGTGTGTGTTTGTTTGCACCATGTCTAAGGAAAGGGTCTCAGGCTTTAAGAAGTGTGATTCGTGCTGTCAGAAGATGTCTCTGACAGACGGTCACACTTCTTGCCTGTACTGTCTGGGGCCTCTTCACCTGCAGGACTCCTGTGCTATATGTCATTCTTTTAGCCAGAGAGTCCTACAGGAAAGAAGAAAAAATTGATTTTGAGGGGCCTTCTTAAGCCGGAGGGCTCTCCGGCTAAGTCGGCTCCATCTAAGACTTCTAAGTCTTCCAAGGCCCAGGCTTCTGTGTCCAAGCCTGTGGCCTCGGCTCCGACTCATTCAGAGTCGAGATCGGCTCCGGCTGGAGCCGATTCTGGAATTACCTAAACCTTCGGCACTGATGGCTATCGGTGCCGACTCTGTTCGACCGCCGGTGTCAGCTCGATCAGTTCCGACCACCATGTGGCCCAGGCATCGGTGTCGGCTCGATCGGCTCCGACACTACAGTTATGGCTGTATCGGCTCGGCTGGAGCGATACATCAGCTACCTGTCGGTGCCGATAAGTTGTCGGCTCCGACAGTTTCAGTAGTTTCATCGGCTCCGATGGTTCCCGAGGAAGAGGTCTAGGTCCCCTTCCTTGGAGCCGATACTTCGGCTCGCCGCCTCTCCTCTCGGGCGGAGCCATCGAGCCGATCTTCAAGGTCATCCAGGCTTTCTGACCATGATTTGGAGAGAGTGGTCAGTAGACTACTAAAGTCACAGGTACTGGCCCAAATGCTACATAGTCCGTCTCAGCAGGCGACTATTAGTCCACACCCATTGCAGTTCCTCCTTCGACTCTACCCCAGAGTTTGGAGTTGGAGTCTTTGGGAATAGTTTCTGCTACGGCTGAGGGACAGATACCCCTTCTGCTCCTTCAGCCTCTACTCTTATCTCCTCTTGAGACCTTCCTTAGAGGGATTCGGTGGCGGGCTTCCTGGTCTCCTCCGAGGGGTGAGTGGCATCGGACCCTTGTCCGACCCGCTCTTCCCCTTGGAGCCTCGGCCTTGGTGAGCTCGGCTCCGACATCTGCCTCGAGCCTTCCTTTTCGGTGGGTCCTGGAGTTCCTAGCTCTTGAGCGGGTTCTCTCGGACCTCCTGGGAGGAGCCTTCGAGGTGATGAAGAGTGTGCTGGCCTTTGGACTCAGCCAGCAGTCTGTTCCTTTAGCTCCTCCCTCTATAGTGCCTGTTGACACCTCTGCCACTTCTCTTGCTCCCGGACCCAGAGATCCTCCGCCTCAGGTTTCCCCACTGGGAATATCCCCCTCTTCTGAGGATTCTCCTGATTTGTCAGGTGATCCTCCGCGGAAGAGGACTTGTAAGAGGAAACACGTAGACTCCCCCGAGTCTATCACTTCGGATACTGACTTTGATGAGTCAGAGGGATCCCCAAGATCCCCTCTGAGGATGTCTCCTTCTCAGACATCCTAGAACTCCTTAGACAGAGGGAAACTGGCCCACCAACAATCCCTCTGAGGATGAGTCAGTATACCTGGAGGCGTTTGGATCGGCCCTCCACCTCCTGGGTGTCTCCGCCTTCGACCCCTTATGCAGGTTATTGCTCGAAGGCGTGGACTGCTCCTGACTCTGTAGAGCCTGTCCCTAGGAGGCCTTCTAAATTTATTACTGCCCGTCGGGGACAAGCAATTCCTTACAAAAGGTGTCCCGTTGATGCCATGGTGGTGCGGCTGCCACCAAGAAGGAACTTGCAGATCCTTCCGTACCTGTCCATCCTCCTAATAAGGACTCTAGGACCATGGATAGATATGGTAAGCGGATGTTTTCTTCAGCGACCTTTGCCATGCGTTAGCTGAACTATCTTTGTCACTTCACCAGACTCCAAAGGGATATCCTTAAGGAGCTAGGTGAAGTTGTGCAGGATCCTACAGCTGCAGGGGCTCAGGAAAAATTGCTTAGCAGCTAGGAACCCTTAACTCCATTGCAAACTCCTCCATGTGGCTTTATCATATGCTGCTGATGGAGCGAGTAGGGCCGCAGGTACAGGTGTGGCTCTTAGATGCCAAGCCTGGATGCGACTATGTAATTTTGCAGATCCCTTTAAGGCATCCTTCACAAACTCTCCCTTTGATGGGTCAGCTCTGTTTGGCCCTCAAGTGAAGGAAACGTTGACCAGGTGTGAGCAGGACGGCAAAACTCTTTCTGCCGTGGGGTCCGTTTTTCCACCCCTTCTAGACCTTATCCCAAAGGACAGAAGGGTGGCAAAATGTGGTTCCAAATCCCAAGGAGTCACGCGGATTCACGTGGTCAGTTTAACCCTAGAGGCAGAGGGGTAACAACAACAGACGCCGCTCTAGAGGCAGAGGGGTCCACAAAACCAGGGAAACAGAGAGTCTCTCTCTGACAAGCCCTTTCAGCATCCCTGAGATGTTGCCCGGCTGTCCCTCCTTGGAGGCAGTCGGGAAGACTATCACTGTACCCAGAAGCCTGGCGTTCTCTCACTCAAGACAGATGGGTACAGTCGATCATATCCGAGGGTTACAAAATTCCTTTCGAGGAAAGTCCTTTCCATCCCTCAAATTCCCTTCCAGACGTACCACCCGGTCTAAGGGAAATTGCAGAGTTGGAAGTCTCAAAACTACTGCAAAAAGAGCCATTCAGCCAGTTACAACAGACCATTCAGAGCCGGAATCTACTCAAGGTTCTTTTGGTCCCCAAAAGACGGGAGACTGGAGACCAATATTGGATCTCAGCAGACTCAACAAGTCTGTGAGGAAAACAAGATTCCGAATGGTCACTCTTCAATCAATTCTGCCCTTCTTACAGAAGGACAACTGGATGTACTCAATAGATCTTCAGGATGCGTACTATCACATAAAAATTCACAGACGCTCCAGGAGATTTCTCCGCTTTCGGCTGGGGTCCAGTCATTTCCAGTTCAGAGCCCTGCCCTTTGGTCTCACCACAGCCCCCAGAGTGTTCACCAAATGTATGGCAGTGGTCACGGCTCACCTGAGACGACAAGGATTCCAGGTGTTTCCGTATCTCGACGACTGGCTCCTGTCAGCCACCACCAGGCATCAGCTTGTTCAAGCCAGGGATTACACAATAAATCTTTGTTCTCATTTGGGCATCTCGATCAACTTGAAAAGTCATCCTTATTCCCCTGCCAGTCTATTACTTTCATAGGCAAACTTAAACACTGTTCGGATGTCAGCTACCCTTTCAGACCAAAGAGTTTCAGACATTCAAAGTCATTTCAGGATCATTCTAGCCAACAAGAAGGTACAGGCCAGAATGGTTCTAAAAGTATTAGGTCTCATGGCTGCGGCCTTTACTCTTCTTCCCCTGGCTCGCCTCTACATGCGCCTTCTTCAGTGGATGTTGTTCACTCAGTGGTCTTACCAACAACTTCCAATGCGTCACCAAATTCTGGTGACACAGATTTGCAAAAATCATCTTGCTTGGTGGATCACTTCTCCCCAGATTCACCAAGGCAGACACTTTGTACCCCCATCCCCGGTAGCCACTGTCTCCACGGATGCCTCCCTGATCGGGTGGGGGGGGGCATTATCAGGGCAGGATGGTTCATGGGACGTGGCAACCGTTCGAGTACCACCTGCACATAAATGTCCTAGAGATGAGAGCAGTGCTTTTAACGTTGCAAGCCCTCAACGACTCTCTTCCTGTAGGGACGATTGCAGTCCACACAGACAACATGTCTGTAGTTTGGTATATCAACAAACAGGGCGGAACCAAGTCCTACCCCTTGTGTCGAGAAGCGCTCAGACTGTGGCAATGGGCGATCTCATCCCGTCGGTTTCTGGTAGCAACGCACATTCCTGGGAAAACCAACATTTTAGCGGACAGATTGAGCAGAGCTATCCTCATGCCTCACGAGTGGTCTCTCAAGCAGTCTATTGTGGAGGAGATTTTTCTGGAATGGGGTCACCCATGTTGCGATCTTTTTGCTACTCCCCAAAACAGCAAATGCCCAGACTTCTTCTCTCTCTTCCCTCTGTCAGGCCATCCCCCCAGAGACGCTCTGACCCAGGATTGGCCCCAGGGACTTCTTTATGCCTTTCCTCCCTTTCCTCTAATCCCTCAGGTTATCCAGAAAGCTACCATTTTGAGAGCCAAAATGATTCTCATTGCTCCTTATTGGCCTCGACAAATTTGGTTTCCATTCCTCCATCGTTACCTTTTGGTGCAGCCATGGCATCTGGACCCAGTGCCAGATCTTCTGGTTCACCAATCCGGTCAGCTGCACCGGTCTATCCCTTCTCTCAACCTCTCAGCATGGTTGCTCCACTTCCTTCCTTAGCCAGGCTTCCTTTGATCTCTAACCCTGTTAGAGACATCATCTTCTTTAAAATCCTCTACCAGGAGGATTTATACAAGCAAATGGAAACGTTTCTCTTATTGGGCTAAAGCCAAGAATATCGATCCCTTCACTGCCCCAGTTCAGGCAGTTTTGGACTTCTTAGCGGAGATTTTTCATGCAGGCTCCCCTTCTTCCACAGTTAGAGTTCAACTGGCTGCTATCTCGAACTTTCATGTCGAGATCGCAGATCACAATATCATGTCCCATAGGCTTTGTAAAGCCTTCTTGAAAGGAATTTTCCTGCTAAAGCCTCCAATCAGGAATCCTCCTCCTCAATGGGATCTAAATTTAGTGCTGACATCCTTGATTCTTCCCCCCTTCGAGCCAGCTGTTTCTTGCTCCCTAAAATTTCTTTCTTGGAAAACATTATTCCTAGTAGCTATTACATCGGCCAGGAGGGTGTCTGAACTTCAAGCTCTTCGGTTCGACCCCCTATTTGGTCTTTCACAAGGACAGAGTATCATTGAGAACTAATCCGACCTTTTTGCCTAAGGTCGCCTCAAAACTAATTTGAATCAATCCATTGAACTCCCTGTATTTTTCCAAACTATTCTAACAGATCGGAACAAAAATTACATTATCTTGATGTCCACCGCCAACTCAGATATTATTTGGACAGAACTAAACAATTTAGGAAATCCGATCAACTCTTTGTTTCCTATGCGGACAACAGGAAAGGCCTTCCTGTCTCTAAAGTGACTTTATCTAGATGGCTTTCTTCTGTCATCTCTGAAATTTATCTGCTCAGGGGAAAACAGCTGTGCTCAAAACCTAAAGCACATTCAACTAGGAGCTTAGCTACGTCTACAGCCTTTCAAGCTAGGCTTCCTTTAGACACTATTTGTGCAGCGGCCACTTGGGCCACTCCTCATACTTTTGTTTCTCATTACAAATTGGACTTGGCCTCCAGGGACAGAGCCAGTTTTGGCTCTACAGTCCTCAAGAGTCTGTTCCGTTGAGCCACCCAGGATAGAGGTGCTAGGGACGCGGTCCCATCAAGCAAGAATGAAGGCGAGATTGACAACTTAACATTAAGAAGTTATGTACCTACCATAACGTTCCATGTTAGTTGTCTTCTCTCGCCTTCTTTCTTGCGACCCTCCCTCCTTCCCCCAGGCCTGGACAGACCTTTCTACAAGAGATTTTTATGCTGAAGACCATTCAGAACTGGTCCTTCTTTCATCCTGTAGGTTTTCTTTCTTTCTTCCTTTGGGAAGTATTTATGCTTGGTGCTATTGCCCTTTGTCATCAAACGAGATCTGGGTACTTACCGCCTTGCATCATGGGATATGGGGCTGCCTCGAGCTGGTAAAAGTGACTCTCGAGCTTAGCAAGTGCCGAGTCGGAGCCGAGGATCGGCTCCGAACCCATCAAGCAAGAAAGAAGGCGAGAGAAGACAACTAACATGGAACGTTATGGTAGGTACATAACTTCTTATTCACATATTTTCATTGTCACTGTCCATTCTTACAAATCAAAATGAAGCAGAACCAATCCATATGTCACTGAGCAACTCGGTAAATCATAGATGCCCATCAGTGCATGACTGGACCATAAAAAATGCATACAAGAATATAGTAGGACACTTGCCAATAAATCAATCAGCTTCAGACACATCTAATAAAGAATGCATGCCAGCCACAAATCTGCAACAATATCTGCATGCAGATCACATACACTTCTGCCATCTAACCCCTCAATCCTGCAAACCAAAATATCCATCAAAATCTTTGAACAGTTGCAGAGTATATGTACACTGTCTAAGCAGTTTGAATTGAACTTAGTTCACATTTTCTATAAACAGAATTTTTAAGTAATTATCATCATACAGATAGGTGTCCCATGGTAATCGCAGACCTTTAAACAAAACAGTGTTTAAACCATCTCGGAGCTTTATGTTCAATTCATAAAACAATATTTTTTAATTTATTATTGAGGAAATAGTCTATAGGTTAATATGAATAATACTTATAAGATTACAGATTGTGTCCTCTGGACAGACCTCTCAACTGTACCGAATCTCTTGGTTTTCCCCATTTTTGAGGTCCAAACAATGTGGTGCCACAATTCCCGAATGGCACCCCTTACTTTCCAAATTTCCCAGCTTTCCAAGTTTCCCAGCTTTTTGTTTAATTTTTTTCCCAGACTGACGTCATCATGCGGAGGCGTGTGCAGTGACATCAGCTCTCTCCAGCCTGCCAGAATTCTGCTCTGGGCCGTGACGTGAGTGGGTTTACAAGAGGGGCAGCAACATTTATTTCCATTCAAGCTGCTTCTGCTCTGGGCTGAGGGGCGGGAACATGAACAGTGAGCTGCTTCCACATTTATTAAGCTGCTGCTTCTACATTCTATTCCATGAGCTGCTTCCACATTTATTTCCGTTCAAGGCAAGCTACTGCTCCTACATTCTATTCATTCCAGCCAGGTAAAGCACATTACAGAACACCCGCCCCATAGATGTGCTGCTGCCATTCAGAAGTCGTGTGCAATTTGAAATGCGTTTGAAGTAATTTCCATTTTGCATTGTAGTATTAATTTGAAGTACTGCTGCATGTGTGTGTGTGTGTAATTTCCATTTTGCATTGTTATTCATTTGAAGTACTGCTGTGTATGTGTGTGTCTGTGTGTGTGTGCCGTTTACAAGAGGAGCGGGAGGGACCGGGAACATTTATTTCCATTCAAGCTTCTTCTGCTCTGGGCCGTTTATTTCCATTCAAGCTGCTTCTGCTGTGGGCCGAGGGGTGGGAACATGAATACTGAGCTGCTTCCACATTTAGCTTCTGCTTCTATGCCATTTATTCCAACCAGGTAAAGCAGTAAAAACATTTTACAGTAGAACGCTCGTACCGTAGATAGTCATGCACAGTTTGAATTGCGTTTGAAGTAATGTTCGTATTATTCATTTGAAGTAGATGTGCTGCTGCCATTCAGAAGTCTGCTGTGTGTAGTGTATTATTCATTTAGAGCTGCTGCCATTCAGAACAGTCTTTGTGTATTATTTATATAGAGCTGTTGCCATTCAGAATAGTCTTTTCGTATTATTCATTTAGAGCTGCTGCCATTCAGAATAATCTTTGTGTATTATTCATTTAGAGCTGCTGCTATTCAGAACAGTCTTTGTGTATTATTCATTTAGAGCTGCTGCCATTCAGAACAGGTGTGTGTGTGTGTGTGTGTGTGTGTGTGTGTGTGTGTGTGTGTATGTGTGTGTAAAATGTCCCAGATAGATATACCTGGTGGTTAGGGTTACTCAGACTCAAACCGTGTACCTTGGGTACAAGAAGCAAGAGCCTGAGTTCTCCACCCATACCACCACTTGATTGATGGAGTTCTTCTAGCTCTCAACAGTACAGCTTTGTACATAATATCTGAAATCTGTTTGGCTGGCTCATACTTTTGGTCTGTTCCTCAATTTGGATGGTGCAGCGGAAGTGTTGTTGCCCCGCAGCAAGATGTTCTCTGGGTCAATTCCTGGCTGAAGTGCCTTCTGTGTGGAGGAGTTATAGTTTTCAACTGTACAATTTTTCACATAATGTCTAGAATGTGTTTGACACGTACTTTTGGTTTGTTCATCTTAAAATTTGGATGGTGCAGTGGTAATGTTGCCTCACAGTAAGAGGTTCTCTGGTTCAATTTTTGGCTGAAGTGCCATCTGTGTGGAGTCTGCATGTCTTCCCTGTCTTTGTCTGGGTTTCCTCTGCGTGCTCCAGTTTCCTCCCACAATACAAAGATATGTGTCTGAAGCATTTCTCCCCAGGACTCTACTGAAAATTAGCTTTGTTCCAAGTTGGACTTTCCCAGTAAACAAATGTTAAAAAACATACATTTTATTTTATTCTGGCAAATCAGTGAGAACCGAATTCACTAAATAATGATAGCCATTTAAGTTTGTCTTCCTATCTTTTAGGAAACACGTGGTAATGCAACATTTTATTTTAGCAACTTTGTAAGATTATACAAGCAATGTTTTAAAATGTGTCCCTGGTTTTGGGGCTTTGCCCCCCCCCCCCCAATAAATTTTGGCTTTTTCCTGATTTCTTGTGCTGCACAGTTCTTCAGAGAAAGAGAAGTTTTAGTGTTGCTTATACAAAGTCTACTTGCATTGTTAGCAGCACAACAGATAGTATACTTGCTTTTGCTGCAGAAGGCTGTGGGTTCTACTCCCACAGTCTGTAGATGGATTGCCGATACTGCATTGTGTTATACTTTTAAAGGGGATGGACGCTGCAGTCCTGAGAATGTCCTCCTTTGGTTGAGATACCTAATAACTATGAACCTGTTGTTTGCTAGCAGCAACCTAGCTACAGATCCCTAATATGGAATTTTGATGACTTTTACTACTGCAGACTGCAGAGATTTGCATATTTACTGATACTGTTGGATTGTAGAAGTTTGAGTAGACGTTTATGATGGAAATGTTCTGAATTGGGCAGTTTTGTCATTATTGGTTCATGCATTTTGTTTCATTGCTTACTGGAAAAATGTTCAAATAATAAATTTAAAATGTGCTCTAACAAGTGTGCTGTATTGTACAAGGAATATAATTTAATAAAGTCAGGAAGGTGTATCAAAGAACACATGTATGTTTCTTGTTTCATGTGCAAGGGGCCTATGATTTGAAATCAGCTCACTGGTAATCTTTATCCATCACTGGCCAGATGCATTTTCTTTGGATGTGGGTTTCAATGCCGTTTCAATGAATGTGAGTTTCAAGGGCAGGGAAGTTTTAATGCTAAGTCTGTTTTCATTGTGAGACTATATTACTTTGTTTAGCAGATGTCTATTAGTGTTTGTGCTATAAAGTGTAAAAATATCCAAATAATCATTGTAGAAGAAAAGCAGTATGCACATTAGTGTTTATGGTAAATGGGACAAAATAGCCAGGTAATACGACGTGTGAATAGCTGCAGGGGGACTCTGGAGCCATATTTTGGTTGTCTGTTCTTCAGTTTGCATTTGAACATTGGTACCCCACAATTCCACTGGAGTGGGCAAGGTTACATAATTATGTATGCAAATTTTATGTTAATCAATGTGCAAATTTATACCTATTTTCATGGGCCTCTGTCCAGATTTTTGATGTTTCCAGATTGAGAGGTATGCCCCTGGAACAAATTAACCTTTTTTGCCTCAAAATAGTTCAGCTTCTCTAAGTTTGTTTTCTAGGTGCCAGAGCCACTTTTCTTCTTTGCAATAGTCGGTATTTAAAAATAGAAAAATGTTCTTGACCGTTCAACCCCATCTGCCGTTTTATACCTGGAGAACCATTTCCATCAGTGCTTCTTTACTCTTTCAGAACACATCATCACTTGCTTCTTTCTTTTCAGTCATGTCTTGCTTACATTGCATTGCAAAGCTTGTTGTGAATCCATAAAAGTTTTCATCCCTTGTGGGAAGAACATTCCAGTGATAACAGGGTACAAAGGTCTAAACTTTAGCTTCCATAATCTACCCTCATGTATTGTGCCAAGAACTGTATTCATTATCATCTTGTTGTCTGAGCAGAATTGCCATTTAAAAATTCCTTTTTATTGCTTATTATAGCTTTTACTAGGCATTCAGATCAAAGACAAGGTTTAAACCTTTAATACATAAGCCCTGTTATGACCTAGGGTGGACCTCATCCTACCAAATGTGAAAGTTATATATTTATCATAACAATAAATCTGGACAAGCAGATCCATCCTGAGTAACTTACCCCTCCACCTTCTTCCTTGCTTGTACTTAGTGTAGAGGCTTATTGTATTGATTTCAGCTTTAAATGGCACATGAACATTCTGAGGGGAATGTTTCATATTGCATTATAAAATAAGAGATGTGACCATACCTCTCAACCTGGAATCATCAAAAATCTGGACAAGGCTTGTGAAAAATAGGTACAAATCTGTATGCTTATTAACATAAAATTTGCATACATAATTATGTAACCCGCCCACTCCACTGGAATTGTGGGATACCAACTTTCAAACGCAAACTGAAGAACAGACAACCACATATGGCACCAGAGTCCCCCTGCAGGCTGCAGCCATTCCAGTGTCCCATCACAGGTCTATATTATATATTCGAAGTTTCAAAACTTCGAACTTCATATGTTCAACAACATATGAGCAAAGTTTGAAACTTCGAAAATATAATAACAATTTTTTTTTTTAAAAATTACCTGAACGCTCTGAACAGGGGGGCAAGCCCCCCCTGCACCTTCCATACACCCCCTACTTAAATATACCAACTCCGAGATCACACTTCAGTGCAGAAAAGGGAACTTTTCCCATTCTGCAGCATATGGAGCCGTTGCTTTTAACCTTCAAACATTGTAAAGTTTGATCATATGACATTCGAATTTTAAAAAGTTCGAATAATTAATAGGGACCCCCCCAATACCTGGCTATTTCACCCCATTTACCATAAACACTAATGTGCATACTGCTTTACTTCTATAATGATTATTTGGATTATATTTTTACATTTTATAGCAAAATGCACAAACACTAATAGACATCTGCTAAACAAAGCAATACTGTCTCACAATGAAAACAGACCTAGCATTAAAACTTCGGTGCCCTTGAAACTCACATTCATTGAAACAGCATTGAAACCCACACCATATCCAAAGAAAATGTATCTGGCCAGTGGTGGATAAAGATTACCTTGTCCCTTGCCCACAAAACAAGAAACATACATGTGTTCATTGATATACCTTCCTGGCTTTATTAAATTATATTCCTTGTATAATACAGCACACAAAAGTGCATTTTAAATGTATTGTTTGAACATTTTCCAGTAGGCAATGAAACAAAATGCATGAACCAATAATGACAAAACTGCCCAATTCAGAACATTTCCATCATAGAAGTCTACTTACACACACACATACACACACACACACATATATATATATATATATATATATATATATATATATATATATATATATATATATATAAAATGGCATCTTGCACAGCTTCTGACTTATTTTCAATTTCATTTTTTTCTTGACTTACTCTGATTTGTGTTATCAGACCAGCTCAATAGCTGTAAATGCAGAACAAAATAAACTAGATGAACTGCATGTTTTAAGACTTACAGTTTTTAGTCCAAGTACTGACAGACCCTCTCCTACATTCATCCTGAAGCATCAAAACTATCACTGTAATCCAGGTGCTGTTAACTGGCCACTCTTGCTTCTCCACTGTTTGCATTATAAAAATGTGCATTTTATTTTGAATGCTGGAAATTGTACTGTACTTGTTTAAAAATATTTTTCTCATAATGCACAGACCATAACAATTCTGATTTTTTGTTCCTAAATTTGGGTTGATACTTTTTGCTCTTTCCACTGAGGCACAAATGCCCTTGTGCATGACATTTTCTCATTTCTGTTGCATCTGTAGCTACACCCTAGACTTGTTACACCCACCCAAGTACAACATAGTACAGTATCAGCAATGCATCTACATATTGTGTGAGTAGAACCCACAGCGTCTGCATCAAAAGCAAGTATTTAACCTGTTATGCTATTACCAGTGCAAGCAGACTTAGCATAAGCAACACTAAACTTCTCTTCCCCTGAGGTTCTCAGCTCCTTGTAAAATCCGCTCGACAGTCAACCATTTATTGGGGAGGGGGGACAAAAGCACAAAAAACGGGGACACATTTTAAACATTGCTTGTATAATCTTGGAAAGTTGCTAGAATAAAATGTTGCATTACCACCACACATTTCACTGCCAAGTCTTGAACCCAGAACCCTGTGCACTACAGTCAGAGCAACATACCACAATGCCAAATCAGCAGTTTCCTGAATGTTAGGAAGACTGAAACTTAAATGGCTATCATTTAGTAAATTCAGTTCTCACTTCTCACCATAGCTTTCAACCTCTTAGCACAAAAAACCTGGATAAAGCCGATAATGGGGGAATACAGAATTCAGTTCTCACTTTTCACCATAGCTCACAACCTCTTAGCACAAAAACCTGGACAAAACCAATAATGGAGGAATACAACCCCAAAAATAGGGACAAATTTCAAATACTGATCTTATAAACTTAGAAAATTGCAAGAATAAAAGGTTTTGTGTTACCATTTATTTTCTGAAGAATATGAAGTCTGAAATTCAAATACCTGTCATTATTTAGTGAATTCAATCATTCACTGATTTGCCACAAAACCACGGATTTTATGAGTAACAGAACAAAAATATGAAGCATAAATCTGGAAGTGGTGGTGGGTAGGGACTTTAGGCTCTTGTTGCCTGTACCCAAGGTATAGGGTTTGAGCCTGGGTACCTCTAGCCACCAGGTATACTCACCTGGGGCATTTTACACACACACACACACACACACACACACACACACACACACACACACACACACACACACACACACACACACACACACACACACACACACACACACACACACTTCAATAAAAAGAAATTGGATTGGCAGCAATAACACACAACTTCAATAAAAAGAAATTGGATTGGCATCAATAAAAAGTAATTCGGCAGCAACTTCAATAAAATGAATTCACAGTTCACACACACTACTCCCTTAAATTGGCAATATGAATGGACCTGACTCAGTAATTCCATTAGCTCGCAGGTAATCTGCATTAACGGACCTGTAGCTCGCAACCTCCATTCCCTTCCAGGCATCATAATATTTTTGGCATGCTGGAAATGTACACAATCACCACAATGAGCTAGATAAACTACGACAGGCTGTTTCATGGAGCTGACATCATTGTGCACGTGATGACGTCAGCTCAAAATACCCGGAAATAAAAAAAATTTAAATAAAACACCGGGAAATTAAGTGGTGCCACTCAGGAATCATGGCACCCCATTATTTGGACCCCAAAACACTGTAAAAAATGAGTAATTCGGGACAGTTGGGAGGTATGGATGTGACTTGTAGAGTGAGAAAGCTGTCCTAACTCTTACGAGCATTAGTGCTGTTGTAATCAAGAATAGACTTGCTCATCTGGATGTATCTTTAAGTGTATAGCGTTTTGCTTTTTATTTGTCTACCAAAATACAGAGACAATAGAATCTAGGGTGTGCATGGTGAAAAGTGTACCCTTCTGGTGTTCTAGGTATTAGAGCAGTTAACTATCAGACCTTTGTAATGCAGTACTAGCATGAGTTAATAAAAAATATGGATGACCTGGTGGTTCTTGGCGTTTCTGATGTTTCTTTGAGAAATAAAATTTACAGTTTAGGATAAAAATATAATAAGATAGACATGTACATAACTGAGTGTGAGTATAGATTCACTGGTTTATATAAAGCCAATGGCATATCAAGCATTTTAGGCATATCCGGCAATGCCATATAACTCTTGATGGTGAGCTCATAGTTCTGTATGTAATGGTAAATGACAGAGTTAGTTTGGGTGGTATAGACAGAATATTTTAACTTGGATTGTGTTAGATGAAAGAGAAGTAGAGAGAAGTTGGAGAAAAGTGAGGAAAAGCTAAGCGGAGAGGCCATAGAGAAGAATGACTCATGATAATGTTTAGTTTGATATAGTTAGAATATTTATTTATTTATTGATTGATTGATTGATTGATATTTGGTAACTGGGAAAGTCCACTGGATCAGAGACCCATTTTCAGTAGAGGCCCAGGGAGAAAAGCTCCAAATACAGTTACAAAGAAATGGTATAACATCAGATCAACAATTATATACAGAGTATAACAGAAGCTGGAATACAGTTACAAAGAAACAATACAGAATAACAACATAACAGAATGTATATACAGAATATATCCAGTACTTTTTTGTCATACTACATTTAAACAATTACAAGAATAACATTACTCTACAAAGCTGCTAAAGCAGTCTAGATAGCCTGTAGTGGAATACATCTAGAACTAAGCAAAAACATAGGAAGAGTAAAAATAGGTGGGTGAAGAATTAATGAATATTATTAGGTAGTTTCTAGTGACACTAATCTAGTCATGGTGGTTTAGGCCACTGGTTGCAGAAACACATTTGATTATTGAGGTAATGGGACGCTTGCAGAAAGTGACTCAAGGTGAATTTATAAGATGTCATCCATTCATCCAACTGAATTTTGAAAATTGCTAGAGTTTTATGCTGTTTTATATGTAGGGCAAGTTTTGTTCCATACGACAGTCACTGGATGATGAATTTATCCCTTAACTGGGACTTATTCGTGAATTTAGGTCTTTGGAATCGGTATTGCGTGAGGAGTTTTTCTCCTTGAGGAAAAGAATATCAAAGAGATCAGGGTCTGACAAAGCTTGAAAAGTACAGCCCAACTCACAGAAATCTGTAGACTATAAAAAATAAGTAGAATGTTTTTAGTCTACTCAGATAAAAACAGTCCAGTTTGAATTATTTTGGTTATAAAATACTGGAGACTTTCTAGTTAAGAGAGTTCTTTGAAGCTGTACTTGCTAAATGGAGAATTGTATTTTAAAATCTGGTGAAGGAGGAAAGAGTAAAGGAAAATTAGGGTGGCTTGAAATCTGGACAAGAACTCACAATAGATGAGATGAGAGGGGTAGATGCATTTTATGATAATACTGAAGATATACTAATTTAAAAGCAGCTTGATGTTTGTGTGAGCTGGATAGGTTGATGAGGTGGATAGTTACTTCAGAACTGCAGCATCAAGTATCATAATTAGAAGATGTATATGGCTTAAGACTCAGCACTTTTCAAATAATGTTGAGGATCATCTCCTATAAGCTGATTTGGATAATATCTTTTTTTCCATGCCATCCTTGTAAAATGTATTCAGAGATCTCAAAGGGATAATTCCATGAGAATGTGAAACAGATGATGTGAGTTGTCCTATCTCGCCTTCATTCTGTACTGGCTGGGTTCAGAACTGATCATCAGTTCCGAGCCGGCCTATACAAAAGCTCAAGGACTTCCACCGGCTCATGGCTGTAACCCTATCCCATCATGCTTAGGGAAGACTACCCAGATCTTGTTTGCTGCTAAACAAGATCAGGTGCTTCCATTCAGGCTCTGGCTAAGTGGAAATCTTTTCTCTTGACTTTTTGTTAAAATTGTACTCATAATTGTTATGAAGTTTTTCTAGAGTGTTAGTAGGTTAGTCTGAGCTTATTTAGAGTGTTCACTTGTTTGCTGTTACCTTTGCCCATTGTTTCTTCCTCTAGGCCTTTTTTCTACCTCCCTATCCCAGCTATTTTTACAAATAATTATCCAAGCTCATTTAAATTCGAAAGCTTGGAAATAAATTTTTCAGTTTTGGTTTAACTCTGCCATTCTTTCCCTGGTAAGCTCATTTAAGTTAGAGGGCTACCATTGGCCCATTTAACTTACAGGGCCCTCCCTTTTCCCTCTATATATTTCTTCCTATTTAAGGCAGGTTCAATTAACATAGAAAACTGCCCCTTTGTTTCTTAGTGAAATTGGTATTGTTGTTTGTTGAATATTAAAAAAAAAATCTGTTACTGTATATTTAGTAGTTGGTTGTTGTTGTTATTGGTGTTGATACATAATGTCCAAGGATCCAAAAGAATCAAAACCCTCTGGGTTTAAGAAATGTGACAAATGTAACCAAAAAATGTCATTGACTGATGGCTATACAAGTTGTGTATATTATCTAGGTGCAGTCCACCTTCAGGAATCATGTGGCTTTTGCCATGCTTTCAAACACAGAGTTTTGCTTGAGAGGAAGAACAAGCCAATTTTAAGAGGAGTATTAAATACGCCCTTTGCAGAGGCTATCGAAGAAGGTCAGAGTTCGTCAAAACCTCCAAAATCTCTGTCTTCCAGGTCAGAGAATGCAGAAGAAAGATCATCTACCTCTACTGATCATTCGGAGCCTACAAAAAATTGGCAAAAGAGTCATCCTCAGACCTGAAGGCTTTTGGGCCCGAAAAACCTTCCTCCTCGGCTCCTGCTGTGGTTTCGGAGATGATGCAGTTTCACAATCAGACCCGGTCCCCAGTTCTGGAGCTGGTCTCCCCAACTCTCAAATCTCTATTGCTTCAACCTGTGAGATCTCCCACCCCCTCCTCTCAGTCCTCCAGCAGCCTCTACGATGATGATGTGGATTTTGTCATGAGGAGACATTTATGGACACTGGCACTGGCCAAGCTACTGTCAACTCCAACACAGAGGGATTCAAAGCCAACAAAGACTACCTCCCCTTCATCAATTCCTCCACCGACCCGATCTGGGACCTCGGCGCCAGAGTGCCTGGATCTGATTGTAGTGGAACCATCAGTACCGAGACCTGTACCAGGATCTTCAGGCCCAGCTGCCATTCCGACTTCCTTGGTTCCATCTGAACTTGAGTGGTCTAGGAGCTGACGCTCTCCAGTAGGTCCAGTGAGTAGAGTCGGATCAGACAGCTGTCTGATCAGAACTTGCCTCTCTGGGCTTCAGCTCGGGTGAGCTCGACTCCTACATTGGCCTCAGAGCCCACCCCCTTGGTTCCAGGGAGGCCTTCTGGTTTTTCAGAGATGGGAGACTCCTCAGATCAGGGCCCACAGGCCTTCGAGCTGATGAGGAGAGTGCTGTCACCACGGACAGCTCCTCTCCCAGGTTCAGGCATTTTTTTCCCCAAAGGCTCCACTGTTTGTCTCAGGACCATCACATCCACACAGACATGGAGACCCAAAGCCTCAGGATGCCCCATTGGGTGAAACTCTCTCTTCCAAAACCTCTCCAGAATATCCTTCCGAAGTGGTCCCTCAAATGAGATTATGCAAGAGGAAGCATTTAGACTCCCCAGAGGAGTCCATCACCTCAGATACAGACCTCAATGAGTCAGAAGGGTCCCCAAGGTCACCCTCTGAGGATGTCTGCTTTGCAGACATCATAGAAATACTTAAGCAGAGAGGTGGCTGGAAGGCCATCAACCCTTCTGAGGAGCAGTCTGTATACCTGGAGGCTTTCAGGTCTCACCCTTCCACCTCTTGGGTGTCTCTGCCCTTTGACCAGCTCATGAATGTAGTTAGTCAAAAGGTGTGGGAATCTTCAGACTCAGTGGAACCTGTTCCTAGGAGGCCAGATAAGTTTATTACTGCACCTTCTGGTAAGGAGTTTCTTATCAAGGGTGTCCCAGTAGATGCTATGGTGGTGGCAGCAGCCACCAAGAAGGAACTTTCAGAGATATCCTCGTCTGTCCATCTGCCCAACAAAGAGTCTCATACAATGGACAGATCTGGAAACTGCACCTTTTCTTCAGTGACTTTTGCTCTCAGATCACTGAATTACCTTACTCATTTTACTACGCTTAACCCCTGAAAGAGCTAGGAGATACCCTCCAAAGTTCTAGAGCTGCGGGGTTTTCGGACAAGGTTTCCCCTCAGGTCTTTACTTTAAATTCAGTGGTCAAGTCTTCCATGAGGCTCATTCCTTATGCAACTGATGGAGTGAGTAGGGCAGTGGGTACAAGAATTTCCTTAAGGAGACATTCCTGGATGCATTTGTGTGATTTTGCAGAACCCTTTAAATCTTCCTTTATCAATGCCCCTTTCAATGGCTTGTCCTTGTTCAGGGCTAAAGTTAAAGACACACTAACCAGGTGTGAACAGAAGGAAAGACTCTCTCTGCCGTTAGAGTTCATTTCTCCCTACCTACCAGTCCTTACCCCAAAGGTCGGAAGGGGGGATAAATGTGGTTTTGAAAATCCCAGAGAGCTTTCCAGGACACACGTGGTAATCCTTCCCCCAGGGGCAGAGGGCGAAGTACCAGTGGAAGACGTCGACCATGAGGCAGAGGGGGTTTGCAGAACTAGGGTAACAGCGAATCCTTCTTTAGTAAGCCCTTTCAGCATTCCGGAAAGGAGGCCTGTCTGTCCATCTCTGGAGGCAGTCAGGGGTCGCTTATCTTTGTACCCAAAGGCCTGGCTAGAAATTACAAAAGACAAATGAGTACAAACGATCATATCTAGAGGCTACACCATTCCCTTTTCCTTTCCCCGCCCCAAAAACAAAAAACATCCCAGATGTTCCACCCAGTCAAAGAGATCAGGCAACTCTAGAAATACAAAAGTTGCTAGACAAAAGAGTCATCCAAACAGACCCTGCAGACCAAATTGGATCCGGAACTTACTTAAGGTTCTTTCTAGTTCCAAAAAAAAAACAGTGGACTGGAGACCCATTTTTGGATCTCAGCAAACTAAACAAGTCCATAAAAAAATCAAAGTTCTGGATAGTGACACTGCAGTTGATTCTTCCCTTCTTGGGACAAGATGATTGGATGTGCTTGATAGACCTCCAGGATGTGCACTACCACATCAAGATGGACAGGCGATCCAGGAGTCACTTTTGGCTGGGAGGCAGTCACTATCTGTTTCAAGTTCTGCCCTTCGGTCTCACTACAGCCCCTAGAGTGTTCACCAAATGCATAGCAGTAGTCATGGCTCACTTGAAATTACTAAGATTCAGAGTGTTTTCGTACCTAGATGACTGTCTCCTAACTGCCACCACCAAACATCTCCTAACAAGAGCAAGAGACACCACCATACAGCTTTACTGTCACCTAGGGATCACAATTATGAAAAATCTGCCTTGTTGCCATTTCAGCATATCATTTTTATAGGAGCAGACCTTGATACAAAACAAATGTTGGCCAAGATTCCCCCCGAAAGAGTTCAAGTCCTACGACATCAAGTCCAAAATCTACTTTCCTAGGAAAAAGTGCAAGCAAGAACTGTCCTGAAAGTTTTGGGTACCATGGCAGCAGCAATAGCCTTGATACCAGTGGTGCATCTGCACATGAGAATTTTGCAATCAATCAGTGGTCCATGCAGGAGCTACCCATGTCTCACCAAATTATAATTACAGAATCTTGCAAGAGAGACCTTCATTGGTGGCTTCATTCCACTCGGGTGACTCTAGGCTGACTTTTTGTTCTTCCACCACCATTAGACACAGTGACCATGGATGCTTCCCAGGTAGGGTGGAGGGAGGGGCATTATCTGGGAAGGACAGTCCAAGGCACTTGGGGGAATCACAAGGCCCACTTGCATATCAGCGTCCTAGAGATGAGAGCAGTGCTTCTAATGTTGCAAGCATTCCAAGGCTCTCTTCTGATAGGAACAATTGCAATACAGACAGAAAACATATCAGTTGTATAGTACATAAACAAACAAGGAGGAACCAAGTCTTACTCCCTCTGTTGAGAGACCCAAAGAGTATGGCAGTGGGAAATATCTTTTCCCAGCGTTTTCTGACAGCAACGCACATCCCATGGAAATCCAACATGATAGCAGACAAACTTAGCAGAGTTATTCTGATGCCTCATGAGTGGTCCCTAAAACAGGAAGTGGAGGAAAAGATCAGTTTCACACATAGCCAAGCTTCCTAACATTTCCCCTTTGGTGAAACATATCTTGATTTCATCTCATAAGGCTTCAACCAGGAAATTATACACAAGCAAATGAAAGAGATTTTCCCTTTGGGCCATCAATAATCACATTGACTCTTTCACCGCCCCTATACCCTCTATATTAGAATTCTTGGCAAAACTTTTTAATGAAGGTGGAGCTGCGGCTATTATTCAATTTCAGCTAGCAGCTATATCTAACATCCATAATCTCCCTGCTTTCCTGCCTTTCTGTACTAGTCTAGTCCGGTTTTCAGGCTTTACTGAATCCAGGAACGTGGTTAAGGTTCCTGTGTTGCCCATGTCATACTTGAATAGTTAGGTGGCTTCCTTGTTCACTGTGAGAGAGGGAACTCTGAGCAGCCTATCTGTTCCTGTACGAGTGGTCCCAGACCAGCAACTTGTAGCTCATTGGCCATATTGGGCTAATTTCTATCCTTTTGTTCTCCCTGGTATAAAAATCGCTTAGTGCGGCTTTGCGTGATTGTGCGCATCGGGCAGCAGTGGTTAATCGGGTTTAAACTATTCCCGGCTTCACAAAGTCTACTCTTCACTTTTTCCCTTGGAACTGTTCTAACTCTCAAATTAAACACTCTATTCTAAATCTAAAACCCTGCACTTGCTCATATAAGCAATTTCTGTAAGTTAAGCACTAATAATCTAAATAAGCACTACATCCTCATATACTCCCCTTGAGTACTTTATCCCCTATTGGTCCTTTCTAATTCAGTTGCAAAGGAGTTCCCTATACTATTCTAGCATGTCCAAAGGTCAGTTACTGGTTTCCTCTCCAGTCCAACTGGTGAATCTGGGAATCTTGAGGCAATGTTACAACTGCCTTATGTACACAGACAACCCTCTCCTCCTCCCAACAAGTACAAATATATGTGAGAGATGCAACCATATAGCCAAACTGGAGGCTGAGCTCTCTCGACTCAGTACTAGCTTAACCAGTCAGGAGGGGAAGGTAACCACACATCCAGTCTCACATAGTCCTACCACAACTGCAGACCAAGCACATAAACACACAAAAACATACTCGGAGGCTCTAAATAAAAATCTGCCAAAACAACAGAGACCTCCAAAGCAGACACCCAAGCGACTGCTACCACAAAACAAAACACAGGCAACACATAGCCCACAAAGTCAGTGTGGCAAACAGCCACAGCCCTTAAGGCTCAACAACATACCTGATACACTTGTAATAGGTGACTCTATAGTCAGACACACTGACGTCCCGCTCACCAGGCTGAACAAAGAAAAGGTCACAGTGAGCTGCCTGTCGGGCGCTAGAATCCACCACATAACACAAGCATTCAGGTCACTCCAAAGCAAGTACAAATATGACTCAGTCATTGTCCATGCTGGTGTGAATGACCTGAGACGTACCTCCCTGGACTACATGAAAAGCGACATAGAGGAGCTCTCTGATCATGTAGTCCAGGCCGGTATGACCCTAACCTTGAGCAGCATCTTACCCTCACCAAGAATGATGCCTCAGTATAAAGACAAAATGATCAATTTCAACAATTGGCTTAAGTATTGGTGTCATTCAAAGGGGATCCAGTATCTGTCTGCCTGGGGTGACATGCTCGACAAGCCACGTTGCTTCGCAAGGGACAGCTTGCACCTGTTACCACTGGGCTTTCGGATATTGCAAAGGCTCTTGCCACCCCCATAGTGCCTTATTTAGGCAAGGCTCAAAAGACAAACCCACCTCCTTAGACAACACAAGTAGAAAGAAACTAAGGGTAATTCTGCTCAACTCCAGAAGCCTAAACCTCAAGATGCACGCTGTCGAAGCCCTCCTCAGTATGGAGAACATTGATGTCTGTGCAGTGACAGAAACCTTGTTCAAGGCTCCCGAGAGCACCCCAGCACTACCATGTTGTACTTCATATCATGCTTTTCGGCCCCAAAACTCAGACTGAACCACAAAAGGAGGGGGAGTATCCATATTCATCAAGGACACCCACACCTCCAGGTTAGTGGCATTGCACGAAGCATCGGAGACCATCCATGTGCAACTAACAGTGGGCAAAACTGCCTTTCAGTTTGTAGCATGCTACAGACCACCCTCTCAAACTCAGGTACCCCACTTGGCCTTCCTGAAGACACTGGAGAATGTGAAGGTCTCTCCAAACACCATCATATTGGGGGACTTCAACTATCCAAACATAGACTGGGAGCATTACTCAAGCTCCAACACCCTAGCCCAGAGGTTCCTAGAATTCATAAACTCAAATGCGGTGGAACAATTGGTCACCACTCCCACAAGAGGGGAAAACATACTAGATCTGATCATCACCAACATGGGAACACAATGTTCCATACCAGAAGTATACCCCTCATTTGTAAGATCGGACCATAAATTAATCTCACTAGAAATCCACATCCCGCCCCCACCCCCAGCACAAAAGACCACAGTGAAGAACTTCTCAAAAGCTGACTTCGCACTTCTTAAAACCAAAGTGGAATCCTTCAAGGCCCCCAGGCCAGTGGAAACCACGGCGCTATCTGCTGAATCCTTTATAAACGCATTCTATGGACACCTTCAGGAATGCATGGATCATGCAATCCCAAATAAAACCAAGACCCATTCCCCCAAAGGCAGGCATCCTGTCTGGTGGACTCCAGCCATAAATAAGCTATACAACAGAAGGAGGAAGCTACTACATGATAGAGCAAAATCCCTAAAAGGGAAGGCATCTCTGATCAGTACTAGCAAAAAACTATGATCACTCATTAAACATCCAAGGCCACTTTCGAAAGAAAAATTGCACAAGCAACAAAAGATAATCATAAGGCTTTCTTTAGTTATGTTAGAAACCTGAGTGGCAACTCCCAGATATGCTCAGAGTTAGTCCATAATAACAAAAAATACACTGAACCCTCAGACATTGCCAACATCCTGGCAGACAGGTTCAGTGCAAACTCCCCCCCCCCAAAAGGACAAATATCTATCCCAGCAGAGTGTTGCCTCCCTGACATCTCAGATGCCCAGGTGAGAGCCGCCCTCTCCAAAGCAAAAAACACAGCATCAATGGGACCGGATGGTGTCCAGGGCTGCGTGCTACATGAACTCCAAGAAGAGCTATACCCTCACATAAAGCTGCTATTCAATCTTAGCCTTACCACAGGATATGTACCCAAAGAATGGCGTACAGCAACAGTAGTCCCACTCCACAAAGGAGGCGCCTCTACAGACCCTGGAAACTACTGCCCCATGAGCCTGACTAGCCTGGTCTGCAAAGCTATGGAGAGGATCATTATGGAGCTCATAAACAAAGACATTGGGGACCTACAGACACTGGATCCTACCCAATTCGGCTTTGTCAAGGGCAGATCCTGCCTCCTGAACCTGGTAGATTTCTTTGAAACAGTCACCAAGGCCATTGATGAGGGTAAGGTGGTCTACACAGCCTACCTAGACCTTGCAAAAGCCTTTGATACAATACCCCACTCAGGCATCGTAGACAAACTCTCCAGCCTAAATATAAACCCCTATGTCATAAGATGGGTTGCAAACTGGCTCAAGGACAGAATCCACATGGTCAGAATTGCTGGAGCCATGTCAGACTCTAAACCAGTTACAAGTGGCATCCTACAGGGCTCAGTCCTGGGACCTCTCTTATTTGGAATATATTTTTCTGAGGTACAGGCTAACACGGGAGGACTGTGGCTGACCAAGTTTGCAGATGACTGCAAACTGGGCACCATAATTGACTCTCCAGCTGACACAAGCATCCTCCAAAAGGGTCTCATAGAGACGGATAACTGGTGCCAGAGCCATGGCCTTAAACTAAACGCCAAAAAGTGTATAGTTATACCCTTTGGCAAAAACAAAGTGCCCACAAATTACCACATAGGAGGTAATCCATTAAGTACAGAAGAAGTAATTAGGGACCTGGGGACCCAAGTTGATAGTAACCTCTCCTTTGACAACCACATTGCCAAAGTGGTTAGGAAGACCTTCTATATAGCCCACCTTATCATGAAAGGATTCACATCTAGATCAAGGGAGGTCATTGTGTCCTTTACTCATCCCTCATCAGGCCCATAATTGAATACAATGCCCCATTTGGGATGTACCTTACCCGACACCTGCAGCAACTAGAAAGACCACAAAAGTACCTCACTAAGAGGATCAAGGGACTCAAACAGATGCCATATGCTGCTCGGCTAAAGAAACTCCAGCTCTACTCAGTTGCATACCGCCTACTCAGAGGCGATCTATGCCTGACGTACAAAGCCATGTCCAACCCTGAATTAATGGACATGCTCCACCTCAGAAAATCCAAATCCCTTAGAGCTACGTGATCGAGTGACTTGAACCTCAGCACAGAAATAAATAGGACATGCTGGAGGGACAGATTCATAACCCAGAGGCTCCCTTCACTCTGGAATAGAATCCCAGTCCATGTTAGGCAGAGCCCCTCACTGACTCTCTTCAAGAAAAATCTTGACGAGTGGATGGGAGATCGTAGGTTTACCCCGGGGATCACTTCTGTGTCACTACTAGACAGAGGCACAGTAAACACAACCTTAAAATGGGCACAGTAAACTCATTCCAAGGGGTGGCGAAAGCCAAAC
The DNA here is from genome assembly GCF_019279795.1 of Protopterus annectens. Taxonomy (NCBI): domain Eukaryota; kingdom Metazoa; phylum Chordata; order Ceratodontiformes; family Protopteridae; genus Protopterus; species Protopterus annectens. The sequence goes on along the minus strand of NC_056744.1, from coordinate 1,457,791,812 downwards.
ACACTCTGGCTAGGCTTGTAAATGCCCTAGGGCAGATAGCCTAGTATGAACCTATGAACCTATATATCAGAATGGGGATGAAAGGTAATGTCCAACAGACTTTACAAAGCCTTCCTGAGGGGTACTGTTTTACTCAGGCCACCCATCAAAGATCCTCCAGCGCTATGGGCCCTAAACTTTGTCTTCTCCAGTTTGATTCTTTCCCCCTTTGAACCTGCATCATCCTGTGACCTGAAGTTTTTAACGTGGAAGACAATCTTTTTGGTAGCCATCACTTCTGCTAGAAGGGTATCAGAACTACAAGCATTGTCAATAAGGCCCCCCTACATGCTTTTCCACAAAGATAGAGTATCTCCATGAACAAACCCATCCTTCCTACCCAAAGTATGTTCAGAATGTAACTTGAATCAGCCCATAGACTTAACAGTTTTTTTTCTCCAACTATGGCAACAGGGGAGAGTATAAGCTACACCAGCTAGATGTACCTAAGCAATTATGCTTCTACTTACATAGAACAAAGGACTACAGAAAATCTGACCAGTTATTTATATCATTTTCAGACAACAAGAAGGGTGCTCCCGTGTCAAAAGTCATACTTTCAAAATGGCTTTCAGATTGCATTACCTTTACTTACAAATCTCAAAACAGAGAACGTCTTGGAAAAGTAAAAGGTCATTCTACAAGGGCTATAGCAACCTCATCTGCCTTTCAAGTGAGACTACCAAATGATACCATTTGTGCTGCAGCAACATGGTTAAGGCCTCATACCTTTATCACTCATTGCAAAGAGGATTTGGCCTCCAGGAACAGAGCCTCATTTGGGTCCACTGTTCTGAAGAATATTCTTCCTTGAGCAACCCAAAAAGATGGTGCTAGGGACGCTGTCCCAACCAGTACAGAATGAAGACGAGATAGGACAACACATAAAGAAGTTACGTACTCACCATAACGTTCCATGTGTTGTCTATCTCGCCTTCATTCTTACATCCCACCCTCCTTCCCCCACCCTTTTGCTCCTGGAGGACCGAGTGGTTGTGATTGGCATATAATGTTCTCTGACCTTTCTTCATTGGTCTATTAGACATGTAAATAGATTTTTGATAATAGGTGTAATATCTGCAAACAAGATCTGGGTAGTCTTCCCTAAGCTTGATGGGCTAGGGTTACAGCCATGAGCTGGTGGAAGTCCTCGAATTTTTGTATAGGCCGAGTTGGAACCGGTGATTGGTTCCGAACCCAACCAGTACAGATTGAAGGTGAGATGGACAACACACATGGAACTTTATGGTGAGTACATAACTTCTTTTTCCATCCACCTGTTCAAAAATAACATAGCAATTTATCAAAAAAGACATGGTCATTGTGTTGTAAGCAGCTCAGGCAGCAGTTTTGACAGAAAAGCAGTATCTGAGATGGCATTAAGCTGGGAGAATTAAATATCAAGCAGTACCTGAGATGGCAGTAACTGGGAGAATTAAATATCAACAACATAAGTAACTGAAAAGATCATCTCAGCAAGAAATACCTTTAAGCAACAGCCAGTGACAACTACTGTTCCCTCTCAGTTATTCATGTGTGTGGCTGTGCATGGTATTGGCATGGCCACACGCTCATGCCAAAGCCAGACCAACTTTTTTTTTTTATTATTTCAGTTCCCTGCATTAGTCACATCCCAGTGCTTAACCATTTATTTCCCTAGTCACACACTTAAAAATCACAATAGCATTTCTAACACTTCTTAGAACTTGTAACAGTTAAATAGTTAGCACCTCATTTAGTCTAACGATGGATTACTGCCCACTGCTCTTGCTCATACTGGACTCATTCCCAGCAACCTAACCAGTTGACCTGTAATGTTAAGTCTTCAAAAAGAATAAAGAACAGCATCCAGATCTCTATGCAGGTTGTGAATTGCTATACGTATTTTATGGGCTCATTTGTCATATTATGGGCTCATTTATCGTATATATTTTTCAGTTAACTCTAACAGTAAATATATAGATCCAAATGTAGTATTTTTCCTTTGTCATTAAGATAATTTCTATATTTTGACTTTTGATCTTTGTAGAGCAATCAATTTGTTTTTAGTTTTGTAAGGTTTCGACTGTAGGTATTGCACTCATTTTGTGTGTGTTTGTGTATGTGTGTGTTGTGTGTATATATAGATATGTATATAATTTACTATCAAAATACTGAACATCAGAACGTAAACGGTTCACACCTCTGGTATAATTTCCGATGTTCACAATCTTAAGTAGGTTGACATACTGAAACCAACACAGGCGAAGCCGAATTTGACTTCTAAAGTCCGATGCCTCCTTATCAGCTGTATGTATGGACCAGATCCGTACCACACAGCCCTAACAGTAACATTGTTGCAAGGGGGCAAGCTCCCCTGCACCCCCCACACTCCCTGTCAATTATATTATGACTCTGAGATTGCACTACAGTGCAGAAAAGAGTAAATCACCCGATCAACTGCAATAAGTAGACTGCCGTTACATAGTCGATCTTCTTGAGTCGACATTGCAATGTTCTGCAAAGTGATTTTCTGCATTCTGACTCCTGCACGTCAGTGTCACACAAGTCACACTAGACATTTCAATAGTATATGTACAGTAGAGCAGTAATCCTGACTGTGCAAATATCAGGATTTACCCATGTTTGGTGTGGTTTGATCATGAGGGTGAAGCCCGAGTGATTAAACAGTGCCAGCCATAGGTAAATCCTGATGTACCCACTAACAGGATGGATTATGGCTTTTATACAATAACATTATTTAAGAAAGAAATTTCTTACATTTCTTAGATAATGCAATTGTATTAGGGTACGTCAGTCTTCTTCCACTTTGTCTTCATGAAACTGATGTACTTTGCATGCATATGGGACTATACTTCCCACGCTTGCACAGTATATCAGTGTAGGAGAAGAGATGGAGATAACAGAATCTCTGTTGCTTTTTGTTTAGTTTTTTTTTTTAACTGTTGAAAGATAGACATTTACAGGGGCAGTACAAAAACATAAGGAAAATCAAGTATGTTTCTGTTTTAGTTTAGCAGAATGTATGTGTTTTTCTAATATTTGGTATGTCATCAGGTATATGCCAGTAGAAAAGTCTAGCTGCTCAGTAGTATTTTAGCAGCCAGATTTTTTTTTCTTTTGGCATATGCCTGATTTACAGAGGGCACTCTGGTTGTGCTGTCCAATCAACATGCTTGTTTTTAAATAGTAATGTGCCTTTCTTGTATGAATATATATGTGTGTGTGTGTGTGTGTGTGTGTGTGTGTGTGTGTGTGTGTCTGTGTTTGTGTGTGTGTTTATATATATATATATATATATATATATATATATATATATATATATTCTATATAGATATTTCTTCATGGAATATTATATGCCTAATACATACCTTTTGGATGAGTAGATTATTTGGCTTTACCGTGGACATCTGTACTTAAATTACTGTTTGCATTTAGTTAGGTTATAGGCTCTGTATCAGAAATACGCAGGAAAACACTGTACAAAGTAAAGACTGGGATTCACAGAAGTGTAGACCAGTACACAGTAGAAATTTCATGGTTGGCAACCACACGCAGAGTGCAATAGATTCTAAGTCACAGGTGGTGTGGTCACACAAGGATAATAAGCAGCGCAGTATCTAGCTCATTTCAATGCCTGCATAGTTATGTGTAATTGAGGAACCTTATGTAGGTGAACTCCATGGAATTTACAAATGGTGACTTTAGACATGTGGGAACAAGTTCAGAAGTATATAAAACAGACATGTTCCATAGAATTGCAAATCCATGTTTAATACCAGTATTCATGGTATATATGACAGGAGAGATGTTAGAGCCAACAGCAGCAGTATCTCATAGCAGCAACCATTGGAGCCAGTGCTGACAGTGTTGCTTAACGTGGCCATCTGCACCAAAGGAGCAGCTATAGACAGGGTCTGACATACCAGCAGCTCACAGATTAGCAAACTGTCTGTTTTCATGTGGACAGGAAGACTGCAAGTGATTTATCTGAATTGTGTTGCCCAAAAGCAGAATTGAGGGGATGCATAGTATGTCTGTTCCTGTGGATACAAAAGTATGTGCAGCTTTTCGTATTTCAGAAACCTGCAAGAAACACATTTGGGATATTGCAGGCAACAACCTCATGAAACCTAAACTAGTTCTTTGACATTGTGCTACAGAGTGCGCAGGAGCATATCTGGTTCCCTGCCTATACCAAAGGGGTTAACGATGGGAATTCCTACAGAGTCATCTGGCTGGTAGGTGCATAACCATGCTGCATAAAAAGGTCCACGTATACATACTGCTGCCACAGAAGCTGGGAGCAGATTACATATAATCTGTTTCTTATGGACTGTATGCACTGCGGGTTATACAGTAGACCCCTTGTTGATGAGCACCATAAAAAAAAAAAAAAAACAGACCATTCTGGAAATTGCCCATGTAGAAATGTGAAATATAGTTGTGTGTATGTGTGCTTGGACTATTGAAGAGATGTTTGCCATGTCTAGACACATGAAGAGGGGCACTGCAATACAGTTCAGACATTTGCAGCAAGTATTTAGCTCTGCGTACCATATCTTACAACATGACATTGTGTAAACAGCTAAAAGCAGATAAGCATAGGAAATAAGTACATAGGAACACTACTAGGTAAGCAATGACAAGAACCTTAAGATGTCTAGCCATATATACTTTTAAGTAGACACTTAAATTCTTGCTACTCTTAACAAGCACTTAATAACATTCACTTCGTAAATCGTATACGCCCATATGTGATAACCCTGGTATAAATTGTAACTGTTCATCCAATTGTCAAGACTAGCTTTAAAGGTAGATAAAGTAATACTTTGTCTCACTTGTAGAGGTTACTTATTCCATAAGCTGAGTATACATTGAGTTAGGAACCCATCTCCCAGTGAGTCATTTTTATTTGTTGGTGTAGGTTTAGTCCCTAGTAAGGGTCTTTGTAATGCCAGTGGTTTTGCAAAGAAATAGGAGGTAAAACAGGATTGGGTCTTTCATGGCTTGAAAAGTGAGATGTAAGCACCTCTTAGCCATAGGTTACTGAGTGTAGGACAATTGTATTCATCTTTTGGGTAGTTGAAGGTACAAGGCATTTCATTTTCATAGTTAAAAGTCATTGGGGCCTTTCAGGATTTGTGCATACTAAAGGTGTCATTATATTCAGTGATGGGCCTGACAAAGGAAAGAGTGCAGTGGTTAAGATGACCTGCGTAGATCTTGAAAATGTTCCCTTATTTATTAACTTGGTCAGATGGAAGGATTTCCAGACTATGGTAGAAACATGATGGTAGAATGAGAGGGAGTTATTAAAAGTTCTGCTGTATGCAGAACAGCTCTTGAGATTATATAATCCACAAAAAGCTGCTTCAGGTGTGTTGAAAAAGCATTCAGAGTTTCCAAATTCAGAATCGGTTGTCAGCACACCGTTGAGAAAGCAACCTTAGCAGTAGCAATAAAAAGACTTTTAACAGTTAATTTGTAAAATTAAAGTAAAAGTGTGAATTCAAAAATCACAATCTGGCAGCCTTCATTTTCAAATAACACACAATAGACATATTCTCATCGATCTACTAATAGTGGAGTTGTTACACATATTATAAGGAAGAATTAGGAAATGTTTAAAGTGGACGACAATTTGAGTGAATTACTTCAACCTATAGTAAGAGTTAGTTTCAGAAGGGCAGATATTAAGAACCTGTGGGAGAGAGTGTTGCTCACAAGAAAGGAATAGAAGGAGAAGTTTAGATGCAATGGTTGCAACATCTGCAACTATATTCTATAGGGTGACAGTTTTAAATTAGGACAAGTTATGGTTGCAACATCTGCAGCTATTTTCTATAGGGCAACAGTTTTAAATTAGGATGAGTTATGGTTAAACTCAGTGGATGCAACACTTGTAGGTCAAAGGGAAGGGAATGGTATATGCAGCTTTATGCCACTCCTGTTTGGCATTTTACTTAGGAAAAACAAAGAGGACAATATGAGGAATGTGTACTTGAATATATACATGATATAAAAAAATATGCTAAGAATGCCTTGTACAAATACTCTGTACTGATTTCAAACAGTTTGAATTTATTATTTTGAAAAGAATAACCCCAAATCCAAGAAGAAGTTTCTGTGTGGCGATAACAGAAGTTAAGAACTTTTATGCCAGCTGAAACTAGATGCCTGTCACTCTCCTGGCTTCAATGAGAATGTTCATCTTGTGAGTTATTTGAAAATAAGGTTGCTACATTGTGATTTTTGAATGCAGTTTTGAATATATATATTTTGATGAAATGAAATAAACGTTGTAGGACACTGCTAAATTCCAATGCTTTATTTCTTAAAACAAAGATAAAACACAAGATGAGCGCTTTCGGGATGTTCCCTTCATCAGATATTTCTCACATAAAACAGACACTATTTAAAATAATGAATAGCCAATGGCAGTCAATGAAAGACCCGCCTGTTTTGAAGGGTGGGTTTTACAGGGATTACATCATTAAGCCCTGGCTTCCTACAGGCCAGTAGCTCAACTATCCATCTAGATTCAGCTAGCTCTGTTAAGTGTTTCAAATTACCTCCTCTATTGTTTACCTTAACATTCACAATGGCCCTAAAGGTAAAACTATGAGTAGGATATTCCATCACATGTCTACTTAAAGCATTGTTAATATCATTGTTCCTTATACAAGACAAATGTTGCAAAATCCTTGCCTTAAACATTTGATTAGTCTTACCCACGTAGAAACTTGGGCATTTAACACATTCTGCCAGGTAAACTATGTCAGTGGTACGACATGTGGCTCTACCTTGAAATACAAACTTCCTGTGAGTAACTGGATGTACAAAATCAGATGTTCTCTTTATGTGTGGACAAGCTTTGCAACCTCCACACGGGGCTGTTCCTGTTGATGTAGCTATAATTTTATTTTCATTCATATTTTCTCTACATAGTAGGTCCTTGAGATTTTTATTCCTCTTATACCTAAATCTAGGGTGGGTACCTACTATTTTGTTCACACGTCCATCCCCCATTAAGATGTTCCAAGTTTTACGGATGATGTCACAAACATCTCCTACATTTCCACTGTAAGTGAGCATTATCTCAGGTCCCTTTTGCAGCAGTGGGCCACTTGTACGGTTGGAAAGATTTGTAGTTTCACGTCTTATCCATGGTTTATATTTGGTACTTCAAAAACTTTTACCATGATCCATAACCTTATCAACCACCCTACTTTTATAACCCCTCTGTAGTAAACACCCCTTTAACTTTGACAATTCTGACTCATAAACCTCATCGTCTAGGCATATCCTTGAAATCCTGCTAACTTGCCCTTGTATTATATTGGTGTAAGTGTGTCGTGGATGCATGCTATCGTAGGCTAATAAAGTATTTCTCCAACATTCTTTTCTGAAAAGCCTGGATGCAAAGCCTTCATCATTCTGTTCTATGTGGACATCTAAGAAGTCTATGGAATGGAACGATGTATCCACCTTAAACTTAAAAAAGGTTGTTGTGGAATGCAAAAATTCTACAAACCGATGTAAAGAATCTGTATCACCATCCCACAAGATGAAGACATCATCCACAAAACGTGCATACATCTTAATGTGTGCCTTCCATATTTCATTATTTAGCACATGTGTCTGTTCCCATTGCGATAGAACAAGATTAGCATATGTATTGGCACAGGGGGTGCCCATGGCTACCCCCTGTGCCTGTTTATAAACTGAATCTGCTCCTATGAAAACATTGTTGTCAAGGACTGACATTAACAATTCCTTAACTAAATAAATCTTATCTTCTGTTGCCTTAGAATCTCTTAGAAGGGTACTTATCATGGTAACACCATAGTCATTATTAATCACAGTAAATAAGTTGTTAACGTCCATGGTGACCATTAACAGTTTTGTTGTACTTTTAACTTTGCCCAATTTCATCAAAAAGTCCCCTGTGTCTTTCAATATATTATCCAAGCCATCTACAAAAGGTTTTAGATTGTGTTCAAGCCATATGGATATATTCTCTGTAACCCACCCCCTCCCAGAAATGATGGGTCTAAGGGGTGGGTTTGTTAAAGATTTATGAATTTTGGGGAGTGCCTTGAAAATTTTGTTTAAAAACAATAGTGTTTTAGATACAAAAGCTCTAAAGAATTTTTTTAGAGTTAAAAGCAGTTTTATTCCTCTCATGCCACATAATGTAGAAAGTTTCTTAAAAATGTGTGAGAAGGATTTTTATGAATGGTTTGCTTCTAACAAGAAAAGATGTTGCTTCTTTAATGTCACTAAAGACGAACAAAACTCTATCCAATCCCTGAAGAACAACAGTTACGTTATTGTCAAGCCAGCTGACAAGGGTGGGGCAGTGGTCATCATGAACTCCTCAGACTATTCTCACATCATGAATAGGTTATTAACAGATGATACGGTCTATGAAATGATTACTAGAGAGAGGGCCAATAAAATTATTAAAACAGTACATACTGATCTTTATGACCTTTTGATGTGTGGCCAGATAAGCTGTGAGCTCTATGAATATTTTTTGATAGAATTCCCCACCATTCCCATAATCAAAGGTCTGCCTAAAATACACAAAGACATCAAGCCCGTACCAATGAGACCCATAGTCTCTAGTGAACGATGGATAACCTCTACTATTTCATCTTTTGTGGAAGGGCTACTACGACCCTTGGTAGATGATATTTCCATTATTCTGAGAGACTCATATCAACTTATTGAGTTTCTAAGAGGATTTGAATTAGACAGAGTGGGAACAGATTTGTTATTAGTAACTATGGACGTTAAAAACCTTTTCACATGTATTCCCAATGATCTGGGGCTTCAAGCCATCAGAGAGATTCTAATCACTAACTCAGTCTATAGTAATAATAGACACATTTTGATTAACTTTTTACTTGAATTGATACTCAACAACAATGTCTTTTTGTATCAGGATCAACTTTATTTGCAAAAGTGGGGGGTTGCCATGGGCACCCCCTGTGCAAATAGTTACGCTAACCTTGTAGTCCATAACTGGGAGCTTAATCATTTGTTTAAACATGCAGGTTTTAGCAAAATAAGAATGTACAAGAGATTTGTTGATGACGTTCTCTTTTTATGGGAAGGTACAGAAGTGGAATGTTTGAATTTTATCAAGGAATTAGATGTCACTACCACCTTTCTAAGGTTCACAGCTGAGATATCCCCTCATCGGATACATTACTTAGATTTGACACTGGAACTGAATGGCAACAAGATTGACACTTCTTTATACAGGAAACCCACCCGGAGGAACACACTTTTACGATTTGAAAGTATGCACCCCAGGTTCACTTTCAAAGGGATCATATTAAGTCAAATGCATAGAATATGCAGAATATGTAGTGATAGGAATATCTTATATTCAGAACTTAACAAATTAGAAGTTATGTTTAGAGAAAGAGGCTATCCTCTCAAGTTAATAACTGAATGTAAGCAGGAAGTTATTTTGAAAATGAATAATATACAAGACTTAGCTGACTCTGATAGGAATTTCCATATAACTCACATAATGAATAGAGACAAGTTTACTGACAAATTGAGTTATGTCACCAAATACACGAGTGATGTTGTCAATCTCAATAAAATCATTATTAGGAATTGGAATGTTTTGATTATGGACCCCTTCACTAGAACAATAGTGGGTGATTTTCCCAGGTTTTGTTATAAGACCTGTCATAGTTTGAAACAACTATTATGCTTAGAAAAGGTTCCTCCATTAAATATTAGGAATATTGACTTACAGGGCGCCTTTCCTTGTGGACGATGCCATATGTGTCCGTATATATCTAAGAATGTCAGTTTTTTACAGCCTGAAGGGTTTTTCACTTTTGTACAAAGTTTCCATAGTGACTGCAACAGTATAAATTTAATCTATTTAGCAACGTGCGATTACTGTGAAGCTTTCTATGTAGGTCTTACAAAGAGGAGACTCCGTGACAGGATTTATAATCACTGTTATGATATTAAGAAAGGACATGAAAGTAATGCTCTAGCTAAGCATATTGTTGAACATAAAACACATAGGTTTAGTTTCAGGGTCCTGGAGATATTGGCCATTAATAATAGGGAAGGTGATAATATCAACCAGTTGGCTATTAGGGAACTCAAATGGATGTTCACATTAAAAGCTCACATATACCCTGGTATTAATCAGTCTGTGTCTGTTAAACCTGTTCTCAATAATAGAAAGTTGTGATGTTAGTATACACTTTATAACATCTGGGTATAGATATTCACCTTACACCTCAACTTTTTTCTTTACTCCCCTTTTCATGGGATCAGAGAAAGGAACAGTCCAAATTTATCAGCATTATCATTAATAGCACAGTTTATGTACCCACATATATGTTTCATTAGGTTTCGTTGTACTTTTTTTCTCAGTTTATTAGTATATCAATTAGTAACTTGTTGTCAGTATTTATGTTTTATATACAAGTTCTGTGCGTCTTTTCAAACACACACTCTGTTCATATACATACATATATTTTTAAAGTCATACTTTTTTTCTTTTCCCATGGCTTAAGTTTTGATATATTGCGTTTTATGACCTTAGTTGAATTCAATGGTCATTCTCAAATTAAAGTGCTAATCCAGCTGTTTGTTTCAAGCTTCCCTTTCATGTATGCACAACAGCAAGATTCAGCTTTTTGACTGAATCTCTGAGTGTTGTTTATTTGTTCCTAGATGTGTCCAGGCCTTTATAGCAGATTGGTCGACTCCATAGGATTATGACACTGAATGCAGTTACACACTATGCATCATGGCACTAATAGTACCTTGTTTTGGCTGTGGTCGAATTAGCTTTTTATTCCCGGTCCTCTTTCTCTGGCGTTATATGCTTTTAACTTTGCTACAAACATGACATACCTGAGAGGCATTAATCATTAATGCCTTTGAAATGTTGTTTATATGGTAATTAGTTATTTATTGCTTTTCCGCCCTATCATAGCGTACTCGCTTTTTATTTTCGTCATTTTTTTATATTAACCTTGACACTTAAAGTTATATTCGAGACTATATATCCTGTACTTTAGACATAGCACTATCTGATCATTTTCACTGTATATAGAGGCATTTTTTTCCTTTTTACATAGTGTTATTTTAAAGGATCCTCATATAGAATATTTAGATTTGATTGTTTTATTAATACTATGTGAAAACTTTTCCAAGCTTAAGCACACAGTATTTGAATTTTTTGCTTGTTTCCTTTTTTCACTATTTTGGTCCGGTTTCCGTATAGGAAAGAGAAGTTAATGGATTTTTGGTAATGTTTTGTAATGTTTTGGTAGTGATATTTTCAGGTAAATGATTTTTTATTTTAGATGGGCTGAATGGTTTCCTGGTAAAGTCCGTCCCATGGGCGCATGTCCGTGGAGATATTTTTTGACAAACGGTTTCCGTTTTTCATTTTACTCCTCAATGCCTTTACCCTGACATTCCGGTTGGGTTCCCTAGGCTTTTGAGTATTAGTATAAACAATGAGGTTTTGAGATCTATGGATATTCATGATGTCCTGTCAACAAGGGAATTATCTGTATGAACAGACTTACATTCACATGACTTATTAATACTCCATGTTTACATAAATTAGAGGTGAGCAAGTTGACTTAAGTAGTTGTAATATTTTCTGTCCTATTGGATTTTTTTACATATCTTGGGCTATTCTTGGCCACATGGTTTTATGCATTGTATTCATGTAATGTTGTTTATGCTGTTTAGATCAGACTAGTCGCGATCTTGGACCGTCTGGAGACTATGTTCACGGTTCATTTTTGAATCGGAACGTGGTTTAATCATGTTTTGTTTTACATGTAATGTTTTTACAGTATTTAAGAGAGTTTTGTGATTTTTTAGTATATTATAACATTTGTTTGCTTATTTAGCAACAGAAGGATATGGTTTGCTGATTTGTCCAATGTTGTTCGGCAACAGCAACTATCTTTCAGTTTTTAACACTGTTTCTTTAATAAGCGTACTGAGGAAATGTAAATGAGTTAGTAATTGTCTCATTATTGCCTAATTCCTTGGTTTGCGCGCCAAAATGTTTTATATATAAGTACCCTGTTTTTATAGCTTTAATACACCTGAAGAAGCGTAGTATAGCTACGTGAAAGTGCTTGTGTTCTTTACTTCAATAAAGAAGATTTTACATTCATTGAGTTCCTTTCGTGTGGTGACTCCTGTGGATTCTGTACTACTAATTTCTTCACGTTTTTCCAAGAGGAGTCTTTGTTTTCCTGCAACAGTTTTGGGACTTTTTCTTTTGCTGTTGTGCTGCCTGCAGGTCTGACACATGGAACATAATGATATTGAGTTGGATTTCCATCCAGAGACGAGGACAACTGCTTTACCGGCTTGGGACTCCCTCAAGCATTGCACAGAGAATCCTTTATTGACTCTGGAGCTGACAAATCAAGCAACTGTTTTACCAACTACTCCTAACGGTGAGAATGTTACAGAATTTAATAGACTATGTAAACTGTTTCAAGATGATTTATACCAGTTACAAAGACTAGCATGGCAGAGACTGCATTTAGAGGCATGCATACATTTTAAAATAGTGCCTAGAGGCATGCGCATTTTTTGTATGCCTTCTTATGGGGATAGCCATCCCATTTTATTGAGAAAATGGCAAGACGTCAATATACAACTGGGTTTCAGTTACATTAATCTGTTGTTAGAGTATTTTGCACCTCTTGAAGTTGATTTAAGGAACAAAATAGACTTACAATATAAAGCTATTTCAGAACGTTTCAAGACTGAGTACTTTACCAACAGACTGGATAATATATGGACTCAGGTTCATTCTTTTAGTGAAAGACTGAAACAAATTAAGCACAAAAAACTTGTAAGGGATGCTAATGATTTTGCTCATGGTCAAGTCTTCCTATGGCCTAGAGCTGAGAATGCACGCACACAGAATATACCTAATACTGAAAATCAAAAGAATGCCTCAAGTTCTTCACCTGTTTTAAATGCAACAGCCAGCACTGAAGCCACTTTAGCCTCTTCTGTTTCATCTACCATTAATAAAATGGCAAATACAGTATCAATGTCTAACAGCTTTGCACCTATATTTATTAATGATGCCAGCTTGGACAATGGTACCCCCCCCCCCCCCCAATCAACAGGCAGCTAAAGCATTTCTACTAGCAGGTGCTAAACCGAAGGACACAGCCCCTGCTAGTAATTGTTTTTTACCTTTCCCGGTCAAGCAACAGCCAGGATGAAGAGGCCGGTCGCACAGCAGAGGGCCAAGGAAAAGAAAAGGCTCTGAAGAAAAGTACACAAATACAAGGAAACAAAGAAATTGAACTCTTTAGTATGTAATATATCTGACTATGTTTTGTCTGAATCAGATCTTTCTTTATTAGACAAAGGCCTCAATTTTATTCCCTCCCAAACCAGTTTTTTGAGTGATGTCCTAATTGATTTGAGGTTATTTTGTCGCAATGTCTCCTTGAAAATTTTGTTTAAAAACAATAGTGTTTTAGATACAAAAGCTCTAAAGAATTTTTTTAGAGTTAAAAGCAGTTTTATTCCTCTCATGCCACATAATGTAGAAAGTTTCTTAAAAATGTGTGAGAAGGATTTTTATGAATGGTTTGCTTCTAACAAGAAAAGATGTTGCTTCTTTAATGTCACTAACGAACAAAACTCTATCCAGTCCCTGAAGAACAACAGTCACGTTATTGTCAAGCCAGCTGACAAGGGTGGGGCAGTGGTCATCATGAACTCCTCAGACTATTCTCACATCATGAATAGGTTATTAACAGATGATACGGTCTATGAAATGATTACTAGAGAGAGGGTCAATAAAATTATTAAAACAGTACATACTGATCTTTATGACCTTTTGATGTGTGGCCAGATAAGCTGTGAGCTCTATGAATATTTTTTGATAGAATTCCCCACCATTCCCATAATCAAAGGTCTGCCTAAAATACACAAAGACATCAAGCCCGTACCAATGAGACCCATAGTCTCTAGTGAACGATGGATAACCTCTACTATTTCATCTTTTGTGGAAGGGCTACTACGACCCTTGGTAGATGATATTTCCATTATTCTGAGAGACTCATATCAACTTATTGAGTTTCTAAGAGGATTTGAATTAGACAGAGTGGGAACAGATTTGTTATTAGTAACTATGGACGTTAAAAACCTTTTCACATGTATTCCCAATGATCTGGGGCTTCAAGCCATCAGAGAGATTCTAATCACTAACTCAGTCTATAGTAATAATATACAAATTTTGATTAACTTTTTACTTGAATTGATACTCAACAACAATGTCTTTTTGTATCAGGATCAACTTTATTTGCAAAAGTGGGGGGTTGCCATGGGCACCCCCTGTGCAAATAGTTACGCTAACCTTGTAGTCCATAACTGGGAGCTTAATCATTTGTTTAAACATGCAGGTTTTAGCAAAATAAGAATGTACAAGAGATTTGTTGATGATGTTCTCTTTTTATGGGAAGGTACAGAAGTGGAATGTTTGAATTTTATCAAGGAATTAGATGTCACTACCACCTTTCTAAGGTTTACAGCTGAGATATCCCCTCATCGGATACATTACTTAGATTTGACACTGGAACTGAATGGCAACAAGATTGACACTTCTTTATACAGGAAACCCACCTGGAGGAACACACTTTTACGATTTGAAAGTATGCACCCCAGGTTCACTTTCAAAGGGATCATATTAAGTCAAATGCATAGAATATGCAGAATATGTAGTGATAGGAATATCTTATATTCAGAACTTAACAAATTAGAAGTTATGTTTAGAGAAAGAGGCTATCCTCTCAAGTTAATAACTGAATGTAAGCAGGAAGTTATTTTGAAAATGAATAATATACAAGACTTAGCTGACCCTGATAGGAATTTCCATATAACTCACATGATGAATAGAGACAAGTTTACTGACAAATTGAGTTATGTCACCAAATACACGAGTGATGTTGTCAATCTCAATAAAATCATTATTAGGAATTGGAATGTTTTGATTATGGACCCCTTCACTAGAACAATAGTGGGTGATTTTCCCAGGTTTTGTTATAAGACCTGTCATAGTTTGAAACAACTATTATGCTTAGAAAAGGTTCCTCCATTAAATATTAGGAATAGTGACTTACAGGGCACCTTTCCTTGTGGACGATGCCATATGTGTCCGTATATATCTAAGAATGTCAGTTTTTTACATCCTGAAGGGTTTTTCACTTTTGTACCAAGTTTCCATAGTGACTGCAACAGTATAAATTTAATCTATTTAGCAACGTGCGATTACTGTGAAGCTTTCTATGTAGGTCTTACAAAGAGGAGACTCCGTGACAGGATTTATAATCACTGTTACGATATTAAGAAAGGACATGAAAGTAATGCTCTAGCTAAGCATATTGTTGAACATAAAACACATAGGTTTAGTTTCAGGGTCCTGGAGATATTGGCCATTAATAATAGGGAAGGTGATAATATCAACCAGTTGGCTATTAGGGAACTCAAATGGATATTCACATTAAAAGCTCACATATACCCTGGTATTAATCAGTCTGTGTCTGTTAAACCTGTTCTCAATAATAGAAAGTTGTGATGTTAGTATACACTTTATAACATCTTGGTATAGATATTCACCTTACACCTCAACTTTTTTCTTTACTCCCCTTTTCATGGGATCAGAGAAAGGAACAGTCCAAATTTATCAGCATTATCATTAATAGCACAGTTTATGTACCCACATATATGTTTCATTAGGTTTCGTTGTACTTTTTTTCTCAGTTTATTAGTATATCAATTAGTAACTTGTTGTCAGTATTTATGTTTTATATACAAGTTCTGTGCGTCTTTTCAAACACACACTCTGTTCATATACATACATATATTTTTAAAGTCATACTTTTTTTCTTTTCCTATGGCTTAAGTTTTGATATATTGCGTTTTATGACCTTAGTTGAATTCAATGGTCATTCTCAAATTAAAGTGCTAATCCAGCTGTTAGTTTCAAGCTTCCCTTTCATCTATGCACAACAGCAAGATTCAGCTTTTTGACTGAATCTCTGAGTGTTGTTTATTTGTTCCTAGATGTGTCCAGGCCTTTATAGCAGATTGGTCGACTCCATAGGATTATGACACTGAACGCAGTTACACACTATGCATCATGGCACTAATAGTACCTTGTTTTGGCTGTGGTCGAATTAGCTTTTTATTCCCGGTCCTCTTTCTCTGGCGTTATATGCTTTTAACTTTGCTACAAACATGACATACCTGAGAGGCATTAATCATTAATGCCTTTGAAATGTTGTTTATATGGTAATTAGTTATTTATTGCTTTTCCGCCCTATCATAGCGTACTCGCTTTTTATTTTCGTCATTTTTTTATATTAACCTTGACACTTAAAGTTATATTCGAGTCTATATTTCCTGTACTTTAGACATGGCACTATCTGATCATTTTCACTGTATATAGAGGCATTTTTTTTCCTTTTTACATAGTGTTATTTTAAAGGATCCTCATATAGAATATTTAGATTTGATTGTTTTATTAATACTATGTGAAAACTTTTCCAAGCTTAAGCACACAGTATTTGAATTTTTTGCTTGTTTCCTTTTTTCACTATTTTGGTCTGGTTTCCGTATAGGAAACAGAAGTTAATGGATTTTTGGTAATGTTTTGTAATGTTTTGGTAGTGATATTTTCAGGTAAATGATTTTTTATTTTAGATGGGCTGAATGGTTTCCTGGTAAAGTCCGTCCCATGGGCGCATGTCCGTGGAGATAGAGTATTTTTTGACAAACGGTTTCCGTTTTTCATTTTACTCCTCAATGCCTTTACCCTGACATTCCGGTTGGGTTCCCTAGGCTTTTGAGTATTAGTATAAACAATGAGGTTTTGAGATCTATGGATATTCATGATGTCCTGTCAACAAGGGAATTATCTGTATGAACAGACTTACATTCACATGACTTATTAATACTCCATGTTTACATAAATTAGAGGTGAGCAAGTTGACTTAAGTAGTTGTAATATTTTCTGTCCTATTGGATTTTTTTACATATCTTGGGCTATTCTTGGCCACATGGTTTTATGCATTGTATTCATGTAATGTTGTTTATGCTGTTTAGATCAGACTAGTCGCGATCTTGGACAGTCTGGAGACTATGTTCACGGTTCATTTTTGAATCGGAATGTGGTTTAATCATGTTTTGTTTTACATGTAATGTTTTTACAGTATTTAAGAGAGTTTTGTGATTTTTTAGTATATTATAACATTTGTTTGCTTATTTAGCAACAGAAGGATATGGTTGGTTGATTTGTCCAATGTTGTTCGGCAACAGCAACTATCTTTCAGTTTTTAACACTGTTTCTTTAATAAGCGTACTGAGGAAATGTAAATGAGTTAGTAATTGTCTCATTATTGCCTAGTTCCTTGGTTTGCGCACCAAAATGTTTTATATATAAGTACCCTGTTTTTATAGCTTTAATACACCTGAAGAAGCGTAGTATAGCTACGTGAAAGTGCTTGTGTTCTTTACTTCAATAAAGAAGATTTTACATTCATTGAGTTCCTTTCGTGTGGTGACTCCTGTGGATTCTGTACTACTAGTGTCTGTTTTATGTGAGAAATATCTGATGAAGGGAACATCCCGAAAGCGCTCATCTTGTGTTTTATCTTTGTTTTAAGAAATAAAGCATTGGAATTTAGCAGTGTCCTACAACGTTTATTTCATTTCGTTGGTTGGTTCGTGTGGTAGGACTTTGGTGCAGTATATGATTTTTTACCTGCTAATATATATATTTTGTTACACTTTTACCTTAATTTTTCAGTTTAATGATTTTATATATTCCTACGCTACTTAGTATTCCCTGATTTGTGTATTTTTATACAAAGTATTATGTTAAGTTGTCAATCTCGCCTTCATTCTTGCTGGATGGGTTCAGAGCCGATCCTCGGCTCCGACTCAGCCACTTACTAAAGCTCGAAAGCTAATTTTACCGGCTCTAGGCAACCCTATATCCCATGATGCAAGGCGATAACTACCCAGATCTCGTTTGCCGCTTTCGCTTGCGAGGTGCATTTTTACCGTCTCCTGGTAAGTTTTTCAATTTCAGACTTTTAGTCACTCCCCTTTAGTTTTAGTCCACTCCTGTTGTTGTTTTAACTCTTAACGATTAGATTTTAACCCTATTACCGTTAGTGTTTTCCCCTTTTTCCAGTTATTTATCCCTTCCCCTAAGTTAGGCCTTAAGCCTCCCCCTTTCCTCATTTTTTGTCAGGGATTCTGTGTGGTGTTTGGGTGTGTTTGTATCCCTGTTTTAATTTTTATTTGGATTGGGTGTTTATTGTGTGTGTGTGTGTTTTGTTACTTAGTGCTCCCTCGACACAGTTATGTCGAAGGACACAAAGGTCTCAGGCTTCAAGAAGTGTGACTCGTGCTGTCAGAAAATGTCTCTTACAGACGGTCACACTTCTTGTGTTTACTGCCTGGGACCTCTGCACCTGCAGGACTCTTGTGCTGTCTGCCACGCCTTCAGCCCAAGAGTCCTGCAGGAGCGCAGAAATAAACTAATACTGAGGGGCTTATTAAAGCCTGAGAGCTCCCCGTCTAAGTCTGCTCCGGGGAAGCCCTCAAAACCAGTTAAGCCTTCGGCTCCAAGCCCTAAGCAATCGGCTACTGGTTCGCCTTCTGTGACGAGATCGGCTCCGGCCAGAGCCGATCCTCCTATGTCACAGCTTACAGCATCGGCTCCACCCGGCGCCGATGCTGCTAAATCTAGGCACTCACTGTCGGCTCCGGCTGGAGCCGATGTATCCTCGGCTCCTTTCGGCTCCACCCATCTCCAGGAAGAGATCAAGATCCCCTTCGTTGGAGTCTATACATTCGGCTCCGAGATCACCCCTGCTCTCGGAGCGGAGCCATCAGTGCCGGTCTTCTCAGTCGTCCAGGCTGTCCGACCACGACCTTGAGAGAGTGGTGAGTAGACTATTAAAGTCTCAGGCATTGGCCCAAATGCTCCATAGCCCGTCTCATCAGACGGTAGCTATTACACATCCACCTAACATTCCTCCTTCGACTCTCCTACAGAGCTCGGAGCCGGAGCTCCTCGGAACTGTGACAGTTGTGGCTTCGGAGCCGATACCACCTCCCTCTTTGGCTGCGTTGTCCTCTGCTCCGATCTCCTCCTTGATGCCTTCATTGGAGGGATCCGGGCGTCTGGTCTCTCTCGTCAGCTCTGAGGGGGCGAGTGGCATCAGACCCTTGTCCGACCCCGTTCTCCCTCTCGGAGCTTCGGCGCTGGTGAGCTCAGCCCCGACATCACCCTCGGAGCCATCCCTGTCGGTGCGGCCTGGGGTTCCTATCTCTTCGGAGCGGGAGCCTTCTGGCCTCCCTGATGGGGGAGCCTTCGAGGTGATGAGGAGTGTACTAGCCCCAGGGCATAGTCAACGGTCAGTTCCATCAGCTCCTCCCACTACAGTGCCTGCTGACGTCTCTTCCCACTCTCTTGCTCCCGGACCCAGAGATCCAACGCCTCAGGTTTCCCCACTGGGAATATCTTCCTCTTCCGAGGCTTTTCCTGATCTGTCAGGTGAGCCTCCGCATAAGAGGACATGTAAGAAGAAACATCTAGACTCCCTCGAGTCTATTACATCCAATACTGACTTGGATGAGTCGGAGGGATCCCCAAGGTCCCCCTCTGAGGATGTCTCTTTCTCAGACATCCTTGAACTCCTTAAGCAGAGGGGGAACTGGCCTTCCCTTATTCCTTCTGAGGATGAGTCGGTATACCTGGAGGCGTTTGGGTTTCGACCCTCCACCTCCTGGGTGTCTCCGCCTTTCGACCCTCTTATGGACGTGGTGGCTCGGAAGGCATGGATGGCCCCAGATTCGGTGGAACCCATTCCTCGGAGTCCTTCTAAATTCATCACGGCCCCACCTGATAGGCAATTTTTGACAAAAGGTGTCCCGGTTGATGCCATGGTGGTGGCTACAGCCACCAAGAAGTAATTAGCTGATCCTTCAGTACCTGTCCATCCTCCTAACAAGGATTCCAGGATTATGGATAGGTACGGCAAGCGGATATTTTCTTCAGTGACCTTTGCCATGCGGTCGCTGAACTACTTGTGTCACTTCACCCGCCTTCAAAGAGATGTTCTTAAAGAATTGGGAGAAGTTTTACAGGATCCGTCAGCTGCTGGGTCCCAGGATAAAATTAGCTCACAGCTAGGAATCCTAAACTCCATTGTTAACTCCTCCATGCGGCTCATTTCATATGCAGCCGATGGAGCGAGTATGGCCGCAGGCACAGGAGTGGCTTTAAGGCTTCAATCCTGGCTGCGGCTTTGTAATTTTGCAGACCCCTTCAAGGCGTCCTTCACAAACTCTCCTTTTGATGGTTCGACCTTGTTCGGACCTCAAGTGAAAGACACCTTGACTGGATGCGAGATGGCAAGACTCTTTCTGCCATAGGAGTCCATTTCTCCACCCCTTCAAGACCTTACCCAAAAGGTCAGAAGGGAGGGAAAATGTGGTTCCGCAAATCTCAAGGAGTCACGCCTGACGCACGAGGTCAGTTTACCCCCGGAGGCAGAGAGGGTAACAACTACAGACATCGCCCTAGGGGCAGAGGGGGTCCGCAGAATCAGGGTAGCAGGGAGTCTCTCTCTGACAAACCCTTCCAGCATCCCTGAGATGTTGCCCGATTGTCCACCTTCGGAGGCAGTCGGGGGAAGATTATCGCTGTACCCAAAAGCCTGGCTTTCCCTTTCTCAAGACAAATGGGTACAGTCGATCATATCCGAGGGTTACAAAATTCCCTTTATCCAAACCCCAGTTCAGCAAAAGGGAACCCTTCCAGACGTTCCACCCGGTCTAAGGGAACTAGCAGTACCACAGATATCAAAACTGCTAGCAAAAAGAGCCATCCAGCCAGTCCCAGCAGACCAAATAGGATCCGGAATCTACTCAAGGTTCTTTTTAGTACCAAAAAAGACAGGGGACTGGAGACCAATATTAGATCTCAGCAAACTAAACAAGTTTGTAAAGAAAACAAGATTCTGGATGGTCACGCTTCAGTCCATTCTACCCTTTCTGGGCAAGGACAATTGGATATACTCGGTGGACCTTCAGGATGCGTACTATCACATAAAAATTCACTCCAGAAGGTTTTTCCGCTTTCGGCCGGGGACCAGTCACTTCCAATTCAGAGCCCTGCCATTTGGACTCACTACAGCCCCCAGAGTGTTCACCAAATGTATGGCAGCAGTTACGGCTCACCTGAGACGTCAAGGATTCCAGGTTTTCCCATATCTAGATGACTGGCTTCTCACTGCCACCACCAGGCATCAACTTCTCCAAGCCAGAGATTACACCATTCACATTTGCAGAGGGCTAGGGATTTCTATAAATTTCGAAAAATCTGCCTTGTCGCCCTGTCAATCTATTACCTTTATAGCCGCCAAATTGGACACCGTACAACTTTCAGCAAAGTTAACAGACCAAAGGATCTTGGATATTCAAAACCACATCCATGTGATTCTCCAGAGCGACAAAATTCAGGCCAGGTTTGCCCTGAAAGTATTGGGTCTTATGGCGGCCGCCATAACACTTCTTCCCCTTGCCCGCTTTTACATGCATCTCCTACAATGGATGCTGTTCGCCCAATGGTCTTTTCAACGACTTCCCATGCGTCACAGGATCATGATAACTCCAATTTGCAAAAGGCATCTGACCTGGTGGATATTGTTCCCTCAAGTCCATCAGGGCAGACCCTTTGTTCCTCCCGCTCCGGTCACCACGGTTACATTGGACGCCTCCTTGATCGGGTGGGGGGGGGGCATTATCAGGGCAGGATGGTCCATGGCACTTGGCAACCTTTTGAATGCCACCTGCACATAAATGTCCTGGAGATGAGAGCAGTGCTTTTAACGTTGTAAGCCCTCCACGACTCTCTTCCCCTGGGGACTATTGCAGTCCAAACGGACAATATGTCTGTAGTGTGGTATATCAACAAGCAGGGCGGAACCATGTCCTATCCACTGTGTTGAGAGGCACTCAGACTTTGGCAGTGGGCAATCTCTTCTCAGTGGTTTCTGACAGCAACGCATATCCCCGGGAAATCCAACATCATAGCGGACAGGTTGAGCAGAGCTATTCTCATGCCTCACGAGTGGTCTCTCAAACAATCTGTGACGGAAGAGATTTTTCAGAAGTGGGGCATTCCTTGCTGCGATCTTTTCACTATGCCTCAAAACAGCAAATGCCCCGACTTCTTCTCCCTCTTCCCCCTTCCAGGCCATCCCCCCAGAGACGCTCTAATCCAAGATTGGCCCCGGGGACTTCTCTATGCCTTTCCTCCCTTTCCTCTAATACCACAAGTAATTCAGAAAGCTACCGCCTTGAGAGCCAAGATGATTCTCATTGCCCCTTATTGGCCTCGACAGATATGGTTTCCGTTCCTACATCGTTATCTTTTGGTACAGCCATGGCATCTGGACCCGGTTCCAGATCTTCTGACCCACCAGTCGGGGCAGCTGCACCAATCCATACCTTCTCTCAACCTCACTGCTTGGTTGCTCCACTTCCATCCCTAGCCAGGCCTCCTATGATTTCTAATCCTGTCCGGGATATCATAGTAGCTTCCCTTAAATCTTTCACCAGAAGGATTTACACTAGTAAGTGGCAACGTTTCTCCTTCTGGGCAAAAGCTAGGAACATAGATCCCTTTACTGCTCCGATTCATTCGGCCTTGGACTTCCTAGCCGAAATTTTTCACTCAGGATCTTCTTCCTCCACAGTAAAAGTTCAGTTGGCAGCCATTTCAAATTTTCACATCGGCTTGTTGGACCACAACATCATGTCACATAAACTTTGCAAGGCATTCCTTAGAGGTATATTTTTACTTAAACCTCCGATTAGAGACCCCCCCCACCACAGTGGGATCTAAATTTAATCTTAACATCCTTGATTATTCCCCCTTTTGAACCTGTGGTTACCTGTTCATTGAAATTTCTTTCTTGGAAGACACTCTTTCTGGTCGCCATTACTTCTGCCAAGATAGTATCTGAGCTTCATGCCCTCTGCATTCGTCCTCCCTACTTAATCTTCCACAAAGACAGAGTTTCTCTAAGGACTAATCCGTCTTTCTTACCTAAAGTGGCATCGCAGATGAACTTAAATCAATCTATTGATCTTCCAGTTTTTTTCCCAAATTATTCTAATAGAGCGGAACAAAAACTACATTATCTCGATGTTCACCGCCAACTCAGATATTATCTGGACAGAACCAAACAATTTAAGAAATCTGATAAACTGTTTTTATCCTATGCAGAGAACAGGAAAGGCCTTCCGGTATCCAAGGTAACCCTATCTAGGTGGCTGTCTTCTGTGATTACATGCATTTATCAGCTCAGAGGTAAAGAGTTGATTTCTAGGCCAAAAGCCCATTCCACCAGAGCACTAGCTACATCTACAGCTTTTCAGGCTAGACTTCCAATAGACACTATTTGTGCAGCAGCCACATGGGCCTCTCCTCATACCTTTGTTTCGCATTACAAATTGGACTTGGCCTCCAGAAACAGAGCAAATTTTGGTTCCACCATTCTCAAGAGTCTGTTCCATTGAGCCACCCAGGATAAAGGTGCTAGGGACGCGGTCCCATCCAGCAAGAATGAAGGCGAGATTGACAACTTAACATTGAGAAGTTATGTACCTACCATAACGTTCCATGTTAGTTGTCTTCTCTCGCCTTCTTTCTTGCATCCCGCCCACCATCCTCCTAGCCTGGTCAGACCGAGAAGATTGTTCCTCTTCCTTGAAGAGTCCTGATCCAATTTTTCCAGCTAATCAGCTTACTAGTGTCACTAGATCAGGTTGGTCTTTTTCAGAGGATTATTACCTCTTCCTCCTCCTCTCCAGTTGGAGGAATATATTGCATAATTTTTCCTTAGCTACCAAATGAGATCTGGGTAATTATCGCCTTGCATCATGGGATATAGGGTTGCCTCGAGCTGGTAAAATTAGCTCTCGAGCTTTAGTAAGTGGCCGAGTCAGAGCCGAGGGTCGGCTCCGAACCCATCCAGCAAGAAATAAGGCGAGAGAAGACAACTAACATGGAACGTTATGGTAGGTACATAACTTCTCATTCTTGTTCATTGTGCATTTAAATGCTACATGTGATCTGTTCAGTAGTCACATGATGAAGTAAGTCATGTTGTATAACAGTTTGATGATAGAACAGCTGACATCATAGTTCTGAAGAAGTCTGTACTTTCTGTGAAACAGAAATGTGCTTGACCATTAAAAATATTTTTGTTGCTA
This sequence comes from Protopterus annectens, assembly GCF_019279795.1. NCBI lineage: Eukaryota > Metazoa > Chordata > Ceratodontiformes > Protopteridae > Protopterus > Protopterus annectens. Next base: position 1,457,767,416 of record NC_056744.1, on the reverse strand, counting down.
TAGTTGTGGTTGCTTTCTCAAGGATGTGCTGACAACTGATTTTGAGTTTGATAACTTTGTATGTTTTTTAACAGACCTAAAGCATTTTTTTGTAGAACTTGGAAATGAGGGTGGTCCTCCAAGTGTTGCAAGCATTTCAGAACTTCCACCGCAGGGGTGTGATTGTAATACAGGCAACAACACTTTGGTGGAGTGATCCCCTGTGTCAAGTGGTCTTGATGGTTTGACAATGGATTATGTCCTCTCAGTGTTTTCTGATCACAATGCATATCCTGGGGTTTTTGATTTTGGTTGATGTGTAAACAAGCCGTTGTTGTTTTTGAGTGTATTTGTGTTTGGGCAGTTTACTGATAAAGTGATTTAGGTTTACTTTTGTTATCAATTATCAGTGTTTTATGTTTGTAATAAAGTGTGTGTTTGATGTGTTTTTTTTTCAGTGATGTGTAGGTTGGTTTGTAGTGTAATCAGTGAACAATGACATACTGTATACATGCATTTACCTACTTTCACTACAGTGCTTTCGCCTTATTGTCAGTTTTTCTTGTCTCTCACTACTTATTTTAAGAATAAGCCTATACCCCATCCTCAACTACACTGTGAAGATTCATTGTGTGGCAAAGTCTTGTTGGTATTATTGGAATTTATGTATAAGGCAGCCACAGGCAAGAAGGCTTGGGTAACAGATGGTGCACATGGTTACCAGCAAAATTTGTTGTTTGAGGTATAAATAATTTGATAAGCAGCAGAGTAAACAGTGCACATCATCTGAAGTATACTGTAAAGTTGATGTGAAAAAGCACAGAAATAAAGTGTTTTTTTTCCCGTACATTTGTTATAAAATGTTTTCCATGTCTTTCTTTTTGTGTGTAGGCGTCGCATTGATACTTTTGTTAAACAAGGTTCCCTTGCTAGATTAAAGTGTGGCTGAGATTCAGAACGGGTGGCAAACCTTAACATGTGCAGCTTCCCCTTGTGGTAAGCCTTTCCAATTTAAGGAATGCCCTACCTCAAAGGTTTCCTGCAAGAAGTACCCTCAGTGTGGAGGACTGTGTCACTGGTAGAGCTGCATGCTAATGGTGTAATCCAGGAGAGTGGCTAATGCCATGCACTCTCCCCTGAAATTGACGGTGACTCCTGATCCTGATTTACACTGCCAAGTGAGCATAAAATATCACTGCTGGAGGAAAAATTGAATGCTGTCAAAGGACAGTGGTCAGCCATTCACTCCTGTGGTAATAGTCATGGTTCAGTTAAATTCAGAGAAGACACAGGCATTAAGTTAGAGAATGTTTTTGTATGGACATATGTGTACATGTCCGAAGAGGCATAAATCTGGATGAATGTATGTGTATATGAATTTATGTCTCCATGGGTGGCCACACTGTGGGAGTTTTGTAGGAAATCGAGAGTCTGGATGTGTGTGTGTGTGTGTGTGTGTGTGTGTGTGTGTGTGTGTGTGTGTGTGTGTGTGTGTGTGTGTGTGTGTGTGTGTGAAGCATGCATGCGTGAAGGTGAATGGATGAGTGTGTTCATGTGTTTTTGGATGTGTGTGTGCGTGTGTGTGTGTCTGATTGTGTGTTTGCGTGTGAGTGTAAGGAGGATTCTTTGCCAATGCAATGCATGGCCCACCATATAAAACACTACCATCTTCAGGTCAGACAGTGGTAGTATTAGAAAAGTGTGATTTAGGGATATCTTTGCAGATTATGAGATCTTTCTCATTTCAGCCAGAGCTGGTTCTGAATTGCATTTTCTCATCTTACATGAGCAGTGAGGATCTTTCTGAATCCCAGGGTGTGAGTTTCTTAATCTTTAATACAGGTATATATTGATTATATGTGCCGATGCTGCTCTCTGCCTCCTTAACTTGTTGTTTTGCAATACAATAAACTGTTGTATGTGTTCACCTACCAGTTTGCTGAACCTTTTCTCCTGATACTGAATACAGATTTTTTTCTCAGCGGGAGGGGTAGTAAAGCATTTTTGTGTAACTGAATTTAAAAACAATATGTTATTTTTCAAATGCTTAAATTTATATTTTTAATTGTAAATGATTAACACAACATTTTTCTAGGACTAATTTGTTTTTCATGTTGTTTGTATGACTTTGAATCTTGTATAGTGTATACCATGTAAAGAATTGTGTCAAATTGTCTGACTTGTGTGACTTTGCATATTGTCCTCTGAGATCACGTGGACATTCTTTTTGTCAACAGATGTTTCATATATAGCCTGGGGACTCTTGCATAATTATAAAACTCTGTGCTGGTCCCCATATTAAATTAAAGTTGTACTGTAATATGCAGATGATTTTAGCAACATATATAGCCTTCAGGATATTGTCAGTCTGTTGTGGAACCAAGTGATCTACAAGTCACCAATAATAACACTACATTAGAATAGTAGACATCATTCTTACCTATTTTGCAGGGCAGCAGTGGTAATATGGTAGATTTTTTCTCTCTGTATATAGAAGTTCCGGCTGTCTGTACACCATTCAAATTTGAATCATCAATGAAAGCTCAGGAAGGCTTTTTTATGCACTTCACATACATGTGTACAGCTACTGTCAGATGTGTTTTCATCCTGATTTACCAATTGGCAGTTCTTTTTCACCCTCTTTAAACACCAGTAAGGTTTGGCTTAAAGGTGGTTCTGCCTGTGCATTAAAGCAAGAACCTGACTTTTTTTCCCATTACTTCCAGTATGTTTATTTGGAATTTAGAAAGCACCATTGGAAATCAGGAGAGAATTGCTTTCTAAAAGTACTCTTTTAGCATTAGACAGCCTTGGATTATCTTTTTTTTTTTTTTGCACTGGAGCAAAGTTATTCCTCCTAATCTGTAACCTTTTTGATTGACATTTATACATATTGACAATTAATCCATTATACTCAGCTGTTTTTAGCAGAAAATGCTTCAGCCAAAACCCTGCACAATCAACTGTTTTCTTTTTGATCCTGTTAGATTTTAGTGTCTTTTACAAACTTCTTATAATTGCTTTTCATTTCCTTTTCATGTGCATTAGTTAAAGCACATTTGATTTTGTCATTCCTTACCATTCTGCCTTCCTTTAGCGTCTCATGTTACATGTCAGTTGTTTGAGGTACATTGGACTTCAGGTTTCTTTACAGAAACTTGCCCCTTTCAAAAATGTTTGCATTTTCTGACTGAGAAGTTGATTACTTATAATTTTGAATGTTGGCGTTGCCTCTTTGAATAGTATTTTTTGTAGAACCTGAAGGATTTTTGAGCTGCAGAAACTCCATGTCTCCATAACTGGTCACACTATGTCCTGGGTACCTTGCAGAACAAATCTTTCATTTATTTGAAAATTTGTTTCTGGTGTTTGAATGAAACAAGCATATGGGTTTGAATGATGCAAGCATTCCCAACATCACCCATTACATTCCAAAACAAGAAAATAAGGGTAAAGATCTGTTCTATATAATGAATGTTGTTAGATGGTATAAGTACTGTGTTACAATAACTATTCTTGAAGAAAGTGATACTGCTGTGCTAAGTATATTTATTGCAACAGTAGTTCTTTGAGCTTTAAATAATTTCTGTAACAGAAAAAAACATACACCCACCAACAACTTAATGACATTTTCATCCTTTAAGGATTTTATTTGCTAGAGAGTATCATATATAAGTTTTACAGAAAGTATGTTAGTATGATTTCACGTAGATCTTATGTCATTTTATTTGTAAGTTTTATATATCTACATGTGGCTGAGATAAAATTTCCTGAGCATCAGAAGAAGCTTAAGGACAGAATATTAATGACTGTTTTCTAGGAAATCACTGCAATTGTGGTTTCTGTGTATGCAATGACAGTGATTCCTTTGTATTTTGAGGTTTCTCATTTTTTCAGGTGTATGAGGGAATTGGTATATATAATTTTATGGGGGTGCAGAAGACTTGGCCCCTACATGGGAGTGCAGGGGCGGGGCTTGCCTGCATAAAAAGTGCCTATTCTTCATGCTTTTACTCTTTTCATATTTTAGGCATTTGTGTCTGGCATTTTGGTTATTCAGCATCTTATAGTCGGTGTTTCATTGGGAATCATTACTTTTGAGTCTCAGTTTTCCTTTGTTATCCATGTTTATATTTACAGAAATATTTCACTACTTCCTTTGTATACAGCTAAACAGCTTTTACGCAATCATTATTAAATATGATATTTATGTATTTTTATTGAAAATTTTGTGTAATTTTGCATTACTGGGGAGAGTCGGCATGTTTGTATCCATCTGTAAACCTTTCTGCTTATATGTACAATCTCAGCATGGCTGCATATAAGGATAGTAACCCTGCAGTTTGAGTTGTGCATGATATAACTTGATATTTGCAGCCCTTCAGCTAAATATTCATTTTTGGGAACCCCTCTATTTATACTTTCCTGCTGTGTTTTTTTTTCTTTCAAGATTTCATTTTGCAGTCAGTCTTCTTTAACATACTGCTTTTTAAAGAGATTTGTGCAGATGCATGTGATACACTGACATGCAGATATATGTACTTCATTTATTCACATACACATACACACACAACATAATTATTACTCACAACAGGACTAGTAGATATTACCTTTTTACTCTTATTGTGTACCCTTACTGTGTACCCATTACTATTTTCTTTTTTTGATGAAAACAGTCTTTATTGAAGGAGACAAAACATTTGCAACCTCAGTTAAATGCACAGGGTCAGTATTATCATCATGTAAATCCTTGAAACAAGAATTTTCATATACAGCCATTGAATATAACTAACTATCCTCAAAGTGATAACTATTAACTAAACATATCATTAACTCATTTTGTAATGTATGGAATAGTGTAAATTTGCCACTATTATAGCTAATGATAAAAAATATGACAAGGTAGTAAGTAACTCAATAAACAGACCATGTTATAAAGACTAGCAAATTAGCGCCCACAACCCTACTGGACATGGGCAGTCATTAATAAATACAGTCCTGGGTATTGACTAGAGTATCTATGATATTACATTGGGATGAAACTGCTAGGCTTGAAATGACCTCCGGGTCAGTAGCCTGTTAGATTACTGTAATAGCTACATAATTGTATGCAGCACAGCTTGGATATCCCATGCATCTTCCTTTAGAAATTTTTAGAAAATAAAAGTAGGACTCTGCACTACCATGCCTGTTTACATATTTAAAATAGGATAAACTCTACAATTGTTATTGTACAGGCCCTTTATCCATTATTTCTTAATATGCTGTGACTGCGTCCATTGTAGCTTACACTGAATTAATGGCTTTCCACCACAGAGCTCCTGACTAAGCCATCAGCATTATGCGCACGCTCATGAATGCCCTCTTACCCATTACTATTTTCTCTGTTTTCTTTTCTGTATATTCCACAGCTAGGAGTTTTATTTAATTTAAACTGATTTTCTTAATCTCCAAGAATCATTCATTCCTGAAACTTCTTTCATGCCATTACTAAACTATTTTATCCTATTAAACTTTCTGCCTGTATCATATATACTCTTGGCAGACACTGAGTGTGTGTTTGTGGGGGTGGGGGATTTGTAAAGGTGCAAGGTGTACACATCTTTCAAATTTAAAGACAGCCCTAATGTGGTGCTTCTTCTACACGAAGCCTTGCGACACCACATCAGGCTGTTCATTGCCATGACGTATGCAAATTATGTATATGCTAATTAACAATGTGACCCCCCCCCCAGAACATATGTGATAGGCTGCATATGTGGAAGAGTGAGGGAATGTTTGTGTGTGTGTGTGTGTGTGTGTGTGTGTGTGTGTGTGTGTGTGTGCGCATGTGTGTGTGTGTGTGTGTGTGTGTGTGTGTGTATGGATGAATTGATGAGGGCGATCAGATGATTAGGGTTTTTTGTGTGTTTGATGTGTATGTCTGTGTGATTGTGGGTTGGGATGGCTGTCGTACCTCCACACACACTTAAACTAATGAACACAGTGTATAACATTTGTCATGGGGACCACTAACCTCCAGGGGATAACTGTACTATGGGAATGGGGGACCATTAGCCACCAGGGATTACGATTCATGCCTTAACGACATTTAAACTAGTATGGGAATCATAGAGTGGGGAAACGCTAGATACCAGAGATAAAATTCTTGGGCCTTAAAGGCAGTTAAACCAGTATGGAGATCGGGGGGGGGGGTCACTGGACACCAGGGATATGATGTGTACTGCAGGACTGCAATCTTCTCTGACAGTCTAAAGCCAGGACAGGGGGTATCAGGGACATTCATCTCAGGAACCGGTATGGGCACTGTGGTATATATGTCTGTGAGTGGATATAAAAGCATTTGTGTTTAAATATGTGCATATGTGTGTGTGTTTGTGAGAGAGAGATTTGGGGAGAGGGATGCTTTGCCTATGCTAAGTACAATGGGAAGTGCTGATTTGCACTTTGTGGTAATTAATTGCAATTCATAATCATGCAAATGAGCCAATAATGATGTCTTTCTTCATTGTGGCTAACATGTATATGAATCCCAAAATACCCCATCGTGTTAACAGGCCAGTTTTACTGAGGCTGTTAATACGAAATGCAAGGGCTTTAATGAATTCTCCAGGTTACTATTGAAAAAATTATGTATGAGGATGCATGCTTGCTGAAACCAAAGTTTGATTAATGCACTGAACCTTGCAGACTGTCAACTTTTTCAGCACTGTATTAACTTATGCGCAGTTACTTATAACTTATCTATGTAACAGACAACACGTATGATACTGTTACAGTTTACAGCTTTAATGTCTCAGGTTTAGTTTTTTTATTACAAGAATGGATGATAACTTTCCATTCTCCATTTATCTCAGAACAAACGTGTTCTTTCAAATACCATATCTATCAAAGAATCAGATCTTCTCCACCATTCAGTCACTGTTCTTTTTTTATACACTTTTTTATGAAAGCAGTCTTTTGATGTAATTTTTGTGTCTTTCGGCTTTTCCCGGTTAGGGGTTGCCACAGCGGAACTCCGGTTCCCTAATGATTGGCAGTTGAGTTTTATGTGCTGGCTTGCCGGGCCTAACACACAACCTTCAATGAAGGAACGCCCATTCATGCATGTCGCCACACAGAAGATGCTCTAACTGAGAATCGAACGGGCAACGTCTAACTGTGAGGCGGCAACCCTACCACAGCACCACCACCACAGTAGTCTTTTGATGTAATACTGCTGGAATTTGCTTGATGTAATGCAGTTTGTTCAGTGTGTTCTTTTTCAAGGTGAATTATGTGACAATCTTAAATTTTAGGGAGTCTTTTCTGTTAGGAAGTTGTTTCTGTCTCCAATCCTTGCTGCACCTGGGTTTCTTATATGTAATTCTCCTTGAAGCTTGTACCAAGCACAAAACATTCTGTATTACACAGTAGGATGACGAACCCTGCATATTTCTAACTAAGGACAATTTAACCCTTTTGTGTATATATGCTAACAAACAGAAATGTACATGCATTTAAATGTTTATACTGTACTATATATATAGTCTAAGAAGCATAAATGTACATGCACTGTTGTGTCTATATTTTACTATATATATTCTAACAAGCAGAAGTGTACCTGCACTATTATAAGTGTCTAAATAAATATATATATATATATATATATATATATATATATATATATATATATCTAACAAGTATTTACATTTTCATATGTTATAACTGTCCTGTTTACTAAGTTATGTATCGCAGGCCTGAACTAAATAAGGACTGTTTGCCTACTATATCCATCCATTTTTGGAAGGAATCATGGGTCAAATAACTGCGTGCACCTCCTCAGCAGGTAATAGTAAGCCATGCACATGTCTGTATTGGATAACATCACAAGCCTTCATTCATCCATGTAGGAAGGACAAGAAGCTACTGCTTTTTCAGATATAGGTAGAGAAAAAAAGGCAATAGGAAGAGAGGCCTACTACTGCAGTGATTATATGTATATATATATATATATATATATATATATATAGAGAGAGAGAGAGAGAGATCACAGAAATGTATTGTTGTGGTGTGTACTTACCCACAACTGTACAACTAGACAACAGGAGGTTGGTATGTACTAGAACCACATCTTTTACTTCATCATCTCAGAACCAAGATTATATTGATGAACTAACGTTGTTAACTAGTTAAAGATGTGCTAAGGGGTTACTTAATATTTTCAGCTTAGCTGCGGTGGTGGTGCTGCGGTAGCATTGTCACCTCACAGTAAGATGTTGTCCTGTTCGATTCTCAGCTAAAGCGTCTTCTGTGTGGAGACATGCGTGAATGGGCGTACCTTCGTTGAAGGTTGTGCGTCAGGCCTGGCAAGTCGGTACGTAAAAATCTACTGCCAATCATTAGCGGACCGGAGTTCCACTGTGGCGACCCCTAACCGGGAAAATCCGAAAGATACAACAACTGTATTTAAAGTTCACTTTTTACAACAGTACCACAGGTATCATTTGAAAGCACAGAATGTTTTCACTGGTATTTGCCATTAATGAGTGCCCCTTCCAAAGCTCCCATGTGCTGTTGAGGTGAAAATTAGTGTTTTCACTTACATGCGGGCATGTCTTGTCTACAGTAGTGCATGCAGCTATTCATAGAGACTTAAAAAAATCACAAATTTCCATACCCACGAAGGATAAACTGAGACTGTGTGGCACACCTTTGTAACTATTAACAACTATAATGTGGAACAGAACAGGTGCAGACAGCTACATTCTTCTCCATCACTTCTGTCATTAAACATCACCGGTCATTGCTGCTTTCCCACTTATTTTCTCATTTATTTATTTATTTAATGGTACTTCCTTTTACATCTAACAGTTTGCAGTTTGATGCTGTTCCTTATTCATCTGATCTCCCTGTCCAGTGTAAACCACCAAAGTATTGGGTGACAGCCCCAGGATATCTGGTGAGGCAGGAAAGTGTATGAGGCTCATGGTGTGTAGGGTGGAGTGATGTTGAGTTGACATAAGCATCATATTTTCTGTTTGAGAGGCATTTTGCTTATGCACGCTATTCTCTAGTGTACTGAGTGATATGGATGGATGGACATGCACATAGGTGTCAGGAAAGGGAACTGTCCTACCTATGAGTTTATGTGTCCTTCATGTAGTCTTGTCAACCACATCTCCTTCTAGCATTTTGTTCTCATCAACCCCCAGTCTTCAGTGGGTGATGTGACATCAGAGTGCTCCAGTGTACTCCCACTCCCAAGAGAGTGAAGCAGGTACACGAGTCTTCATTCTTCTCCCTTCTCCAGTTGGCTCCTGCCATGCTCAAGCTGTTAATCAACCCTGGGTCAGCAGTGTCAAGGTCAGGGCTACATCCCTGTGTGCTTCAGAACTGATGCAGGTATCTTATTTAATCTCTTACATCATTTAAAGTTGTCTTTATATTGGTATTAGTCCTCATTTTACAGTCAATATATCCCTCCTTTATTTATTAGATTGTGCCTTCTAGTCTGTTCTGTGACCTTTTATTGCTTTTAAGACTTTATTCCATCCAGTTATGTGAAATGCATCCTTCTTTACATATTAGAATGTGCCTTCCAGCTTGTTTATTGAACTTCTTTTGGCATTATCCATTATCTCAGATAAGACAATCTTCAGAAAACAATACACCATGAAGAACATTATTGATAATGTGTTTTGTTGGGAAAGTAGTACATGGGTTAAGTAACGAAGGACTGGTAATGAGTACCACATTGATAGCTGTGTTCATCTGTATTTGGCTTTAAAAATAAAAGTATAAGAATTTAATTGGGAGTAGAGGATGGGCATGTGGCCAGTACACATAATGTGGTACGATTTCCCTTGTGGAGACTGGAGAAACTACCATAGAGTGCTTCTAAATGTGGGCTGGTAACTTGCTGATATCAGCCTTTTACGGAAGTAAAGAATGGTTCAGCATGGATCACCCATTGCACATTCCTTCCTGGAGCATGCAAGGCTTGGGTTAAAGTAAAAAAAAAAACATGGCAGTAATATAATGTAATCTCAGGATACCTTGGTCTCTTTAGTAACTCCAGCCCTTATTGGAGGAAGTCCAGAGGTATTGGGATGATCAATAGTCAGCTGTGCTGGGGACAAACAATTGAGGAAAAAATAAGTGTTTAATTGGGAGGTATATTTTATTCAACAAATCTTAGAAGTTCTTTTGTTGTAAGTATGTTATTGAGAAGCAAAAAGTATTCACATCTAAGATGTATGTGGGCAGTAAGAGTTCTATGGTGGGTTACTGGCTTCCAATATAACTTATCAAGTTACACCTTGGTGAGGACCCAACTTGCCAAGCACAACTGGTCAAGAAATCAAACCCCCTGCACTTCCCTTTACCCCACCTAACGTATATATTCCAATTTTATGGTCACACAAACACAAACAAGGGAGAAGTCTCCCAAAAGAAAGGAATCACTACCACTGCGTACTTAGAAACCACATTGTCCATCATTTCCTGTGAAAAGCAGCAGTTGCAGAGTTGAGCTTAGAATCTCATCCTGATTATAGTCAACAGGCAGTAGAGCAGCCGGGTTATTATTATGATATGATTTATGTTTGTAGGCTTATTGAAAGTGCTTTTTAAAAAAATCTTCCTGAAGATCTTGAAGGGATTACTGTTTTTAAAGGCTAAAGGAAGGTATTTCTAGACTTTAGGGTTTGGGATGGGAAAAAAACATGGCCCATGACAGAAAGTTTGTTTTGTCCAGCCTGTATGGAAGAGGTGTTAGGATTTTGGGAACGGGCATTGTAATTGGACTGCCTGGCTAGTAGTATACTGACAAAATGGTAATACTGCATCTTTGAGTTTGTACAGGAATGACTAAGTGGATGTATTTTGCTGTTTTGTTGGGATCCAGTTAGCTTTAGTTAAAAAAAAAATGTGTCAGTAGTGCTTCTGCTTTGGAAAGAGAGTTATGAGTATACAGATTTTGTTGGCAGTTGTTTGCAGGTCTTTAATTCAGTTTTCTTTTTTTTTTTCTTCAAAATATTTTATTACGTTTTCCATGAAAAGTAAAAGACAACAAATGACAAACAGTATTTTCATTCTAAGACAAATTATTAACAAAAAAAGAAAAACTATTTACAATATATACATAGGCCTGAAGCATGTAAGGATATGTACAAGGGTAGTGCGACAGTGGTGAGATCTGCAGTGGGAGTGACAGATGAGTTTGAGGTGGAGGTGGGATTACATCAAGGATCAGCTCCGAGCCCTTTCTTATTTGCAGTGGTAATGGACAGGTTGACAGACGAGATTAGAGAGGAGTCCCCGTGGACTATGATGTTTGCAGATGACATTGTGATATGTAGTGAGAGTAGGTAACAGGTTGAGAAGACCCTGGAGAGGTGGAGATATGCTCTAGAGAGGAGAGGAATGAACGTCAGCAGGACTAAGACAGAATATATGTGTGTGAATGAGAGGGAGGATAGAGGAATGGTGAGGATGGAGGCAGTAGAGTTGGCCAAGGTGGATGAGTTTAAATACTTGGGATCAACAGTTCAGAGTAATGGCGAGTGTGGAAGAGAGGTGAAGAAGAGAGTACAGGCAGGGTGGAGTGGGTGGAGAAGAGTGTCAGGAGTGATTTGTGACAGACGAGTACCAGTAAGAGTGAAAGGGAAGGTCTACAAGAGGGTAGTGAGACCAGCTATGTTATATGGGTTGGAGACAATGGCATTGACAGAAAGGCAGGAGTCAGAGCTGGATGTGGCAGAGTTAAAGATGTTAAGAGTTGCACTGGGCATGATGAGGGTAGACAGGATTAGGAATAAGTATATTAGAGGGTCAGCCCAGGTTGGACGGTTTGGATACAAAGCCAGAGAGGCGAGATTGCGTTGGTTTGGACATGTGCTGAGGAGGGATGCTGGGTATATTGGGAAAAGGATGTTAAGGATGAAGCTGCCAGGTAAGAGGAAAAGAGGAAGGCCTAAGATAAGGTTTATGGATGTGGTGAGAGAGGACATGCAGGTGGTTGGTGTGACAGAGCAAGATGCAGAGGACAGGAAGAAATGGAAACAGATGATCCGCTATGGCGACCCCTAATGGGAGCAGCCAAAGAAAAAGAAGAAAGAAGACCTAGGCCTGAAGCAAAATTGCAGATCACAGTTAAAATGCACAAGTTCTTTAATATAAGTATCAATTCAGATTTAATTCAGTTTTCTGATGCGGTTGCAATGAAGGAGCAGTCCTTGTTCAAGTTGGAATATGAGAACACCTTTCTCAGGGGCTGCAGTACTTTTTGAGGTTAGGAAATAGGATGGTCTCTATGCTCAGAATAGGAGACTATTTTTAATATAACTAGAATTCAAGGTAATAGAACATTTTAAAAGCTTTAGTGAAATGTGATGGATTAATTTGAACTTCCTGTGCTAGCTTCTCTGGGCTGTATACAACATGGCTTCAGTTTTTATGAAGTTTACAGTAAGTTATTTTTCTATAAACCAAACATTTAACTCTGGTATATCTTTTTCTAGTAGCATTTTGATAGATTAATGGAATGTATCAGAGATATACAGTAAATGACCATACCATGCCACATGCATATAGTATAGGTATGGCTAGAAGGCTGAAGCAGAGGTTTTTGATGTATGTGTAAAAATATTAAGGGAGGTAGTACCAGTCCTTGAGATACTTCCTTTGTAATGGATAGAAAGTGGGAAAGGGGGGTCCCTTTTGTTACTTAAAGGTGTCTCCTTGCAAAAAAGTGGCTTTTTCATTTATGCTTGTTGCTAACAGTGCATGACTGAGTAGGTCGTAGTTTACCAAGTCAAAGGTCATAGTATCGTTGACAAACATCTCCCCATTTAGAATTTCTTTGTCTATATTTAGTAAAATGTCAGTAAGGATCCTGATGGCAGTAATCATGCTTTTTTCTGTCCAGAACCCATATTTTTTGGTAAGAGCATGGCGTATTGTGTTAAGCAGGAAAAGAGTTGGTCAAATATTAACTTTCTAAGACCCTACTCAGAGGTGGAATATGAATAAGGGCCTGAAGTTCAGAATTGTGGCTGGCATGGGTACCTTACATACATTCACACATGCAAATATTTCAAGCACAGAGATTAATGCCCTTTTAACCTGACAATATATCAAAATAATTGTCCCCATAATAAATGTCCAGGCTGTTCTTAAAAATGTCTAAACTATTGCTTGCTGTAATGTTGTTTGGTAGTCTGTTCCATGCATCAACTGCTCTCTCAGAGAACCAATTAGTACACTTCTCTTTCCCATAGAATCTTCAAAATAGGTTGTCTGATGATTCTCTGGTACTTTTTGATAATCCCAAACATTCCCAGAAATAGTTGTCTCTGAATGCCCTATATACTTGAATAAGATCTCCTCTTAAATATCTGTAAGAAACACTATACAAATTTAGATATTTTAGTCTTTCATAATAACTTAAATTTTCACATCCATGGATGCTCTTGGTATACTTTTGTTGTACTCTGTCCAGTTTACTCATGCATGTTTTCTTATAAGGTTTCCATATTATTTCATGCTCAAGTTTGGGTCTAATGTAATTAACAAACAATGACTTCATCATTTCTGATTTCCTAGACTTTATACAGTTTTTATACAACCTATAGTTCTATAACTATCATTAACCAATTGGTTGATATGATTAGAAAAACTCAAAACTGGATGTATCCATATACCCAGGTCCTTAAATGAATCTACTGTTTCAATCATTGTGTGTTGTTTTAACTTTCAATTTATTTGTCCCATCTCTCATTTGATGTATTTATCAGCATATTACTCTCCTGTGCCAAATGGTCAGTTTAGTCAAGTTCTTTTGCAGACACATGTAATCAGTTTACCCAATTCCAGGTCATCTGGATGCAAACTGTAGACGACCTCAGATGAAAAAGATAGGTCTGAAAGATACAATCTAAACAAGTAAGGACCTAGGACACAGCCCTGTGGGACACGCTGACAGTAATCAAGAGTTTCACCTGTCCAACTGCTGCATGATATGTGCTATGTCCTATTTGTAAGAAACAGGAAATGCAAACGAACCAATGAAAAATGAGCACAGGATAACAGCACCTCACAGGAACGCAGTAATAAATAGAAATTGTTGAGACAAGATCTCTGATGATGTCCCAGTGTACTAAGTAGGGACAAACGTTCCTTAGATGATTAAATTCATATTTGTTTTACCCTGGTGTTTCTGCCACCGTGGAGTTTAACACAAATGTTCATTTGGTGATGGCTGAATTTTGGACTATGTTTGTATAGTCCCTACATGCATTTTTTAACTTTATGAGTGGTTGCCTGGTGTTACATTCACAGCACTTGCCGCTGCAATTTCTATTTATTACTGCTTTCATGTGAGTGCTGTGATCCTTTGCTCGTTTTTCATATGTCCTATCTGTAAGCCATGAACCAATCCGTCTTATCAAAAGTAAATCAATACCTTGGGTAAAGGTTTGACTGCTGTGGATTTCGGTTTACCACCGGATAATCGATGGCCATAATACTGAACTACATTGTGCCTAATGCAGTGCAATAGCAATGCAGATAGTCGTAACTAATAACATCGAATCCACATTACTGACTTCAACAGACAATTCGGCATTTGTGGTTTCGATATATAGGCATCATACCATTTGGTGGCACAGATGCCGAAGTGTATCTTCTGTGAATATTGGAAACTGAGGACTGCACAAGTTCTAATTACACTGTGTCAACGGACATGTAAGTGAGGAAACATATCATTTTACAGCTGTAGAAACAGTTTACCTATCAGGCAAGGTAATGTGTAATAAACATGATCAACTGTGTTTACAGATGGCTACCGCAGATAGTGAGCAGTACGCCCCAGGGAGCATTGGAAGTAATTATACCACTGAAAGAAGCCAAAAAGGAAAGGAAATGTTATTCATTGATGGTTATAAATAGCATCTTCAGAAATGTGTTGATGCAAAGCACTGTTGGTGTTGTGTGAAGAAACAAAGGGATAAATGTAAGGGACGTTGTGTGACAGAAATTAGTGTAGATGGATATAAGTTACAGCGAAATACAGGTCATTTTCATGGTGCGGATCCTTTACAATCTGAAGTCTGTAAAGTGCGAAAGCAAATAAAGAAACATGCCCAACAGTCCATAGAAGACCCCTATAAAATGGTATCAG
Source organism: Protopterus annectens (assembly GCF_019279795.1). Taxonomy (NCBI): domain Eukaryota; kingdom Metazoa; phylum Chordata; order Ceratodontiformes; family Protopteridae; genus Protopterus; species Protopterus annectens. The sequence goes on along the minus strand of NC_056744.1, from coordinate 1,457,752,274 downwards.
AGGTATTATCCAGCACCTCCACAGATGTGGTAAATGAACTCCCTAATACGAAAGTGCTGCATGCAACTGTAAGGAGGGTGAGGTATAGGAAGAAAGCAGCACTGTTTAAGGATATGAGTTCACTCTCCAAACTAAATTCAGACATGTTGCCTATAAAAAATGTATCGTTCATAGTTGAGCATGGCCTATGTAGTGATGATGTACAGTTAGTTGTATTAACCACTGAGGATAATCTAAGGGTGTTATGTACTTTGAATACATTCTGGTGGATGGTACTTTCCCAATTAGTATGAGAAAGTGTCGTCAGGTGTACACAATCCACTGTCAGTTAGATCACACTGAAATAAAGAAGGTAATACCTGTAGTGTATGGCATATTACCAAGCAAAAGTGAAGAGTGTTACAATCAGTTTTGGAGTGTCATCATTTGTTTATGTGGCAAATATGGTTTGGAGCTAAAGCTGCGTATGGTAATGTCTGACTTTGAGCATGGTGCTGTGAATGCTATACAGACCAACCTGCCAGAAAGTGTGTGTAAGGGTGGCTGGTTTCATCTGTGTCAAATCGTGTAGCGGCAGATACAGCGCCTTCATCTGGTGAAGGAATTTGGCAGTAGTTGTACATTTGCTAGCCTTTGTAAGCAGATACCAGCCCTGGCACTTGTAACACCTGCACACATTGGTGAAACATTGGCAGACATAGAGAGGGATATGCCAGCCTGTGGACAGGCGTTGTGTAATTTAATGTGTAACTTCTTTAAGGAAAATTACCTGATAGGCAGACCACGGAGGTATGGTATGAGGGGTATCACATCTGAAAGGCATCCGCCCTTGTTTGACATACGTTTTTGGAATCAACATGACACAAGTATATTAGGTTATCCCAGGACACAAAACGTAGTTGAAGGATAGCATAGACGTCTATGTAGTCTTATGGGTAAGCAAACCCTATACCTACTGGACGTCTTATATGCCATCCAAGTAGAGCAAAACCACGTTGAGGATCTTAAGAGAAGACATAGGTCATGTCTACCAGCATCCCCTAAGAGACGCAGGCTATACGATAAGGAGCAGGCCTTCCTTAAGCTCTTGTCAAAACGTGATGAAATGACATCTCACGGCTTTGTAACACTCGTAGCACAACCCTGTTCATTCTAACTGTTAGTACAACTATACCTTTATTAGGGGACAATGTTTTGATGTGAATGCACAACAGATTATCATTACATGGAAGCGTAACTGTACATGTACCTTGTGGTTGTGGATAAGGTGTGTCGCAGCAGCAGTATTGAAAAAATGTGGATGTCAATATTCGAGTATACCGCTGGCTTTGTTGCTCGTATGTAGACCTTTTCCTGCATTTTGGATGTATAACTGTACCCTGCATCCTTGTAATCTGCCGGTTGGACCCTGCACATCGAATATGTCGAATTTGATATCCACAATTACGTTTTTCGACATTTTAAACATGCAAAATTGTAATTTGTGGTTATATAATTTGATGTAGACATCATTCAAAGTGTTTCTGTTCAATGATATGGTGGTAAACCATGGATTTGCTTTGGGTGATCATTAAGTTCAGGATGTGGGGGAGGAGGACAATAAGTTGATCTCAACATAGAGGGTAATAAACTAAGGGTGCAAATTGTCTGCCCCACTGAAACCACCTGCAAGGTTCTGTTCTATTAGCTTTTCTGTTTATTTTCTCTGTATGCAGACAAAATAGAAGGGGTATTTAGCCAGACGTAGCAGGTGTATTTTTAAATGCCAGGATTTAGGGGAGTTGAGGAGTCGTGGAGGTGCAGTTCTTTAAGGATAGTAGATCTGGAAATCCTTTCCTGAGGTTTTCACAGGACATGCATCTGCTTTTGTGGAAATAAAATTAGGGACGGGTATTAGTTTTACTCTGACATATGGTAATGAGATTCACCCTTCTCCAAAACTGTTTGGGATGTCTTATTTTTTTGTATTTTTGGAGATTTGATAGCAAGGTTTTAAGTCATCTAACTCCTTTTATGGTAAGTTACTGCAGATTTCTGTTCTAGTGTTAACCAATATGTTTAGGTTTAGAGGCCTGTTGAATGAGAAGAAATATCTGTCTTGTAGAAGTTGCAGAGAAGAGGTTAGTAAATTGGCTGTTGTTTTAGGATCAGGACATTGTCTACTCTGAGGACTGCAGGTGAGATTTTAAGTTATGTCTGTCGTGATAGACCCAGTTAGAATTTCATTGACAGAAATAATTTAAGTGTAGAAGATTTGACAAAAATGGTGTTGGGGCTGTGGTTGCTGACAGGACATTTGCTGTGGACATAACTTAAGGGATTCTAATAGTCATAACAGCTAAACGGCAGCTTTGACCTGACTTAAAGTTTGCCTGATAGGTTCAATTGCATCAGGATCAGATCAGTAAGCATTTCATGTGTGTAAGTAGGCTGAGAAGGTTTAGAATGAAGTCTCCTGGATTGCTTAAGGAAGTTATTGTTATTTTGCATGCAGTTTAATATTTGTTCTGTGTAACTTTGGAATTTGTATTGGTTGGCCGGTGGGGTTGGGGGATGGGATGTGTTGCTGGGAAGGCTACTGCCACGTACAGATTGTGAAAGTTCCTTAGTTGGGTCAGTAGAATTAACCAGTTAGGGTCATGGTTATTGTGGATTTTTGCTTGATGATGAATAAATATTTAGACAAGTGATTTAAACAGAAACATGGTTCCTCCATTGTTTTTCTTGGTCTAGTGTTGTTAATGTTATTGTATCAAGTGAAAATGTATTTTAAATTAGCTGACTTCTTTACCCAAGACTCTGTTATATCTATTGTACTGCAGTTGTGGCAGGTCAGAAACAAATCTAATTGTTCTGACTTACTAGTATGTAGTAATGAGCCTTGCCGCACTTCAAGTAGTAAGAAATAATTTAAATAAAAAAAGGACATAAGTCTATTTAAAACGATTCTACATAAACAACAAAATAAATATCTTTCCATAAAGGGAAGCATATTCTATTATAAATATAGTAATACTGGTGTTCTTGTGATACATCTTAGGAGGTAGCACATAAGCAACTATTTAAAAAAAAATTGGAGGGGGGGACAAGCTATTCTTACTTGTTAACACCACTGCAAGCTTCTATATCCCCACTGCACCTATTTCATGAATTGTCTGATTCTAATACTGTACTACCAAGTTAAAGCAAGTCATAAGAAAAGAAGAAGTAAGGAATACCTTTATTCATCTAGAGTAGAGCCTAACCATACGTGTAATATGAAAGGGTCATCTAAGTGCTGTCGGACAATACTTCAGAAACTGAAATATTTATCTGATGAATCTTAAGTAAAACTGATGACTACTCTTTAAAACATAGAATTCAAATAACTCAGTAACAGCAGAATCTATTCTCAAACATAAAAGATATTCCAATTATGATGTGTTAGCCCTTAAGAGGTACTGACAAGCACTATAAATAATGTGGGGGGGACATCACAGGAGCCAATTTTATCTGTTTCCAACCTACAATTGCGTATTACTTAAATTCTACAGAAATATATTGTGGAAACTTGTGCGCAATACAGCCAGCGTTGAAGTGTGTATTTGCATTTTTAATATATACTTTCTCATTGCAATTACAAGTCAGACAATAACAGGCATTCTTCAGCTGGTACAGAACAAGTGCTGATACATCAAGAAAAGAAAGAAGAAACCGATCATATTCATATGATCAAGGACTCTTTTCCTAACTGCTTTAATGCATACAGTGTGCATAGAAAGGACTGGAAAGTTCTAACAAGTCAGTTCAGCATGATTACACATGCCTGGTTACATCTGAGAAGAAGCTGGACCCTCTCTTTTTGATAACAGTTTATAACACTATTTGCCATCGGTTTAGTAGTCTTTATTTGTTCTAGAAAAAACTCTTGTATTTCCTGCTTTTAGGGACAATCACAGTGTAGTCTCATGTGTTTAAATTGTGTACTAAAATCATCTGACTTCAAAATGTTTATTATTTGTTAAAACTCTATCAGACTGCAGGAATGAATCAGTGTGTTACTATCTGAATGTAATTAGTGGATCATCCTCACTAACTCAAAAAACTCATATGTATAACCAAATTAAAGACTGACCATATATGCAATGTTATAGCTGTGATGAAGTAAGGTACTTGCCAGCTATGCCAGAAGAAGTAGAGCAGTGGATGTATAACATATGCCAGCACAGCTAGTTGGAATTTTGTAAAGAATTATATGTTATTTGAATATTAAACTGATTTGTACATATGCGTGTGTTGAAAAATGTATTTGTAAAGCTGCTTTTGATAAAAATGTACCAACAATGTGCTGGACAGAAAAAGAAACGTGCATGCATTATTGTAACTGTTTAAATGTATATGTTTTATGAGATGATACTGGAATAGAAGAGGTTAAGCCCAGTCTCAGCTAACTTTGAAAAATAGTAAGTAATAGTAAATTAAATTACCTAATTTAGGCCATGAAGATTGTATCTTACCATTCTCAATGCAGCCAGAGACAAAAAGTCTGTACAGGGAAGCTTTCTGCATTGTTTTTGGGGTGAACTGATTGCTGCTCTGGAAGGGTGGAAGCATGAAATTGTTTTTTGATTTCCAGGAGCAGATCTTAGTAAGACTCTGTGCGTGTATTATTGACAAATATGTGCTAAGTCCTGACAGCTTCTAGCCAAGGGGGGGGGAGTAACATGGGAACCAGAAGTCAGATGACCATATGTATGTGATGTCATTCTGTCATCCTTCACTAAAAATGATATTTTAATACTAGTTGAGACTGAAGTATCATTGCACTCTGTTTTTGGAACCTGACGTAGAAGGATTTCTCAACCACTTCATCTTGCCTTGCTTTAGTAAGTGACCAAGGAATAGTAATTCTTTAGATCAGTCAGGAAAATATAGTGAGATTAGTTAAGTACTGTTTTTCTGTATCTGTGTGAATCTATTCATCTGTGTTATTTTAATATTTCCTATGATTGAAACTCTGGTGTTTACTGTAAACAGATATTTTGTATTTTCATGGTCTTTTATTATTTATTAATGGAGCAGCCAGTGTTGACCAAAACCACTAGTACAAAACACACACTGTCAGCAGTCAGGAAATCTCAAAAAGGTTTTCTTGTGTAGTCGAACACAAATGGCAGCAACCAAAGAATTCAGCAATAAAATCCACTTTAATAGTAAAACTGGAAAACCATCAGATTAAGTGCTTTCATCCCCTGACCGAGGATTTCTTCACAGTCAACACTTGTTTCATTTGAACCTTAAGTTCAGCAATGTCAGTGTTCAGATAGGGACACACATGGTCTTGCTCCTGCAACTCTTTATTCACAAAAGAGACATTTTTTTCCCTTCTTCTACCATAGATGGAACAGAAGCATTCAACGTCCAGCCAAAACAAGCGTTGCCTGTTTTTTTCATATGAAAGCATATATTGAGGTCAAGGATGATACCCAGAACTTCAGTCAGTTGTATCCCTGCCTTCTTATATGCATCCCTAAACTCCGTTCCTGAAGCCTGCAGGATATTTTGTACATTTGCATTTAACAACTCTCCACTTTGATGGTTGTATCACTTTTCCTAACAAAATGCGCTGATACTTACTCAAAGACATTGCTGAACTTAAGGTTCAAATGAAACGAATGTTGATTCTGATGAAATCCCCGGTCAGGGGATGAAAGCGCTCAATCCAATGGTTTCCAGTTTTACTATTAAAGTGGATTTTATTGCTGAATTCTTTGGTTGCTGCTATTTGTGTTCGACTGCTGACAGTGTGTGTTTTGTACTAATTATTTATTATTAAATATGTTTAAACTTTTCATTGTGGCTGGTACCTTAGAGAATAGCTTAATCTCTGAGAGTGTGCGTGTGTGTGTGTGTGTGTGTGTGTGTGTGTGTGTGTGTGTGTGTGTGTATATATATATATATATATATATATATATATATATATATATATATATATATATATATATATATATATATATGTATATATATTTGGTGACAGCTCTGGCTGCTCCTGAAAGCCTTGCTGTTGGTCAAACTACCATTTATATCAATATTAATATAACTCAGTATAACCGAATACCCTTGCAAGAGCCTTAGAGTAGCTGGCTTTGGAGTGTCTGCTGGCTGTGTAACTATCTTATAGTCTGTGCAGAAAGGGGCATAGCTAGTAAATCTATGCCAGCATTTCCCAGATGCGTGTGTGTGAAAATCAAATCTGAAAGAGTGTGTGTGTGTGTGTGTGTGTGTGTGTGTGTGTGTGTGTGTGTGTGTGTGTGTGTGTGTGTGTGTGTGTGTGTGTGAGCTGTTTGGAGCAGGGACACGGAGCACTGGTTTCACAGAGGGTGCTTGAAATCTTGGCTTGGACACTTGGCTGACGTCTCAACTCTATAGCTGTGCCAGTGGGGAGTCTTACTTGGGACCTGGAGGGAGACAGATAGAGAAATCCAGACCCCAGAATGAGTGTGTTCCCTGTGTGATCTTAATGGAAATTGTTTTGATGTAGAGAGCTGCATCTGGAAATACTGGGTGTATCCATTTTTGTTCCAGGTGAACATCCCTCTCCAGTGCCAGTGGTGAGGATTCAGCCTTCTTGAATACTGGCCCAGAGTGGGGATGTCACAACAATTACAACTGTATAACATCAATCAGCATATATGTAGACATGTGTAACTATAGTAGATTTTGTGTGTGTGTGTGTGTGTGTGTGTGTGTGTGTGTGTGTGTGTGTGTGTGCAGATATACATATCTATATCTATCTATCTATATATATATATAAATATATGTGTGTATAAAATGCATAATGTAACACAAAGAAATATTTTGCAGGACTCTGTGCTTCCCTGCACCCCCTATAGCTTAAGGAGTTGTGACATCTACACCCCTCTTAACTTAGTATTGTCTTTACATTGTGACAAAGTGACATTAAGGAAAGTATAAAGTGAATGGAACACATACATGATATATTATTCTTTATTGGATTTACATATGTTTTGCAATTACTTGAGCTTTCAAGCTGGCAAGAGCCTATGACTGGGAGTTAAGTTACTAATGTTAGATAAATATTTACATGTGCCTATAAAGTGAAGTATATCATTCATTTCCAATTGAACATCCAAGGACTTGTGACATAAATAAAACATGCTGGAGAAACCGATATGTATTCCAAAGGATTCCTGCTCTATGGAACAGGCTTCCCATCCACATGAAGCAGAGTTCATCCCTGACCCATTTTAAGCAAAACCTTGAACACAGGATGGGAAATCGTAAATTAGTAAGTTAACTAATCCCAAACTAACATAGCCCACCCCCTACATAACACTTAGCTACTTCTTACTAACATACCCAAACCATATAGGTGTCCAGTGCATTCGAGGACAACACGTGGTTGTGTTACATGGGTAGGTTTTTAAAGATGCAGTATGAGTCTATGAACCTATAAAAGCAAAACAAAATAAAAAAAGAAATAAAATGTACCTTCAGACCCAAAAAAAGAAGTTAAACAATGCTTACTTATCCTTTGTTGATTGGGTTAGTCCCACTAGGCTAGTAGCCTCTTTTCAGGGTAGACCTGAGATGGTATTTAGACTCTTAGGGAAAATTTGACCAGGGCATCGGAACTTCCCTACATTTTTTGATAGCTGTGGTGGGGTCTTTTACCTGAACTATCACTAACTCAAGCAGATGGGGCCTCGATTTAACATCTCATCTGAAGGACAACAAACTCAGGAGTACAGCATCCCCCTTATGCTGCACTGCAGTGCCAGTAGTCAGTCTACTTGGTGCGGGAATAGAACCCACAGTCTTCTGCACCATAGGTGAGTGTGTACCTGTTGCATCAGTGACACCAGCAGACTTACCAGTCTGTCAGCTGCTTAATAAGAGACTAGTAAAATAAAGTATACCATAACACCTTGAATTACATTTAAAAAGAATGGTAACTAGCTGTCCCAAATGGGTGGCTCTCAGAAACTCTGAAAAGTCTCCAAAGCTATTTTGTGGCAGATCCTGTTCTATAAAGGCACTGACAGCCAGTCTCCTACAACATATGATGGAAATAGGCAAAATTAACAATAAACTCGTTAATATCAAAAAATAAATAAAACAGCTGACCAGAAAATTATAGTTTGTTCAATCTATTTATTAAAATCCATGTACTTTATAAAAAATCAAGCCACAAGAATCCCAGCCCCAAAACCACCAAAGTAAGAGAAGCCAACTAAAGAAAAGCTAAGTAAAAGAGAAAAAAAACACAGACTGCAGCATATGAAAATTCCTAAATAGGGTATAGACCAGTCTGCATGTATGCTTTTAAGAATTAAAGCAAATTGCATGTGTGCATCACCAAACAGCAGCAAGCAGTGATATAAGAATATACGAATAATGGACAGAGGTGGCATCTAAATGCTTTATTCTGTGCATGGGTCTCCCTCAAACTATCTGTGGTATGATCCCAGTTATTCTCCCTAGGAGTAATATATAATTATATAATTATCCACCATGAGTTGGGTAAGACCAATCTAACACAACGCAAGATAGATTAATTCAAACACCAAAAGAGAAGCTGGCAAGCTTAAAAATGGCCCACAGTGTTAGGTGGGCTGACTTCTGTGAAAGTGTGACAAGGCATCTTGTTGCTTATGTTGAGTCTTCTACTTGAATATTTCCTAAATAAATAATATCTCCTTCAGCTTAGAGAAGCTATTGTAGAAGAGGAGTGACTCACTACCTAAACATTCTGCTATTTCTGGTGATGAGGAACCAGATGATTCAGACTATTTCTCCTCCTTCTCAAAAGAAGAATCCTTGGATGACTGTAGGGCTGATGATGCCTCATGAGGGAACAAGAAGGGTTGTGATCCTCCAGGAGAGAAAATCTTTCAGAGTGGTGGGTATTTTAGTTTACTTATAAGTTTAAGTACCCTACATTACCAAAGCACAGGAAAAAACATTTCCCGTACACACTGAAAAGAGTGTAGAGTCCACTTCACAACAGATGTGATAATTGTGGTAATGTAGTTGCTTGCCTGGTCACTAAATTGCTTAAGAATCTGCCCCGTCACTGCAAATGTCTGAAAACAGAATGCTTTGATGCTGTACAAGGTGGTGTACTACCAAAAGCTTGGCAGGTCAGTTGTATAGAAATTATGTCAGACACTAGGCAAACCAAATTTCATAACAACATTTTAGTAACAGTTGCACAGTTAACTGATTAACCTTTTGAGGGGAAACAATGATGCAGACATTTTTTCTTCAAGCTCAGTCATCAATATAAATTATTTTAGTGTCCAGATCTTCAGGTTTTGTCTGTAAGAGTTTGTAACTGTTTTGCTAACAGGAGCTTGTCTGAGTGCCCTGAAGGATATTAAAGTGTGTGGAAGCATGTCTTCAGTAGCTATGATCTTGACTGATGAATTATTGATAAACTCCATGATGCCTGAATTTAAATTAACCTGCTTGGCAATGATAACAGCTAAAGTAACCAGCTCCATTGTGCTAGATTGCTAGTTAAGGTCCCAGATTTGGAAAGCTGGATTCTGCAGCTAGAATGTTCACAAGACCAGGCCACCCTTGAAGGTGGAGAAGTTGGTAGGATGAACCTTATTTAGCACTTCTGCTATTTTTCCTGCCAGCTGTAAATTTATGGGACAGCATAAAATTACATCACATTCTTTTTTCCCACCTTAGTTATAAGTAAAAAAAAATAAAATATTCTCAGCCTGTTTAACTGATTAAACCAAAAGGAGTAGAAAAACAATTCTCTTTATAGTGAACTGATTAAACAAAAGGGGAGGAAAATTATATACTTGGTTAACAAATTAACCCAAAACAGGGAGCAGAGCTAACTGTAGATGTTTTCAGGATGCCATTTTAACTGGAAATTCTTTTTGGTTATTGTTTTTTTTAGGTATCTGCTTAATGTTAAAGTCAGTGACTGCTGTACTGAGTGTTTTGTAATGCATCTTTCCCTTTCTGTATCAACTGTAAACAAAGATACTGTGAGATGGACAAGGAGATTTGTGTAATTTTAAATGATTTGTTAATAAATATTTTGGATAGATTATCTACATGTGCTGTACCTCTTGGAAAGAAACATAGCATGAACAGGTATATTTCTTCGTTAACTTTACATAGCTATAACAGTGTTAAGAAACCTTGTATACTTTTTCTTTTAAACAGATAGACTTTTATGCCTCAAGAATATTGACAATGCCACCATAAAGCTTAAACTGGTGAGGGTTTGAAAAAAAAATCAGTATTCATTTGTTTTGTATTTTACTTTTGTTTATATGCACAAAACTAGTAATTATTCTTTGTTGATCTTATGTGTGACTGAGATTAATGCTTGCTTAAACATTGTCACATTTGTAGACATATCTATTTTTATTTTAAGGAACTGGTGATGGAGATCTTGAAGATGCAGAAAGATTACTTCAACCATATTTAAAGCGCTACCCTAAAGTAGGATTTATTTACTTTTTTCAATCTTGCATGATTTATAAAAATATATCCATATTGCAATTAGTTGCTGGGCAGTCTGCTGTGTAGCATAAGACCTATGCACTTCCATGCCACTGAGTTGTTTGAATATCTTACTAAGGAGTCATATTTTGGAGTAAGGCAGAGTAGGAAGGCATATTGTTAGTTGGACGCATGTCCTGACCACAGTTGAGACCTCATTGTGATGTCTGAAAACAGGGACCAATAAAAAAGCAATACATGGCTGTAGACAAATGATAGTGTAGTAATTGCAGATCTTACATTTCTGAGATGATATCCAGCTCTGTCCCATCCTAGTCCCATCATGTAATTACAGGGATATACTGTCTATGACCACAAAGAAGTGAACTACTTTTAAGAGACCAAAGCTTGAGAGGCACTGAACATGACAGTTTTATGAGGTATATGTTTGAGAGCTGTTGAGCTGCATAGTAGCCGACTACAAGTCAGACTGCCGACCAGTCACAAGTGGAGTCCCAAAGGGTTTGGTCCTGGGTCTTCTCCTGTTTGGTATCTACTTCTCTGAAGTCCAGGCCAACATGAAGGGACTCTGGCTGACAAACTTCGCAGACAATTGCAAGTTGGGAGCTATTATTAACTCCCCAATTGATGTTGACATCCTACATATAGGCCTCACTGAGACCAACAACTCGTGTTGGAACCATGGCTTAAGCTCAATGCCAAAAAATGTGTCATCATCCCCTTTGGGAAAAACCCAGTTCCCATGCATTACCACATCAATGGTAGTCCACTGAACACAGAAGGCGTTGTAAGAGATCTGGGAACACAGGTTGACAGCAACCTCTCTTTTGACCACCACATTACCACTGTAGTTAGAAAGTCCTTCTGTGTGGCACATCTCATTACTAAGGGTTTTGCATCCAGGAAGAAAGAGGTCATTGTCTCCCTCTACTATTCCCTCATTAGGCCAATCATCATGTACAATGCCCCATTTGGCATGTACCTCACTAGACACCTGCAACAACTGGAGAGGCCACAAAAGTACCTCACAAAGAGGATCCTAGGCCTTAAACACTTGTCCTATAGGGATGGACTCAAAAAACTCCAAGTGTTCTCATATTACCTACTTAGAGGCAATCTCTGCTTGACTTACAAAGCCATGTCTGACCCAGCTCTGTTAGAAATGCTACATCTAAAGAAATTCCAATCCCTCCACACCACACTCTCCAGAGACCTCACCTCATTACCAGAATCAACAGCTGGAGGGATAGGTTCATAACCCAGAGACTGCCCATGCTATGGAATAGACTTTCCATACATGTCAAGCAGAGCACCTCACTGGCTCTCTTTAAGAGAAATCTTGATGATTGGATGGGAAATAGAAAATGCCCCCCGGGATCACTCCAGTGGCTTTATTCGACAGAGGCACTGGGAACTAAGGTTGTGTGGCACGATGCAAAGGTAATCCTATGGGCTAGGCTTGTAAAGGCTCCAGGGCGAGTAGCTTAGTACACACCTATGAACCTATGAATGGTAGACCAGTCCACATGATTTGCAGGTTGGCCTGCTCCATACCCACCTTACTCTCACCACAAGGAGAACAGACATGTCAATTGGGCTTCATCACCAAGAAAGAATGGGATTTAAGGCTCTAATGTAGCTATGGAATGCATAGCTCTCCCATTGGATATAATGGGATGACAGGATACAGAGAGAGAAGCTATCAGAGCAGGGTCCTGCAGATATCGGGAGATGAAAAAAAGTGATGTATGTTATTGCCTGTCTACCTAATCATGTTTAAAGAAGAAAATAAACATGTAAATTAACAGAGACCCAATTGGAGTGAGAGAAATGGAACTAAGCATCATTTTGTTTTCTTTTCCTTTGTAGGGTGCCATATTCCTATTCTTTGCAGGAAGAATTGAAGAAATAAAAGGCAACCTTGATACGGTGAGCTACCTCTAATATGGAGGTGTACATTTAAAGTCTGTTTCAGCCATAATGGTGTTATTCAGGGATTTAACCTTTGTCTGTGCTAGCAGTGAATTTCAAAACCTCCATATAATTCATTGTGTTGTACATTATTTATTCTTTATGAAAGCTATATGTGCAGTGACTCATGTATTGAAATCAAAGAACAGCAAGTGAAAATTTCAGCTACACAGCCAAAGGTGGGGTGATGTATAAGGAGAATAGAGCAATGAGAAAGCAATGGTTGATCAGTAAATCAGGCACCTGCTTAGCTCCACAAAGTAAACATAAACATAACACAGTGTCATGGTGTTACAGCAGGTAGAACTCCTTTCTGTCAATTGCAGCACTGTATGACTAATACAATCTCTTGGTGTTACTGTGGCTAGTACTTTCCTTTCTGTCAATTGCAGCACTGTATGACTAATACAATCTCTTGGTGTTACAGTGGCTAGTACTCTCCTTTCTGTCAGTTGCCGTACTGTATGATTAATATAATCTCTTGGTGTTACAGTGGCTAGTACTCTCCTTTCTGTCAGTTGCAGTACTGTATGATTAATATAATCTCTTGGTGTTACAGTTGTTTGTACTACTTTCTGTCATTTGCAGGACTGTCCTTTCTGCATGTTGCAGGACTGTATGATTAACCAGTAGTCATGGTGTTACAATGGATTGAATTCCTTTTTGTCAGCTGCAGGACAGTAAGATTAACACAATGTCATCATGTTACATTGGGTTGTACACCTTTCTGTTAGTTGCAGGACTGTATGATTACCACAATGCCACAGTGCTACAGTAGATAGTATTCCTTTCTGTCAGTTGCAGGACTGTACAATTAACATAATGTCATGGTGTTATAGTGGCTAGTAATCCTTTCTGTCAGTTGTAGGACTGTACAGTTAACACAATGTCATGGTTGTTATAGTAGGTAGTAGTCCTTTCTGTCAGTTTCAGAGCTGTATGACTAGCGTAATGTCATTGTGTTACAGTGGGTAGTGCTCCTGTCAGTTGTAGTACTGTATGATTAACGCAATGTCATGATGTTACAGTGGATAATACTACTTTTTGTCAGTTGCAGGACTTGGTGGTATGCATGTTCTCCTTGCGTTTGGATAAAAGTTTTGTGGCTCTTTTGAGTTCCTCCCAAATCCATGCTTATTACGTTGACTGATGATAGATTTGTGTTGTGGAATCTTTTTTTCCATATTTTTTACATAAGTAAGCCTTTGGATCGATTGCTCTCAAAAAAATTATATAAAGAGATGGAAATTAAAAATGTAAGATAATCATAAATTAGTTTAGTAGCAACTTTTGACCATACCAATAGTGCAAGTACATTATTGAACATAAGAAAAATGTGAAGCCTAGAAATAAAACTCTAAACTAAATAACACTAAACTAGCCAAAACATAATGCTGAACTAAAACACAAATAAATTTTAATTCTCAGTATAGTACAGGAATGTAGCCTCGGTGGTGCAGCATTAGCATTATCGCCTCACAGCAAGAGGTTCTCCCATTTGATTCTCGGCTGGAGCGCCTTCTGTGTGGAGTCTGCATGTCCCCCCCGCGGTCGAGTGGCGTTCGAAAGACATGTGTAGGGCTTGCCTTCATTGAAGGTTGGGCATCGAGCTGGCACATCTTCATCGTAAAAATCTACTGCCAATCATTAGCAGACTGGAGTTCCGCTGTGGCGACCCCTAACCGGAAAAAGCCGAAAGAAGAAGTATAGTACAGGAATAATATTGCAAATTTACCTTGACATTGTTAAGATTAAATCTTACCTCAGAACTCAAGTGGAAATCCACCTATGAGAAAACCTTTCATAAAAATTTATGTAACACACATGGGTCCTGTTCAGTAGATTCAGTAGACTGGGTGCATTTATTGGTTCCCTTTGAAATTAATGGGAAACAGTATTCTAAGCTAAGAAACACAGAAAAGAGCTGGGTAACCGGAAAATGTGGGGCTTTGTTGTGTAGTAGATGAAATATATTCTGCAGTGTTAAGGAACATGTTTTTTGACTTGTGCCAGTTAGCAGACATTTAAATAGTTGATACCCTTTTGTTCAGCAGTTTATTGTTGAAACTCTATTAAGAGTACTGTTCTGTATGACAATATATAGTTTTCTATGCAGAAGTGTAAATGTGTGTTTTTTTACTTTCTGTAGTAGTAATTCTTCAGACAAGATGCTAAAGTGCTAGTAACTTCTTCTTCAAATAAATAATACACAAATTAAATATTATGTACTTCCTAGTGCAATTCAAGTGTTGTAAAACTATTCTGTAATCACTAGAAATTATGTAATTTGATATATGTGCTACCATTTGTGAGCACTCAGATGTTTACTAACACATCTGCTGCATAAAATGGGTTTACCTCAATACTTCTGGCAATTTGCATTATATTCTAAACATTTTTGGCTCCCACACCTGACAGTTGGCTGGTACTAGGGGCTTTCCTCGTCCACTGGGTTTACCAGGCTTTCCTTCCTGTACTGGGCTATCTCTGACTCATGCTTTGAGCTGGTAAGGAGATTGAGGCACATAGGACAATGTCATATTGCTGCTGAGCAGTATTTTATTTCCTTAACTTCCAACTCCCTTGCATGCAAAGTGTCCAAGTATGGATGTGCAATGGGGTGTGCTAGTGTATTGCCCTGCTTTTGTGGCAATTCAGCCACTGCTCTTGCTTTCTTAAGGACTACCCTCATGTGTGTGCTTGGCCTCCGTCATGGATCAGCCATGGATCAGCCATGAAATACACACAGGCACACACCTTTTCACAGGAAGGGCACGCCCATTCTTCTATTACAGCAGAGCCGCTAATCAAACCCAACTCACATGGGCTGCAGTGAGGGCTTTCTCCCATTGTGTCCAAGCGCTAGTGACCATTGTATTCTAAACTCTGAGGAAAAGAAGTGATAGTGTTTCATAGTTCTGAGTTTATTTTTCTGGTGTGAAATACAGAAAGCCACTTCGACAGTTGTTCTGACACTTGTATTTTAGTGCTTTTTCCTGAAAGTGTTCTCCCTTTAATTCATCTTTTTTCACTGAATTAAGCTTTTATCTACTTAAGAAAGTTGGTATAAGAGGTTTGAGACAAAGCTGTATCAGATTACCTGATTGCTTTATCCTCAAATTTGCACTGAGAAATAACTCAGAAGGATAGGCATGCGGTATAGGAAAAATGGACACTAGATTATAAACACACCTATTGACTGGAGAACTTGAATGATAGCATTCACTCCATTAATTTATATACATCTTATTTTTATTATTATCTCCTAATACTTATTTTGGACTATGTTATTTATGTCCTACACTTTAAGCATAACAATGTTACAACAATAAATAAATACTACAGTTAAAAGGATTTTAAAATCATATTCTCCATCCTGGAGACAGATTGGTTATCCATGCTATGGTGAGCAGTCAATTCCTTTAGCATATAGAACATTTACAATTTTGAGGTATACAAATGTGATCTTTAAATCTCATTTCACTACCCGAAGTGATTGTTCAGTATTTTATCTAAACATTCTCCCCATTCTCACTAAGAGTAAATACATTTTTTTTTTCATTTTTTTCTGCTGTCTTCAGAAGTACCTGTGTATTTGACCCCATGTCACAAAGCCCCCTGAACTCTGCTGCATGTAATGCTCATTTTGCATTTACCCCACATTCATTCACTGCTCTCACTCCACTTCCTCAAGCCAGTCTGCAATTTATATTTTCCCTCTTTTTGTCCCAACGTGTATTAAAATCATCAATTTTGTATCCTGTTAGTATTCTTTATTATTTACCAAATTTCTATAATGATGTGAATTTCATTAAATACCCTTTACTGCTTGTTTCCTAAGGTATTAATAACACATTTAACTATCATGTTACAATGAACATGTCACCTTACCCTTTAAATTGATGACTAAATACTGTTAGCTATAAAGCTAGTTGGCTACATGCCTGTGCTGTGTATATTAAGAAAATAGTATACACATCCTATGCTTGTTGTAAAAACCATATAGACATTCTGTGCATATTGTAAAATTCGTGAGCACATACTGTGAATATTGAGAAAACTGATAAATGTAAACATAAAATAATGGCATTTCCTAGTAGTAGAATTCTAATAACATCTTGTTGTGCCCTAATGACATCCATTGACCATATAGATTCATTGAACACACAGTTCCTTTTCAGAAATTATCTGAAAGCAATGTCTGATTAAGTGACTTGCAGAAGGTCACACAGTAGGTAAATGAAAACTGAAGGAATCAAATCATGTACCAGAGGAACTGCATTTCACTGCCTTAACCCTCTGTGACAACTTCCAGATTTATTGTTGATACCTTTTTCTTCAAGAGAAGAAATCAATCAAATCATTCTTAATAAATTAATTAGTCCCCTTATTAGTAGTAGTATAAAATAAGACTACATCCACTATAGCTGTCTGACACATCCTAAGCAACCATTCCCCTGATGTGTAGACGCAAAAATGGCTTTTATGTTGCCTGATGTAATGATTTTTAATGTATTTTCCATTATTACACCTGAAGAAGCATCCTGTGAAAGTGCTTGTGTTTGCTGTTATTAAATCTCTTCGAGAACCCGGAGCCTTGCCTTTGCTTATTTTTTGTCTTTGGATTGCTTATTAGTTGGTGCAGAGGTACCTGGATATCGTTGGGACATTTTTTCTTGTGTACTTGCTAATTAATTAGTCTTGTTTTACTTGTATTTTTCTCAAAAGGATTTGAGAGTCAGTTATAACATATCAAACTCATGCAGGAAAAAAAACACAAATGCTTCCTTTAAAATGTTATCTAGTTCCCTGTAATTTAAGGAAAATTACTTTTTTGTGAAAATTCACACGTGCATATGATACAGTATATTGGCTAGATCCTCAGTTCCAACTTGGCCTTATACAAAAGCTCGAAGTCTTCCACTAGCTCATGTCTGTGACCCTATCCCATCATGCCCTAAGAAAGCTCCCCAGATCTTGTTCGCTAGTAAACAGATCGGGTGCTTCTTGCTGGCTCTGGCTAAGTGGAATATTTCCTTTTTCAATTTTTGGATAATTGTTCTTTAATTACTACTGTTCTATTTATCTAGTGTTAATTGAATAGTTTAGAGTGTTCATTTCTGCTGTTTTGTGCTATTGGCCATTGTTTTTTCCTCTCAAGACCTTTCCTCTCACACTATCCTGGCTTAAATTTTACTCCTAAGCCCGTTTTTAGTTAGAGAGCTTCCTTTCTTTTAACGTTTAGGCTTGTTTAAATTAGAGAGCCCATTTGATCTTAAGTTTTGTCTTCTTGTATTCCTCTATATTTTGTTGTAGTTATTAGCTTCTTCTTGTTAAGCCTGTTTTTAGTAGAGGGCTTCCTTTCCTTAACTTTTAGGCTCATTTAAGTTTGAGAGCCCATTTGCTCTCTTGTATTCATCTGTAAATTACTAGCCTAGCAAGTTTGAATTAGATTGCTGCCTTTGCCCATTTAATTTATAGGGCATTTTTTCTCCATTGTACTTGTTTGTTGTTTAAAAGAAAAAAAAGTTGTAGTATTTTGTTGTAGTTTATTAGCTTCTTCTTGTTGTTGTTGCTATTTTCTGAAATGTCTACTAAGCAGTCTAAGGATAGTAAACCCTCAGGGTTTAAAAAATGTGTTAAATGCAGCCAAAAAATGTTTGTTACTGATGGGTATACAGTCTGCGTGTACTGCCTCGGAGCGTTACACCTTCAAGCGTCTTGTGCCATATGCCATTCCTTTAGTCATAGAGTACTGCTGGAGAAAAAGAATAAATTGATTCTAAGAGGATTGTTGAAGACCCCTTTTTCGGAAGCTATTGAAGAAGGCCACGGTCCTTCAAAATTGGAACATTCCCACTCTTCCAAATCAGACAAATCAGGAAAAAGGTCATCTTCTTCAGAGGATCAGTTGGAGCCGACAAAAAAGTTGCAAAAATTTCATCTTCATACCTAAAGACTATCGGGCCCGTTAAGCCTTCCACATTGGCTGCTTTATACTTGGAGCCATTGGGTTTTCTGGTATGGAACCGTCCCTGGAATTGGAGCCAGTGTCTCCAACCTTAAGATCTCCCTTACTACAGGTTTCCAGATCTCCTGCTCCCTAAACTCGATCCTCCAAAAGCCTCTCTGATGATGATGATGTGGACACCGGTGCTTGCCAAATTGTTGTCAGATCCAACCCAAAGAGCTTCAGAACCAACTAAGCCTACCTTTTCACCATCTATTCCTCCTCCAATTAATCCTGGACTTCAGAGCCAGAATGTTTAGAACTGGTCGTAGTGGAACCGTCAGAGCTGAGACCTATCTCAAGATCTTCAGACCTGACTACTGCTCAGATGTCCTCAGTTCCATCTGAACTTGACAAGTCTAGGAGCCGATGCACTCTGGTTGAGTTTGGGGAGGAGAGTCAGATCGGACAATTGTTGGATCCGAACCTGCTTCTCGTGGCTTCTGCGCCTGAGAGCTCAGCTCCTACATCGGCCTCGGAGCCAACACCCTTGGTTCCTGGGATGCCTTCTGGTTCTTGGAGCCGAGAGTTTCCTCAGATCAGGGGTGGGGGGCTTTTGGGGTGATGAGAAGAGTGCCGTCTCCACAGACGGGTCCACTCTCAGGTCTGGACATTCTTCCCCCATAGGCACTAGTGTCTGTTTTGGCACCACTGCATTCACAGAGATGCGGAGACCCTAGGCCTCAGGATGCCCCATTGAGTGAACCCCCCCCTCATCTGAAACCTCTCCAGAACACCCTTCTGAAAAGGTTCCTCGTAAGAGACTTTGCAGGAGGAAGCATTTAGACTCCCCAGAGGAGTCCATCTCGTCTGATACAGACCTTGATGAGTCAGAAGTGTCCCCATGGTTGTCCTCTGAGGATGTCTCCTTTGCAGACATCCTGGAGATTCTTAAACAAAGAGGTGGCTGGAAGGCCATCAACCCTTCTGAGGAGGGTCAACAAATCCCACCTGTAAAAATCACATATATATATATATATATATATATATATATATATATATATATATATATATATATATATATATATATATATATCTGAAGGGTTTTGTGTCTCACCCTTCTGCCTCTTGGGTGTCTCTGCCTTTCCATGAACTGATGGACCTAGTTTGTCGAAAGGCATGTGAGTCTGCAGACTCAGTGGAGCCTGTTCCCCAGAGGCAAAACAAATTCATAACATCCTCTACAAATAAGAGTTTTCTTACAAAAGATGTCCCAGTAGATGCTGTGGTGGTGGCGGTGGCCACCAAAAAGGAACTTTCAGAAACATCCTCTTTAGTCCATCCACCGAACAAGGAGTCTTGTACGATGGACAGATAAGGAAAGTGGACCTTTTCTTCAGTGACCTTTGCACTCAGATCACTGAATTATCTCACCCACTTTACCAGACAGAGAGATCTTCTGAAAGAGCTAGGGGATACTCTTCAAGGTTCAGTAGCTGAAGGGTTATCAGAGAAGGTTTCCTGTCAGCTCTCCACCTTAAACTCAGTGGTCAACTCCTCCATGAGACTCATTTCTTATGAAGCAGATCGAGCAACTAGGGTAGCGGGTTCAGGAATTTCCCTAAGGAGACATTCCTGGATGTACTTGTGTGACTTTGTGTAGCCCTTTAAATCTTCTTTTCTTAATGCCCCTTTCGATGGCTTGTCCTTGTTCGGGCCAAAAGTCAAAGACACACTAATCAGGTGTGAACAAGAAGGAAAAACTATCTCTGCATAGGAGTCCATTTTTTCCTACCTTCTAGACCTTATCCAAAAGGTCAAAAAGGAGGAAAAATGTGGTTCCAAAAATCCCAGAGAGCTTTTCAGGACACACATGTTGGGGGAAGCAGTAATGGAAGAAGCCAACCACACAGCAGAGGGGGTCTGCAAAATCAAGGCGACAGGGAATCATTCCGTCAAGACAAACTGGCAAAAAATTAAATACTGTAAAAATAAATTCGACTGCTGACTCCAAAATATATTCCACAAAAGAGCATTTATTCAGAACGGACACAGTGAAGTAAGCGCTTTCGTCTTACTTTAGTAAGTAAAATTTCTTCAGACAAGGTATCCCAGTGATTGTATGTCCTATATACATAATTAACAAATCATGTGATACTACATTAGACAATCAAAACCTATCTAAACGTTATACTGTATCCATTTAATAAAAAATTTAAAACCTACCAAATTGTTAAATATATATTAAATTCAAACAAAATATATTAGAAAACAATGTATTAAGAACAGTCTAAGGAAGTGGAACTTTAAGATTCGGACAAAGTGTGACCTTAAATTAATGCATACCTGAAATATCTCTAAATAAATGTGCAAGAAATGCAAACAATTTGTGCAAAAAGCATATTCAAAAAGTAAAATCAATGTTGATACATGTCTCTCATTTCATGAAATAAATATTGACACAAACCTGCTACAATATAAATTAAATTAATTCCCCTTATTATTTACAATTGTTTAAGGGAATCCTACTCATCTTTGAATGCTCTTTAATTTTAATGTACAGGCTAATGAACTCAAATTGTTCAAGCCTGGTGGGCTATAGGCATTCAATCTAATTAGCCACAGAGGTTCGGAGATTTCTAACATTAAACTAATGAACTCAAATCGTTCAAGCCTGGTGGGCTATAGGCATTCAGTCTAATTAGCCACAGAAGTTCGGAGATTTCTAACATTAAACCCAATGGACCCACTCTAAGGTTATAATGTACTTGATCTATAATTCGAAAACTAAAATTGTGTTGTGAATATTCTTGAACATGTTTTGCCAAAGCGTTTTCCATCTTTGCTTTCCTAATGCTATATAGATGTTCATATACTCTGTCCTTGAGTTTACGGTCCGTTTTGCCAATGTAAAAACAAGGACAGAGTTTATAAGTTGCCAAGTATACCACACCCTTGGATAAACAATTGAATCTTTTGTTGATAGAATACTTTTTACCCCTAATGGTAAAAGTTTTACCCATTTCCATATGCCGACAATATGTGCAACTTTCGTATTTGTACATGCCCATAGTTCTTGAGATAGGGGTCTTGGCTCTTTGTAACAAATTTTTAAGGTTAGGGCCTCTTCTACAGGTGATCCTAGGGTTTGGTTCAATAATAGGGGCTAGATCCGCATCTGACCTTAGCAAATCCCAATTTTTGCATATAATCTGTCTTATAACAGAAGCATCCAAACTAAAAGATGTAATGAAAGTAAGCCTAAGTGGATCTTCTCTATTAGTAAATGGGAAATTGGCCTCAAAAGTTGATAATTCATTGGAATGGAAGCTGGATGTTAAAATGGGGTTATATTCACCTGTTGCCCTTTTATGTTGGATTTCGAAGGTCATTTCATCCAGTAAATGGGTGGGGTAACCCCGTTTTAAAAACATGTCATATAGTATTTGACATTCGAGTCTAAACTCCTTTGCTTCAGATACCATCCTAGCTGCTCTCACTAGTTGGCCCTTTACCACTGATCTTTTCTGTTGGTAAGTGTGACAACTGGTGAAGTGCAGAAACGAGTTTGAATATGTTGATTTCCTATCTATCAGAGCTTTAAATGATTTTGCATCTTTATCCTTATATAACTCCATGTCTAAGTAAGCTATACTGTTTAAGTCCATATTGTGGGTGAACTTTAGAAAAGTAGTTGATTCATTTAAGTAGGTCACAAAACTTGGGATGTCCTCAACCATGCCTTCAAACATGATGAATACATCATCCAAAAATCTCGTGTAGTAATAGATGTTATTCGTAAATGGGTTATCATTGAAGACATGGTGGAGCTCCCAGTGGGCCATCATCAAGTTGGCCAAATTTGTACCACAAGGGGAGCCCATAGCGACTCCCGTTTTCTGCAAAAAATAACTACCATTAAACATAAAGTAGTTGTTAGTTAAAATTAAATCTAACAATTCTTGTAGCAGGTTAATTTCCCTTTCTGAAGCACCTTTTATTCGAATTAGGCTGGTTACCCATTCAATACCAAAAATCAGGGAGACAGGGAACCATTCTTTGGTAAGTATTTTCATCGCTTCTGAAAGGAGGCCCATCTGTCCATCTATGGAGGTAGTCGGGGGTCACTTATCTTTATACCCAGAAGCCTGGCTAAAAATAACAGACGTGGGTACAAAGCATTGTATCCAGAGGTTACTCCATACTCTTTTCTTTCCCTGTCTCAAACATGAATACCGTCCCTGACATTCCACCCAATCAACGGGAACAGGCATCTCTAGAAATACAAAAATTGCTAGAAAAGAGAGTCATCCAGATAGTCCCCACAGTCCAAATAGGATCCAGAACTTACTCAAGTTTCTTTTTAGTTCCAAAGAAAACAGAGGACTGGAGACCCATTCTGGGTCTCAGCAAATTAAGCAAGTCAGTAAGATAATCAAAGTTCCAGATGGTAACACTACAGTCGATACCCCCTTTTCTGGGACAGGATGATTGCATGTGTTTCATAGACCTCCAGGATGCGTACTACCACATAAAAATGGACAGCTGATCAAGGAGTCATTTGCGCTTTCAGCTGGAAGCCAGTCACTACCAGTTTCGAGCTCTGCTCTTTGGTCTCACTACAGCCCGCAGAGTGTTCACCAAGTGTATGGCAGTAGTCACGTCTCACTTGACTACTGGCTCCTAACCACCACCGAGCATCTACTAGCAATAGCAAGAGACACCACTTTGCAGCTCTGCTCTCACCTAGGAATCACAATAAACTACGAAAAATCTGCCTTGTTGCCATCTCAGTATATCGGTTTTATAGGAGCAGATTTAGATACAATAAAAATGATGGCAAAACTTCCTTCTGAAAAGATTCAAGTTCTATGATGTCAGGCTCTACTTCTACTTTCCAAGAAAAAAATACAAACAACACAGTCCTGAAAGTCTTGGGAACCATGGCAGCAGCAATAACCCTAATTCCATTAGCATGTTTGCATATGAGAATTCTACAGTGGTAAATGTTCACTCAGTGGTCCATGCAGGAACTACCCATGTCCCTCCAAATTATAATAATGGAATCCTGCAAGAAAGACCTTCGTTGGTGGCTTCACTCTACTCATGTGACATTTGGTCGACCCTTTCTTCTTTTACAACCTTTAGCCACAGTGACCACGGACTCTTCCCAGATGGGGGGGGGGCATTATCTGGGGAGGACAATCCAAGGCACTTGGCAGAATCACGAGGCACACTTGCACATCAATGTACTATAGATAAGGGTGGTGCGTCAAGCGTTGCAAGCATTCCAGGACTCTCTTCCGCTAGGAACTATTGCAATACAAACAGACAACATGTTGGTTGTTTCGTACATAAACAAGGAGGAACCAGGTTTTACCCCCTTTGTTGAGAGGCCCTGAGAATATGGCAGTGGGTGACCTCCTCCCAGTGCTTTCTGATAGCAGTGCACATCCTGGGGAAATCCAGCGTGATAGCAGACAAACTCACCAGAGCAATTCTGATGACTCACAAGTGGTCCCTAAAGCAAGAAGTAGCGGAGATGATTTTCCGCATGTGGGCCAGCCTTGCTGCGACCTTTTTGTCATGTCCATGAATGCCAAATGTAGCAGCTATTTTGCACTAATCCCCCCTCCGTGGGAGTCACCAAAGGATGGACTTGTACACGATTGGCCCTCGGGTCTCCTGTAAGCCTTCCCTCCCTTTCCATTGATACCCAAAGTTCTTCACAAAGCCAGTTCCTTGGGAAGGAATTTGATACTTGTCACCCATACTGGCCTCATCAAATCTGGTTCCCCTTCCTTTGGCCTCATCTCCAGGAGGAGCCGTGGATTCTGGACACAGTTCCAGACCTTCTGACTGATGCATCAGGGATATGCTCCACCACTGCCTTCAATCCCTCAAATTGACAGCTTGGCTGCTCTGATTCCAAACATAGCCAGGCTCTCTAACCTTTCACTATCAGTGAAACATATCTTGATCTCATCTCATAAGGCTTCAACGAGGAAGTTATATATGAGCAAATGGAAGAGATTTTCTTTTTGGACCTTGAATAACCACATTGATCCCTTCTCTGCCCCTATAGCTTCCATTCTTGAATTCTTTGCAAAGCTGTTTAATGAAGGTGCAACTGCAGCTACTATTCAAGTTCAGTTAGCAGTGATATCTAATTTCCATATAGGTGAATCAGGGCCGAATATGATGTCCCACAGACTTTGCAAGGCTTTTCTTAAGGACACTATTTTATTAAGACCACCCATTAAAGCCCCTCCAGCACCATGGGACCTGAACTTTGTCTTATCCCATTTGATTCTTCCCCCTTTTGAACCTGCATCATCCTGTGATCTAAAGTTTTTAACTTGGAAGACAATCCTTTTGATAGCCATCACTTCTGCTAGAAGAGTTTCAGAACTACAAGCATTGTCAATAAAGCCCCCCTACATGCTTTTTCCACAAAGTCAGAGTATCCCTACGAACAAATCCATCCTTTCTACCCAAAATATGCTCAGAATCTAATTTGAACCACTCCATAGTCCTACCATTTTGTTCCCCAACTATGGCAACAAGACAGAATATATGCTTCAGTTAGATGTAGATAGACAATTACATTTCTACTTGCATAGAACAAAGGACTTCATAAAATCTGACCAATTATTTGTATCATTTTCAGACTCTAAGAAATATTCTAGTATATCTAAAGTCACACTTTCGAAATGGCTGTCAGATTGTGTTACCTTTACCTACAGATCTCAGAACAAACACCTCACCTATAAAGTCAAAGGCCATTCTACAAGAGCCATAACAACCTCTTCTGCTTTTTGGGCAAGACTACCAATTGATATCATTTGTGCTGCAGCAACATGGGCAAGGCTTCTTACCTTTATCACTCATTACAAAGTGGATTTGGCCTCCAGGAAAAGGGCCTCTTTTGGGTTCAATGTTCTGAAGAATATTTTCCCTTGAGCCACCCAAGAAATATGGTGCTAGGGACACTGTCCCAACCAGTTAAGAATAAAGGTGAGATAAGAAAACATCACATAAAGAAGTTCTGTACTCACCATAATGTTCCATGTGTGTTGTTCATCTCACCTTCATTCTTACATCCCATCCTCCTTCCCCCAACCTTTGGCTCCTGGAGTGGTTATAATTGGAAATAAATATTCTCCGATCTTCTTCATTGCTGTATAAGTTTTTGATAGTTTTATTGGTACCTATTGTTATATCAACAAACAAGATCTGTAGAGCTTTCCTAGGGCATGATGGGATAGCGTTACAGCCACAAGATAGTGGAAGACCTCGAGCTTTTGTATAAGGCCAAGTCAGAACTGAGGATCGGTTCTGAACCCAACCAGTTAAGAATTAAAGTGAGATAGACAACACACATGGAACATTATGGTGAGTACATAACTTCTTTTGATTAGCTTTTTTATCTCCAGGAAAAACTCCTTGTAAGAAGTTAACACAGTTCATTGCTGAGATGCAGTTAAAAAAGAAAGTTTTTCCACTGTCCGTATGTCTGACAGATTGAAAAAATTGGAAATGGTACCTACTTTCAATTCTTTTTTTTTTTCTTTCTAATAAAATGTACTCTGTCAGGGACTGAAGTTCCAGCTGCCTTATTCCCCACATCTCCTGATCTCCATCAGGATGTCCAACAGTCTGTACAAAGGTATAATTCTGGTAAAGTAGGATCCCTTTTTTCCTCCCATCATTGCCACTGCTTTCCCCCCTCTTTATCTGCCTTTTTGTCATGAATTTTATAAGCAGATGAGAAAACTTACTAGGTTCCTGCAGAAAAATTGTATGGCTTGCCAATGTTAAGAGGTTCCTAATTACTATCCATCTTCAGCAAATTCAGTAAATTCACTGAGATGCAAAAACAATTCAAAACAAGGTATTTATTGTTCAGAATAGAATGGCAGCAAACTGAAATTACATAATGCAAAATATAGAGTAATCTAACATGGCAGAACTACAGACTTTAAGTCATGAAACAAAGTATAGGCTAGTCTTATGTGATAATATTTTGGAAAATTCAGTGGCAGTCTAGTGGCTAGAGAGAATAACTCAGGCTCAAACCTGATGGCTAGCGAGAATAACTCAGGCTCAAACCCTGTACCTTGGATGGAGGTAGCAAGAGCCTGAATTACCTTTTATTATAGGAATTTTCTAAGTTTATAAGATCAATATTTGAAATTTGTCCATATTTTTGGGGCTGTATTCCCCCATTATTGGCTTTCTCCAGGTTTTTTATGTGCTAAGAGGTTGAGAGCTATGGTGAGAACTGAATTAACTGAAAACGTTTGGGGGCTGTATTCCCCCATTATTGGCTTTGTCCAGGTGTTTTGTTCAAAGAGGTTGAGAGCTATGGTGAGAACTGAATTTACTAAATGATAGCCATTTAAGTTTCCGTCTTTCTGTCTTTCAAGAAACAGCTGATTTGGCATAATGGTATGTTGCTCTGATGGTAGTGCACAGGGTCCTGGGTTCAAGACTTGGCAGTGAAATGCATGGTGGTAACACATCATTTTATTCTAGCAACTTTCAAAGATTATACAAGCAATGTCTAAAATGTGTCCCTGGTTTTTGGGCTTTTGTCCCTCCCCCAATAAATTTTAGCTTTTTCCAGATTTCTTGTGCTGCAAAGTTGAGAGATACAGTTGAGTGTCAAGTGGATTTTACAAGGAGCTGAGAGCTTCAGGAGAAGAGAAGTTTAGTGCTGCTTATGTGGAGTCTGTTTGCATTGTTAATAGCACAACAGGTAGTGAAGTTGCTTTTGATGCAGAAGGCTGTGGGTTCTACTTCTACATTATGTAGATGCATTGCTGATACTACACTGTGTTGCACTTTTAAATGGCGTGGATGCTGCATTCCTGAGAATGTCCTCTTTGGCGGAGATACCTAGCAACTATGAACCTGTTATCAGTTTGTGATCCAGTCCCTATTGCAATATTACTAGCTTATCATTATTTTAGTGTAACATAGGCAATTTATTCCTCAAGTGAAATATGCACTTTATTTGTAGATGTAACAATGAACTATAAAGTTGTTTGCTAGCAGCAACCTCTTCATTAGTTACAGATCTCTTTAATGTGAAATTATTTAGATGACTTTTACTTCTGCAGAGAATGTGCATATTTACTGATACTAGTGGATTGTACTAGTGGATTGTAGAAGTTTAAGTGGTGGTGCTGCGGTAGCGTTGTCGCCTCACAGTTAGACATTGCACGTTCGATTCTCAGATCGTCTTCTGTGTCGACATGCGTGAATGGGCGTTCCTTCGTTGAATGTTGTGCATTAGGCCCGGCAAGCTAGCATGCAAAAATCTACTTCCAATAATTAGCGGACCGGAGTTCCGCTGTGGTGACCCCTAACCTGGAAAAGCTGAAAGACAGGTTTTGTTTAGTGGATTGTAGAAGTTTGAGTAGACTTTTATGATGGAAATGTTCAACATTTGGCAGTTTTGTCATTATTGATGCATGCATTTTGTTTCATTGTTTACTGGAAAAATTTTCAAAACAATACATTTAAAATGCCCTCTAACAACTGTACTGTATTGTACAATATAATTTAATACAATCAGGAAGGTGTATACAAAGAACACATATATGTTTCATGTGCAAGGGTCCTATGATTTGAAAAGAGCTCAAAGTTAATCTTTATCTGCCACTGGCCAGATGTATTTTCTTTGAATGTGGGTTTCAATGCTGTTTCAATGAATGTGAGTTTCCAGGGCAGAGAAGTTTTAATGCTAAGTCTATTTTCATTGTGAGACTGCATTGCTTTGTTTAGCAGGTGTCTATTACTGTTTGTGCTGTAAAATGTAAAATAAAACTTTTAAATGAAAGCCAATTAATTGTAGAAGTAAAGCAGTATGCACATTACAATGTTTATGGTAAATGGAGTGAAATAGCCAAGGTATTGGACATTGGAATGGCTGCAGGGGGGAGGCCCCATTTGACCATGATTTTGTGAGGGGGAAGGGTGGCAAACTCAAAGAAACCCCTGGCTGAACTATACCTCTCAACTGTGCCGATTTTCACAGAATCGATTTTTGCTTCTTATTTTTGGTTTGTTCCTCATAAAATTTGTGGTTTTCTGGCAAAGCATTTAGGAATGAAGTCACTAAATAATGACCGACATTTGAGTTTCAGACTTCATAGCCTTCAGAAAAATGCATGCTAAAGCAAGACCTGTTATTCTATCAGCTGTCTAAGTTTATAGAAGAGCAGTGTTTAGTACTGTTTGTATGTTCCCCCAATATATTTGGCCTTGTCCAGATTTCCTGCGTTAAGAGGTTGAGAGGTACACACAAATAAATCACTTTATAGCATTAGGTATATCCAAACCTCTCAACTGTCCCTGATTTTGTCTCAAAATGTTGCCTCCCCCTAATAATCCCGTCGCAAAATGGCAATTTTGGAAGAAAACGTGGAGGGTTTACAATTAATAAATAATTGTAATGATCAGAGTTATAGATTTTTATTTCAGAAATACATGTAGATTGTTTTATTTTGTCAGCTGCTCAACTTAACAGTACTAATATTAAAAAAGTGTCACTTCTTTGACAGGTTCCCAGCTGTATTGTGTGGCTATTTTATATTTTTGCATCACATTTTTGGTCCATTTTTCATAAAATTGTGGTTTTCTGGCAAGTTAATGGCACATCATTAAAGATTGAAGTTAGAAGATAATGATAGACATTTGAGTTTCAGATTTCATACTCTTCAGAAAATTCATACTAATGCAAGACCTACTACTCTATTATCTTTCTATGTTTATAAGAGCAATATTTAAAAATTGTCCTTATTTTTGGGCCTTTGTCCCACTTCTATTTATGTCTTTGTCCAAAGTTTTTGCTCTGAGGTTGAGAGGTATGACAAATGTGTCAGGGTCATCACCGTCAGCCTGAGACATTTCAAATTGTGACATACTTGTTGCACCCCACCCCTCCACGTAGTGACTCTGGATGTGTCCAAGCAAGGCAAGGAGCAGTTATGCAGTGTAAGTATGCAGAGTATCTCGCCATCCAAGGTAGACATAAGTACTACAGTGGCTTTTCATCTGTCCTTGATTTTTCAAAATGTTCTGGTTTTCCATCATATTTTTTATACTGTTGATTTATGCTTCTTCTTATTCAGAAAATGCATGTTGTTGCAGTGCATGTTGCTCTGTGTTTAAGTAACAATGCTTTAATGACCATCAGGTAAGTTTGTCTGAGATTGTAAGATTTAAGTAAGCTTTAATAAGCATACTGTTAAAGAATTACCAACATTGAAATCTTTTTTTTGTTGTTGACATGCAGAGAATATTTACATAACTAGATAATGTATAAGCCTTAAGTATTGAAATGCATATAACAGTATTTGTAAAAAGGACAGGATTACAGTATTTTCAGAAGCTCATTACATTTGTTGGAAATGCAGTCATCTTTGCAGGTTTTACCCATAAACTAAACAGAATGCCAATCTATCATGTGTGGTCCATAACCTGTGCAGTAATCCTTTAAGCAATTTATCTTAGCTTGCTTCTTGTTTGCTGTTCATTTTTTACTTTGATCCCATTTTCCCCATGAAACAAGTAGATAGTTGTTGTCTGGCAGCAGGTCTTTTTTGAATAAGAAACGTTTTTACAAGTGGGGGTATCACAGAGATTAATACTTTCAGCATGTTACTTGGTACTTTTATAAAGCTGAATATAAATTATAATTAGAACTGCAGTGCAAGGAGAAGTGGTTTGAGTTGAGTGCTGCTTGTTTTTTTATACTTGATTTTGACTGGCATTCCAGTAATGTATTTAAAAAGTAATTTATTTTTTTCATGCCTCACAACCTTTTTGTTTCCATATAGATATTAAGTAAGCTGTCGTATATAGCCAATGCATTGAGATGTTTTTTTTTCTTCTACACTTCATTTTGTCTTGATTTGACTCTCATAATGATGTTCATAATGATGGTTTGGTACCCAGGGCAGTGTATTTAATTAAAGTCCTAGTTTTTGTGGTTTTGAGCATAGCTAAGCCCCTTTCTGGTTGGACACACACCTTCCTGTTGGCCCCACCCATTCAGCTGTCTCCTGCAGCCCCAATTTGATTTGAAGTCACCAGCCGCCACTGGGAAAATTCCTTCAAAGTATAATTCATATTCTTAATTGACATTAGAAATATGCAATCATCATTCAGAAAGTGCTGCTACTTATTACATCTCTACATATTCTCATACTTTGTACTGTTTCTCATGACTTTATCTGTGCAGTAACTTTCCTTTACACAAACAATGGTGTATTAATTACAGAATTTGGTAACTCGACACGTAAAAATCAACTACCAATCATTAGCGGACCAGAGTTCCGCTGTAGCGACCCCTACCCGGGAAAAGCCGAAAGACGCAATCAATCATAAGATGGCAAGGACAAACTAACTGCTTTTCTTAGACCAGCAGTGTTCCATAATATTCCTTTGTATCATAACATAACAGTGCTGTAAGTTCCTTTCAGACTGACAGTATTTAGTTGCTGTACCCGTGCTTCATAGAATACAAACATATATTTTAGTATGAAGTACAGAAATCCATTTTTGACAATTGTTCTGACACTTATATTTTAGCACTTTTCCTCTCTAATTAGTAGCTCAGTGTTTATCAAACAATATTTGTTAAACACATGCAAAGTTAGAATATAGTTACATTCTTAGTAACAGACAAAATCCTTCTGTAGTCCTGTGGTTCAGAGAACAGATATCTATGCAGATTCTTCATTTTATTCATAAACATGTAACCATTGTGGTATACTGCAGTAATTTTCAGCTATCATCTACACAACATTTTCAGTACAGTAAAGATTTAGCATTTCATTGAAAATGTTAATGCTGGGAACATTTCTGATATTTGCAATATTTCTGGCACTAGTGTGGAAGTCTTCCTGCTGCTCGCACTAGTTATGGCTTGAGGAAGCATTCAGAAACAGTGAAGGAAATTTAGATGTGCCAGATGGATGGAGACACTTGACAGCATTCCTGAGGTGGGGAGTCTGTTTTAAGTTAAGTTTTATTATTGTGAAGTTAATGTTGGTGTATCAGAAAAGGCTGTCAGAATTATAGTCATATTCCTCAAATATATAGCAATAACTGGAGCTGAACATGGTGTTATTTGTAAAAGTGATTGTATTATTATTCCTTTTATTATCATTAATATCATTGTAGTGTATGGAGTGCCACAATTATGCTCTAAAATTGAAACAAAAGATAAACCTGTTACGTGCTGCTGTAAGACATGTCCCGACTGTAACAGCGCTTTCAGAGATTTGTTACACACCCCAAGTGCTGTTACATTCTAGTATCAGGAAAAGGATGTTCCTGCATTCTGTGGCCCCTGAATATCTTTCCTCATATTTCAGCAAAGGTTTACAGATATCAGTCTGTAACTTATTTAAATTTGGCAGTATTTAAAAACTGTCCCGACTTTTTCCTGCAGTTATATTTACTTGTTATCTATGCAACAGCACTCATAAAGTGCTTTAATGGCTTTCATACATCACTGTTGCCTTGCTTATTTAAGACATTTTGTAAGACTTTAAAGAATGTAGTTGTCTTTGTTTGGGAAGGTGTTGCCACATTACAATAAAACAGCTTTCTTTTTATCTTCATAATTGGCAGCCTGTCTTTTTTTCCTTGCAGTATAATTTTTTGCACCACTATTATTAGTGATGATACTGACCTGTATAAAGCTAAACTGATCCAGTCCATTTCAGTTCTTGCTGCTTTCCAGTCATTGGTTGTTTAGCTGTTTTTCCATTATGAGAAATAAGCCGTCCTTTAAATAGGCAAATGGTGGCAGTTGGCTTTGAGCAGTTACATTTCATAGGCAGACACAACAAAAATGCATAAACCCTAAGGTAAATAAGTAAAACATCAGCCAAAAACATTAGGCAACACAACCCTTTATTTCAAATAAATATTCAAAATCTGTTTTCAAATAAATATGCAGGTGATAAAGAACTTGCACAAGTAACTGAAAATAAAATATTCAGTCATGAAATGTTCAGAAAAAAAAGACATCTAACACAAACTAGAAACTGTTTGCTTCTGCATAAAGATCTGTGGTACATTTACTGTTTCAATCTTTTCAGTTCAAAATTTAGTTTTTGGAGCTGTTACAAGCAATATATTACAACCTAAGCTTTGTCTTCAGAGGTGTCCTCCAGCAGGCAAAACTGTAACTTCTGTAACTTTCTTAAATGACTCGAATTAATACTATGTCTCTTTCCCAAACATGATTTTCTGTGACTTGCTTTTCAAATTTTGAAGATCTTTCCCCATATGTCAGTGAAAGTTTACAAACGTCAGCCTGTAAGTAACTTATTTAAATTAGGGCAGTATTTAAAACTGTCCCTGACTTTTTCCTGTAATTATATTTACTTGCTATCTATTCGACTGCACTCGCTAAGTGCTTTTCCGGCTTAAATACATCAGTATTGCCTTGAACTAGAAACTATAGAGTTTTTTGTTCAAGGGAAAAACGTATGATTCAGCAAGCCACAGTCCAGATAAAAAACTCACATCTGACCCAGGTCACTTCTTCATAAGAGAATACACCTTTGAACAGTGAAGAAGTATTTCTTTACTTTAACCTTTAAACTGTAGTAAATTTTCATAGTAGCAAACACAAGTACATAATTTTATACATTTTCTTTCACATGTACTTAAGTGAAGAGGCAAATATAATGCAGCTTATTTTACCTGTATCATGTAAACAATTATTGCAATTTTTATTTGATACAGCTTAGTTCTACTCTTATGCATTTTTATTTTAAAAGAACAGTAATATATTCTGTTTATTGCAGTCTTGCCTTACAGCTAGACTTAAAAAGTCTAATAAAATAAAGACTTAAAGCATTAATAGTAAAATGTGGCAAAAGAAGTTAAAGAAGGCTGAGAAGGATGATTGACAAATCAGATAATGGGAAAGAACTAAGGGATCTGTAAAGGAACGCTCTTCTAAAACGTCTGGAAAATGTGAAAAGCTTGCAGAAAAGACAAAAACAATCTCGTTTGGTGTAATGATGATGCATCCCTCATATCTTCCATTGCGTTGATATTGCAGCTGTCAGAAATGGTGCTATATGAGCATCAACTCTGTCCCTTTCTGGGGAAAAATATATACAAAGTTCCTGGCACTAGTGAAGGTGTCTGGTAAACCTTTGACTATAATGGTAGCAATCAGTTCCAGGGTAATAACAGTCAATTCCAGGATAATTTCTCTTTCTGAAATTTAAAAATATAATTTTAGAAAAGGGGGAATATCAAGAACCGTAAATAGATGCAGTTTTCAAAAGACTCCAGCATAGCACAAAATGGTTGCAGAATGCTTTTCTTTGCCTTCCCTAGCCTGACATTCATAGTTGTGCAAAGTGACACAGGTAGTAAATCTGCAGTTATATGTCACAGTACTGTTACTGGCACATGGAGATGTGTTTTAGGGTAATCCAAGGTGCTTCACAGCGATAGGTAGATACCCTAGAACATACATCAGTATGATGCATACAAAACTGGCCCAGATAATCTGCCTAAGGCTTTTTGCAACACCTTCATAAGTTTCTTCCTCAGAAAGAAGAAAATGTCTGTTCCTCATCAGTTTCCAGAAAAGCAGAGCTCTCTCATTCACTTATACTCATATATGTATGTGTATTGGAATTAATAAATGCAACACATACAATTAATTCTCAAAAAGTATTGTTGGTGCAGACTCTGTTCAACCTATCAAGTCATGTGGTAATATAGTTATTGATAGCGAACAAACTTACCACTTTCAAAATTTTGCTATGGGGTAATGAGCCGAAAGCCTCTGATATATCCAAATATATGTGATCCACTGGTAGGCCTAACTTGGATCAATCTACCACATTAGTATAAATGTTGACTAGATTATGTAAAACTCCTCTACATTTTGTAGGCATGATCTCCTCAAAATAAGCCTATGTTGGGTGATGATGCAAATAGTGTATGTCTTGTACATATTAGGTGATGTCATATAGCTGTCAGGTGTCAAGTAGAATTTAGAAATGATAATAACATTACTTCACAAACTTTGACACTTAGGCTTGTCAGACTAATGGGTGGGGTAACAATTTGTAACTTCGGCAAGATTTACACCTTTGGGAATTGGGACAACTATAGCCTCCCTCTGTATTTCAAGTACATATGCAGCTATTAATGAGTATTAGTACAAGGATGACCAACAGGAAACTAATATGGCAATACCTTTCATGGGTTTTATAGGAGATTATAAACTAATGGCCGTAGAGCCCTTACAAGTCTTGTCATATTTATCTCGAGTTGCCCCAGTTGTCAGTGGTTAGGTGAGCGAAGTAAGGGTCTGTGGTAGTTAATACTGACTCACTCTGTCCAGTAGGGGCATAGGCACCACCCCAGGAGCGAATTTGCAATCACCTATCCATTGATCTAGGTTGCCTTTGAAGAGGGGCTCTGTTCCACATGTATTGGAAACTTGTTCCAGAGAAGTGGCAGTCTCTGGGAGATGTATCTATCTCTCCAGCATGACCTTTTCATGTAAGAGACTAGGTTAAGATACCTGGTGTGAGTGACACTCTTGCAGTTTGATTTACAAATGTGTATCATTTCCATCTGGGCCCAGAGACTGTTCTGTAAGCCAGGCACAGGTCACCCCTTTGCAACCTGTAGGGGACAGAATACAGCGACAGGGCCTTCAGTCTTTCCACTTAAGACTTGTTTTGTGTACCCTGTAATTTACTGATGAGAAACTGATGAGAAACCTCCATGGTCTTACCAGTTGTTGCAGGTGTCTGGTGAGGTACATGCAAAAGAAAGCATTGTACTCAATTATTGGTCTGATGAGGGCCAAGTATAATGGAATTATAACATCCTTAGATCTACAAGTGATGCCTTTACTTATAAGATGTGCCACACAGAAGGATTTCCTTACTACTGTGGATACATGGTCATGAAAGTTCATGTTGCTATTAAACTGAGTACCCAGATCACGTACCAGTGGGTCTACATGGGGGAGGGGGGGGTTGTCTGTAATGTAATTAGCCGGGATGACAACTTTCCCAAAGGGAATAATAATACATTTTTTGCATTTAGCTTTAATCCATGGCTTTGTCACCAATCATTTGTCTGCATTAACCATGACTGCAGTATATTACCATCATTGGGGGACTCAGTGATTGCTCCCAGTTTGCAATTATCTGCGAACTTGGTCAAACATAGGCCATCCAAGTTTGCCTTGACTTCTGAGAAATGGATTCTGAACAGTAAGGGGCCCAGTACAGAACCCTGTGGTACGCCACTGGTGACTGGACTTTTGGTAGAGGTGAAGTCACCCACTTTGACAGTATGTGTCCTGTCAGTGAGCCTGTTGGCTACCCATCTGGTAATGTAGGATTAATTCCTAATTGGGAGAGTTTCTCTATAATAATTGTGTGGGGATTAACTCAATTGCATTGACTAGGTCAAGATAGGTGGTATGCACTGTCTTTCCCTCGTCCAGGGCCTTTGGTGACTTTCTCGAAGAAATCAACCATGTTTAATAGGCATGATCTACCTTTAACGAATCCTAACTGGTTGCATCCAGAGTTTGGAGATTACCTATGTCCTTGTTAATAAGGCCCATAATTATTCTTTCCATGGCCTTGCAGATGAGGCTAGTCAAGCTTATGATCCTAGAATTCCCAGGCTGGTGGATGGCTTCCTTTGTGCACAGGGATTATTGTTGGCTGCCCTCCATTCCACCAGAACATAGCCAGTTCTCAGGCTGTGGTTAAACAGGGATCCAAATGGGTCTACTAAGTCATGTTTTAAGTTGTTTACTAGGCAACCTGGGATGTTATATGGTCTCAGTGATGCTATGTTTTTGGCCTTGAAGAGTGCCAAGATGACCTGCTGTCTTGAGATAATAGGCTGAGTAGTGGTAGCAGGTATACTTTGGGGGATGACTGGAAGGGACAGGGGAATGAAGTTTTCTCAAAATCTGTCAGCTAGCAAGTTGGCTATTACCTCCAGTTGAGTGTGGGTGGTGCCATCCACAACTAGTTCAGCACATAGCTGGGTATTCCTTTTTAGATTTCGGACGTAGTTAAAGAATACCTTGTGATTACCCTTAGCTAGCGAGGCTACTTTTGCTTCGTAAGTAGCTTTGAAGGACTTTATGATCTCTAATTTGTTTGTTTAAGCTCTAGAGGGATTTCCTCCTCTGCTGAGCCAATTCCCTCTTGTTCTTGGACATTAGTTTCTTTCTCTTGTTGTATAGCCTGTTTATACTGGGGGTCCACCAGGGTGGCTTGCTTTTTCGGCAAGACCTGGTTTTAGTCTGGTCAGGTACAGCTGATTCTATACAACTGCTTAAGTGGGTTATACAGGGCATTGATGTACAAATGAGGGGAAAAACCATGGTGAGGCCATCAAAACTTGCTGCTGCACTCTTTTGTATTCCTCCTAATTGCAGCATGCATAAGTTTCATAGAAATACATGAACATTCTTCTTCATCAAGGCAAAAATCCACAGTATCATTTGTTAAACATTTATTTTGCTTTTGTTTATTTGGTTTGTCTGACTGGGATTAACCAAACACTCTTCTTCAGCAGAGGCCCAGGGAGAAAAGCTCCAACATATTACCAACTTTTTAAGCAGACATTCTGTAATATACAGACATTAAGTAATACATATTAACAATTACACATACATTTCCTGATTAGATTACATTCATATGAAAGCAGAAGCTACTATTACAGCACAGGAATTACTTCTACATTAGTAGATGTTGAACATTGACCATTTGATGAAGTGTATTAGTGGGTTTGTCAGATAGATAACAGATCAAGTAAGCACTGCTTAAATATACCAAGGTTAGAGGTAGAGGAGGCTCAATTACTAACAGATAGGATAGGAGAAGATGAAATAAAAATGGTGATGTATAGCCAATCTACAGGAAAGTCCCCTGAAATAGGTGGTATTCCTGTGGAAGTTTGGAGGCTAGGAGGGAAAAACTGATAAAGATCTGGAAGGTTTTGTTTAACAGCATTTTAAGAGGATGAGAAGTACCAGCATCCTGAAGAAAGCAGTGGTAGATGTAGTACCTAAAGAGGGTAAAAGTCCATCAGATCCAACTTTATACAGGCCATTCCAATACTAAATGATGATTATAAAGTGTTTATGTCTGTAATGGCTAAAAGAATGGCAAAAGTGATGCCAAAATGATAGATATATGGATTAATGTGGTATTGTGGAGGGTAGGCAAACATTTTTTCATCATTAGCAGAACACTGATGATCCAGAGGGAAGCAGAATGTAAGAAAATACCACTGGTCGGTGGGTCTTGATGAAGAGAAAGCATTAAGTTAGGATTTAATGAGCAGAGCAATGGAAGCATTTAAATTCCCTGATAAAATTATAAGGTTGATTTGGAGGATATATGAGGGATCAGAGTGGAAAATTAAAGTGTGTAGGGCCCTCTCTGATAATCACTGCTTGAGCAGAGGAACCAGGCAGGGGT
Organism: Protopterus annectens; assembly: GCF_019279795.1. NCBI lineage: Eukaryota > Metazoa > Chordata > Ceratodontiformes > Protopteridae > Protopterus > Protopterus annectens. The sequence continues at coordinate 1,457,714,330 of NC_056744.1, read as the reverse complement.
GTCCTCTCCCCCTTTTGTTATTTGCATTATATTTAGAACCACTGGCAAAGAAAATAACGGACTGAGAAATTTAAAGATATAATTGGTATGGTAGTCAAGAAAAGCTGGATCTGTTTCCAGATTACATCATTTTATACTTAACAAAACCAGAAAGGGACATTACACTGTTGCAGAACATATTGAGACAGTTTCATATATTTTCAGGATACAAAATTAATGAAGTTAAAATAAAGGCAATAGTGGTAAATTATGTACCCACACACAAATTGTTTCAGTAATATCCATACTTTTGGGGATACGATAAACTGAAGTATTTAGGAGTATGGATTAAAAATAATTATGGTGTGGCAGCTAGGGATATGTGGGAAGAGACTAAACAAAAGATAATACAAAAACTGAGAAAATCGAAACTCTGTTATATGGATTAAAATGTTTTTAGTCCCTGTAGCCTTTTTTTAACACCAGCCGTAGTGGTGCAGCGGTAGCATTGTTGCCTCACAGCAAGAGGTTCTCCCGTTCAATTCTCGGCTGAAGCGCCTTCTGTGTGGAGTCTGCATGTCCTCCCCGTGGTTGAGTGGTGTTCGAAAGACATGCATAGGGCGTGCCTTTGTTGAAGGTTGGGCATCGAGCTGGCACCTCGGCTCCATAAAAATCTACTGCCAATCATTAGCAGACCGGAGTTCTGCTGTGGCGACCCCTAACAGAGAAAAGCCGAAAGAAGAACATTGAATTATCACTTGTGACATGGGCAAATTTACATTTATATAAAAGCAATCAAACTGTATTAACAAGTTCACATTTGCAAACATTATACTTCACATGTATTGCTATATATCATACAACCTAAACAACATTACATAAATCATTCGGTTCCTACCCTTTTTGTTAAAACTGCAAACATCTTTATAAAACCATCGCTTACAACATAGGCAATCATACAGTTTAATGAAAATAATCCACACAATCATAGTTGCAAGCATTTTACATCACAAACCATACTGACACACTCATTTTCAGTCAAACATTACATAGCTCACTAAGTCCTGCCTTCTTTTAAACCTCATTCCTCCCCTGTATGTACTGTTCCCACAGCTCCCATTTTTTCCTATGTAGTTTGCTCCTACCCTTTTCTAAAGATCTCAATTCCAGTTGTTTTATCTCTGTTACTATATTCACCACTTCTAGTTTAGTTGGTTTAGATTTTGATTTCCATTTTCTAGTAATTACTTTCTTGGCAGCCACCATAATTAGACACAGCAAGGCCTTACCATGTCTAGGCAATTCTGATTCTTTATCATAGCTCAGAAAAATCATCTCCCTCGTCACACCAATCTGCCCACCCAGCATCTCCAACAGTGCATCCTGCAGGGAATCTTGAAAGTCGGCAAACTCACCGCACTCCCAGAAGATATGTTCCCATATATCTTCTCATTGTTTCTTTGTGAATTGCTTATCCAGTCTCTCTTCCCAATCTTTTGTAACCTCCTCTGATTGATTCTTATAGTTATCATGCAATATTTTATATGCTCTACTAATTATTCCTTTTTTAATGGCAGCTTCAGTTCTAGAGTCTATTAAAAACTCTACCAGTGCTGGTTTTTCATTTAGGACCTCCTTATTTCTTTCTCTTTGGCTATACTCTGATATCAGTCCTTGATAGGGAAGGCAATCTCTAACCCGCAGTCCAAATAATTTCTTAGCATCTTCCCATTCTGTCACCTTTCATGTTGTAGTTATTTGCTCACAATACCTTGGTTCCTTTGCCGTTTTCTCCAATAAATTCCAGCCCCCTCTTGCATATTTCCTTTATCCCTAATTGCAGTCATCCCTATCAACATAATCTCCTTTCTCTGTTCCTATGTTTGCTTAGTTCTTAGGATACTTTCTTCTACTTTATAGATATAATATTCTGTATGATTATTGTTGTTCTCCCAAGTAGACTCCAAAGAATTTTTTCTCAGGTAGACAGCAAATGTTGGAGGTGTGATGGGGAATAAAGAGGTACCTGGAAGCATATTTTCTGGGAGTGTAATAAGTTGGCAAACATTAGATTCCCTGCAGATTGCTCTGTCAGAGATGCTGGGTGAGCAAATTGGTATAACTAAGGAAATTATTTTTGAGCTATGATACAGAACTAGAATTGCCTAGACATAGTAAGGCGTTGCTGAGTCTAATTATGAAGGCTGCCAAAAAAGAAATTATTAGAAAATGAAGATCAAAGTATAATCCAACTGTACAAGAAGTAGCGGAAATAGTAACAGAGATAAAACAACTGGAATTGGGATCTTTAGAAAAGGGCAGGAACAAATTACATAGGAAAAAATGGGAATTGTGGGATCAATACATGCAGAGGAGGAACGAGGTTAAAAAGACAGCAATATTTAAATGAGCTATGTAATGGTTGACTGACACTGAAGATGTATTATAAATGATGTATATTGTTTGTAGCTACAGTTGTGTTGGCATTGTTTATAATGTATAATGTTTGCAACTGAGATTGCCTATGTCATATGTGATCATTTACTAAAGATGTTTCTTGTTTAAAAAAGTGAACATTGCTTAGAAATACAAAGAAATTGAAGTGAGGGGAAAGAACTAGGTAGGGCAGAAAATGTTGATATTGTAGTTCCGAGGTAAGGTGTAAAGCAGGTGCATATATATATATATATATATATATATATATATATATATATATATATGTATATTGCAATTATATATGTGACTATAATAAGGTTTATATTAAAAGTATGAATGTGGGGGTGAATATAGCTGGGAGAGCCCATTAAAACTATTCAAGCATAGGTAAAGACTGGTTATAAGATTCTGAAAGAACAGAAATGGTTTGATGATATGGCAAGCTGGCAATAACAGTGACATTTATTCTAGAGATATATAGGAGGATGTCCATTGATTTCCATTGATTTGATAGGTGAAGTTTTAGTTGTTTTTTTAAATAAGTTTGCATTCTGAATGGTTTTCAGTGGTAGTGGGATATGGTTCTGTAGTTCAGCTGTACTGTTTGAGTATAGTGAATGACCTGCAGTATTAGATGACTTGGTTATAGTGATTACTGTTTTTTCTCTAGAGTGTAAAATTCTATTGTGGGGAGTAATGTTGTGTTAGGTTGTTAAGGGCTGGGCAATTTTTCTGACGTATAGTGAAGTCTGTGTATTGTGGTTAGCAGAGAAATAGCTAGGTGATGCAGTAATTCTAACCAGTTTAATTCTCTGAGGGCTAGGCAGTGATCTGTTCTTTTGTTGTAGTTTACTGCTAATTCGGCTATGTTGTTATAAAAATGCTGAAGTAGGGGCAGTTTAGAGATAGGGAGGCTATGCCCATCCTTCTCTCCCCCTCTCCTGCTTTCTTATGTATACTACTATTGTGGTTGCCCCAAATTAAGTGACATATTGAATATTGCTACTCCATTCAAATAAGTATATTTGTTATCTTGCACTTGTACCAACTTGCAACATGATAAATACTTTGACATAATTAGACTCCCAGTTATGCATGGGTCATTATTAAAACCATGATTTATGTCACTGGCTTAGTAGAGTTTAGTAATCCAGTTAATTCATTAGCTCTGACCTATGGCGTAATGTCGACTTCCTACAATCTAGCATCAGACTAGCCTAGTCACTAATGCTGATATGTGACAGATCAGGTACACAAATTCTCATTCTCAAAACTCAAACAATTATACAAAAGAATCAAGCTTGGGCATTCTCAACGCATATGGGAAATCCGGTAAATGTTTAAAAAGTTCTGGGAGTGAACATGTGTAGAGAAGAAAGGAAAATTATCAGTTTTAATCACTTCAGGATGAATAAAGTTATTAAAGAATTTATGCTAAATCAGCATAGTCTTCCTCTGTCCCTGTTTGAGGCAGTCAAACTGGTTAGGGTAAGTATATTACTGAAGATTCTTTATCCCATTATGAAGCTGCCTGCTAAATTGGTATGGGCTAGACTGAAACCATTGCAACTTCTGTGGAAAGAATGCAAGTGGAGCATTTAACATCCCCATGTGATAGTTCCCAAGTATGAAGGGGTTTTATGGTCACTTATTTTACTTACGTTTTAAATGATATTAAAATTTCTTTGACTGTTGGACTTGGATTGTATCCCTTACAGTCAATGGTGCACAATACTGTGGGCCAAATTTCATTAGTATCTCTTTTCCTGAGTGTTTTTAAATACATTTTCAATACCTAGAGGCAGGATGAGGAGATATATGCAAGGATCATTAGCTCTGTTTTGATGAAAGTGATGTTTATGGTCCGTAGGATGACACTGAGAACCACTAATGTGAAGTTGTTCAATCTCGCCTTCATTCTTACTGATGGGTTCGGAGCTGATCATCGGCCCTGATTCAGCCAAATGGCAAAGCTCGGGGCCTCAAACAGCTCGAGGCCAAAGCCCTATCCCACAATGCATTGCTACATTCCCCAGATCTAGTTTGCTGCTGCAACTGATCAGGTGTTCTCTACAGCTCTTGGCTGTTGGAGAGAGAAGTTTGCAAATTTCAAAAACTTTTTTCAAGAAAGTTTTTCTTTGCATTTGCTATTTAGTTATAATATTGTGCTTTATTTTACTTATCTGTTTTTTGGACTTTTTTTCCTAGTTAGAGATAGTTCTCTCTCTTTCTCTCTAGTTGGGCTTGGCCCTGTTTATACTGGTTTCTGCTCTATCAAAAGCCGAGTTAGGCTTTTGCAGTTTGTGCAATTTTGTGTTATTAGCTGGTTAGGCTTTTGGCCGTTTTTGGCTCTTTTGTGTTTCTTAGCCTGTTTTTGGTGATAGTGATTCAGGTTTTGCTATTTACAGCCTAAAGTTAGCTGTCTTGGTTTACTTTTAGCCAGTTAGGCTTACATTTATTTGGTGGTAGTGATTGTTGTGCTTGCTGCCTTACAATGTCAGAAAAGGCTAAATCTGGTTTCAGGAGATGCCCAAAATGTAATCAGAAGATGTTGATTACAGATGGGCACTCTGCATGTGTGTACTGCTTGAGCAAAGTACATTTACAAGAGGTTTGTGCAATTTATCATGGCTTTAGCTCTAGGGTACTAGCTGAAAGGAAGCATAAGCTAGTGGAATGGGGTTTAATCAAGTCGGCTTTCCAATCCGACTTGGATTCGGCTACCATCAACCAAAACCCTCTTCTCCAGCCTCTTCATCTGGATCGGCTCTGAAGGGCTCTTCGGTGCCGAAAACTGCAAAAAAGGCTACAGTCTCGGCTCCAGTGTCAATGAAACCGTCCAGATTGCTGGTAGGAGCCGGTCCCCAGTCTTGGAACCAGTATCTCCTACTTTGAGGTCCCTGATTCTGGGGTCACCGGCTCTGTCGGTGGTCTCCTCTCGGGCTTCCAGACTGTCCGATTTGGACATGGACCGAGTGGTGCAGAGACTTCTACAGGATCCGGCGCTTGCAAAAAGTCTGTCAGTTTCGACTCTAGCAGCTTCGGAACCAACAAAGTCCTCTCCTGTTGTTGTTGCTCCTCCTCCGACTCAAACCAAGACATCGGAGCCAGAGGAGGCCAGTCAGTCATTGGTGGAACCATTGGTGCTGACATTCACTTCTGAACTGTCGGTACCGACCACCCTGATATCCTCTGCTCCGGTGGTGGAATCTGGAGCCAACACTCTCCTGTCGGTTCCGGGGGTGGGGGTGGGATTGAACCGATACGTCGGTTACAACTCTCCCTCTTGGGGCTTTAGCACGGATGAGTTTGGCTCCTACCTCGGGCTCGGAGCCAGCGGTTCTGGTGCGGGAGTAGTCCTCGGTATGTTTGGACCCAGGTGCTTCATTGGAGTCATGGGGCCTTCGACGCCATGAGGAGGGCTTTGTCCCCTTGGAATTCCACAACCTCTGGTATGGCCACCTCCTCCCGGAAGGCACCTGCTTCTTCTCTGCTTCCACAGGTTCACCATAAGTGCAGTGACCCAGAGCCTCAGGATGCCCCTTTGGGGGAACCTTGCTCTTCCAAGACCTCCCCAGAGATTCCCACTGAGGAGGCCCCTCGGAAGAGATTATGTAAGAGGAGACAAGATTATGTAAGAGGAGACATCTGGATTCCCCTCAGGAATCCATCACTTCAGACACCGATTTGGAGGAATCGAAAGGGTCCCCAAGATCCCCCTCTGAGGATATTTCCTTCGGGGATATCCTTGAGATCCTTAAGCAGAGGGGGGCCTAGCAGTCCCAAAACCCTACCGAGGATGAATTGGTGCTCCTGAAGGCTTTCGGGTCCCGACCCTCCACCTCTTGGGTTTCTCTGCCCTTCGATGAGTTGATGGATTGTTTATCTCGTAGGGCATGGGAGTCACCAGATTCTATGGAGCCTGTTCCTAGAAGGCCAAACAAGTACATTTCAGCACCCCATGATAAGGCCTTTTTCTCTAATCCCATACCTGTTTGATGTCATGGTGGTGGCAGCAGCCACTAAAAAAGAGATGTCGGAGACTTCTACATCTGTCCATCCTCCTAATAGAGAGTCTAGGATAATGGACAGATTCGAGAAGTGCATGTTCAGTTCTATGATCTTTGTACTTCGGTCATTGAACTACCTGACCCACTTCACACATCTACAGAGAGATCTCCTCAAGGAGTTTGGAGATACTCTCCAGGGTACAGTAGCCGACTCTGTGGCAGACAAGGTGACATCTCAGCTTGCTACCCTCAATTCTATCATAAACTCTTTCATGCACCTCATGTCTTACGGAGCTGATGGAATGAGTAGGGCTGCGGGTACAGGAATTGCTTTGCAAAGTCATTCCTGGATGCGCTTATGTTCTTTTACGGAACCTTTTAAGTCGTCATTTGTGAATGCCCCTTTCGATGGTTCCTCCTTATTTGGACCAAAAGTCAAAGAGACCCTCACCAGATGTGCGCAAGATGGTAAGACTCTATCTGTCATTGGAGTCTGTTTTTCTACCCCTACTAGACCTTATCCCAAAGGTCAACGGGGTGGGAAAATATGGTTCCGTAAGACCCAAGGAGCCTTTCCGAACTCACAAGGTGAAGCCTCCTCCAGGGGCAGAGGGGGAGGCAATAGTGGATGACAGTGCCCATGTGGCAGAGGGGGTGCCAAAACCAGGGTGACAGAGATCAGTTCCTTGGGAAACCCTATTAGCACTCCTGAAAGGAGGTCCAACTGTCCTGCTCTGGAGGCAGTCGGGGGATGTTTGTCTTTGTACCTAGGCACCTGGCTAAATATCTCAGAAGACTGATGGGTAAAAAACGTTATATCCAGAGGATATTCCATCCCCTTTCAGTCTCACTCCTGACCAGCAAAAGGAATCCCAGACGTTCCACCCAGTCTATGGGATGTAGCATCCATAGAGGTCCAGAAACTATTGCAAAAAAAGAGTCATCCAGCCAGTCCCAGCAGACCAGCAAGGATCTGGAACTTACTCAAGGTTTTTTTGGTACCAAAGAAGACAGGGGACTGGAGACCTATTCTGGACCTCAGCAGACTTAACAATTATGTGGTGAAGATGAAGTTCCAGCTGGTCATGCTTCGATCCATTCTCCCATTTCTAGGAAGGATGATTGGATGTGTTCTATAGATCTCCAGGATGCGTACTACCATATCAAAATGGCCAGGCCATCCAGGGATCATCTACGCTTCCAGCTGGGAGACAGTCATTTCCAGTTTCGGGCCCTGCCCTTTGGTCTCACTACAGCCCCCAGAGTGTTCACCAAATGCATGGCAGTGGTCATGGCTCACTTGAGACATTCAGGATCCAGGTGTTTCCTTACTTGGGCGACTGGCTCCTTACCACCCCCACCAGGCATCAGCTTATTCGGGCAAGGGATGCTACCATAGATCTTTGTTCACTGCTGGGCATTACGATAAATTTAGAAAAGTCTGCCTTATTGCCATCACAGCGTACAATCTTTATAGAAGCAGACTTAGACACTGTCAGCATGTCCCTGAAGCTCCTTCCCAAAGAGTGATTGTCCAACAACAAATTGTGGATCTTCTGTCAAAAGGAAAAGCACCAGTATCACAGATTCTCAAACTGCTCTGCACTATAGCAGCAACGATTATTGCAATACCCCTTGCGAGATCTTACATGCGCATTCTTCTGTGGCTGCTAGTCATACAATGAACATTTCAGGAATTACCTTTGAATCATCTAGTTTTGATTACCGACTCTTGCGGGAATGACCTTCGCTGGTGGCTAACGTCAGAGACGGTGACTGTGGGCCGCCCATTTGTTCTTCCCTCCCCAGTGGAAACGGTAACCATGGACGCCTCACTGATCGAGTGGGGGGAGGCATTATCAAGAACGGACAGCCCAAGGTACTTGGCAGGCTCACGAGGCTCCTTTGCACATAAACGTCCTGGAGATGAGAGCGGTTCTTCTAGCATTGCAGACCTTTCAAGACTCTCTTCTCCTTGGCATGATTGCAATCCAGTCGGACAACATGTCAGTAGTCTGGTACATAAACAAACAAGGAGGAACCAAATCCTACCCACTGTGTCGAGAGACTCTGAGATTATGGAATTGGGCAGAGTCCACCCAGCATTTTCTGATTGCAAAGCACATCCCAGGGAGATCCAGCGTAATAGCAGACAGACTCAGCAGAGCTATTCTGCTACCTCACGAGCAGTCTCTCAAGAACAAAATAGCGGAAATGATTTTCCGCAGATGGGGCCAGCCTTGCTGTGACCTTTTTGCCACCTCTACAAACACCAAGTGCAGCAACTACTTTGCCCTGATCCCTCAACAGGGACAATCCCCGAGGGACACACTTGTCCACGATTGGCCTCCTGGACTCCTTTATGCTTTCCCCTCCTTTCCATTGATTCCCAAAGTATTGCAGAAAGCCAGTTTTCTGGGCAGGATACATCTTAATTGCTCCATATTGGCCTCATCAAATTTGTTTCCCCTTTCTAAAGCCTCAAAGAGCCTTGGATCCTGGACCCAGTGCCAGATCTGTTGACCCACTCATCAGGAGCTCTTCATCCCTCTCTTCAGTCCATCAAACTGACAGCTTGGCTGCTACAATTCCCAGAATAACCAGGCTCTAGAATTTATCAGAAGAAGCGCGGCATATTTTAGTGTCGTCTCACAAATCTTTGACTAGGAAACTTTATCTCAGTAAGTGGAAAAGGTTTTCCGCCTGGGCACAACAGAATAACAGTGACCCTTTTTTGGTGTCTATATCAGATATACTGGAATTCCTAATGAAACTGTTCAATGAAGGAGCTGCAGCAGCAACCATTCGAGTCCAACTCACTGCTATTTCTAATTTTCATTTAGGTGCATCCAAAAATGGTATCATGTCTCATAAGCTGACTAAGGCTTTTTTGAAAGGTACGATGCACTTAAAACCACCAATCAGATCTCTTACTACTCCCTGGAACTTAAATCTAATCTTGTCCAAAATTATTCTTCCACCCTTTGGACCTGCCTCTTCTTGTGAGCTGAAGTATCTTTCTTGGAAGACCATATTCTTGGTGGCCATCACATCAGCACGCAGAATTTTGGAGTTGCAAGTCCTTTCCATTAAGCAACCTTACCTAATATTTCATAAAGATAGGGTTTCCCTCAGGACGACTCCATCGTTCCTACCCAAAGTATGTTCAGAATTCACACTGAATCAGATGATTGAGTTACCCGTTTTTTTTCCTAACCATTCAAACCAGTTGGCATATATGCTTCACAAACTTGACATGCATCGACAACTTCGCTTTTACTTGGACAGAACAAAAGATCTCAGAAGGGTTGATCAGCTGTTTGTCTCCTCAGATTCAAAAAAAGGTGCACCTGTCTCCAAAACTACCTTGTTGAAATGGCTCTCTGATTGTATTTCCTTTATCTGCAGTGAAGCGGGTATTGCATTACATAACAAGGTCAAGGCTCATTCTACAAGGGCGGTTTCTACTTCTGCAGCCTTCTTGACCAGATTACCTATAGATTCTATTAATGCAGCTGCCACCTAGTCAAATCCACATACCTTTATATCTCATTACAAAGTGGACAAGGCCTCTAGGGACAGAGCTTCATTTGGATCTGCTGTCCTGAAACAGGTACTCCTGTGAGCCACCCAAGATTGTGGTGCTGGGGACGCTACCCATCAGTAAGAATGAAGGTGAGATTGAACAACTTCACATTAAGAAGTTATGTACTTACCATAGCATTCCATGTGAGTTGTTCTACTGGCCTTCATTATTACGACCCTCCCTCCTATCCCCTTCCTATGTCTGGAAGCATGAGAGGTACTACTCTGGTTTTGGTTTTCCTGAAGAGTTTCCTTTCACTCAGGATTTTATGATTTCCTTGAAATCTGGGATAGTTTTCTACACTAGTTGGCAGCAAACAAGATCTGGGGACTGTAGTGGTGCATTGTGGGATAGGGCTTTGGCCCTGAGCTGTTTAAGATCTCGAGCTTTGCTATTTGGCCGAATCGGAGCCGATGATCAGCTCCGAACCCATCAGTAATAATGAAGGCGAGAAGAACAACTCACATGGAACATTATGGTAAATACATAACTTTTTATTATCCATAGCTAACCATCTAATGTTGGACTAATATTTGGATTTTATCACTATTTGTACTTTGGATCGCAACATTAAAGTTGTGTTTTTATCAGCATTCTCTTATTGTGTGCAGTCCGCACTTTAGCAGTTTTTTAACCATCTAATGTTGTCAACTTCATGAGTGAAAAAAAATACAAGATTTTACTGGCTGTGTGTGTGAAATTTAGTGAATTTCATTTAACTAGTTATGGGAGTTGTCATTTATACACATTAAAGGTACACTAGGCCAGCTTTAGGTATGGCCATTGGCCCACAGCCTCTTCTAGAGAGCTAATGGCAATGTTAACATCGCTTCATTGTATAACAGAATTATTATATTGGCTAGAGCATGCACTAGACCCAACTGGAAGTAGTGGGCTGGATAGACTGAGACCTGCAATAGCAGATAGCCTAGTATGAACCTATGAACCTATGAACCTAAGAGTTGTGAATTGTTGGGAAGTGGATTATGTTGAGCTGGGGGAGGGTCAGTGATGAATTGTAGGAGGAAGAGGACTAGGGATAAATTGAGAGTGCAGGCAAGCTATAGTAATCTGGCAGAGATGCAGTACTCAGGATAATGGACAAGGGTTTGGTAAGAAGGGGAAAAAGGGGGCAGAGCCTAGATGGTCAACTGAGAGCAGTGAATTTTGAGAGCTCCATAAACTGGTATAATAATACAGGAACATTTTATTATTTTCAAATTTAAAACATCAGAACTCTATAGATAAACTACATAAATATCAATTTTGGTGGAGATATACAAAATTTTTCCTGTCAAGTAACTTGGAGATATATTGAGTCACTGAATATGAACAACTCAAAGAATTCTCATCCAGATGCTGCTTTGGAAAAAGAACTGGAATTGATGACATCTACCTTACAGGAACTATCTTTGAATATGGATGGCTTTAAAATGACTTAGAAAACCTCAAATAAAATTCACAAAAACAGACCGATACTCTTAAGGAACTATTACAGCAACACCATACAAAAATAACAAATATAGAGACTTCTGTAAATGACATTGAAGAAAGACTCAAAGAGGAAGAATTCCAAAAAGAATTTCTGCTTAAACAGAATACATGGCTGCTTAACAAAACAGATGACTTAGAAAACAGGGAAAAGAGAAACAACATAAGGATCTTTGGTCTGCCTGAAAACACTGAAGGAGAAGACATTATTTCATTCTTAAGAGCCTAGATTCCTGAAATTTTAGACTTGAAAGAGGGACTTTCATTTGGAATTGAAAGGGCATAGAGCACTGAGGAAACCTGCTTCTAACTCAACAAGTACTCCACCTAAATCCATAGTTATAAAATTTCTTTCATTTCTGGATACGGAACTAATATTAAAATCTGCTTGGAGAAAATCACACTTAAAATACAATCAATGCCTGATAAGGTTTGACAATGATTATTCTTCCAGAATACTAGAACAAAGGAGAACAGTCTGGCCAATAATAAAACTGTTGAAACAAAACAACATTAAAGCACAGCTGGCCTTTCCAGCCAACATAAAAATAATTTTTGCCAATGAGATGATAACCTTTAATGACTTAGAAGAAGCTACTATATTCATCAAAGACAACAACATAGTGTCTGTCTCAGAAGAAATGGAATGGTTGGCTCATACTCTTAAAAGAATAAAAGAAACAAATCCTTGGACTGATGCTAGAAAGAAGAAACAAAAAACTGATTCCAAGATACCTGTCCCAAAAAATAACGCTTACAGCTACATATGTCAAAGTATCAACTGATATGGTACATCACTTGCCATCTGTTTTTAATTTAAAAAAGGAGGGTTACTTAAACAACTGAGAAGCAGTAATGATTTATTCAGAATGTTCAGAGAGTCCAATAATTCTTCACAAACAAAGGTAGGTCAAGATGGGTTACTATTTACATTCTATATAAGCCAAACAAAGCAATATATAACACAAACATAGAAATTTCTGTTCCCCTACTTGAACTCATTAAATACTTATCTTGTTCATTTTTCATTGTTTTTACTTATAATAATTTAAGTAATTAATTAACTAATTCAACAAGGTACCATTCATCAGAGTTCAGACTCAAATGTAACAAATTAACATCATATATAATAGCACTAACAGTAGAGTATTTTGAAAAAAAAATGCTGTCATGGAGACTAATGCCTTCTTCTGTTAAAGTATGATTTAGAAGTGTCATGTATATCCTGGTTAAATAATAGTAGCAAGCTCTTAGTACAGATGTCATCATTATTCTGTCTAAATATAGTTAATATCAATTATGGCAGGTATCACAGCTACAAGTGCTGTTTGGTCAATCCTGATATGGTGTGCGTGGATGCAGCTGTGTCTGGCAGCTAGTACAAATGTCATTATTATTCTGTCTAAATGTAGTTAATATCAATTATGGCACATATTATAGCTTCAGGTGCTGCTTGAGTAAGCCTGGCATGGTGTGTGTGGATGCAGCTGCATCTGGCAGCTGTTGTATGTTGCCGTTTTCATCTCCAGGAAGCTGTGGGTTACGGCTTGTGATCGAGATTTACTGATGCTTGTGTATTAGGAAGAGACATTTGGTGTTTTAGCCTGGATCCAGGGGAAGAGGGTAGATAAAATTGTGATTTGAGATATTTTGGCAGAGAATAGTTTGTTTATACATCTGCTGAGTGAGAGGTGGGAAGGCTAGAAGAATGTGTTATCTCTTGTTGTGGCGGCTTGTTGGGAAGTTTTTTTTTTTTTAATCTGTTTGCTCTCCATTCTTTCCTGGCTGCTGCCTCGCTGAAAGGGAGAGAATTTAGGCTTGAAGTTTCAGTGAAGAGAAGCTTTGCTTTAGGTGCATTGCGAGCCTCTGATGTGCAATACTCAGACGCACTAACAGAAACAGACACTCCCAGGTTGCTATGGTAACGGAGACAGAGTGATGATAATGCTTAATGTCTTTGAAGACCCTCCAAGATGATTCTTGGCAATGAAGTTTTTGGTTAAAAAAATATATTTATAGATATATATATATATATATATATATATATATATATATATATATATATATTAAAAGGGCTGTTTAAAACCACATATATACATATTAATAGTCTCACAACACTTCGTTTAGCTCATTAAGTTGATTCTTGATTAAAAACAAAAAAATAACTAATAATAAGCACAGTTTTATATTTAAAATATATTTTGGCCCAAACACATTAAGGACTTACATAAGAGTGGAAGTCTGAGTTATTGTGAAAGAGTAAGAGCACTTGGTCTTGTTCATTACCCTTTGCAGTGGTCTGGGGGTAAGCTTGCTTGGACGTGTTGGGCATATGGGGATAGCTGATTCTAGGGGTGTTTGGGCTTGCCAGGAAGTGCTAGAGAGTCATCAGATTTCCTTTGTGGAAATATCTGTGGGAATGGAAGGTGTGTTGAATGGTTCACTGGCTGAGTGGCCACTGCATAGAACAGGCTGGTAAAATGGAACAGGGCAAATATTGATTTGGATATTTTAAGAACAGCCTGGAAACATACCTCATGAACTAGTGAGTGGTATTCTGGCAAAACTGGATGGGCATTGGTGCCCATGCTTGAAGTACTGATATGTGTGTATGTAAGGATGGAAATATACTTATAACAAATAAGAAACTCGAAGGGTCTCATAATTTAAAGTCTATGGACTGTATAAACATGATTGGAAGGGAGCTAATAGCATTACAGCTTGTGCTCTCTCAAATAACTATGCAACATCCAAAAAAAAAAAAAACACACACACAATAGTTATGTAATGTATGATTTTAGTAAATCTAGACATAAAATATATAGTCGTCGTATAAGATGAAGCAGTCTGCTGAATTTAGATAGTAATGACAGGATTTAATAACATGGGCTTGTGTATAATAACACTACTGTCTTAACTTGTCATAAATGACACACACTACATCACATCAAGGGGAAGCATGATAATTTTCTTTTATAAGTAAATATGCATAACAACTCATGTAATTGCTTTAACTTGAATTGTAGTTTTTGTAACCTATCCTGACCATATATAATACTTAAGCGGTTACCAAGGTAACTAATGTTTTATACATGACATCAAACTGACAAAGTTATTCAAGAGAAACCATAGAAGCCTGAACTTGAAATGTCACAGAATGTAACAATCATATTCTGAACAAATAGTATTAAACTGCCAATAGACACTCAATTTAATAACATTGGCTTGTGTATAATAACACCACTGTTTTAACTTGTCATAAATGACATACACTATATTGAAGATCAAGGGGAAGCATGATGATTTTTTCATATAAATAAATGTGCATAACAAGTCATATAATTGCTTTAAATTGAATTATGGTTTTGTAACCCATCTTGACCATACATGATACTTGAGCTGTTACCAAGGTAATTAATGTTTTATACATGACATCAAGCTAACAAAGTTGTTCAAGGGAAACAATAGAAGCCTGAACTAGGAATGTCACAAAATGTAGCAATCACATTCTGAACAAATAGTATTAAATTGACAATAATCACTCAGTTTAACCTTTGCTGATTATACAGAATAGAATGTTGCCATTTAAATCTAAAAATGTTCAGTATATGCCTTAAAATGGCAACTTCTGAATATGGAAAGGGAACTTGTAATCGTTAATCACAATAAGTGAATTTGTTGTTTTTAACCTATAATTTCACTCATTTTATAATAAGAAATGACAGATATAAAAATCCTTATATGTAGGAAATGGGGGGAAGAGGGATGCACTGATAATTAAAATGCACTAACTTTCATCAATGTTCACATAAAACAAACTTGATGCTTTAAGTTAGCAACAAACAAAGTGATTACTTAAATGCTGGCAAACAATGAAATATAACTTCTGATATATCCAGCAAAATACATTGTATTATAAACATTAGGTCTAAATATTATTACCATTTATTTATATTAAGTAATAAGTTTTGAAAGACTTCATCAGTAAGGGTGAATATGTTAAATAACTGTGTGCTATAATCTTTTACTGAGGTTTTATATATGATACATCCTACTTTACTGTGATTGAATTGATTGTCATCTATCTTTCATGTACATATTAATTGCTTATACAGTAAGAAGACATTTATATTGTATTAGAATTCTGTCTAATCTACAATAGTACTATATCTCTTCAAAATAATATAAATATTGCTTATTCCTATTACAAATATTCTCCATATGATAATTCAGTTTATGGAG
The DNA here is from genome assembly GCF_019279795.1 of Protopterus annectens. Taxonomy (NCBI): domain Eukaryota; kingdom Metazoa; phylum Chordata; order Ceratodontiformes; family Protopteridae; genus Protopterus; species Protopterus annectens. The sequence goes on along the minus strand of NC_056744.1, from coordinate 1,457,698,586 downwards.
CTCAGATGTTCTGGATTGTCAAGGTATGAGTGATAATCTGATGGACTTAGGTTTATCCATCAGACTAGGAATGATTTTCATTCCATGGCTAGTGCGGATCTTAGTTCTGTTAACATTTATTAATTTAAATTTGTTATTTCACAAAAAACATTTTTAGTATGTCTGACCAAAACATTACTTTATTGGTAAACACTCAAAGTACAAAACTGATCATTTCCTGTAAAAGCTCATATACTTTACAGTTATCAGAGGAAAATGTTCAATAGTCACAATAAAACAAAAAATACATAGTCTAAATAACCTAAGATGGATTTAACTTTATTATCTTTAAATACCAATGGCTTAAACAATCCTAGCAAGAGATCAAATCTACTGAAATATTTAAAACTGAACAAAGCAGAAATTGTCTTCCTTCAAGAAACTTATTAATAACAAATTAATTAACAAATAAATGACAATTACAAATGGAATCCTAAGGAATATATGATATTGGCGCAATCCACTTATTAGACACAGACAAAAGGGGTAACACTTTTATGGAAAACAAATGTGATTAACCCAGAAATCATTTATAAGAATGAAGATAAAGAAGGCCTTATGGCATTAGTGATAGTTAAATATAATAACAGAATATGGACCCTAGCCAATCTATACTGGTTCCCAGGCATTGGAACAGGAACTGTTAAAAACACTTGGATTTCATTTCCAATAATTATAAAGGCAACTTAATATTAGGAGGAGATTTCAACTGTATATTTGATATTTCTGAAACTACAAATAAAAGACCGCTATGTAAATCTGCTGTATCAAAAGTTTTAAACAAGTGGGTAGAATCATTTCACCTTGTAGTTACTTTAAAATGTAAAGAAGATAAATCTTTGTTGTTTTATCATCAAGATCATAGATTTGGTACCCAAACTAGAATAGACAAAATATTTGCTGCCTATGACTTACATTCTAAAATCATTAATTTCTCAATCACTCCCTGCCCCTTTTCAGACCACAATTCATTGACACTAAAACTTCAAAATGGGTACAAACCATTAATCTTTAACTCCAGAATGCTGGCATATATAACTAAAATTAAAGAGTTCAAACCCTGGTTATTATCTGAATTACAATTCTTCTTAGATATTAATTACATCACAGAGATAAACAAAATAATGATATGGGAATCTTTAAATGCTTCCATATATGGTAAAACCCTAACTTGATATAAGAAAAATCAGAGAATGGGATTCTGAATTATTAGATCTATAATCCAAACTTTTGTTAGTAAAAGTAGAAAAAAATCAAAATCATGTGGAGATGAAAAAGAAAGCAGAAGTATTAAACAATAAATACAATGAAATTCTAACACATAAAACTAGTTTAGCTGTAGAAAAGCTAAAAATTAATACCTTGGCCACTTCTCCCATATATCTACATAATTTATTCACAAGAATCAAAATACAATCAAAAGCTAATAACATTAAAATTACTTTCCATGAAAAGAAAGGGAAAAATGTCTCTGATATAGGTGACATTCATGATGCCTATAGAAATCACTATGTGGAACATTTCCAAAAAGAAAATATACATATCGGTCAATTAAATCTAGATGAAAAATCTTCTTATATAAAAAATTACCAGAAAAATTAAAACTAGATCTGCAAGCACCCATATCCTACAAAATAATTACAGATACAATAAAAGAGGGTAAAAATAATAAAGTTCCAGGTATACATGACATAATTATGGAAATATATAAACTTTTTCCTTCGAAGATACTATCCCTCTTCCATAAAACTCTATTAGAAATTCAGTCACAAGCTTTAATACCACCCTCTTGGAGATATTCTGTAGTCACCCAATCCTAAAGGAAAACAAATCCCCAAACCTCTGTACCTCATATAGACCTATATTATTATTAAATAATGACTATAAGATATTTATGACAATATTAACTAACAGAATGAAAATACCACTATCCAAAATAATAAATAATGATCAAACTGGATTTATATATCATAGACACACACATGACAATATTAAAAGGATAATTTCTCTTATAGATTATAGGTTCATAGGTTGTTACTAGGCTATCGGCCCTAGGACCTATACAAGCCTGGCCATAACAATTCCCTGGATATTTCTGACTGCAATATTTACGTCTCTGGACCCCTGTCTAGCAGGGCAACTGACATGATCTCTGGGTTTAATTTCCTATCTCCCATCCAGTCGTTAAGGTTCCTTTTGAAGAGGGCCAAGGAGGCACTCTGCTTGACATGTATGGGCAGTCTAGTCCAGAGTATGTGGAGTCTCTGGGTTAGGAACCAATCCCTCCAGCATATTTTGTTCATTGTGAGGACAAGGTTTAGATCCCTGGAGCATGTGGCTCTGAGGGATTGGTATTTCTTTAAGTGGAGCATGTCCAACAGCTCAGAGTTTGACATGGCCTTGTATGTTGAGCAGAGATTGCCTCTGAGTAGACGATATGCCACAGAGCATAGCTGGAGTTTTTTACACAGTCAGCATAGAGCATCTGCTTTAGGCCTGTGATTCTTTTAGTGAGGTATTTCTGCATCTTTCCAGCTGTTGCAGATGTCTTGTGAGGAACATACCAAACGGGACATTGTACTCTATAATAGGTCTAATGAGGGATGAGTTATGTTAATAAAGAAAATAAAGAAACACTCATAATTGGCTTAGATATAGAGAAAGCCTTTGATTCCCTAAATTGGGACTATTTATTCAAAATCCTAATGCTACTTGAATTTCCTGCTTCATTTGTTCATCTCCTAAAGAATATATATATACAAATAATTTAGTGTATGTCAAGTTAGGTCCTTTTACCTCTGAATCTATACATATAATAAAAGGTACTAAACAAGGATGTCCCATGTCACTGATTCTGTTTTCTCTGGCTATTGAAATATTGGCAGATTAAATTCATAACAATATAAAAATCAAAGGAATAGATGTTTATGAAGAGTACAATTCTAAAGTAATGCTATTTGCCGATGACATATTACTAACATTATCTAATACAAAAGAGACATTAGAAGAATTAAATATATTAAGTTACAAATTTCACATGACTTCAGGACTCCATTTCAATAAATCAAAATCAAAATGTGCATTTTTAAATAAAAAAACTGCAGACTAAGGGGGATCACATCATAGGGAAATAAGAATCTACCTTAAAATATCTAGGAATTGAGTTATGCAAGGATAATAATTAATTAGTCTCAAAAAACTACAATAATATCAATAGAATTAAAATCTCTGCAGGAAAATAGAACAAAATAATATTAACATTTGAAGATAGACTACAGTTAATAAAAATAGTTTTACTGCCCAAGATCCTATATATAGCCTTGGCAATACAACTGTTACCAGAAAGGAATATACTTAAAGAAATAAATTCTTGACTAATAAAATTTTTATGGTTTCCCAAAAGAAACAGAATAGCTTTACTACATCATATCAGACCATGGAAGCAGGGAAGATTAAACTTTCCTGATATAGAAACATATATAAAACCATCAATATCTAAAACAATCTCATATTGGATAAGTCCAAATTACTCTGCAAACTGGAAATAATTACTAACTGTAATATCAATAAATTAATTTGATTTACAAAAAAAAATGTCAAATAACAGATATAAACAATTTGCCATGGCACATATGTATTAGTATGCAATATAACATAACTAAACCCACTAAAACGCGTATGATTAATTATTACATTAACTTATTTATGAAAATTATTAATGCATATATAGATTTAAAAATCTGATTTGATCTTTTAACACCATTTATTGTCACAAAGAACTTTCCACATAAAATATATAGATAAGTTATTAATTCCTGAGAACAGAAAGGATTTGTTTCTTGGCCCCAATGTATCAAAGAACTAAAAGTTTTAGATATGCAAGTAATAAAAAACAACATACAAAATTCCACAACAGGACTGGCTATCATTACAGAGTATTCTGTCATATTCACAAGATTTAAATAGAATAATTAATAATTCTTCATTTAAAGAAATACCTAAACTTATGAAATACATATATGAAATCATATAAAATGAGTTTGACATGGGAAACAGTATTTCAAAATTTTACAAAATATTGATAAACTATAAAACAATACCCAGAACCTCATATTGGACATATATAAATAAAAGGACACTCAATACAGTTAACTGAAGATATTAAAACAAATATCTTGTTATCAATAAAATATACATCCTTTACACAATAGTAAATGATATACGTTGGTCACACACGTCTGTGCAAAAACCTTTTAATACTTGAAAAAGTAGATAGAAGTGAGCGCTTTCATGACTTCATCAGACTAATAAAAAATACAAACAGAAACAGATTAAAAAAGACGCTTCAGTTAAGAAGGCACCAATCAAAGACAAATCATTAAATCAAAATCACATATTTAAACATATATAATGTTTAAAAACAACATATATTTTTTTAATACTAAAACCTATATTAAGCCTAATATTAAAATCATTAAAATATTATAAAAAATGTATCAGTATATATAACATACATAAAACAAATAAATCAAAATATTACCACCACACCGTGAATGCCACTCCCTGAATAAATCTGATAAGTAAGTCCAAGCACAAAAATTGGGAGGGCACTAAAACAGGCAGCAAATTCTTGCATAGACCTTGACTTCCTTACTTAGTTTTAGTTGTATCTTTCAGACAACTAATTTACCAAAACGCTTTTCAGCTCGATGATACTGAAACGCTTTCCTCCTGGGTTGTGATGCATTCACAGATAGTGTTCACTTCACCAAAATAATCCAAAGACTTTGTCCACAAAATGGATAAACATAACCAAACGGCTTCAGGTTTGTGCAATGGCTTTATTAACAAAGCAGAATGAAATAAAATAGGCTAGCGCTTTCACCCGTAGGCATCCTCAGGCCAATAACATTAAACAAGTGCATGGTCTTTATATACATATTATAGTCCCCCTCATATTGATGTCACATCCTGTATAAATTGATTCATTTAGTACAATTAAGCCTATCTGTGCTATGTCTATTTAATATTTAGAGACATACTAAACGCTATAACATCTATATAAAACATATTAGAACATATCAAAATATTAATATATAAAATGTATATAGGTATGTAGGTTAAAACCAAGGTATATATAAAAAAAAAAAAATATATATATATGTATATATATATATATATATATATATATATATATATATATATATATATATATATATATTATAATATCATATATAAGGATGTATATAAAATTTCCTTGTGTCTTATTTATTTCATTCTACATATTTATAATCACATGTAGGACATTTCGCTAAAATGTATATGTACATAGATTATATGTGAAATATCTAAAACCCAATAAAAACACACAAATAACTACAGCAAAGAACAATATTCATATTCAAGTGTATATTTCAGTTGTTATAGCTTCCTAGCCTTTAGTACTGGTTTGATAGGAACGCTATCATTTAACCCAGGTGTGTGGTCCGCTCTAAATCTAATTATCCATTTCATCTCATTTTGTTCTGTTCTATTTGATATATCCCCACGTCTAATAGTAACATTATTTATTTGGATGACCATAAACTTAAACACATGTTCTATGGATGTTTCATGTACATGTTTTGATAATGCATTGTTACAAGATTTTATTTTTATATTATATAGGTGTTCTCTCATTCGGTCCCTTAATCTCCGGTCTGTCTTGCCCACATAGAATGCAGAACAGCATACACATGTAGCAAGATAGACTACGTGGGTTGTATTACATGTAGCTTGTACATGAAATGTATAACATTGTTGTGTAGTGGGATGTATGAATATAGCTGTTTCATTAATCAATGAGCAATATCTACATTTATTACATGGTTTGGTTGTTCCAATCCTTGTATATTGATTTTCATTTCCCACTTTATTAGGGCCACACAGCATCCTATATAAATTCAACTTGTTTTTATATAAGAACTTAGGGTAACTACCTACTATATCAAGTATGCTAGGATCTGTAGTTTATATATCCCAATACTTCCTGTATACATCTTTTATACCGTTTACGTCTTGTGTATAATATATAGATACTTTTACTTCATTCACCATGTGATTTTCACCTTCTTTAAGACCTATAACTCCAGAATTCCTATTCCTGTCTGCAAAGTATGGATATGCCTTATTTTCTCTCATGGTATCCATATTTTGTAAACCTGCATCTATTTCTTCTGGTTTATATGATCTATCCAAAAATTTCTGTTTCAATTTATTTATTTCACTCCTGTATCCAGAGCTGGTTGAGTTCAATCGTGAAACCCTCATCGCTTGGCCTTTAACTATATTAGTAAATATGAATTCCGGATGCATACTAGTTTGTGTAGAAGGGAGTTCCTATAACAGTTCTTTCTATATACACCAGTATTGAGGAGCCCATTAGATAACTTTTCCACATATACATCTAAATAAGATATAATTTCTCTAGATGCTGCCATCGTAAACTTTAGATAGTGTGTAACTGAATTTACCTTTTCTAAGAAATCATAAAGTTCCACTTCTTCAGCTTTCGAAATAAGAAAGAGGTCATCCACAAATCGTGTGTAGAATTGAACTTTCTCTTTGAATTCTGTCATTTCAAACAAACACGTCTCTTCCCAATCTGCCATTACCAGATTGGCGTAGCTATTGGCACAAGAAGTGCCCATAGCTACGCCATGTTGTTGTATATATACCTGGCCATTAAATGTGAAGACATTGTTAGATAGAACTATTTCCATCAAATCAAATATAACTTCAATATGAGCATGTGTGTAAGTCTCATCCCTGTGTAAACATCTACAAATGCATTCTATTCCCTCTTTATTGGGTATCATGGTAAAGAGGGACTGGACGTCTAACGTAACTAGCCAGTTACTTTCACTATCATAAGTCTTTGAGGTTTCATCATATAGCATTATCAAAATGTCTCTCAAAATGTGGGTATATTTATTTACCACAGGTCTTAGGAGAGACTCTAAATACAATGATATGGGTTCTGTTATCCATCCTCTACCTGCCACTATGGGTCTCATAGGGGGGGGTCTGTGGGATGTTTATGGATTTTGGGAACTCCTTGTATACAAGGTATGGTTGGATTTTCAATCAAAAAATATCTATATAATTCCTCATTTATTTTGCCTTGATTATATAGCTCATCCAATCTTGCCAAAACTCATTCTATAACTTTATCTACTTTATTTGTGTTAATTTTTCAGTAATATTGTTCGTCATTCAACATATCACACATACTTATGATATATTTCTTCATATCCATTATAACTATTGGTCCGCCCTTATCGGCTGGCCTAATCATAATGCTAGGATCATCCCTTAAAATTCTAAGTGCTTCCCTTTGCTTAGGTTTTAAATTTTCATACCACTTTTTATTCCTATTCCTTTTCTCATGTTCATATAATTCCTGTTCAGCCAATTTGGAAAATGCATCAATCAATGGATGTAAGATGGGAATATATGTGCTAGGTTTTCTAAATAAATGCCTCTCTGATGTTTTTTTCCAAATTCTAATTTTAGTTGTAGATTACACGTGAACAATTTTAAATCTACTATACTCTCTGTAATGTCACTCTTATTAGAGGGAATAAATGTGAGTCCTTTCTCCAAGATATAGCATTCCTCATTAGATAGCTGTCTTTCTGATATATTCCATATTAGGGATTTTTGGTCCCTTGCCACATCTTCTTTAGCGTTGGACCTACATAATTTGGGTTTGCTGCTCTCTTTCTCTGTCGCCCCCTGCTTATAGATCGACCCCCCCCTCCCCTCCAATGATCCACAATGGGAAAAGGGGCCTTATAATTAAAACTACTAGTTCTGGTAGTATCATGTAGATTGTTGCTAGCCTTATTCCTGGTGAAGGTTTCAACAATTCCTTCATCTGTCACATCTATCTGTGTACTCATATCACTTTCTGATATAATTTCTCCATTTCTAGGATTGTTTTCTATAACATCCGGTGATAGCAAAGATATTTCATTTTCATTGTGATTATGTATCATTGCTGTTGTAACCACTACTCTCTTATTTTTACTTGGCTGCATTCTTTCCACATTCTTTTTAGTTAAATCATTACAGTGAGTATTACATTCAGGTACATTTTTGGTTGTAATATCAGACTTATTATCAGACATATTAACTTTTTCAGTCTCTTTTCCATTTCTCTGGCCATTGTCGGCCCTCGGCCAAGTAAAGACATGGCCTTTTTTGAAATCTTCAGTGTCCCTTCTAATCTTATTTTGCTTCTGTTCCAACAGTTTCTTTTCATATAAATAGACACTGTCCAATAATTTTTCAATTAGACTGTCTAGAACATGACTAGGGTATACTTTATATAGATGTAATTGTTGCTCTTTCACATGCTCTCTCAGCGCTACTTCTTGTGGCAAAAAATAAACATTTAACAACTCCATATATCTAATGCTTGTTTCTAAATTAATCTGTTGCCACATGTATAATAAATCTGGATAAACAGTACCTGTAGTTGGCATTTTCAATATACGTAAACCTCTTGGGACAATTTTTCGGTTTATACAGACTTCAAAGTGCTGTCGCTGAAGTTGAAGTCATTTTAGTTTTACAAAGTCTAATTCCATTTCGTTCAAGAGTGTAGATAATCCTTTGTAATCCACTTCAGTCACGCCATCACCCACAGAGTCGGAAGTGACGTCATACATTAGTAAAGGGTTGATTTCTCCGGTTACTGCATTCTCAAACCTGGTCTTATTATTCTGCTGGACTTCCGGTTTGTAAGGTAGTTCAATGGAAATAGTAGACGGTTCTGCCATAATCACAGTGTGGTAGAAAATAACCAGAGAATAAATAAATAAAAATATTACCACCACACCGTGAATGCCACTCCCTGAATAAATCTGATAAGTAAGTCCAAGCACAAAAATTGGGAGGGCACTAAAACAGGCAGCAAATTCTTGCATAGACCTTGTCTTCCTTACTTAGTTTTAGTTGCATCTTTCAAACAACTAATTTACCAAAACGCTTTTCAGCTCGATGATACTGAAACGCTTTCCTCCTGGGTTGTGATGCATTCACAGATAGTGTTCACTTCACCAAAATAACCCAACGACTTCACCAAAATAATCCAAAGACTTTGTCCACAAAATGGATATACATAACTAAACGGCTTCAGGTTTGTGCAATGGCTTTATTAACAAAGCAGAATGAAATAAAATAGGCTAGCGCTTTCACCCGTAGGCTTCCTCAGGCCAATAACATTAAACAAGTGCATGGTCTTTATATACATATTCTTCTCCCCCTCATATTGATGTCACATCCTGTATAAATTGATTCAATTAGTACAATAAAGCCTATCTGGGCTATGTCTATTTAATATTTAGAGACATACTAAATGCTATAACATCTATATAAAACATATTAGAACATATCAAAATATTAATATATAAAATGTATATAAGTATGTAGGTTAAAACCAAGGTATATATAAAAAATATATATAAGCACATATATATATATATATATATATAATATCATATATAAGGATGTATATAAAAGTTCCTTGTGTCTTATTTATTTCATTCTACATATTTATAATCACATGTAGGACATTTCGCTAAAATGTATATATACATAGATTATATGTGAAATATCTAAAACCCAATAAAAACACACAAATAACTACAACAAAGAACAATATTCATATTCAAGTGTATATTTCAATTGTTATAGCTTCCTCAAAGAACAATATTCATATTCAAATGTATATTTCAATTGTTATAATTGATAGGGTTCCTATCAAACCAGTACTAAAGGCTAGGAAGCTATAACAATTGAAATATACACTTGAATATGAATATTGTTCTTTGTTGTAGTTATTTGTGTGTTTTTATTGGGTTTTAGATATTTCACATATAATCTATGTACATATACATTTTAGCGAAATGTCCTACATGTGATTATAAATATGTGGAATGAAATAAATAAGACACAAGGAACTTTTATATACATCCTTATATATACTATTATAATATATATATATATATATATATATATATATATATATATGTGCTTATATATATTTTTTATATATACCTTGGTTTTAACCTACATACTTATATACATTTTATAAAATAAGATTTTGATATGTTCTAATATGTTTTATATAGATGTTATAGCATTTAGTATGTCTCTAAATATTAAACAGACATAGCACAGATAGGCTTTATTGTACTAATTGAATCAATTTATACAGGATGTGACATCAATATGTGGGGGAATAAAATGTGTATATAAAGACCATGCACTTGTTTAATGTTATTGGCCTGAGGAAGCCTACGGGTGAAAGCGCTAGCCTATTTTATTTCATTCTGCTTTGTTAATAAAGCCATTGAACAAACCTGAAACCGTTTGGTTATGTTTATCCATTTTGTGGACAAAGTCTTTGGATTATTTTGGTGAAGTCGTTGGGTTATTTTGGTGAAGTGAACACTATCTGTGAATGCATCACAACCCAGGAGGAACGTGTTTCAGTATCATCGAGCTGAAAAGCGTTTTGGCAAATTAGTTGTCTGAAAGATACAACTAAAACTAAGTAAGGAAGACAAGGTCTATGCAAGAATTTGCTGCCTGTTTTAGTGCCCTCCCAATTTTTGTGCTTGGACTTACTTTTCAGATTTATTCATGGAGTGGCATTCACGGCGTGGTGGTAATATTTTTATTTATTTATTCTCTGGTTATTTTCTACCACACTGTAATTATGGCAGAACCGTCTACTATTTCCATTGAACTACTTTACAAACCGGAAGTCCAGCAGAATAATAAGCCTAGGTTTGAGAATGCAGTAACCGGAGAAATCAACTCTTTACTAACGTATGACATCATTTCCGACTCTGTGGGAGATGGCGTGACTGAAGTGGATTACAAAGGATTATCTACACTCTTGAACGAAATGGAATTAGACTTTGTAAAACTAAAACGACTTCAACTTCAGCGACAGCACTTTAAAGTCTGTATAAACCGAAAAATTGTCCCAAGAGGTTTACGTATATTGAAAATGCCAACTACAGGTACTGTTTATCCAGATTTATTATAAATGTGGCAACAGATTAATTTAGAAACAAGCGTTAGATATATGGAGTTGTTAAATGTTTATTTTTTGCCACAAGAAGTAGCGCTGAGAGAGCGCGTGAAAGAGCAACAATTACATTTATATAAAGTATAGCCTAGTCATGTTCTAGACAGTCTAATTGAAAAATTATTGGACAATGTCTATTTATATGAAAAGAAACTGTTGGAACAGAAGCAAAATAAGATTAGAAGGGACACTGAAGATTTCAAAAAAGGCCATGTCTTTACTTGGCCGAGGGCCGACAATGGCCAGAGAAATGGAAAAGAGGCTGAAAAAGTTAATATGTCTGATAATAAGTCTGATATTACAACTAAAAATGTACCTGAATGTAATACTCACTGTAATGATTTAACTAACAAGAATGTGGAGAGAATGTAGCCAAGTAAAATTAAGAGAGTAGTGGTTACAACAGCAATGATACATAATCACAATGAAAATGAAATATATTTGCTATCACCGGATGCTCTAGAAAATGATCCTAGAAATGGAGAAATTATATCAGAAAGTGATATGTGTACACAGATAGATGTGACAGGTGAAGGAATTGCTGAAACATTCACCAGGAATAAGGCTAGCAACAATCTACATGATACTACCAGAACTAGTAGTTTTAATTATAAGGCCCCTTTCCCTATTGTGGATCATTGGAGGGTGGGGGGGGGGATCGATCTATAAGCAGGGGGCGACAGAGGAAGAGAGCAGCAGACCCAAATTATGTAGGTCCAATGCTAAAGAAGATGTGGCAAGGGAACAAAAATCCCTAATATGGAATATATCAGAAAGACAGCTATCTAATGAGGAATGTTATATCTTGGAGAAAAGACTCACATTTATTCCCTCTTATAAGAGTGGCATTACAGAGAGTATAGTAGATTTAAAATTGTTCACGTGTAATCTACAACTAAAATTAGAATTTGGAAAAAAACGTCAGAGAGGCATTTATTTAGAAAACCTAGCACATATATCCCCATCTTACATCCATTGATTGATACATTTTCCAAATTGGCTGAACAGGAATTACATGAACATGAGAAAAGGAATAGGAATAAAAAGTGGTATGGAAATTTAAAACCTAAGCAAAGGGAAGCACTTAGAACTTTAAGGGATGATCCTAGCATTATGATTAGGCCAGCCATTATGGGCGTTCCAATAGTTATAATGGATATGAAGAAATATATCATAAGTATGTGTGATATGTTGAATGATGAACAATATTACCGAAAAATTAACACAAATAAAGTGGATAAAGTTATAGAACTAGTTTTGACAAGATTGGATGAGCTATATAATCAAGGCAAAATAAATGAGGAATTATATATATGGCTTAAAATAAAAAACATTCAAAACATATACATTTTTAGCCTTTAAATATCAGCAGCGTGTGAAGAGGTCATTATTTATAAATTCTATATACATATTGAGGTAATTGTTGCCAATTTTATTGATTTTTAATCAACATTTATACACACACAACACATACATTTTTAGAACAAACAACCAAATATACAAGTGTAGGATGACTTATTTTTTAGTTATGTATATTAATTTTATAGACATTACAGCTAGTTTTAAGTAGCATTTACTAACCTTGTAATGGTAAACCAATGAAGCAAATTCAGAGTTTAGCTGGTGCACTTAGGGTTTGCTTTTAATTCAAATTAATTAAGTGTTAATTAAGTGTAATTGTTTAATTTGTTTTAGTATATATTAGTGGTACTATGTCACCAATCTGATGAAGTCATTTCCTTGGGACGAAACCTGGGTCATTGGTGATTTCGATGCTGCTATTTTGGAGTGTTCACTGTTTTTATGCGTTTGGAATAAACCTGTTATTACATCTTGGGCAGTTTGGATATCGTTCATTCAGTCTATCATTGAAGTCAGTACTATCCAGTACAGTTTTAGGAATTATATATATATTTTTTGATTGAAAATCCAACCATACCTTGTATACAAGGAGTTCCCAAAATCCATAAACATCCCACAGACCCCCCCCTATGAGACCCATAGTGGCGGGTAGAGGATGGATAACAGAACCCATATCATTGTATTTAGAGTCTCTCCTAAGACCTGTGGTAAATAAATATACCCACATTTTGAGAGACACAAAACAGTTTTTGATAATGCTATATAATGAAACCTCAAAGACTTATGATAGTGAAAGTAACTGGCTAGTTACGTTAGACGCCCAGTCCCTCTTTACCATGATACCCAATAAAGAGGGAATAGAATGCATTTGTAGATGTTTACACAGGGATGAGATTTACACACATGCTCATAATGAAGTTATATTTGATTTGATGGAAATAGTTCTATCTAACAATGTCTTCACATTTAATGGCCAGGTATATATACAACAAGATGGCGTAGCTATGGGCACTTCTTGTGCCAACAGCTACGCCAATCTGGTAATGGCAGATTGGGAAGAGACGTGTTTGTTTGGAATGATAGAATTCAAAGAGAAAGTTCAATTCTACACATAATTTGTGGACAACCTCTTTCTTATTTCGAAAGCTGAAGAAGTGGAACTTTATGATTTCTTAGAAAAGGTAAATTCAGTTACATACTATCTAAATTTTATGAAGGCAGCATCTAGAGAAATTATATCTTATTTAGATGTATATGTGGAAAAGTTATCTAATGGGCTCCTCAATACTGGTGTATATAGAAAGAACTGTTATAGGAACTCCCTTCTACACAGAACTAGTATGCATCCGGAATTCATATTTACTAATATAGTTAAAGGCCAAGCGATGAGGGTTTCACGATTGAACTCAACCAGCTCTGGATACAGGAGTGAAATAAATAAATTGAAACAGAAATTTTTGGATAGATCATATAAACCAGAAGAAATAGATGCTGGTTTACAAAATATGGATAGCATGAGAGAAAATAAGGCATATCCATACTTTGCGGACAGGAATAGGAATTCTGGAGTTATAGATCTTAAAGAAGGTGAAAATCACATGGTGAATGAAGTAAAAGTATCTATATATTATACACAAGACGTAAAAGGTATAAAAGATGTATACAGGAAGTATTGGGATATATCGGAGCGGAGCCATCGGAGCCAATCTTCAAGGTCATCCAGGTTGTCAGATCATGACCTCGAGAGAGTGGTCAGTAGATTGCTCAAGTCACAGGTACTGGCCCAAATGCTACACAGTCCGTCTCAGTAGACGACTGTTGGTCCACACCCCGTTACAGTTCCTCCTTCAACTCTACCCCAGAGCTTGGAGTTGGAGTCTTCGGGTTTGGTTACCACATTGCACGGCTGGGGACGGATACCCTTCTGTTCCTTCAGCCCCTACTCTTATCTCCTCTTCTTAGAGGGATTCGTGGTCGGGCTTCCATGGTCTCCTCCGAGGGGTGAGTGGCATCGGACCCCTGTCCGAGCCTCTTCCCCTTGGAGCTCGGCCTTGTGGCCTCGGCCCGACATCTGCCTCAGAGACTTCCCTTCGGTGGCCCTGGAGTTCCTAGCTCTTCGGAGCGGGCCTCGGACCTGCCTGGGAGGGGAGCATCTGAGGTGATGAAGAGTGTACTGGCCACCAGTATCAGTCAGCAGTCCTTCCTCGTAGCTCCTCCCTCTATTGTACCTATGACATCTCTGCCACTTCTCTGCTACAGGACCCAGAGATCCTCCGCCTCAGGTTTCCCATTGGAATTTCCTCTTCCGAGGATTCTCCTGATGTTTCGGGAGATCCTCCTAGAAGAGGACTTGTAAGAGGAAGCATGTAGACTCCGAGTCTGTCACTGATACTGACTTTGATGAGTCAGAGGGATCCCCTAGATCCTCTCTGAGGATGTCTCCTTCTCAGACATCCTAGAACTTGAGACAGAGGGAAACTGGCCCACCAACAATCCCTCTGAGGATGAGTCAGTATACCCAGAGGCATTTGATCTCGGCCCTCCACCTCCTGGGTGCCCGCCTTCACCCCTGATGCAGGTTATTGCTCGAAGGCGTGGGACAGCCCTGACTCTGTAGAGCCAGTCCCTAGGAGGCCTTCTAAATTTATAACTGCCCCTAGTGACAAGCTATTCCTCACCAAGGGTGTCCCCGCTGATGCCATGGTGGTGGCTGCGCCACCAAAAGGAACTTGCAGATCCTTTGTGCCCGGCCATCCTCCTAATAAGGACTCTAGGACCATGGATAGGCACGGCAAGCGGATGTTTTCCTCAGCGACCTTTGCTATGTCAGCTGAATTATCTTTGTCACTTCACCAGACTCCAGAGATATCCTGAAGGAGCTGGGAGAAGTAGTTCAGATCCTACAGCTGCAGGGGCCCAAGAAAAGATTGCTTCGCAGCTAGGAACCTCATTCCTCAATTCCATTGCTAACTCCTCCATGCGGCTAATATCTTATGCTGCTGATGGAGCGAGTAGAGCCGCAGGCACAGGTGTGGCTCTTAGACGCCAAGCCTGATGCGGCTATGTGATTTTACGGATCCCTTTAAGGCCCTTCACAAATTCTCCCTTTGATGGGTCAGCTTTGTTTGGCCCTCAGGTGAAGGAAACCTTGACCAGGTGTGAGCAGGACGGCAAGACTCTTTCTGCTGTTGGAGTCCGTTTTTCCACCCCTTCTAGGCCTTATCCCAAAGGACAGAAGGGTGAAGATGTGGTTCCAGAATCCCAAGGAGTCACGCCGATTCACGTGGGTCAGTTTACCCCTAGAGGCAGAGGGGGTAACAACAACAGACGCCGCCTCAGAGGCAGAGGGGTCCTAAGAACCAGGCAATAGGGAGTCTCTTCCTGAGCAGTCCTTTCAGCATCCCTGAGGTGTTGCCCGGCTGTCCCTCCTTGGAGGCAGTCGGGGAAGACTATCACTGTACCCAGAAGCCTGGCATTCCCTCACCAAGACAGATGGGTACAGTCGATCATATCCAAGGGTTACATAATTCCTTTCGAGGAAAGTCCTTCCTCAAGCTCCCTTCCAGATGTACCACCCGGTCTAAGGGACATTGCAGAGTTAGAAATCGCAAAACTACTGCAAAAAGAGCCATTCAGCCAGTTACACTAGACCATTCAGAGCCGGAATCTACTTCAAGGTTCTTTTGGTCCCCAAAGACGGGAGACTGAGACCAATATTGATCTCAGCAGACTCAACAAGTCTGTCAGGAAGACAAGATTCAATGGTCACTCTTCAGTCAATTCTGCCCTTCTTACAGAAGGACAACTGATGTGCTCATTAGATCTTCAGGATGCGACTATCACATCAAAATTCACAGACGCCCAGGAGATTTCTCCGCCGCTGGGGTCCAGTCATTTCCAGTTCAGAGCCCTGCCCTTTGGTCTCACTCACAGCCCCAGAGTGTTCACCAAATGCATGGCAGTGGTCACGGCTCACCTGAGACGCCAAGGATTCCAGGTGTTTCAGTATCTCGACGACTGGCTCCTGTCAGCCACCACCAGGCATCAGCTTATACAAGCCAGGATTACACAATAGACCTTTGTTCTCATTTAGGCATCTCAATCAACTTCGAAAAGTCATCCTTATCGCCCTGCCAATCTATTACCTCATAGGCGCAAACTTAGACACTGTTCGATGTCGCCACCTTACAGAACAAAGAGTTTCAGACATTCAGACTCATGTCAGGATCATTCTGGCCAGCAAGAAAGTACAGGCCAGAATGGTTCTAAAGGTATAGGTCTCATGGCTGCGGCCATTACTCTTCTTCCCTGGCTCATTCTACATGCCTCCTTCAGTGGATGCTGTTCACACAGTGGTCATACTCAGCAACTTCCTATGCGTCACCAGATTCTGGTGACACAGACATGCAAAGAACATCTTGCTTGGTGGATCACATCGCCTCAGGTTCACCAAGGCAGGTGCTTTGTACCCCCGGGGGGCCGACATAGCCACTGTCACCACGGATGCCTCCCCTGATCGGGTGGGGGGGTCATTATCAGGGCAGGATGGTTCATGGGACGCGGCAACCGCTCGAAAGTACCATCTGCACATAAATGTCCTGGAGATGAGAGCAGTGCTTTTAACGTTGCAAGCCCTCAACGACTTTCTTCCCGTAGGGACAATTGCAGTCCACACAGACAACATGTCAGAAGTTTGGTATATCAACAAACAGGGCGGAACCAAGTCCTACCTTTGTGTCGAGAAGCGCCAGACTATGGCAATGGGCGATCTCCTCCTCATCGGTTTCCCAGCAAATATCCCTGGGAAACCCAACATTCTAGCGGACAGATTGAGCAGAGCTATTCTCATGCCTCACGAGTGGTCTCGCTAACCATAGCGGAAGAGATTTTTCTGAATGGGTCGTCCATGTTATGCATCTTTATACTCCCCAAAACAGCAAATGTCCAGACTTCTTCAGCTCTTCCTCATCAGGCCATCCCAGAGACGCCTGACCCAATGATTGGCCCCAGGGACTTCTTTATGCCTTCCCCATTTCCTCTGATCCTCAGGTCATCCAGAAAGCTACCGCTTTGAGAGCCAAATTGATTCTCATTGCCCCTTACTGGCCTCGACAAGTTTGGTCTCCTGCCTCCATCATCACCTTTTGGTGCAGCCGTGGCATCTGGACCCAGTGCCAGATCTACTGATTCACTAATCCTCGGTCAGCTGCACCGGTCAATCCCTTCTCTCAACCTCACAGCATGGTTGCTCCACTTCCTTCCCCAGCCAGGTTTCCTTTATCTCAAACCTCACAGTTAGAGATATCATAGTAGCTTCACCAAAATCCTCTACCAGGAGTGATTTTTCATACGGAGCAAATGGAACGCTTTATTGGGCTAAGGCCCAAAATATTATTGATCCTTTACTGCCCCTGTTCAGGCAGTTCTGGACTCTTAGCAGAGATTTTTCATGCAGGCTCCTCTTCCTTCCACAAATCATGAGTTCGAGTTGGCTGCTATTTCTAATTTTCATGTTGGGATAGCAGATCATAAATATCATGTCCCATAGGCTCTGGTAGGGCTTTCTTGAAAGGAATTTTCCTACTAAAGCCTCCAATCAGGAAATCCTCCTCCTCAGTGATTCTAAATTTGAAGTGCTGACATCCTTGATTCTTCCCTCGAGCCAGCTGTTTCTGTTCCTGAAATCATCTTCTTGGAAAAACTTTATTCTCCTAGTGGCTATTACATCTGACCCAAGCAGAGGGTGTCTGAACTTCATGCTCTTTCTTGCCCGACTCTATTATATTTGGCTTTTTCACAAAGACAGAGTATCTTTGAGAACCAATCCATCATTTTTACCTAAGGTCGCTTCAATGAAACAATCTGAATCAATCCATTGATCTCCTGTATTTTTCCTGTAACTATTCAGATAGAGCTTGAACAAAAAGTTACATTATCTTGATTACCACCGTCAGCTTAGATATTATTTGGACAGAACAAAAAAAAAAAATTTAGAAAATCTGGATCAACTCGTTTCCTATGCGGATAATAAAAAAGGCCTTCCTGTTTCTAAAGTGACTCAATCCAGATGGATCACTGAAATTATATAATGACTTAGGGGAAAACTAGCTGTGCTCAAAAACCTAAAGCACATTCAACTAGGAGTTTAGGCTACTTCACAGCTTTTCAAGCTAGACTGCCTTTTGGACACTATTTGTGCAGCTGCCACTTGGGCCACTCCTCACACTTTTGTTTCCCATTACAAATTGGACTTGGCCTCAGGGGACAGAGCCAGTTTTGGCTCTGGTACAGTCCTCAAGAGTTTGTTCCATTGAGCCACCCAGGATAGAGGTGCTAGGACGCGTCCCATTCAAGCAAGAATGAAGGCGCAGATTGGGACAACTTAACATTGGCAGTTATGTAACTCACTTATAACGCTCCATGTGTTAGTTAGTCTCTCTCTCTCACTTCTCTTCATGTAATTCTCCTCCTTCCTTCCCCTGGCCTGGAGACAGACCCTTGTATAAGAAACTAATATGCTAAAGACCATTCTAACCTCCGGTCCTTTTTCCATCTGTAAGTTTCTTCTTCCTTTGGGAAGTATTATGCTTTGTGATTGCCCTTTGTCAACAAACTAGATCTGGTACTCCTGCCTTGCATCATGGGCAAGTGGCTGGCTCAGCTGGTAAAAAAAAGGGAGTTCTCGGAAGCTAAAGCAGTGCCGAAGTTGACGGAGCCGAGGGATCATCTTCAACCCATCAAGCAAGAAAGAAGGCGAGAGAAGATAACTAACATGTGAAATCAGTGGTGGTAGGAACATAACTTGCTTATTTTGACATATTGGCAAAGCTAGAAGGGCTTTAATTTTCCTGCGGCTTGGAAACATTTGTATGTATGTGACAGTAGGTATGTATTGCTTCCCAGCATCCTTATAAGTCTGTACAATTTGCTTTGCAGATTTCTGATACATGATTTAATATAGATGGCTGGTCACTGTTGAAACATCAGGACTGGAAGGCAGAGTGGTATGGCAGGCTTGCATGGTAGGAGATGAGGATTTTACAGAGAACCACAGTCCTGTTATTGGAACCCAGCAGTAGCAAGGGAAAGTCCTTGTAGGAAATGGTAGGAAAAGACTTGTTTCATATAGGACAGCCTTCTCTAGAAGATCAGTCAACATAGAATTTTACCTAGTTTCTCTCACGAAGAACATCATTTCAAACATCCTTCTGGGTTTAATACTATGTTACAAGAGACCTCAACAGGGGTGATGGTAAATATGGTTCTTCTGCATTTGGCAAAGACTTTTGACTGAATCCCACACAGCGCGGCAGTGTGACCAACGTATATCATTTACCTTTGTTACTTTCATTTTTTACTGTTGGTTACTATATCTGGTGCTTCGGATAATATTCTATGTTTTGCATTTATCCTTTACACAATACTGGAAAGTTTTTAATTGGAAATGCTTGCACAGAGCATTCTTAGCCCCAGATAGAATCAGTAAAATTAGTTCTTCCATAAAAGGAATATGTTGGCAATGTGAGCAAGCGCACAATGCAGATTGGAACTACATTTTCTTTGATTGTGTTAAAATTAAGCCATTTTGGAATGGTGTTAATAACTTTCTACAAGCTTTATTGAATGAATCATTTTATTTAACTAAAGCTCTTGTATTATTAAATGTGAACAAAGGCCCTCATTTAAATAGGTCAAACATGTATCTAGTGTGGACTATGCTTGCAATTTCAAGGAAGTGTATAACAGGAAGATGGAATACAACCACAACACCAACTTTGGAAGACTTCTACAGCCTACTGAAGACCACAGCATTATTGGAAATTAAAATTAAAGGACTAAGAATTTATCCAAAGCCATTTATAAACAACCCTTGGGGAAAAGTCTTATCATTGGCTGACACTATACAATAATTGATCAGACACTCTGATAATAGATTGGACATACTTATAAAGTAATTGTATACATTAAGATCTGTTATAGTGTCAGGCTAATGTAAATAGTGTACATAGTTATTTAAGATGTTATGTATAAATACTATGGAATTCATTCAGATGTATTTGAAAATAAAAAAAAACTGAGAAAAAAAATTCAAGTGGCATCATTGAGAAAAAAAAAAGAAGGGGAAAAAGGAGAAAGTCGTTATGGTTGCAGAGGGAACGTGAGAACAGCAATTAGTGAAACATGAGTCATGTGAAGGGATGTGGATGAGGCACACACAGTACCCAGAGAAAAACAGAAGGGCAACAAAAGGATGTGAGGGTAGCAAAAGCACAAGCTGAAAGGAGTTTGGTTGGCAGAAAGGGTCTAGAGGAGGGAGAAATACTTCTTTATAAATAATGCAGAAAGAAAGAAGGTAGGAATAAATCTGTTCAGTGTGAGAAAAGGTAAAATGTAGGTCCTGGAAAACTAGGGGAAAAGCAGAGGTACTGACTCTATACTTTGCTTCAGTCTTTATGAAGGAAAGCAAAGGAAGGGTTGGGTGATAAGTGGATAGGAAGCAGGATAGAAAGGGAGGAGATTGAGAGAAAAATGACTTTAAAAGGAAGATAAAGCAGAGGAACTAGTTGGATTGACATCCAGGTAACCCCAGATACTGGAATCAAATTAGATTATATTGAAAAAGAACTGTGCAAACTGGATCCAAACAAAGCACAGGGAGGAGACGGAATAAGTAACAATGACCTGAGAACACTTAAGCAAGAACTTACACTGCCATTACATCTGTTATTCACTAGGTCATATAAATATGGAGAGATTCCTCGAGATTGGAGACATGCACTTATTAAACCTGTCTTTAAGGGAAAGGGGAGTAGGACAAACCCAGAATCATATAGACCCTTAAGTCTACTTTCATGTTGCGGAAAGATAATGCAGAAGGTAATACTGGATAGGTTATTGTCAGAACTGGATAGGTTGGGACTTGAAACCATATATCTGCATGCATATGTTGAAAATAGATCTATTACCACCTGTAACATGATGTTCTATAACAATATAACTGCTATGAATGAAAAATTGTGCTGTGATGTTATTTATATAGATTTAACTTCAGCATTTGACAGCGTCATGCACAAAGCACTGATCAATAAATTAGTACAACTAGGTATTGATGTACTATTGATAAGACGGGGATAGCTGCATGGCTTACAAATAGGACATGGCAAGTATCACACACCAACTGGACAGGTGGAATCCTTGGTTACAGTCAAGGTGTCCCACAGG
The DNA here is from genome assembly GCF_019279795.1 of Protopterus annectens. Lineage (NCBI taxonomy): Eukaryota > Metazoa > Chordata > Ceratodontiformes > Protopteridae > Protopterus > Protopterus annectens. Next base: position 1,457,676,817 of record NC_056744.1, on the reverse strand, counting down.
GTTCTGTACTAGGGCCTTACTTGTTTAGATTGTATCTTTCAGACCTTACTTTTTTATCTGAGCTGTTCTGCAGTCTATATGCTGATGACCTGAAATTGGGTAAACTGATTACAAGTGTTACAGATAAAGCATGTCTGCAGAATAATTTGACTAAATTGACCATTTGGGCACAGGAGAATAATATGTTGATAAATACATAAAAAACTAAGCATATGAGATTTGGGAGACATAAACTGAAAGGTGAATATTTAATACAGCACACACTGATTGAAACTGTAGACTCATTAAGGACCTGGGTATATGGGTAGATTCAGCTATGAGTTTTTCTAATCATATTAACCAACTGGCTAATGATAGTTATAGAACTATAGATTGTATAAAAAGATTTATAAAGTCTAGGAAATCAAACATAATGAAGTCATTGTTTGTTAGTTACATTAGACCCAAACTTGAGTATGGAATAACAATATGGGAACCCTATAGGAAAACAAGCATGAATAAACTGGAAAGAGTACAGAGGAAATATACTAAGGGCATCCATGGATGTGAAAATCTAAGTTATTATGAAAGACTAAAATATCTGAACTTGTACAGTGTCTCTTACAGATATTTAAGAGGAGATCTTATTCAGGTATGTAGAGCATTTAGGGACAGCTACCTCTGGGAATGTTTGGGGCTATCAAAAAGTACTAGAGAATCGTCAGATAACCTATGTAGAAGATTCTATAAGAATGAGAAGTGTACTAATTGGTTCTCTGACAGAATAGCTGATGTTTGGAACAGACTACCTAATTACATGAAAACAAGTAATAGTTTAGATATTTTTAATAACAGCCTGGACATTTATTATGGGAACAAGTGTTTTGACATATTGGCAAGCTAGAAGGGCTTTAATGCCCGTGCTTGAAACATTTGTATGTATGTATGTAGGTATGTATTGCTTCCCAGTATCCTTATAAGTCTGTACAATTTGCTTGCAGATTTCTGATACATGATTTTAATAGATCGCTGGTCACTGTTGAAACATCTCAGGACTGGAAGGCGCAAGTGGTATGGCAGGCTTGCATGGTGGGAGATGAGGATTTTAGAGAACTACAGTCCTGTTATTGGAACAGCAGTAGCAAGGAAAGTCATGTGGGAAATCATGATGGAAAGACTTCTTGTTTTCATATAGGACAGCCTTCTCTAGAAGATCAGTCAACATAGTTTACATAGTTTATATACCGAAGAATCTGTCATTCAAACATCATCTAGTTTTAATACTATGTTACAAGAGACCTCAACAGGGGAGTGATGGTAAATATGGTTCTTCTGCATTTGGCAAGGCTTTTGACTGAATCCCACACAGCTGGCTTCTAGGAAAACTGGAAGGAAGGGGTAGCAGAACAAGAATAAGGATCTTGATTGTTTTATGGTTTAATGGTAAGACACAAAGGGCTGTGACAAGAAGGACAGGGTCATGAATAGGTTCATATGTGAATATTAGGCTAACTGTCATTAAGGGCCATTTTAAGCCTAGCCAGTAATCCTAGGTCAGAACCAGACCCTGTACTTTGCATTTATGAGGTAAAGATCTTAACTATTATGCCAAATCCACCTACTGTTGCCAAACCCACCCCATCCACCACCCCCATTGCCAACCCCCCCCCCATTTACCTCCTCAGTGCCAAACCCAACCACCCCCACCTCCATGGAAAGTGTCTGGTTGAGTACTACACGACTTTGATCCTGGTCCCAGTAGTCTTTATTATACCCCTTTTGGACATATTTAGGAGAAAAGAGAACAGAAGCAACCATTTCACTGATGACATGGTTAGGGACAGCAGTGGAGGATAGAGGGGGAGAATCTAAGGAAGGAGTTAGAAAAGGCTGATCAAGTAGGATAAAAGTTGGTATTAAAGATTTATTGCTGACAGATGCAATGTACTTGTACCTGGGACAGATCAACCATCATATTGTTTGTGAACTGATAGTATGAAAAATAATCTGAGAGTGTTGGACTGGACCATAGCCAAAATTAGATGGCAGTGGCAACAGCCAATAGAATGCTGGAGTGTATCCTCAAGAGATAGGTTCCAGAAGAATGCATCTACTTTATGGGCCCTAGTCATGTCAAGCTTTTGGTACTTTATGCAGTCCTGGTGAACATGCAAGGAGAAGGACATAATGCTGCTGGTAGTCAAAGAGAAGGACATCTTGCTGCTGAGAGTCCAGAGGAAAGCTGAGTTGGATGGAGGGGAATGGATGTATGTAGAAACTACAGGAACTTGAGATCTTATCATTAGACCAGAAGTGACAGGTTGGATGTGATATGAGTGCTCAAGGTCATATCTTGAGATATGTTAGGAGGTTATCCTGGATGAGAGAAGAAGAAGGAGGGAACATAAGAAACAGAATGTAGAAGCCAGATACTTCCTGGATCTTTGAAGAAACTTTTTGAAGAGAAGATTTTGGATCCTTGGAATGGACTTTTGGAATGGTTGGTAAAGAGGAACTCCACAGAGGAATTTGAGAGGGTATGGGACAGTTGAAGTCAGAATGAAGGAAGCTGTGGGTATGGAGGGGAGGTAGTATATTGCTTACACTTGAGGAGCAGACTAGTTTATTTTTCCTGTTGCAGTCCCTTAAGGGGCAGACTAGATAGCTTATTGTTTCCCTGCTTCATCAAACAAATGCAGTATAATGTAAATCCTGAACTCAGACATTCCACGATATCCTTTCTTTGCTGAAGTCAGTCCTGCTCAAAGTTTGTTATAGTGCATATCATATCTCACTTGCAGACTGTTGGTAAATACTGTCAAGTTTTGAAAAGTCATTACTCCAGGTGCTTAAAAATATTGCTAAGCTTTTATATGTACTTTAAACTTGTTAGGAAATTCTTGGTTTCTTGCAAAATGAAAGTCTGAACATCTTAGTTTTGGTGCATGTACTACAGAAAAAGTCACAGTATTGTGTGTGTTGTCACTCAGTTGATTAAAGATGAAAGACAGCTGTCATTATTAATGGTGTCTGTAGTGTTGGCTATTTTGAGGCAGTGAAAAGACCCTATGGCTGTAACAGCTAAGAATGGCAGAATAAGGGTGGGAGCAATGTACAGGTTGCTAAAATACTAACTAGGGGGTTGGTGATAGAACATGGAGCTACAGGGGGGAAAACAGATGTCCTTTTCTTTGGGCAGAGACTCACTGAAGACTGTGGAAAGACAGGCATGGTCACAAATGCTACAGACTCTCCAGGATGTATTGGAACATTGAACAGACATAGTAATCTGATGTTATTCTACTAGAGAATTAATACTCATTCTGTGTGCTACTGTGCTAACAAAGACACAGAAAGTCATCTGCAAAAGTTGTTAGCTTCAAACATTTCTGGAAGTTACAATAGCTGGATATTGCTTTGCTTTGTCTTTTTTTTTTTCATTAACTCTAATACTAGTGTAATATTCAACTTTTGTCACCTAGGGAGGAAGGGCAGCATTGTCAGTTACATTTTAAGTATTACAAGATTGAAAAGGATCTGTGTAGCCCACTAAGAGCTTGTTATCAGAAGTCTTGTTTCATGAGTGAGAGTAGCTATTATTTATTTGTTTGTCAGAAAAGTCCAAAGACCCTTTCAGCCATTACCTGGATTAGAGGTAGCTTCAGATTAACACATGTAACACAGAAACATAAAAATTCAAGATGGGTCACATGAAACTGAAACCTTAGTCTTTGGCTGTTTTACATGTAACAAAACTGGAGAAGTCTTCCTATGAGCTTTTATCCTTGATTTGTTTTAGGTCATTGCTTGCTTCTATACCTTGCAGTTCTTCTGGATCTGATTGCTTTTTGGCGAGTTGACTTCATTAACTTAAGTGATGAAGAGGTGATGACTTCTTCAGTGGACAAAATGATACAACATGGTAGTGATTGACCCTGTTCAAGCATCCACTAATATGCATATTGATTTATATCTCTGTTTTTAAAGGGACTTAGGAGTGCTGACACATGATGTTTGCTGGAATTTTATATTTTTTCCCCAACCACTTAGCAAACAACCATTTTCCTAAGGACTGTGCCCAAATTGTGGACTCATTTTAGCTATTTTTACTGTTTTATATATAAATGCCTCTATCAACAGAATGATTCATCATTTCTGCATTATTTTATGTGTGTGTTCAGGCTGTCCAGCTTTTTATATCGGGATGACTACTAGGTGGTTACTTGAATGAATAAGAGAACATCAGTATTATATTAAAAAGAAAGAAATGAAAAGTGCCTTGTATAAGCACACTTTAACGTGTTTTAATTATAAAAAGTTTCTTTTTTCAGTTATTAAACAGGGATAGATGGATTTAAGGAGGGGCCTAAAAAATTCTCTTGAACAAAGGGAGGCTTTTTGGCAAATTAAGTTGCTGGCTGATAAACCCCCAGGGCTCAATGACATAGTGAATATATATATATATATTTTTTTAAATAGAAGGGTGTATATTAATAAAGGGCATCAATAGAGATGTTAATGAGCTTTATTGATTTAATTGAATATTTTTTTTATGAATTGGATATAATAAGTATGCAACTATTTAAGTATGGTGGATTCAGTGTGTATTTGTATTCTGATGAAGTCTTTTTGACGAAAGCGGCTAATAAACTGAGTGGACGTTATTACGGTGTGAAAGTTTTCTTGCTGGTTATCATACGAGGTTTTGGTATTTGTGGTGCTGTGAATTTCCTCTTGGTTGGTTCCTGGTATAGTCTTCATTATTTTTATCAGATGTTATATGCATAATTAAAACACTATGGGACTGCGCTCCTACCCTCAAAGGCAAATGATTAATTGTGTCTTGATCAGTAATAAAAAAAAAAATCAATGTTATGTCAATTTTATGCCTCTGGACACAAAATCAATAAAAAGATCACTTTTTTACACAAACACATGCTTTTTTCAGTACTGAAATCACAATGTAATATAATATAGTTATGTTTTTTTATAGTGTATTGGTTAGATACAATAACAAGAACTGAAAAGTGATTTTGTTTTCAATGGACTGGTGTGAAGATATTGTATGTGGATTCCAAGGGCCATTCTGTCCTCAGTTTCACACTCTCTTTGAATGACAGTATCACTTTACTGCTTCAAGATATTCTTATAAAATTTAAAAGACACAACCCATGGATAGTGACACTTTTATATCTTACAGTATAACCTAATACAGTTTATGGAAAGCAGGCAGCAAATTCTCACATATGTGCAAGACTGTCAAAGAAAGTAGAATTATATGCATTTTGTTATAATTTATGAAAGGCCAGAAAACACAACCGAGACCCATGCAGAGTCCGGTATGCCGCAAGATTCTCAGAGTATTGAACCCGTGGATGTCTCTCCCTTGGATGGGTCCAGAGCCGCTGAGCTTCTGATGGTGTTTTCAGGCCTCAACATTTTTATATAAAAGCAACGCCAGCTTCAAAACAAAGACAAAAACAACTTCTAAGTTGCATGAACCACGTGCTCAGGCCTCTATGCCTAAAAAACAGATGATCAAAATGGCTGAGGACTTAATTACCTTGATCTGGGGTTCCCAACCCCCCCCCGCTAAGAGGCCTAGGCAAGACACTGATTATGAATCTTCAGATCAGGTTTCTATTTCTTCTGCTTCCTCTTCTGATCAGGAATTTTCTATACCACCCTATGAGGATTCAGATACAGAAGAATCCATCCCTTCTGCATCTCCTCCTGATGATTATTCTTTTGGAGAAACCTTGCATACTTTAAGGGAACATTTTCATTGGGAGAGTCAGGATTTCTCTGAATCAAAAAAGAGGCTTAGGGATTTCCTTCTTCTTCCTCAGCATAGGCCTTTGGCTATACCTCCTGAATTAGACATTGTTGATGATGTGTTTTCGGAATCAAGCATGGCTCCTGATTCCCTACCTCCGACTCTTAGTAAGCCTTACAGATATTGCAGGTTCCTGACTCCCACACATTTCTATTCAAAAATCCTGCTGCTGATCCTGAAACTATCTCACAGGGACCCAAGGTGTAAAGGCCTCTACAGCCAAAAAACCTACCCCCTCTGATAGAGATTCCAGGGTGCTGGATAGATGGGGAAAGAAGGTTTATACGTCTGCAACCTTGGAAATTAGGGCCTTAAACTGCCAGATCTGAAGTAGGCGCCAGACTTGTGTTGTTCCGACGTTGAGTATAGTGGTCGTGGATCCTAATCTATCCGGAGCAAAGCTTAGGCTCGAGCTTAAAGCCTCTCTCTCCCCTCCCTCACCCTCCTCCCCCTGACTGACCTCACCCATTAATTTCACTGCTCTTGAGCGACGGATACCTTGAGCTCTAGAGCTCCTAGTGCAGATAAGTTTTCTGACAGGAAAATTAAAAGTTTCTTTTACTTTTTTTTGTGTTAGTTTTTGTGTTTTCTAGTAGTCTCTCTATTTTTAATTTTTTGAATTTTCTGGTGGTAGTTTGTGTGTGTGTGTGTTTTTGGCCTGTTAGGCTTAACATGTCTGAAACCCATAAGCCAGTATTCTCTAAAGACGAGTGGAGTGGCCACAAGGATCCCCACAGGATTGGCCACACAGGTCGCTGGGCAAACTTGGAGGTTGAACACCTGTCATCTGGTTGGCTTTTTGTGCAGGGGTTCAGCCCGAAACTGAGGAAGCGGAGGTCAAAGCTGGTTCTGGTGTGACTTCTTCCAGATACCGGCCTCGCTTCTGCCCTTCTACACAGCAAACAGTTGCTGTGGGCTCCTCGGCTGACTCTCAACCTCCCTCTAAGATGCCGGAGGAGAGAGAGAGGGGGAGCGAGAAAGAGAGAAGAAGGCAGGAGAGAGACCACAAAGGAAGGAGCTTGGAACTTCTAGTTCGGCTCCTCCTTCCAAGTGGGCTCCACCTGTGCCTTCTAGCTTCCTCCTCCTGCTCTCTCCTCCCTCGCTCCCTCTCCCGAGGAGGAGGAGGGAGGAGGCAGCCCTTCAGCTTCAGCGAGGGTCCCCAGGCTCTCTAGATCCGCCGTGGTGGCCTCACTAGATCCACCTTCTCCATGAGTGAGTGAAACCAGGGATGATGAGATGATGAGGCCATCATCCCCCAATGCCGGGAAATGTCCTGTTCCCCCCCCCGGCCCGAGGGCCCTTTTCCCTTTTCAGCTTGGCTCCTTCCAGAGCTCCCACCTGGGCCATTTGGAGCCGTGGTGGGCAGAGTTGGATCGGGGGTGGGTCGGGGATGAGGCTGGCGCACTCGGACTCGGCCCCTCGGATCCCTGAGACCCCTTACCGGACGAGTTTTACTTCCACGTCTTCTCGGAGCCGAGGGGTGTCTTCGGCTCCCGTCTTGGCGGAGCACACTTCCTCGATCACCGGTTCGCACCCGCGCGGGAACTGCAAGGGCCGGATCTCGAGGGGGGCCGTCCTCTCGGGTTCAGAGAAGCTGGCTCCCCTCGCCTTCACGTAGTGGAAAGGGGGAATGAGAGGATTTCGTCTCTTGAGGACCCGGCTCCATCGGCGTCCCCCCGCACCTATTGCAGCTGGCTCAGGCTCCCACCAGCCGGGCCAGCACCAGCCAGCGGCCGATGTCCCAAGTAGTTCCCCAAGTAACATCCAGCTGCGGAAGAGTACCTCGGACAGCCCCCAGAAGTAAGAACTCGGTAGGTGAAAAAAGAGGCACATGGACTCCCCTAGTCCAAGCATCAAGACACAGACTTGATGAAGGCCTCCTCCTGCTCCTGTCACCCCTGAAGACGCCTCATTTGGAGACATTATGGAAATGTTGAGGATCAGGTGGTCTGCCCTCAAGGCCTCCCTCACCCAGTCGTCTGTGTTCTTGGAGGCATTTCGAGGGCCCATCTACCTCTTGGGTGTCCTCCTCCGCACCCTCTGGTGGACCTTATATATCCATCAGAGCGTGAAGGATCCGGACACCTATACACCAATGGCCCACTCTTAGAGCAGTTTCTAACATCAACATGGGCTGCTTTCAAGAACCAAAGACAGAAGAAGAGAATGTGTTGAAGTTCGCAAGCAGCAGTCCCAACCTGCTCTGGATAGTCAGTCCTGTGGCAGAGAGGGGCGAGAGGGTCGCCGCCCTAGAGGCAGGGGACATCACAACAGACCGCTGGTGCTTCAAGGTGATATCCAGAGGTTATACAATTCCCCTATACAAAGTTCCAGATCTCGCAGCCTCCCAGATATTCTACCCAGCTGGGAGCCAGTCATTATCAGTTCAGGGTCCTTGGATGACTGGCTAACGGCATCATCACATCAATCTTCCATCTTCAGCTCAGCCAGGGACTCTTTCTTATAGCCCCCCCCAAAGCTGGGCATCACTCAACTGGGAGAAATCTTTACTGCACCTCACCCCAGGAGAATTTCCAACCTGAAGTGTGATGGGGCAGCTATTCCGCTCTCTTTATTCATGCCGCTATGCATGAGTTCTTCAATGGACCCTTCAGTTCAGTGGTCCCCTCTCTGTTCCTCTCCTGGTTCCCCTTTCTCACAAAAGTGAATCCACCCTTGATTCTTGATCCGATTCCGGATCTCATCTCCCCATCTCCAGGAATTGAATTCCCCCCCCTACGCGATTCTGGATATTGATTAGGACCCCGGGTATCTCACACGGACAAGGCCATTATTATCACATTGGTCATGAGACCCCTCCATGACGCTAAATTGTGCAAACCTTTCTTCTTAAAGATTTTTTTGTTGAGGCCTCCAGTCAAAGACATTGTAATCTACAGACCTGAAGTACCTTTCTGGAAGACTGCCTGTGTCTGAACTTATCAGCCTCATGTCAAAAGCCCTTAGCCTTCTCCTTTTCCAGATAGGTGTGCCTCAGGACCAATCCATCTTTTCTTCCAAAGGTTTTCTTCAGAATCTAATATCAACCAATCAATCAACTTACTATGGGGTGGATTGCTAATTGTATTATAAGGTGGATGTTGTTCCGAGCAGAGGAAGAGCAAGAGCAAGCTCCGCTGGAGCAATCCTTGATGGATGGCCGATTCAGGTAGCTGGGGACTGGTAGCTGGGGGCTGTCCCACACAGGTTGCTGAAGAAGTCTGCCTAGAGAAGTTATGTACTTCACCACGTTCTCCATCTGGTAGGGTGACTTCATTTGATGCAACTGCCCCTCCATCCCCTGACCTTTTTGTTCAGGTACTTGTCAGTATTATATAGGCAAACTCAATCTGAGGTCAGTCTTTCATATGCTTAAATATCAACAGCATGTTATGGGCCTAATGAAATAGAAAATGATGTTGATTTCCGATTGTGTGGAAAATAAAGAATTACAGGAATTATTGCATGCAGCAGTACAGGTTGGAAAGCATACTTTGCAATGTGATTTTGATTCCTTGGAGGCCTCTTGCAGGGCTGCAGTTACTGGATCTGTGATAAGAAGGCATGCCTGGCTCAAGGAGCAAAATCTGCCTGAACATGTTAAAGCTAAATTGTTGGATGCCCATTTACAGCATGATACTCTGTTTGGTAATAAGGCAGAAGAGGTTTTAAAGAAAATGGAAGACAAAGCTAAATCTATGCAAACTGTAAAAGATTTCTTACAAGTGCAGCCACCCAGATTCAGCAGGCATTGGCCTACTAAAAATTGGTCCTTTCTTGTGTCCAACAGAGACTCTCAAGGCAAATCCAGGCACTCAAAAGGTTCTAGATACCAATCACAGGGTTCTTACAGGTCAAAGCAATGGGGTGCCTCCACCTCCAAATCTGGAGAAAACAAAGCACAACCCTACAGTAAGCAGTGCCAAAGACTTCCCTCTGCCATCACCAAGCACTTATCTTTTGACAGCCCCCTTGGGGGAAAAATTAGCACTTCATGCTCAAAACTGGCAGTTAATTACCCAGGACAAGTGGGTATTAAACATAGTATCCCAGGGGTACAGATTTCATTTCCATACTTTGCCAATTTCAAACGGTTGGCCAGATCTGCCACAAAATCAATGGGCAGAGGCTCAGAAACAAGTTACATCCCTCATGGATATGGGGGCTATTCAACCAGTACCAGAACAGGAAAAAGGACAATGTTTTTATTCAAGACTGTTCCTGGTACCCAGAAAAGACAATGCCTGGTGTCTAGTACTGGACTTATCGATTTTGAACACATTCCTGGACATTCCAAAATTCAAAATGCTGACTTTACAACAGCTACTGCCCATGCTGGGCAAGAACACTTGGTTAGTGACTCTAGATTTAATAGAGGTGTACCTGCATATCCCAATAAGGTAATCGTGCAGAAGATACCTCTGCTTCAAGGCAGGTTTTATGCATTACCAATTCTCTGCACTGACCTTTGGCTTATCTACTGCGCCCAGGGTCTTTACAAAGTGCCCGGCACCAGTAATTGCATTTTGCAGACAAAGAAGCATACAGATCTTTCCTTACTTGGACGACTGTCACATTCAAGCAGAAAACAAGGACATTCTTCTTCAACATCTGGCGTTTGTAAAAAGGTTTCTAACATGCCTAGGGTACAAAATAAATGAAAAGAAATCACAACTGATACCCTCTCAAACAATACATTCTTGGTTGCAAGCTTGAATACAACTGCCCACATGGCTTACCTTACCCCAGACAAACAAAGGCAACTGACTATATACTTCAAACAGATGGCAACAAAATCCCAGTTATCTGCAAGACAAGTTCTGCAGGCTTTGGGGTTCATGGCATCCTGCATTCTATTAATTCCATATGCAAGACTGCATATGAGGAAACTTCAGTGCTACCTAAAAGCTTATGGAGTCAACATTGTCACAGTCTGGAAACAATGATTCCACTCATTCCCTGCCTACAACAGGACTTTCTTTGGTGGGCAGAGACATGTCACCAAAACAAGGGACTGTCATTCACTCTACCCTCTGCCACCCAAACCCTAACTACAGACGCATTAGACTATGCTTGGGGGGCCCACCTGGTGGGGAGATGCATTCAGGGCATATGGAACCCAAACCAAATGCATCTACATATCAATCAGAAAGAGATGCTAGCTGTTCAGAATGCCCTGACAGCTTTCAAGGACTTACTTCATCCAGGACAACTACTGACAAAGACGGACAACACCACTGTTATGTGGTACATAAACAAGCAGGGGGGTACACATTCCTACCCCCTTTGCAGACTAGCCATGGCATTGTGGGACACAACCTTGACTCACCAAGTACATCTTCAAGCTCAGTTCCTGCCAGGAAAACAAAATACTCTGGCAGACAACCTAAGCAGAAATCGTATGGACCCTCACGAGTGGAAACTGGATCCACAAGTATTCAGCATGGTAACACAGAAATGGGGGAGCCCAGACATAGATCTATTTGCCTCTCCCCAAAATTATCAACTGGACAAATTCTGCACAAGGACTTATCACAGACACGCATGTAAAGTGGATGCCCTATCCTTCAGTTGGAAAAACCTATCAGTCTATGCCTTTCCTCCTCTGCCTCTTCTTCACAGGGTCTTACTAAAGGCCAGACAGGAAAAAACAAAAATGATCCTAATTGCTCCGGACTGGCCTTACCAGCACTGGTACCCACTTCTAAGGAATATGTTGCAAATCCCACCTTGGTTCTTGCCTCAAATACCTCATCTACTGAATCAGCAGAACAATCAAATTCTGCACACTCAGCTCCAAACTCTGAACTGGCAGCATGGCTGATCATGTAGTTATCCAAACAACACCTCTCAGTAAATCTGTTATGGATGTCATTTTGGAAGCCAGAAGGCCTAGTACTAGAAAATCGTATGCTGATAAATGGAAGAGATTTTGTGCTTGGAACCAAGCACAAGGAACGGACTCAGCAAAACCAAACATCCCTCAGATTTTACAATACTTGACTGAGGTGCTTGACAAGGGCCTATCCTTCTCTTCAATAAAAATCCATGCCTCTGCCATTTCGTCTCATTACAGCATGGAGCCTCCTATCTTCTCTCATCCTCTGCTAAAGCAGCATCTTGGAGGGGCCAAAAATTTAAGGCCTCCCAGAAGATCACCAACTCCTGCATGGGGCCTCAATTTTGTGCTGAAAAAACTCACCCTCCCTCTTTTTGAACCAGCAGCTACTGCGGATATAAAGTTTTTATCTTGAAAAACAGCTTTCCTTTTGGCAATCACTTCAGCAAGAAGAGTTTCAGAACTACAGGCTCTCATGGCTGTGGAGCCCTTTATTACATTTCACCCGGACAGGGTGTCCCTCAGGACCAAACCTTTCTTTATGCCTAAGGTGGTATCCAGTGTGGCTCTTAACCAAACTATTCACCTGCCAACATTTTACCCAAATCCGCAGAAAAAGGGGGAGCGGATTCTGCATTCATTGGACGTACATAGACAACTAAGATTCTACTTAAACAGGACCAAATCTCTAAGAAAGTCTGAGCAACTACTGGTGGCATTTGCATCAGGATCAGAGGGGAAGGCTATATCAAAGCAGACTATTTCTAAGTGGATAAGCCACTGCATTCATTTCTGCTACTTGCATCATGGTAAACCTGTACCCAAGGGAATCAGGTCACATTCCACCAGAGCTGCCTCTACTTCAGCAGCCTTTCTCAGAGGAGTTCCAACCAAAGACATTCTAGAAGCTGCTACTTGGAGCTCTGTTCATACCTTCACAAAGCATTATCATTTGCCTCTCTTTTCTAAATCCAGGGCAGGCTTTGCCACTGCAGTTCTGCAGGGCCTTATAGCCGCACCTAATGCTATTTAGTTCCATCCTCCCATCCATAGCTTTGGGATTTTACCCAAATGTAATGACTGCAATAGTGAAACACGAAGAACATAGTACAGCTGTGTACACTTACCATAAATGTAGATGTTCGAGTGTATTCACTGTTGCAGTCCGGGTTACCCAACCACCATCCCCCTTTTCTACAATTTCTCTTTCCTTCACTATACTCTAAAGCCTTTGTGGTGTATTTGCGTTTAGATGAAGGTAAAGTTTATGTTGCTAAAAGTGCATTTTTATATATATATTGCTGTTTACTTTTATATATATATATATATATATATATATATATATATATATATATATATATATATATATATATATATATATATATATATATATATATATATATATATATATATATATATACACGCACACACACACACACACACACACACACATATATATATATATATATATATATATATATATATATATTTATATATGTATATATAATTTTTGTTTTTGCTCCCCATTTGGGGTGCACCTGACATCTGGAGCAAGAAAAACTGAATAAAATGGCATCGGCTGCATGTTTTATACCCCTGACGTCATGGAAGAGTAGACAGCAACCGACACAGGACTCAAGATGTTGTTATTCAGGCCGACTGAGGGCAACCTGCCAGCAGATTACCCAAATGTAATGACTGCAACAGTGAATACACTTGAACATCTACATTTATGGTAAGTGTACACAACTGTACACTGTGGCTCCAGCTTCAGAGTCACTTCACAAGTATTCTCTCCATCCACCTGCTTCACTGTACATAAAGGTGCATTGTATTCTTGTATTTTCATAATCAATATGGTTTATTTCATTTTGGGTCAAACTTGTACTAGAAAAATATAACAGATTTCACTGTGTTTAATTCTGGCTAAGTGTTGTGTCTTTTGCTGTTAATGTGTAGTAAATATATTGGCATATGTCTATTGACTTTTTACTTTAGGTTGCAGTAATAGCAGCAAAGTTTGTCTTTCTGCTGTTAATGTGTAGTAATTGTATTAGCAAGTTTCTGCTGATTGGGTGTTTTACAGTAGGATTCAGTGAAACCATCAAAGTTTTCTTGTTTGTACTGCAGTTACATTAAGTCTGCGGTAGTGGTGCTGCGGTAGCGTTGTCGCCTCACAGCAAGACGTTGTCACGTTCGATTCTCAGCTAGAGCATCTTCTGTGTGGAGGCATGCGTGAATGGGCATGCCTTCATTGAAGGTTGTGCATCAGGGCTGGTAACTCGGCACGTAAAAATCCACTACCAAACATTAGTGGACCGGAGTTCCGCTGTGGCGACCCCTAACCGGGATAAGCCGAAAGACACAACAACAACTGCAGTTACATTAAGTAAGTCTGTAGTCTGTTGCCATCTGGCTTAGTGTTCTTTCTTTTTCCTTTCTCCCTGCTAATCTGTAATGCATATGTTTATGTTATGTATATATTTTTCCACTCAGTTCTACTGAAGGCTTCTGTTGTAATACCTGATTTTATGTTTGTATAAACAGCACAGTTACTGGATAATGTAGGCGATTGTTAATATGAGAGTTTCTGTTTGTAAAGATTTTTTTGTCATTCTCTAGAGTTGCTTCCTTTTTTCATATATGTTACACACTCTAGCTGGCTGCCTTTTCTAAGTGCTTATATATCAGATTTACAGATTGTATGTTGTGCAGCAAAGAGTGGGAACTAACAGATATGCTTTCTACCTGTCCCTCTAACATCTGTAAACCTACATCTCAATAACCCCATGCTTGCATGCATACACATACCTCTTGTTAGTTTAGTTTATTTTTCTATCTGTCCTTCTATACTGTGGAAGCCATCATTTTTGTTTTTAGTAATGCCAAACCTGCATACCTACAAATATCTCCTGTAAGCTTATTATCCTGTTTAAAGGCTAGAAAGCTGAAATGCACAACTGTGAAATATAGTGCACTACTCTTGTTTGCCAAACATTACTTGAGGTGGATGAGTATAGACAAATAGTGCTGTACCTAACTAATTCAACCATCAAGAAATCTTTAACTTTCTCTCTCCCCAGTGAAACAAGCACGTGTAACTTCAGCAGCAGCAGTCAGACTTATCATATCCCACTAACTAAAGAACTTGCACAGCTGAATTTCACCTGCAGTTGGAAAAAGTTCACAAGGAACAAATAACCAAATAAAATCTATGTAAGGCTATCTCCAAAACTCAAACTAATAACTTAATTTGTTAAGTCTAGTGTGTATTGTTCTGTAGTGTTGAATCTGCTGGAAGGATATTCCCACCCCCACTGCCACACTCACAGGCCTTTTACTGCTGAAGGTGAAACTACATTAACACTTCAGCATATTTCACTCTTCGTGTAATATATCCCTGGAAAGACATTAAAAAGCCCATAACTATAAAATTACATGCTGTGACTCGAGACAAGTATTTAGAGTTTAGACACCTTGTCTTTGTATCCATGAGCACCCTACCTCACTGATTGTTTATGGTGGTAAACTATCTGGGGGGGGTTCTTTCTGCTCCATTTGCTCCGCTCACTCTGGTCCCCCCTGCCCTTCCCCCATATCCCACCCTCCCCCAGTACATCTGCTCTTATCCTAGACAAACTACTCCTCCTCATTCCTGTGAGCCAATTAAGTATAACTCTACTTTGTCCACACCCGCATTTCATGCACACCTTACTTTCTTTTATTTAGCCAAACTTATCTGCTCTCCCTTACATCCATCACCTTGAATTCACATGCCCGCTACTATAATTTTTTGCACGTTACTCTACTTTACCATCAGATGCACTCACCACCTCAAATTATTTTACATTAACTCGAGGCTTACCACCTTCTCTTCTACTATACACACAAACTAGCATTGCACCATAATTTTATTACTGACCAATCACATCTCCCCCACCCATCCTTATCACAAACTGCAAGTTAAAACACCTAACCACATTGTCAAAGCCCACTCTGAAGTCAAAACATTTCCAATCTTACCTTCAGCTGCACACATATCACATGATAACAATCTCTATTTACACCTGATACTATATTCAAGCACACAAATTCCACTTTTATTATTTTTAAACCCACTATCACAGTTGACATGCTCCTCCTAACTTGCCTAGCTTCTTTACTGTTAATTCTCACCCTCACTACAGCTATATCTTCACATACCCCCACACACTAATACACTTCAACAACCTCCTCTAACCTTCTCCTCAATAAACAACACAGCTTCTCACATATCTCCTCCCAGCTCTTCCTCTATACCCTCTTATTGTATTCAAGCCACAAACTGGCCTCCTCACCTCCTAAGAAACCACACTTGACACCAGTACCCTCACCTAGGAATGAAAAACACTTCCCATGGTATGTATTTCTCATTACCTATGTACTCAAATGTGGAGACATACATCCTAACTCTGGCCCACCTTCTAATCCTAACCACAAGAGTAACCCCAAAGATTTAAACATTACTTACTCTTAACCTTAGAAGTATATGTAATAAAGTAGCCCCACTGCATGCCTGGATTGATCAAAATAAACCTGACATACTGGCCCTTACTGAAACATGGCTACACCCCAGTGTAAAAGACTCAGAAATAATACCTCCAAACTTTGCAATAACCAGAAGAAATAGATCTACAAAAAGGGGGAGGGATAGCACTTCTATATCGCTCTACACTCGACACCACATCCTACACCAGTAATATACCCATCTTTTCCAATGCTGAGGTACTAATCTCCTTTTTGAACCAAAATATATCAAAAAGAATTTGCATAATAGTAATGTATATCCCACCAGGTAATAATATACCAGTGTTGGAAAATATTTTATCCTGGACATCCCAAACAATAAACCTTAAAACAATAATACGTAAATATAGATTGGCAAATCATAGCTTCTGACTCCCCCACAAATAGTATAAAGCTGTATGTTTTTTCTCAGCTTATCAGTGCTCCAACATGATACAGCAAATATCTTACCTGCCAATCTGCCTTAGACTGGATTCTAGTATCCCACCCTGCCAATTACCCCTCTTCTGGTACACTGTCTAACTCCCTGAGCGAGCCTCTACTAGCTTATTCCCTTAGAACAAATTTCCAGTAACTAAGAGTACACACTATAAAATCAGCTAGGAACTCAACTAATTTTTGTCAGCATAAATTCAACAATCTCCTACAGGAAATAGACTGGACACCCCTTAAACAACTACCCCTTAATGATACTGTACTATACTTTAATAACACCTTCCTTCACATACTTAATACACTAGCTCCCATTCGTATGAAAAGAGTCAGAAAGAACTCAGCACCATGCCTCTCTAAGGAATGTAAACACTTAATGAAGCAAAGGGACCTAGCCCGGTCAACCTGGAAACAAAACAAAAATGAACAAAATCAGGTTAATTTCAAAACACTACGTAACAAAGTGACAAAACTAATCAATGGAGATAAGAAGTCATATTATTCCCAGCTTCAACTCCAGCATAAAATCAACTTCAGTAAATTTTGGCACTCCATATCTTCTTTACTTAACCCTGGAAGAAATGGAGAGCACACCCTATCACCAGATACTCCTCCATCACAAATAGCCGAAAACATTAACAAGCACTTCATAAAATCAATTTCGGACCTACTAACACCTCTAATGCTGGACCCTCCCCCACCCTTCAACCTATTCAGACACCATCCTCAGGCCATCAGCTACTTCTAACCATTTCATTACTAACCCCTCCACTCAACAAAATGTCATACAAACCCCATTCTCATGTCAGCCCATACCCACTGACACCATTAAGAAACTGCTACAAAAACTAAAACCCTGCTCTGCCTCAGCTGACAATCTCCCTCCATACTCCCTCAAACTGGCAGTTAACTCAGTTGCCTACCCAATCAGTATCTGGGTCTACATCACCACATCGAATGGTGATAAGCTTGAATGCCCTTTGTTTGAACCTAAAAGTCCAAAAACCATAAACAGCGAACTCACGGAACAGCGATGTTTGGAAAAAAATCACAACTTTAGAACAAACTGAAGTGGAGTTCTTTGCCCCCCACACACCCCCCAATGTGGTGGGCTGTACCCTCCACACTCCTCCTACTTGAATATACCAACTCCGAGATCGCACTACAGTGGAGGAAATAACAAAGCCCCGAAGATGGCCCACCAATTTTTTTTCCATGGGAAAAAAAATCGATGTTCTGTAACTTTGCGGTTTTGGGCTTTCGGACTTTGTGGTTCGAACAAAGGGTGTTCGAACTTATCACTATTCAGTGTAGTGATATAGACCCTCAGTATCCTTATAAATAGGTCTTTATCTGAATCAGAAGCACCTATCATATGGAAACAATCTCACATCACCCCCATCCACAAAGGAGGCAACTCTTTTGATCCATCCAGTTTCCGTCCTATATCATTTTGTCACCCATATCCAAAATTCTTGAGAGAGGTATCCCTCACAGGTAATGCAGTATCTATTGCAAAACAATCTTTTAACCAAAACCCAACATGGCTTCCGACCTAGCCACTGCAAAGCTACAGCCCTATTATCTTTTACAGACACCATGAACAAGGCCAGAGATGCAGGATGCTATACATCGTCAGTATTCCTTGATCTCTCCAAGGCCTTTGACACAGTATCTCACCCCTCACTTTTGAACACACTGTCTAACTTAGGCTTCTCACATAACACAGTAAAATGGTTTCAGAGCTACCTCAAGGATCATAAACAAGCAATGAAATGGTCCAATGAACTCTCACCCTTCGTCCACAGTCCTACTGGAGTCCCCCAAGGCTCCATCCTAGGACCCTACTGTTCAACATTTTCACAAACAACCTTCACACTGCCTCTCACCCTGGGACCCTCATTCAATACGCTGATGATTCCACCATAATCTGCAATGCTCAATCACTGCCAGAACTACTTTCAAAAACTCAACAGTCCTTTACTGCAGTCGAATCCTGACTAAGAAATGCCCAACAATTTCTAAAGCCAAATAAGACAAAACTAGTAGTCTTTCATCCCCAAAACACCTCCCCTGTCACTGACCATTTCAACATCCTGCCTTCAACACTGTCATAGAAATAGTGCAGAAAACCAAACTTATATTTGTTATCATTGACAATCAACTTTCATTTGACCCCCATATACAGCAAAATATAAAGTAAACTCATCAAAAAGAGGGACTGTTATATAGAAACAAACATTTATTTACTGCAACAACCAAAACTAACCTTGCAAAAACATTTTTACTTCCCTCCCTTCTTTATGGTGCCCCTATCTTAACTAACTTACAAAATTCTACCCTAAGCAAGTTGGAACAGTGCTACAACAAAGTTGCAAAGTTTGCCACAGACTCTTAAATATCACACACACACACTACTGTAAATCACTCCTAGAATTAAACTGGCTTGAACTCCCCAACCAACTTGCCTTTATTCAGCTATCTACCTTGCACAACCTTATTTTCAAGCCTACTGCCTGCTCTGCAATAACCAGTCTAGTCACACCTTACACACCAAATCAATCCCTATGATCAGAAGACAAAAATCTCTTAGCTATCTCAAAACCCACAAGAAAACCTGGTCACTCTGTGTATTCATACTCTGTCTCTATACTTTCAAATTCACTACCTCTGGCTACCAGGTCTGTGCCTGGCCTAACCCATTTCAAAGCCTCTTTTAAAAAATCATCTCCAAAATACATGGCTGAAAGCCTCATAAAGCCTGCCTAATGCTAAGGTTCATAGGTAGGTACAAGGCTATCTGCCCGAGGGCATTTATAAGCCTAGCCAGAGTGTGTCAGCTTTCACTGCCCCATTGATTAATTAACTGAGCCTCTGTCAAGAAGAGCCAATGAAGTGATCCCAGGGGTGTATTTTCTGTTACTCATCCACTCGTCAAGGTTTCTCTTGAAGAGTGTTAGTGAGGGGCTCTGCTCTAATGTAGTTAGGAATTTTGTTCCAAAGCATGGGGAGTCTCTGTGACAGGAATCTGTCCCTCCAGCATGTTCTATTTGTTGTTCTGGTGAGGTTTAGTTCACTAGAGTGAGTGGCTCGCAGTGACTTGGATTTCTTTAGGTGGAGCATGTCCATCAATTCTGAGTTGGACATGGCTTTGTAAGTCAGGCAGAGATCACCACTGAGTAAGCGATATGCGACTGAGTACAGCTGGAGTTTTTCCAGTCGGGCTGCATAGGACATAGAGGCCAGTAATCCTCTTGGTGAGGTACTTTTGTGGTCTTTCCAGCTGTTGGAAGTGTCTTGTGAGGTACATCCCAAATGGGGCATGGTACTCTATGATGGGTCTGATGAGTGATGAGTAGAATGGCACTCTTTATTTCTAGATGCAAACTTTTTAGTAATTAGATGGGCTACATAGAAGGATTTCCTAACTACTTTGGCAATATGATCGTCAAAGGAGAGATTACTATCTACCTGGGTCCCCAGATCTCTTATTACCTCTTCTGTATTAAGGGAGCTGCCACCTATGTGGTAATTCGTGGGTGTTTTGTTTTTCCCAAACTGGATGACTATGCATTTTTTGGCATTTAGCTTGAGACCATGACTTTGACACCAGGTGTCCGTCTCAGTAAGGCCCTTTTGGAGAATGCCTGTGTCAGCCAGAGAGTCAGTTATGGCTCCCAGTTTGCAGTCATCGGCGAACTTGGTTAGCCATTGTCCTCCTATGTTTGCCTGTACTTCTGAGAAGTATATGCTGAACAGTAGGCGTCCGAGGACCGAGCCTTGTGGGACACCACTTGTGACTGGTTTAGAGTCGGACCTGGAGCCCGCTATTCTTACCGTGTGAGTTCTGTCTGTAATCCAGTTGGCAACCCATCTCATGACGTAGGGGTTTATGTTCAGGCTGGTGAGTTTTTCTATAATTCCAGAGTGGGGAATGGTGTCAAAAGCCTTGGCGAAGTCAAGGTAGGCTGTGTGAACTGCCTTCCCCTCATCTATGGCCTTGGTGACTGTGTCGAAGAAGTCAACCAGGTTTAGTGGGCATGATCTGCTCTTAACAAAGCCGAACTGGGTCGAGTCAAGTGTTTGAAGGTTCCCAATGTCTTTGTTAATGAGTTCCATGATGATGCGCTCCATAGCCTTGCAGATCAGGGTAGTCAGGCTTATGGGGCGATAGTTACCAGGGACAGTTGTGGCCCTTCTTTGTGGAGCGGAATAACCGTTGCTGTGCGCCATTCTATGGGCACGTAGCCTGTGGAGAGGCTGAGGTTGATCAGTGTGTTTAGGTGGGGGGTTAGTTTGTTCTGTAGTTCGTGTAAGATGCAGCCTGAGACACCATCTGGCCCCATTGACGCTGTGCT
The DNA here is from genome assembly GCF_019279795.1 of Protopterus annectens. NCBI lineage: Eukaryota > Metazoa > Chordata > Ceratodontiformes > Protopteridae > Protopterus > Protopterus annectens. The sequence goes on along the minus strand of NC_056744.1, from coordinate 1,457,655,807 downwards.
TTTGGCTTTTGAAAGGGCTGTTTTCACCTGTGCATCTGTGATTTCTGGGACACTACACTTTTCCGGTATTGTTGTTGGCCCTTTTGGGGGTGAGGGGGGGGTGAAGTTTGCACTGAATCTATCTGCCAGAATGTTGGCAATATCAGTGGGTTCAGTATAGTTTGTGCTATTTTGCACTAGTTCAGAGCATATCTGTGAGTTGCCACTTAGATTCTTGACATAGCTAAAGAAGGCTTTGTGGTTATCTTTCGAATCCTTGGCTATTTTTCTTTCGAAGTTAGCCTTGGAGGATTTTATGAGGGACCTTAGTTTCTTACTGATACTGATCAGGGATGTCTTTCCTTCTTGGGATTTGTTTTTTTTCTGAACTAGTTTCCTCCTTCTATTGAAGATAGCCTGTTTAAGGCAGAGGTCCACCAGACTGGTTTCCTTCTCTTAGGAGAGTGAGTCTTGGTTTTGCTAGGGATGGCATGATCCATACACCCTTGTAGGTGCTTATAGAGTGCATTTGTAAAGGTTCCTGCATCTTGGACACTGTTATCCTTTAGCATGGGGGCTATGAAACTTACCACCTCTGTCTTAAGTAAGGTGAAGTTTGCTATAGAAAAGTTTTTCACTGTGGTTTCCTTGGTTGGAGGTGGTGGTGTGGTGTGGACATCCAGAGTGATTATTTATGGTCTGATCTAACCAGTGACGGGTTGACCTCCAGTGTGGAACACCTGTCGCCCATGTTGGTGATGATCAGGTCCAATATGTTTTCAACTCTGGTAGGGTAGTTTACCAACTGATCTAGGGCATTTAAATTCCAGGAAGCACTGGACCTGGGAGTTTGTACTTGAGTAGTTTTCCCAGTTAACGGTAGGGTAATTGAAATCACCCAGTATCAGGGTGTTCGATAGGACCTTCATGTTTTCCAGTGTCTCCAGAAAGGCGGAGTGGTGGTCCTGGGTCATGGAGGGTGATCTGTAGCAGGCCACAATTTGCATTGCAGATTTGCCTGATGTTAGTTGCAAATCGATGATCTCAGAGGTATCATGCTGCACCACTAACCTGGAGGTGTAGGTATCTTGATGAATATGGATACACCCCTCCTTTTGTGTTTCGGTCCATGTTCTGTGGCCAAAATGTGTGGTTATGAGTTGTAGCCCAGTAGTGCTGGGGTGCTCTGTGGAGCCTTGAACCAGATTTCAGTTACTGCACAGATGTCGACGTTCTCCATACAGAGAAGTGCTTTGAGTGCGTGCATTTTGAGATTTAAACTCCTGGAATTGAGTAGCATAACCCTCATTTTTTTATTTGTGCTGTTTACTGAGGTGGGTTTGACTTTTGAGCCTTGCCTAAAAAAGGCACTATGGGGGCAGCAAGAGCCTTGGCCAGTATTCGAAAGCCTAGAGGTGACAGGTGCAAGCCATCTCTTGCGAAGCAACGAGGCTTATTGAACGTGTCGTCCCAGGCTGACGGACACTGGATCCCCTTTGAATGACACCAGAAGCTTAGCCAATTGTTGAAATTGATCATTTTGTCTTTATACTGTGGTATCATTCTTGGTGAGGGCAGGATGCTACTCAGGGTCAGGGTCATACCTGCCTGGGCTACATGATCAGAGAGCTCTTCCATGTCTCTTTTCATGTAGTCCAGGGAGGTACGTCTCAGATCATTCACACCAACATGAACAATGACAGAGTCATATTTGTGCTTGTTCTGGGGTGACCTGAGTGCTTGTGTTATGTGGCAGATTCTGGCTCCCGACAGGCAGCTAACAGTAACCTTCTCCTTGTCCAGCCTAGTGAGTGGGACGTCAGCGTGCCTGACTATAGAGTTGCCTATTACTAGTGTGTTAGGTATGTTATTTCGTCTTACGGGCTGTGATTGTAGGGCGTACTGATTTTGTGTTTTATGTGTTGTCTGGTTTGTGACGGGAGGTGCAGGTTTTTTGGATGTCTGCTTTGGAGGTCTGTGACACTTTTGCAGGTTTTTATTTAGAGCCTGTGAGTATGATTTTGTGTATTTATGTGTATTTTTTGCCAGTGCCGGTTTAGTATGTCTGTGTGAGGCTGGAGGTGTGATGCAAGTGTTAACCTTCTCCTCATGACTGCCTGTTCCAGTCTTGGGTGGAGAGAGCTTAGCCTCCAATTTAGCTATATAATTGCATCTCTTGCATATGTTAATGTTTTGTGGTAGGAGGAGAGGGTTGTCTGTGTACATGAGGCAGTTGTAACATTGCCTCAGGATACCCAGGTTCACCAGCTGGACTGGAGAGTATACCTGAAATTGCCCTTTGGTCATGCCTGAATAGTAGGGAGAGCTGCTTAGTCACTTGGTTGGTGAGGGGTGAATAATGAGCCTTGTCCTGCTGGGCAATCAAGTGTCGGGGTATATTAGTGCTTGCTATTATGTCTGAGCAAGTGCTGGACTGTCAGATGCTTTTTAAGTGCTTAGGTTGAGAGTTAGACTACTTTCAAGGGAAAAACTGAAGAGGAGACTTAGTGGAGCCAGGATAAATTTAGCCCTAGCTAACGGCACTGCCCGGATGTGCAAAACCGTGCAAACGCAGTTTTTACAGCAGGGAAATGAAAGAGATAGAAATTAGCTTCAAATGGCCTGTAAACTACTAACTTCTGGGCTGGAACCACTCCTCCAGGGACAGATGGCTTCTCAAACCTCTCTCTCTCACAGGTGAACAGAGAAACCTCCATCTATCCAAGTAAGTATGGGCAACTCAGAAAAATTGTAACACAGCCCTGAATTCAGCACTAGCCTGAAAATTGGACTATACTAGCTTAGAAAGGTGGGAAACAAGGAAACAATTTTTTTTAAAGATAAGGCAAAAACAGTAAAAAATACATTTAACACAGCTTTAAATGACTACAAACAGTAAAAAATACACTAAAAACAGCTTTAGATAACTACAAGCAATCAGAAAAGACTTTTAAACAAATTACCTACGTAACCAGTAAATAAAATCTCAAAACTGAGCCCTGTTCCTGTAGTCTTCAATCAGACAAGTTCTAACTGCACACTCTTGCCACTGGGGTGCAGGGGAACCTTCTCCAAAAAAGGCCTGGATTAGTGCTCAAGTTATACAAACAAAGCTAGATTCAGCAGGCCTGGATCTAGTCTGTGCTACAGCAAACAAGGCACACCAATTTTAGTAAGAAACAGTTAAAATATGCAGGCACTATAAGCCTTTAACCAGAAATTCCCAGCTCAGAAGGGCAGAGTCCAGCCTCTCCTCCCACAAGAGTGCATACCACGAACTTTCTTAATGTAAAATAACTGGCCTGAAGCCCAAGTGCTTAAACCAGAACTAATGCACTTATAGAATAACAGACACTGAGCCTTCAATCAGCAGTTCCCAGCTTAGAAGGATGTAAGCTACCTGTCCTGCCACAACAGTGCAGACCGCAAACCTTCTTAATGTAAAACAACTGGTCAGAAGCCCAAGTGCTTAAACCAAAAGGCTTAGAATGATAGCTACACTTTAATCAGGTTACTACCAAGCAGTAATAAATACAACTGAATACTTTTAAGAAGGCCTGGATTAGTGCTCAAGTTATACAAACAAAGCTAGATTCAGCAGGCCTGGCTCTAGTCTATGCTACAGCAAACATGGTGCACCAATTTCAGTAAGAAACAGTTCAAATATGCAGGCACTATAAGCCTTTAACCAGAAATTCCCAGCTCAGAACGGCAGAGTCCAGCCTCTCCTCCCACAAGAGTGCAGACCACGAACCTTCTTAATGTAAAATAACTGGCGTGAAGCCCACCTGCTTAAACCAGAATTATTACACTTTTAGAATAACAGACACTGAGCCTTCAATCAGCAGTTCCCAACTTAGAAGGATGAAAGCTACCTGTCCTGCCACAACAGTGCAGACCACAAACCTTCTTAATGTAAAACAACTAGTCTGAAGCCCAAGTGCTTCAACCAAAAGGCTTAGAATGATAGTTACACCAAGCAGCAATAAATACAATTGAGTACTTTTAAGATGACGCAAAAGCAAAATAAAGCAGCTGGAAAGGCCACAGAAGTACCTCACAAAGAGGATTACTGGCCTCAAACAAATGCCCTACACTGACTGCCTCAAAAAACTCCAGCTTTACACCGTAGCATAACGCCTACTCTGAGGTGATCTCTGCCTAACATATAAAGCTATGTCAAACCCAGAGCTGTTGGACATGCTACAGCTAAAGAAATCCCAATCCCTCTGAGCTACACGCTCTAAGGACTTAAACCTTGTCACCACAATAAACAGGACATGCTGGAGGGATAGATTCCTGTCCCAGAGATTTCCATACTCTGGAACAGGCTACCCATCTATGTCAAGCAAAGTTCTTCATTAGCACTCTTCAAAAAAAATGTTGATGAGTGGATGGGAAATAGGAAATACACCCTGGGGATCACTTCTGTGTCTCTGCTTGATAATGGTACAGCAAACTAACTTTCTTGGGTGGCATAAGCCAGAGAACCTTGTTGGCTAGGCTTACTTAGGCCCTTGGTCTGATAGCCTAGTACCTACCTATGAACCTAAGTAGGAAAAAACACAAATACAGTAAAAGCAGATGGAAAAAAGTGCAAATATATATATTTTTTTTGTGTGTGTGAGCAAATGAGATGGGTCCAGGAGGAGTATCCAAATGCAAATTTACAAGAGGGGCGGACAGTTTCAAAGCCACCATGATTAACACCAAAACAAAAGCAGGGAGGGTGAGTGGGGAACTAACTAAAAAAACAGAGTCACAACTTCCAGCTAGATAGTAATCAATGCAACACAAATAAATCAATTTAAATGCAGTACTATTTGAAAAAAGTGTAGATAAAGATTTACTTAAATTTACTTATACATCCAGTTGATTGCATGTAGGTCTTAGCTGGACAAAGCTCAGAGTTTAAGCAGAAAATAATCCAAAATGTACCACTTATATAAGGCAGAAACCGAATAACAAAGAAGTGAACTACCCCCACTTATCACTGGCTATGCAGGAATTCTAACAAGCATTAACTGAAAAAACAGAGCCACAACTTCCAGCTAGATAGTATTCAATGCAACACAAATAAATCAATTTAAATGCTGTATTATTTGAAAAAAGTGCAGATAAAGATTTACTTAAATTCACTTATACGTCCAGTTGATTGCATGTAGGTCTTAGCTGGCCAAAGCTCAGAGTTTAAGCAGAAAATAATCCAAAATGTACCACTTATATAAGGCAAAAACTGAATAAGAACGAAGTGAACTACCCCCATGTATCACTGGCTATGCAGGAATTCTAACAAGCATTAACTGAAAAACAGATCCACAACTTCCAGCTAGATAGTATTCAATGCACCACAAATAAATCAATTTAAATGATGTATTATTTGAAAAAAGTGCAGATAAAGATTTACTTAAATTCACTTATACGTCCAGTTGATTGCATGTAGGTCTTAGCTGGCCAAAGCTCAGAGTTTAAGCAGAAAATAATCCAAAATGTACCACTTGTATAAGGCAGAAACCAAATAATGAAGTGAACTATGCCCACTTATCACTGGCTATGCAGAAATTCTAACAAGCATTAACTGAAAAACAGAGCCACAACTTCCAGCTAGATAGTATTAAATGCAATGCAAATAAATCAATTTAAATGCTGTATTATTTGAAAAAGTGCAGATAAAGATTTACTTAAATTCACTTATACATCCCGTTGATTGCATGTAGGTCTTAGCTAGCCAAAGCTCAGAGTTTAAGCAGAAAATAATCCAAAATGCACCACTTATATAAGGCAGAAACCAAATAACAATGAAGTGAACTACCCCCTCTTATCACTGGCTGTGCAGGAATTCTAATAAACATTAACTGAAAAAGCAGAGCCACAACTTCCAGCTAGACAGTATTCAATGCAACACAAATAAATCAATTTAAATGCTGTATTATTTGAAAAAAGTGCAGATAAAGATTTACTTAAATTAACTTATATGTCCAGTTGATTGCATGTAGGACTTAGCTGGCCAAAGCTCAGAGTTTAAGCAGAAAATAATCCAAAATGTACCACTTATATAAGGCAGAAACCGAATAACAATGAAGTGAACTACCCCCACTTATAGGTTCATAGGTTCATAGGTAGGTACTAGGCTATCGGCCCTAGGGCCCATACAAGCCTAGCCAAAAAATGTACCCTGGCTTTCTCCACCCAAGAAATTTATTTTCCTGTGCCCCTGTCGAGCAGAGCCACAGAAGTGATCCCCAGGGTGAATTTCCCATTTCCCATCCCATCCCATCAAGATTTTCCTTGAAGAGTGCTAACGAGGACATAGATAGGTAGTCTGTTCCAGAGTATGGGAAGTCTCTGGGACAGGAATCTATCCCTCCAGCATGTTCTGTTTATTGTGGTGACAAGATTTAGGTCCCTAGAGCGTGTAGCTTGGAGGGATTGGGATTTCTTTAAGTGGAGCATGTCCAACAGCTCTGGGTTTGACATAGCTTTGTATGTTAGGCAGAGATCGCCCCTGAGTAGGCGATATGCGATGGAATAAAGCTGTAGTTTTTTGAGACGGTCTGCTTAGGGCATCTGTTTGAGGCCAGTAATCCTCTTTGTGAGGTATTTCTGTGGTCTTTCCAGTTGTAGATGTCTTGTGAGGTACATATAAAAAGGGGCGTTGTACTCTATAATGGGTCTAATGAGTGATGAGTAGAGGGGAACAATGACCTCCTTTTTTCTGGATGAGAATCCTTTTGTGATGAGATGAGCCACGTAGAAGGATTTCCTGACCACTGTGGCGGTGTGATTATCAAAGGAGAGACTACTGTCCACCTGTGTCCCAAGGTCTTTTATCACATTTTCGGCATTAAGTAGACTACCAGCTATGTGGTAGTTCATGGATACAGAGTTTTTACCAAAGGGGATGACAATACACTTTTTGGCATTGAGCTTCAGGCCATGGCTTTGACACCAGGTATCTGTCTCAGTGAGGCCCTTTTGTAGTTTGTCCACATCGTTAGGAGTTTCGATTATGGCTCCTAGTTTGCAGTCATCTGCAGACCTTGTTAGCCAAAGACCTTCTGTGTTGGCCTGCACTTCAGAGAAGTAGATACCAAACAGGAGAGGACCCAGGAATGAACCCTGTGGTACTCCACTTGTCACTGGTCTGATGTCGGATTTGGAATCTGCTACTTTCACAGTGTGGGTTCTGTCCGTGAGCCATTTGGCAACCCATCTTGTGACATAGGGATTTATACCTAGTTTAGTGAGCTTATCTATAATTCCAGAGTGGGGGATGGTGTTGAAAGCCTTGGCGAGATCTAGATACACTGTGTGAACCATTTTACCCTCATCTATGGCTTTGGTGACTGCTTCAAAGAAGTCAGTCAGGTTTAGGAGACATGATCTGCCTTTTACAAATCCAAACTGGGTAGGGTCCAGAGTTTGGAGATTACCAATGTCTTTGTTTATGAGTTCCACAATGATACATTCCATGGCCTTGCAGACCAGGCTCGTCAGGCTAATGGCTATGCAGGAATTGTAACAAGCATTAACTGAAAAAACAGAGCCACAACTTTCAACTAGATAGTATTCAATGCACCACAAATAAATCAATTTAAATGCTGTATTATTTGAAAAAAGTGCAGATAAAGATTTACTTAAGATCACTTATACGTCCAGTTGATTGCATGTAGGTCTTAGCTGGCCAAAGCTCAGAGTTTAAGCAGAAAATAATCCAAAATGTACCACTTATATAAGGCAAAAACCGAATAACAATGAAGTCAACTACCCCCACTTATCACTGGCTATGCAGGAATTCTAACAAGTGTTAACTGAAAAAACAGAGCCACAACTTCCATCTAGATAGTATTCAATGCAACACAAATAAATCAATTTAAATGCTGTATTATTTGAAAAAAGTGCAGATAAAGATTTACATAAATTCACTTATACGTCCAGTTGATTTCATGTAGGTCTTAGCTGGCCAAAGCTCAGAGTTTAAGCCTAAGGTCTTCCTGTACTGTAACATTTCAATCCCTCACAGACTGCAAGATCCTAAGGCTCTTTTAACTCCTTCTCTGCTTCTATACCATATCCTTTAATGCTTCTATTCTTCTTAACTTTCTCTCACTATCTATCTGCATCACTAACTTTCTGGCTGCTATTTTCCTAACTGAAACTAACATTCTATTTTGCATGCACTATAACAGTCAATATCACACATTGCACTACCAATGTACTATTTGCTTGGACACTATCTACATCATGTATGGTGAGAGTGACTGTTATTGTCTGTAATGTTTTAACTGTATAGAATCATCTAGATGTGTAGTAATATATTGCAACATCTTGTAGCAGTTTGTTCTTTCAGCTTATTTTTTTGTATAGTATTTCCAATGCCATTTTTATTGTATCGGATTGTACTGTATTTGTATTGTACTGTATGTGGAGCTTTTCTCCCCAGGCCTCTGCTGAAAACGGGTTCTGTAGACCCAGTCAGACCACCCTGTTAAACAAATGTCAAATAAATAAGTAAATAAAATAGATAAACAATGGAAACAGAATATAATACAAAATGTAAAACTGTGGCAGTGAAGAGGCAAGAACTACTGCATTTAATACAGTTGTATAAAAAGCCATGTATCAACTCTCTTTGAAATGTTATTATGAAACTTTCAGACAATGATAATAGAGAGGTCAACTCTAAAATGCACATATGACTACAGTGCTGATCTTAGGTTGTTGAGTGCAGCACTATTCTGAATTTGACCTCACTGTTTTAATGGCTTGAAAGCATGGCATTTTAGCTAAGGCATGTTACAACTGAAAAGATTTTGTTTATAGACATGATTTTTTAAAATCAAAAGTTATTTTATATTTTAGATTCATTGATGATCTTATTTTTTTATGTCAAGGAAGACAGACAGAAGGCCTTGTGTTTGTTGATGACTTACAATCTAATACTATGGGCTTAAGCTTTGATGGTATACAGCTTGGCTCACAAGTGAATTTTCTGGATATTAGCTTAGATGGATGTACAACTAGTCTTCATAAGAAATTTGAACATAGAAATGTATTTTTACATGGGAGTTGTTGTCACCCCAAACATTTGGTCAAGGTACTGCCTTATATTGAATTCTTATGAATTCATAGGCTATGTAGCCTTGATATGAGCTTTGACAGAGATATAGCAGAAGCAGAAGATATGTTTATTAAAAGAGGCTATGATGTTCAGTTGGTTAGGGAAGCTAAACAAAAAATCATGGACATGAGGTATTCTTCTAACCCCCAGGGATACTCCCATTATGCCCATGTTAGTGGGAAATATAAAGCTGGTATATGTGGAAATAAATCCACCAACACAGTTGGAAATAATGGGGACCAGAAGGAAGTTTTCTAAGTGACAACCTATAATGTTATAACTGAGGAAATAGCTAAAAAAACACATAATTTGTGGCCCATGCTTCTAAGGGATACAATTTTTAACTCTATATTACCTGACTTTGTGAGTATTGCATATAAAATAGCTAGGAATATGGCTGATATTCTGTTACATAAACAATTGTGTTTACCAGATGTTAATGTTAGTCAGAATTTAAGCACAAATAAGGGCACTGTTCCATGTGATGGCTGTTCTATCTGTCATTATGTAGTGAGTTATTTTCCCTATATTAATGGTATTAAATTTACAGCTAGGTATGAATATAGTTGTAATACTGAAGGGCTAGTGTATGTGCTGAGATGTGGATGCAGTAAGTTCTATATAGGAGAAACTTATGAGTTTTAGGGTCCAGTTACAGGAACATATTAGGGACATAAAAAATAAAAAACTAGAGAGTCTCCTTGGGAGCCAAGCACACTATTTTGACTCTGATTCTCTTAGAGGTTGTGTTCTAGAAAAATTGCAAGTTAGTATAGGTGAATGTGTGTCATTAAAAAATAAACTTTTAAAAAAAGAAACCCTATTGATTTTAAAGTATGGTACTTTGGAGCCTCAGGGACTCAACACGGAATGTAATTGGAAGTATGTGATTTAAACTGTATGCTTAATTGATTAATTGTCTTGTGCAATATGCTGTATTTAGGTAAAGAGTGTTTTGTAGTGTTTTTACTCTTGGAAGGCTGTGCAAGCCGAGGCGCTAAGTGTTTCATTAAAATTGCTTACTTCTTGGATCGGTGGTCTTGGTGGTATTTTAAAATTTTATTTTTTGCTCTTTTCTAAGTTGTATTTGTTGTTTTTATGGCCACTGATCCTGCAAATAATTTGCCACGTCCCTTTAGGGATTGGGATGATACTGTTGATGGTAACCAAAGGACTATCCAGCAGTTTGTTTTACAACTGAATGAGAGAGGCTGTAGAAATTTAGAAGCAGTTGGTACTTCTAATGTGTCGGGTACTGGTAATTCGGCTACTCTTGAAGCTGCTGTTCAGGATCCGGCTATGGCTACTGCTTGGGAGCATTTTATGGGGGAATGAGAACATCATTTTGTGAACCCTTTTCAAACTTTGAGCTCTTCCAGTGACTACTTTATCAGCAAAGGCTGAAATCTGAGGGAGAAGCTGGAAAATCTGCTGCAGAAGGAGACTAGTACACGTATTAACATTCTTTGTCTTCAACAGTATGTACAGCTGAATATTATCCTGAGAGGTCTGCGAGCATACAAAGCACCTACATCCCCCTTTGAGGAGGGGAATGCTGAGGATATGGTCTTTCGAAACAGATGGGTACAGGCAGCTCACCAGTGTTCTACTGAATGGGTATGCATCCTAATTGAGAGGGATAAGTTAAAGAAGTGAAGGCTTAAAGAAGAAATCAGAAGGGTGAATGTTGCCCTTCCACAGCTGTCTGGTATTCTGCAGCAGTTCTGATGTACAGCGCATGCGTATGCCTACGCAGTACATCAGAGCTGTGGGCAAAAGCAACGGAGAAAGCAAGATCTCCGTTGCTTTTTAAAAATTGTCTCGCTATGTTAAAGGAGTTTAACATAGTGAGACAGCTTTAAAAAAAGCAACAGAGATTCTCTGTTGCTTTTTTTAAAGCTGTCTCGCTGTGTTAAACTCTAACATAGCGAGACAGCTTTAAAAAAAGCAACGGAGGCTCTCCGTTGCTTTTTTTTAAAGCTGTCTCGCTATGTTAAACTCGTTTAACATAGCGAGACAGTGTGAAGCAACGGAGATCTTGCGTTCTCCATTGCTGTAAAAAAAAGTGTTATAGTAATGGAAAAAGTCTGGGCGACCAGACCTTTTTCCATTACTATAACTCTGATTTACAATGTGTACGCTGACCAAGCATATCCTTTATTTATGGGAATCATAAAATGAAAAGTTGTTAATAAATATAAAGATTTAGAAAATAATATGTCAGATGCATTAATTTTTACTGATCGTGCTCATGTTATTAAAAATAAAGCTTTGTGTATATTACCAGTAGTTGTTAGCAACATATGTACTACTGTTATAAGTACAGTAAAACATTTATTTATTAATTATATTAGGCCACTCTGGAAATATCATTATTTATTTTGTGTCTATTCTCAAAGTGACTTAATGTTGTTAGAAAGTGTTCAAAGAAAATTTACAAGTGGTATTTTAGAGCTTAAGGATCTTTTTTATCATCGATTAGAAAAAGTTATATTTATATTTAGAACGTGGTTTCAGGGAAGATTGTGTTTAGCTTATAAAGCATTGTATGATCAGGAGTTCCAAACATTATTAAATACTAAAACATCTAGTATTAATAAAATTTTGTGGAGTAATGAAATTAGTTATAAAATATGACTTCATAAAGCTTAAAAGAAGTACATTTATTGCACAATTTATTTATTTATTTATTTATTTATTTATTTATTTTATTTAAATTTGTTGACCGGGAGTGTCCGACTGGACGTGGGTCCATTTTCAGCGGAGGCCTGGGGAGAAAAGCTCCACAGTAAAATAAACAGACAGTAGTTACATTAGATTACATAGCGATTAACAATTTAACATAGAAATTACTTACAACATATTTACAGATGAAGAACATAGTACATCAGTAGACAACTAGAATCTTTATCTGTGAAGTACATAACAGGCATTAATAAATGTAACAATGAGAAGTTCCTGCTGTATAATAAGTACTAGGATTATGAGCATCTGAGCTTGCTATAATCAAGGTAGTTAGTGGAGTGGAAAGAAAGGTAGTAGTTGGATGAGGTGGATGATATTAGAGTGGGAGTTGCAAGGGCATAGCCAGCATGTTTTTAGGTGTGCTTTTAATAAAGTTTTGAAGTTGGTGCATGATGGTACGGAGGTAATTGTGGGTGGGAGTGAGTTCCATAATTTGGCTATGGCGCAAGAGAATAGTGCTTCACCAGCAGAGTTATTGGCTTTAGTGATCTGCAAGTGATTTTTGTTGCTGGATCTTAGTGGTCTGGTGGTGCGATAGGGTTGGAGTAGATTCTGGAGGGATGGGACATTTAGTGGATGGTTTACTAGTTTGTGGGCGAGTGAGAGTTGATACCACTGAAGGAGGTGAGGGAGTTCAAGCCAGCCCATTTCAGCAAGTGAGAGACAGTGGTGACTACGGTAGGATGCCCCTGTGGCGAATTTTGCGATTTTGTTGTAGATTATTAAATCTTGTAATAAACTACTGTTTTGTGTAAGGTGAAGTTCATCACTGCAAATATTTAAAGTAAATTTAGGCAACTGGATTAATAACAATGTGTATTCTTTGAATGTGTAGAGTCTGTGCTATTATAAGGCCTCACAGTCATTTTTTAGTTATGTAATGTACAATTGTAGACCATTATTGTATTCTACTTATTGTGTACAAGTTCAACATAATTTTCCCAATGGAAACTAAATATAATACAAAATGTCAGATATTGGTAGTAATAACATACGAGTCCATGTACTAGTGCCTATGTACAAAAGGTCACATGTAAGCCTCCATTTAAGATTTCATTATAAAAATTGAATTCAGTATCATTGGGGTGTTCATCTACAAAATAATGCCTAAAACTGATATGTATCCAGGGATTTATTTTATTTTTATTTTATTTTACACTTGTTAACCAGTAAGTGAGCTGGTTCAAGGACCTTTTCAACTATGACCTCAGCCAACAAAGCAAAATGCAAGTCACAGACAATTTATACAAATATTTTTACATGAGTAAACTTTTTGATAACCCGAAACATTCCCAAAAGTAGTTGTCTCTATAAGCCTGATTAAGGTCTCTTCTTGAATATGAACATGAAACATTGTACAAGTTCAGATATTTTAACTTAAATGCTCCCATTCATGGAAACCTTTTTTTTCTGCTGTACTTATAAGGTTTCCATATTGTTATTCCATACTCTAGTTTGGGTGTAATGTAGCTTACAGTCAATGATTTCATAACTTCTGACTTTCTTTTCCTGTAAACTGTATTTTATGTCAGAAAGCAGTGTCCTTTTTAGTATATATTCTCTTTGCATTATGGAAATTAATCAACTTCTTTTTCTTCCAAGTCATGTGTTGTGAACATCTTCCTTTCCTTCTTTTTTTTCCTTTTCTTCTACATGCTCTGAATCCTCAGATTGCTAAATACTTGAATTCCAATGTTGTCTTCAGTAGTATCATAATTAATAAATATTGAGTGATCTTTACTGACAGTGAACACTTTCCTAAATGTGTTCTGTTTGCGCATTGCCTAATATTGTTTACTTCCTCAGCCCAGTCATTAATATATGAAACAGCAGATGTTAAGTTGTCTATCTCGCCTTCATTCTTGCTGGATGGGTTCGGAGCCGATCCTCGGCTCCGACTCGGCCACTCTAAAAGCTCGAGAGTTGGTTCCACCGGCACGAGGCTCCCCTTTTATCCCACAATGCTAGGCGGTAATACCTCAGATCTCGTTTGCCGCTACAGCGATCGAGGTGTGTTGTTCCAACCGGCTTCAGGTTAGTTTATTAGATCAGTCTAAAAGTTAATTTAAACCCCTTTAAATTAGTTTTCATTCATAATTCTCTTAGTTTAGTAGTTTTTTATCCTTTCCTTCCTGTTTATCCACCCTTTTTACCACAAGAACTTAAGAGTTCTTCCCTTAGGCCTTCGGGCCCTTCCATCCCCTCTTAGTAGTGGAGTGTATGTGTTTTTGTAGGGATTTAAAAAAAAAAAAAAACAAACAAAACTAAATTTATTAGTTTAATTTTAGTTTTAATTTTTAGTGAATAATGTAATCGGTGTGTTTGTGCTTGTGTGGTGATTACACATTATTTTTTGGAAATGTCTAAGGATTCAAAGGTCTCAGGCTTTAAGAAGTGTGACTCATGCTGTCAGAAGATGTCTCTGACAGACTGTCACACTTCTTGCATGTACTGCCTGGGACCTTTACACCTGCAGGACTCTTGTGCTGTATGCCATGGCTCCAGCCCTAGAGTCCTGCAGGAAAGGAAAAATAAGCTTATTTTACGAGGCTTATTGAAACCTGAGGGTCCCCCGACTTCGGGCAAACCCTCCAAGCCTTCTAGGTCGTCGGCTCCAGCTTCTGAGTCGACACCTAAGGCTTCGAAGTCTCCTACAACATCGGCTCCGGCTGGAGCCGATGAGACTCGAACTCTTATTTCTTCGGTTCCCTCGGCTCCGGCCGGAGCCGAGGTATTGGAAATCACGGAGTCGGCTCCGATAAAATTATCGGAAGCGACAACTAGGAAAGGGTCTAGGTCACCGTCTCTTGGCTTCGTTCATTCGGCTCCAGCATCTCCCTTGCTGTCTGAACGGAGCCATAGATCTCACTCCTCTAGGTCATCGAGACTTTCGGACCATGACCTTCAGACAGTAGTGAGTTGACTTCTTAAGTCCGAGGCACTGGCCCAAATGCTTCAGAGCCCGACTCATCAGTCGATGCTTAATCCTATTTCTCAAAATGTTCCTCCACCGACTCCTTTGAGTTCGGAGCCGGGGCGTTTCGGACCCGAGACTGTGGCAGCGTCGGAGCCGATACAATTGTCTTAGGCGCCGTCGTCTGCTCCGATTTCTTCTTTGGAAGAATCTCGGCCCCGGACTTCCTCGGCTCGAGGGGTGAGTGGCATCGGACCCTTGTCCGACCCCGCTCTCCCTCTCGGTGCTTCGGCGTTGGTGAGTTCGGCTCCAACATCGGCCTCGGAGCCATCACTGTTGGTGCCGAGGGAGGTTTTCAGCTTTTCGGAGCAGAGACCTCTGGCTCTGCCTGACAGGGGTGCTTTCGAGGTCATGCGGAGTGTGTTGGAACCTGGTTCAACTCCACAGTCGGCTCCATCCGCCCCTCCCTCCACAGTGCCTCAGGTAATTTCTACTCACTCCCTCATCCCAGACCGCAGAGAGCCAGCTCCTCAAGAATCCTCAGTGGGGATCTCGTCCTCTTCCGAGGCCTCTCCTGAATTGGCAGGAGAGCCCCCTAGGAAGAGAAAGTGCAAGAGGAAGCACATAGACTCACCTGAGTCTGTCACCTCTGACACGGATTTAGAGGATTCTGAAGGTTCCCCTGCTCCTCTGAAGATGTCTCCTTTGCAGACATCCTGGAGATCTTAAAACAGAGGGGGAATTGGCCAGCCCTCAACCCTTCGGAGGATGAATCTGTGTATCTTGAGGCGTTCGGCTCTCGCCCTTCCACCTCCAGGGTGTCCCCCCCCTTTGACCCCCTCATGCAGGTGGTAGCAAAAAAGGCCTGGACGGCGCCTGACTCTGTGGACCCCACCCCCAGGAGACCTTCAACGTTTATTACCTCCCCAGCGGACAAACAGTTTTTGACTAAAGGAGTTTCTGTGGATGCTATGGTGGTAGCTGCTGCCACCAAGAAGGAACTAGCTGATCCTTCAGTGCCTGTCCATCCCCCTAACAAGGAATCTAGGTCTATGGACAGGTACGGGAAGCGGATGTTTTCGTCAGCGACCTTTTCTATGCGTTCGCTGAACTACCTCTGTCATTTCACTCGTCTTCAAAGAGACTTGATCAAAGAAGCGAGTGAGATGTTAAAGGATCCAACAGCTGCGGGTTTTCAGGATAAGATGAATGCTCAGCTGGCTACCCTCAATTCGATAGCTAACTCCTCCATGCGCCTTCTTTCATATGCGGCTGATGGAGCGAGCAGAGCCGCAGGTACAGGTGTGGCTTACCGGCATGCCTGGATGCGGCTATGCAATTTTGCGGACCCTTTTAAGACGTCTTTCACTAACTCCCCGTTTGATGGAACGTCCCTTTTTGGTCCCCAAGTGAAAGAAACCCTGACAAGGTGCGAGACTGATGGCAAAACTCTTTCTGCCGTCGGAGTCCGTTTTTCTACTCCTTCTAGGCCTTACCCCAAGGGCCAGAAAAGTGGAAAGATGTGGTTCCACTAGCAATCTCAAGGGGTTTTGCCTGACGCACAGAGTCGGTTCCCCTCTAGAGGCGGGGGGGGGGACAATAATGGTAGACGCCGCCCTAGAGGCAGGGGGGGTCCGCAGAACCAGGGCAATCAAGAAACCTTTTCTGATAAGCCCTTTCAACATCCCTGAGGTGTTGCCTGACTGTCCACCTTCGGAGGCAGTCGGGGGAAGATTATCACTGTACCCAGAAGCCTGGCGATCTCTAACTCAAGACAAGTGGGTACAGTCCATCATTTCCGAAGGCTATTCCATTCCGTTCTTTCACATTCCAAATCAATCAAAAAAGTCCCTTCCAGATGTTCCACCCGCTCAAAGGGAGCAAGCAGTGTTAGAAATATCAAAGTTGCTTGCAAAAAGAGCCATTCAGCCAGTTCCAGCAGACCAGCAAGCATCCGGAATCTACTCCAAATTCTTTTTGGTTCCAAAGAAAACAGGGGACTGGAGGCCCATTTTGGATCTCAGCATCTTGAACAAGTCTGTCAAGAAAACAAGATTTCGGATGGTCACGTTGCAGTCCATCCTACCCCTATTGGGGAAGGAAAACTGGATGTGCTCTATAGACCTCCAGGATGCGTACTATCATATAAAAATGAACAGACGCTCCAGGAGATTTCTCCGCTTCAGGCTGGGAACCAGTCACTTTCAATTCAGAGCCCTGCCCTTTGGACTCACCACAGCCCCGGTGTTTTCCAAATGCATGGCAGTGGTCACCTCTCACCTGAGACGTCAAGGATTCCAGGTGTTTCCATACTTAGACGACTGGCTCCTTACAGCTCCCACCAAGCATCTTCTACTACTTGCCAGAGACTACACTTTTCACATATTTCGAAAGCTAGGTATCTCAATAAATTGCAAAAAGTCTGTTTTGTCGCCTTGTTGTGCTATTACCTTCATAGGCGCAAATCTAGACACAGTCAGCATGTCAGCGAGACTCACAGACCAAAGGATAGCAGACATACACAAACTAGTCTCTCTTCTTTTCCACAGCAACAAAATCAAAGTCAGATTGGTCCTGAAAGTACTGGGGATAATGGCAGCTGCTATCCCTCTACTTCTATTAGCCAGATTTCACATGAGAATCTTACACTGGATGCTCATGCCTCACGAGTGGTCTCTGAAAAATTCAGTGTTGGAAAAAGTTTTTCTGAAGTGGGGCCAGCCTTGCTGCGACCTTTTTGCTACTCCCCAAAACAGCAAGTGCAAAAATTATTTCACCCTCTTTCCTCTACCAGGCCATCCCAGCAGAGACGCTCTAGTCCAAGATTGGCCCCGGGGACTTCTGTATGCCTTTCCTCCCTTCCCACTGATTTCTCAAGTGATACAGAAAGCCATCGCTCAGAAAGCTTCCTTGATCCTCATTGCCCCTTACTGGCCTCGACAGGTTTGGTTCCCTTTTCTACATCGTTTTCTGTTGAGCAACCCTGGCATCTGGACCCAGTTCCAGATCTTTGACCATCAGTCAGGTCAGTTACATCGCTCCTCCCTCTCTGAACCTCACTGCTTGGTTCCTCCAATTCCAACCCTAGCCAGGCTTCCTCTAATATCTCACTCAGTTCGAGATATTTTAATAGCTTCCCATAAATCCTGTACTCGGAAGATTTATCTTAGTAAGTGGAAACGTTTCTCCTATTGGGCACAAGGAAGGGACATAGATCCTTTCACTGCTTCCATTCAATCGGTCCTTGATTTCTTAGCTGAATTTTCCATGCAGGTTCGTCTCCTTCTACTCTTAAGGTCCAATTGGCAGCTATATCTAACTTTCATGTTGGAATCTCAGACTCTGCCATCATGTCTCACAAACTTTGCAAAGCCTTTTTGAAGGGAGTTTTTCTTCTCAAGTCTCCTGTTAGAAATCCTCCTCCTTCTTGGGACCTTAACTTAGTTCTCACATCTTTGATTCTTCCCCCTTTTGAACCTGCAGCTTTGTGTTCAATGAAATTGCTATCCTGGAAAACACTCTTTTTGGTAGCCATTACTTCGGCTAGAAGAGTCTCTGAACTTCATGCACTCTGTAGTCGATCCCCTTACCTTTTGTTTCATAAGGATAGGGTATCTTTACGGACTAACCCATTCTTCTTACCCAAAGTAGCCTCTCCGGCAAACCTAAATCAAAACATTGACCTTCCTGTGTTTTTTCCTAACTATTCCAACAGGTCTGAACAAAAATTACATTGGCTAGATGTTCATCAACAATTAAGGTATTACTTAGACAGGACCAAACAGATCAGAAAGGCTGACCAACTGTTTGTTTCTTATGCAGAAGGCAGAATGGGCCTTCCAGTTTCGAAAGTATCACTCTCCAGATGGCTTACATCCTTGATTTCTTTTGTGTATGAGATTAGGCATCAAAAGTTACCAAACAAACCTAAGGCTCATTCAACTAGAGCTTTGGCTACTTCTATAGCTTTCCAAGACAGGCTGCCTATTGATACGATTTCCAGCGGCAGCTACATGGGCTACTCCTCATACTTTCATTTCTCATTATAAGTTGGACTTAGCTTCTAGACACAGAGCTAACTTTGGTTCCACTGTACTCAAGAGTCTGTTCCGATAGGCCACCCGGGACAAGGTGCCATCCAGCAAGAATGAAGGCGAGATAGACAACTTAACATATAGAAGTTATGTACCTACCATAACGTTCCATGTTAGTTGTCTTCTTCTCGCTTCTTCTTAAGGCCCCACCCTCCTTCCCCCTAGCCTGGACAGACCTAGAGGAGTTTGATTGTGACCTTTTTTTCCTACCACCTCTATTTGTATATATGTATATACTCTTTATGTATATATTCCCTCATCAGGTTGTAGGTCACCTTCTTCTGTCATTTTAGAGGTGGGTTTCTTCCCCTTACCAGTGTTTTCTGGATGTTGTTTTCCTGGCTGGGCCTAGCTTACAAACGAGATCTGAGGTATTACCGCCTAGCATTGTGGGATAAAAGGGGAGCCTCGAGCCGGTGGAACCAACTCTCGAGCTTTTAGAGTGGCCTCGGCTCCGAACCCATCCAGTAAGAAAGAAGGCGAGAAGAAGACAACTAACATGGAACGTTATGGTAGGTACATAACTTCTATTTTTCCAAGTTGTACCAATTACACAATTACAAACATCATTAGTAAGTCTAGATATGCTGCCAATAATCGTAAGCAAATCATCTAGCTTTTGACATATCAGTAGCATTATCAGGTGTTACCTACCTTTCTATAGACATAGCATTCAGTACAGAGTGCAAGATGCTTGTGTTTTAGCAAATCATTAATGGCATATTTATTTAAGGAATTCATTTTCAGTTATAAATGATTAATTTTAAAAGAAAGAATAATCAAAATTAGTTACTACAGAATTCAAAGAAATTAAAACAATTAGTAATTTAACTCAAATTGTATGAGGAAGTAACACAAAATACACAACTAATTATTAGATTAAGTAGTCTGATCTAAATTTGTACAATGGGAAGTAATTCATAAAGTAATCACTATGGCCTACTGTACCATTTGGGCCAGTCACACTAAAATGCTGTTCTCCATGTAATCATGTCTGCAGTGAAGTCTTCTTGGAAGACTGCTAAAAATCTCCAGCTATGGTTCACCATTAGATAAAAAGTGCTTATCTCCTGCTGGGTACTTGTTTATTGTCTAATATCCTGCATCCGTCTATGTGTTGACCACAGTATTACATGGCATATAATATTAGCCTCACTTGCTTGACTTCTTTCTCTCATGTAAGGACTGTAGATATCTGGATCTGTGGATCATAAAGTCTTACATAGCACTGATCCATGGACTGTGCATTTCTAACCATAATGCACATCACAGCATGCTTAGTCTTTCTCCAGAAGAATTGGCACACTAGGGTGACACACTCATCCTGATTCTAATATCAAAAACATGCTCCTAACCAATCTGGAAGATTGTAAGGGGGCTTATTCCCAGTCAACAAACTTAAGTGTTTTACATCACCAACTTTCAAGTCCAGATTGCAGCAGTTGAAGGAGTGTTAAGGATGCATGCATGGCTATGTGTCCTTGAGCTGCTCCTTATTATCCAACAGAAACCTCAAAATGCTTTTTTTCTGCCATTAACCTGTTGGGAAAGATTACTAACATCCTTGAAAAACTCAGTTTACATTTGTTTACCGTGAAAGTCTGACTGGGATAATATGCCATTTTCAGCGAAGGCCTGGAAAAAAAGGTCCACATTCAAAGCCTAATACAGAAGAAGACTTATTAAATAAGTAAAAATTCAGCTTTATTTCATGCAGTGCGAACCTATACATACGTACATGGTGCAAATATTTGTCCAGCTATAAGTTGAAAAAGAACATTGCCAATAGATAAGGTATTCACTAGTTGCAGCTCACAGAGATGACATTAAACACATTGAGTACACTCTTTGGAACTTTTTAGAACAGAGATGACTAGATAATATAGCCTAAGCAAAAATATATATGTCCTTTGAGTAAGAAATAAAGTTTACTAACTCCACTTTTCGGGAACATAGTCAAAGTATGATGGTATTGAAAGGATGGAGGGACTAGTTCAGCCTTATGGAAGGAGCATTGGAGGTCTCTTGTCTGTCCACCATTTATGTAAAACCAAAATGTCAACACTGAAATAAGTCAGGAAAGTCTTTAAAGAGAAAGAGGAATGGCCTTTTAAATTTCAAGGCCAACTGTCCCTTGGAATAATTTAAGACTCAGCAGCAGGGACAGTGTAGATCCCAGCAGCACCAGAAAAACACTGCCAGTGGGAATGGTGTCCTGCTCACACAACTTGAGTATGCCTTGCCCTTATTTGCCACCTCCTCTAACTAAAACTTAGCACTACAGACCTTATCTAATAAAATAGGCCACTTCATTAACAACTCCCCTCACCTTGAACACCATTGCCTTACTTTATCCATGGCATACTGGCTTCTAGTACAAGCCAGATCTCACTATTGTATGGGCTCCCAACTACCACCAAGATGCCCTTTCTCTGCTTGCAATGAATGTTATCACTACTACCACAACCTACTCCAAAGAAGAAGGGTACAGGAGACCGTGCTCTACAATCTCCAGTTACTATACTACATAGCTGTGACTTTAGATTTTCTGTACTTGCTTCCAAACCTGGTAGTTTCTTTCTCAGTGAGCATACTATGCTAAGGCCCCAGCTGAAACAGTATCGTTTTGAACAATACAAGTACAAATGCCAGAATGCAGGACATATCAGTTTACAGTACTTTGCACTGGAGTGATTTCCTTGCACATCACCCCATTTACACTGCTTCTTTATTTGGTTATACCTGTGCTCCTGCTTCCTGTAAATATGTACACAGCTTCTCTTTTTCCTTGTTCACCCTCATTTTAGAACTTTTAGATTTCTCGGTCCCTGTGTCTCCTTGAACTCAGTGTCATTATCATTGCTTATCTCTTGCTTTCCTCAACACCTTGTGTTACCCTGTACAGTTTCCTAGGATACATCTGTTTTTTTACTGTTTTCTAGCTACTCATCCAATTACAGTTTTCCACTCATTAACTTTGTACCTCATTATGGTGTGTAGTTTGTACATAATAGCACTTTTTAAAACTTGTTTGCATTATCTTTGTGTTTCATTGTTGGCTGTAATGGTTACATTTTTATTGCTAGTATTTTTGAATGTAAGCCGGGATGAGCCTGCAGTTGGCTTATGCTGTGATCAGTGCTGTACTTCAGTAACCAAAATGCAAATAAAATAAAATAGATTCCTGGGTCTGACTCTGCATTCCAGTCAGTGCTGAATCTTCTTCACTCAGGTGAGGATACTTTCCAAGTTCAGTACTATGCATCAGACCTTTCACCAGAAAAATAAATATCCAATGGGTTCATTCAGATGTTAGGCCTGAGAGAAGAAAAGAGAGACTGTAACAGTAAATTTGTCTGTTGCCACAGGAGTACCCCAAGGCTCCATCCTGGGTCCCCTTCTCTTTAACATCTTCACTAACGACCTACATACATCATGTAAACAATCCTCCCTCATCCAGTATGCAGATGATTCTACCCTCATCTCCATCTCTGACATCTCTGATACTTTCTCTCAACATACCTTCTCATCTACTGAACAGTGGCTCTCTGAAAACTTACTCATCCTCAACCCCCCAAAAAAACAAACTCTTATTATTTCTCCCCTGTTCACTTACTCACCACAAATATTTATTTTATTTCACTTCCTCAAATAACACAGTTATTAAACCTGATGCTTACACTAAACTCTTAGGAGTCATCATTGATGACAAATTCAAATTTAATACACACCTTCTCCAATGTATAAAAAGGATTAACCAGAAACTAGGTTTGCTATATCGTAACAAAAAATTTCTAACTCCAAATGCTAGGCTCTCCCTTGCTCAAGCTCTCCTCCTACCCTCCCTTCTGTATGCTGCCCCTATATTCACCAGTATTCAAACCACAGTATTAAACAAACTCCAACAAACTTATCATAAGATGGCTAGATTCATAACAAAATCTTCTTGCAGTACACATCACTGTCTACCCCTCTCATCCCTACACTGGCTAGAATTCCCCCACACTTTGTTACTTCCACAAGTACAAATGCTACATTTCATTCTCTACAAACCTTCATCTTGCCCAGCTCTTTCTTCACTCATCTCTGTCTACATACCTTCTCGCACTCTCTGTACCTCTAATCAGCAACTTCTACACACCTACTAGCCAAACTCTTATATAAATACTCCATTGCCCAAAACTGGAACAAACTGCCTCGTGAAATATGTTCCACCATTCACCCAGCCCACTTTAAGGGAAAGCTCAAACTCCATATCCTCAACGCCAAAATCTGTCCTTGTACAGCCCCAACCTAACCTCTTCTCTCCCTCCTAGGTGTAACCTCCTCATTAACCAACTTCCTCTCAACAAAGTAATCCCTCTACTAGGAGTAATAAACTGTACTGTATACTCATGTCTAATCAATCTGTGTGTAAATATGTAAATAATCTCTACTCTGTAAACATAGGGTAGACATAACGAAAATGGTTTGCATTCTTTCTTTTGTATTTGTATTGTTCTTGAATAATTTTTAATATCTTATCATATGTTAATGTAATTGTTACAATTTTATTTCTGTATACTGTTTGTATTGGAGCTTTTCTCCTCAGGTCTCCACTGAAAATGGGCCAAAAGCCCAGCTGGACCAACCCGGTTAGCAAATGTCAATAAATACATAAATAAATAAATAAATAAATCAATAAAAATTTTAATACTAAGCCTATATTTGAAGTTGATGCCATTCTCCGAGCTCACATCTGAAAAATCAGTTACTTATTGCCTTCTATATATGGACCAACAAATATCCACACCGGCATCCATTAAAGATGGTATACATATGGTTTAGTCTTTTCTGTCAAGTTGTTTCACACTCTATTCATTTTTTTCTCTCGGCTTCAACAAATATCTCACACTTGCCTAAAGTTATTTTTTAGCTATGCTACCACTGCTGCTGTTCACTTCAGAGGCAAGATTTAGTTTTCTCCTAATTCAAACTTTGGTACATTTTATTTACTAAAGTATTGCTATGTCTGGGACCATAAATAAATGCAATTGTGTTAGGCAAACAGTCACTAAAAACTTTTATTTAAAGTGCTTGTTTTGCTGCAGGATTGACTACAATTTAAGGGACTGTCAGCATTGTGAAAAATGTAAACAAGCCACTAAAAAAAAAAAAAAATACTTTGGCTTCATTGTTGCTATTGAAGGACTAAAGTCTTTAGAGAAAAAGTCCAGAAAAATGTAAAGTGCAGTTAGAGAAGTCAAGAAAGTTAGATAAAATGTGTACATGAGAAGGTGGTATCTATTAAAAAATCCTCACAGTTTATGGAACTTTTTCACCATCTCTTTTATTGCTCAGTCGCACACCTGAAGTCAACTCCTCGTTGGTCAGATCTGACCATAAGCTAATCACCCTAGATATCCACATCCCGTCCCCAACCCCCATTAAGGAAATCACAGTAAATAATTTCTCCAAAGCCAACTTCATACTTCTTAAGACAGAAGTGACGAACTTCATGACACCCATGCAGATGGACAATACAGTTACGACTGCTGAATCCTATACAAATGCACTGTATAAGCACTTACAGGAGTGCACGAATCATGCTATCCCAAACAGAACCAAGACGCTATCCTCCAAAAAAAGGAATCCAATCTGGTTGTCCCCTACCATAAACAAACTCTACAACAGAAGGAAGAAACTGTTGCAAAAGAGAGTAAAATCCCATGAGTGGAGGAGTTCCCTGGTCAGCCTCAGTAAGAAGCTGAGATCCCTTATAAGAGCATCCAAAGCTAGCTACGAAAACAAAATCACCACTGATTCCAGGGACAACCACAAAGCATCCTTTAGCTATGTCAAGAATCTCAGTGGCAACACCCAGATCTGCTCTGAGTTACACCACAACAGCATGAAAATTACAGAACCAACTGATATTGCCAACGTCCTGGCAGATAGGTTCAGTGCTAACTTTACCCCCCCCCCCCACCCCCAGGGCCGATATCTATACAGGAAGAATGCAGAGTCCCTGTAATCACAGCTACGCAGGTAAAAGCTGCACTCTCTAAAGCCAAAAACACAGCGTCCATGGGACCGGACAACATCCCAGGCTGCATTTTACATGAACTTCAGAACAAACTGGCTCCCCACCTAAGCACCATGTTCAGTCATAGTCTCACATCAGGCTTTGTGCCCACTGAATGGTGCTCAGCAACTGTTATCCCACTCTACAACAGGGAGTCACCACTGATCCCGGGAACTATCGCCCTATTAGCCTGACGAGCTTGGTCTGTAAGGCCATGGAACATATCATCATGAAACTCATAAACAAAGACATTGGTAACCGCCAAACTCTGGACCCCACCCAGTTCGGGTTTGTGAAAGGCACATCATGCCTCCTGAACCTGATCGACTTCTTTGAGGCAGTCACCAAAGCTGTAGACGAGGGTAAGGTGGTTCACACAGCCTATTTTGACCTCACCAAGACTTTCAACACCATCCCCCACTCTGGAATTATAGCTAAACTCACTAAACTAGGTATAAATCCCTACGTCACAAGATGGGTTGCCAGTTGGCTCACTGACAGAACCCACACTGTAAAAGTTGCAGACTCCAAATCTGACTTCAAACCAGTGACAAGTGGAGTACCACAGGGTTCAGTCCTGGGACCTCTCCTGTTTGGTATCTACTTCTCTGAAGTACAGGTTAACACAGAAGGCCTTTGGCTAATGAAGTTTGCAGATGACTGCAAACTAGGAGCCATAGTTGAGTCCCCAAATGATGTGGACATCCTACAGAAGGGCCTCACTGAGACAGATGCCTGGTGTCAGAGCCATGGCCTCAAACTCAATGCCAAAAAGTGCATTGTCATCCCCTTTGGTAAAAACTCTGTACCCATGAACTACCACATAGGCGGCAGTCTACTTAATGCCGAATGTGTGATATGAGACCTGGGGACCCAGGTGGACAGTAGTCTCTCCTTTGATAATCACATCGCCGCAGTAGTCAGGAAATCCTTATACATGGCACACTTCATCACAAAAAGGTTCTCATCTAGGAAAAAAGAGGTCATTGTTCCCCTCTACTCGACACTCATTAGACCCATTGTAGAGTACAATGCCCCTTTTGGACTGAACCTCACAAGACATCTGCATAAGCTGGAAAGGCCACAGAAGTACCACTGGAAAGGCCACAGAAGTACCTCACAAAGAGGATTACTGGCCTCAAGCAGATGCCCTACACTGACCGTCTCAAAAAAGCTCCAGCTTTACTCCGTAGCATATCGCCTACTGTGAGGTGCTCTCTGCCTAACATATAAAGCTATGTCAAACCCAGAGCTGTTGGACATGCTACACCTAAAGAAATCCCAATCCCTCCTAGCTACATGCTCTAGGGACCTAAACCTTGTCACTACAATAAACAGGACATGCTGGAGGGATAGATTCCTGTCCAATAGATTTCCCATACTCTGGAACAAGCTACCCATCTATGTCAAGCAAAGTTCCTCATTAGTACTCTTCAAGAAAAATCTTGATAAGTGGATGGGAAATGGGAAATACACCCCGGGGATCACTTTGGTGGCTGTGCTCGACAGGGGCACAGGAAAATAAGTTTCTTGGGTGGTGTAATCCAGGGAACCTTGTTGACTAGGCTTACTTAGGCCCTTGTGCCAATAGCCTAGTACCTACCTATGAACCAATAAGAGCAATCCATCTTTGCAACTGATACCCATTGTCAGGAAAGAGAATTTGGTCCTTGAAGTGCCTGGGAAGCCTATACTAACAAAGTTACTGAAAATGGTCAGAAAACACTATTTACTACTCTATTTATATTGCCATTGTTATTCCCTCCTGAAGCCTATACTAACAAAGTTACTGAAAATTGTCAGAAAACACTATTTACTACTCTATTTATATTGCCATTGTTATTCCCTCCTGAAGCCTATACTAACAAAGTTACTGAAAATTGTCAGAAAACACTATTTACTACTCTATTTATATTGCCATTGTTATTCCCTCCTGATTTTTACTTTGTAAAAAATTCATCTGTTTATTCTACTCTGTATAACTCTGATTTTTTTGTGTTATCGTGTTTTTGATCATGTACTTATTTTTTCAATATCTTTGTATAAACTAGCTGGAGCTTTTCTCCTCAGGTCTCCACTGAAAATGGGCTATTTTGTTCAGTTGGACCAACCTGGTTAACAAATGTCAAATACATAAAAACAAATAAATAAAATTACATTGAAAAAGTTTCCCTTTACATCTCCACCCAAAGTACAAAGATTGGTGACTCCAGAGATTGTGCCAGATGTTCCAGAGCCTGAGTGATAGGTTAATGGGAAAAAAAGCTTCTCAGGCCTGAGTTGCATGCTTGTCAGCAGACGAGCTTAAAGTTTTTCATTATAAGGACAAACTTTTCTAACCTAGGAGCAAATATCAAGTAGTCTTCCATATTATTGAGGCAGACTACAACAGGCTGGCTGAACAAGTATCTGCTTCTTTGATGGAAAGGGCTCAAGTACTTGTCAAAGTATTTTATGTTAACCGACAGGCATAGATGGCCTTAGACATAGGCCACCTAGGCAGCTACCTAGGGTGCCACTCCAATAGGGGCACTTTTCCAATAACCTGGATGGTTTAAGTAGACCAGGATGGGGGCACCAGGTGGTATGGAAGGGTGCTGTGGAGCCCTTTTGCCTAGGACACCAGTTGACCAAAGTCTGGCCCTGCTGACAAGTTTGAAGTCATCCTAGTTTAGGTTTCATGTATGGCTACTTTTTTGAAGGTTCCATAAACATCAAAGGGGAAAAGGAATCCAACTATGAAGAAAGTATTTTTAGAGTTCAGTCTTCATACTCAGTACATTTTTATCTGTTTTAGTAATGTGTGATAGGCAAGTTTAGTTATGTGAGGTGCTTTATTTGGGATACTGTTTTTTCTGATTGCATATGTGTGATAGTTGTAACTAAATGCTTTGTGCCAGGAATGAATGAGGTTTTATATGAAATGCATCGCTGTAGTATGACTTGACCAGTCTGCTGTTTGACTAATGGTAATGTAATCATATATACATGTGGACTTCCGTACTCTTTCCTGAAACAAGCAAACAAGCTGACAATGATTGATTATGTTTGTGTTTATTTTTTAAAAAGTGTTTTTTCCTTTATATTTGTGTCTATATACAGTATGTATGTTTTTGTGTGTGTGTGTGTGTGTGTGTTTGTGTGTGTATTTATATATATGTGTGTGTGTGTATGTGTGTGTGTGTGTATATATACACACACACACACACACACACACACACACACACACACACACACACACACACACACATACATATATATTACTCATATAGCAGCTTGACAGTTTGATGCATTTTAAACCACCCTAAAATGCATGTATCTATTTGATCTGTGGATTGCTTCTTAATGAATACATTGGCCTGAGTGTAAAGTCTGTATAAAAAATGTTTGGCATTTTTTTATTTCACACCATCACAAGGCTATTATTATGCTAATTCTTTCATACACTGCACTATATAAGTTATACCTTTATCTATGATACTGTCAGATTATTAAGTCCAGAGTTCAGGATTAAAATTCTGTTTTACTTAATAGTATGCATCAGTTCTGAAATGGTATTCAGCTGAACGACCGATATTAAATTTAGTTTCTAGAACAAATTCTTGTGGATTTTTATAGCACATTTAAAACTTTAAACATTGCTTCTGTTTCTATAGAGAAATTAGAGGAAACTGTTACTTTCTGCTGTTTAGCATATCCTTTTATGGATGACTGCTGAAAGTATAAAGACCATAACTGTATCCCTTAGAACAGCAGAACTGTGTGAATCAGGGAGTATGCATTAAATCTATTTCTGTATATCTGTACTGCTCTGAGATGCTGTTTTCGTGGAGTTAGTGCACTTAAGTATAAGGAAATTCATTACTCAACCCTTACTCCATGGAAAATTTAATGAGTCAAATGAACATCCAGGGCAAAGCATGATATAGTAAGACAGGAGAAAAAAAAAACAAACTCTCAGAAAGTTATTGTATAACTTACTACGCATTATCATTATAGCACATATTTCCATCCAGATAACTTCAAAGTAAAACAGTTACTCAACTTTAATTACTTATATTGTTAAATTTCCAACTTCCATCCCTATCATTTTATTTCTCAAAACATTGCTAATGATGTATTTTATTCCCATTGTACGTGTACCATCATTTTAAACATTGGATTCATGGATATACTTTAAATTCAATATATTGTGGGTGTATCGTTTACAGATTTGACTGTTTGCCCACTGCACATTAAGAAGGAAGCATGGATTGATGAACTAATCAATGTGTGCACTACTTAATGATTTAATGTTGCATGGATTATAGTATCTTGAAGATCTACTATTATAGTAAGCATACTTACATACAAATGTACTGGAGAAGTTTATTGGCTATCCTAGTTTAATGTACGTAACAAGAAAATGATTTATGTTACTGTCACATGCATTGAGGTTTGTTGAGGTTTGTTGCCCCACTGTAATACTTATAGACCACACTCCATTTCCCATGTGTGTAAAGAAAGTCATGTTAATACTTTACTATAGTTTCTACACACCTGAAACCTATATTTCATTTAGCTGTGCCACTGTAGGTGATACCCATCCTGAAACTGGATTATTTCACTATGGCTGACTTTGGATTTTAGTTTGGCATGTGCCATGTCACTTTCTTTTAAATTAGAACATCTGGCAGAAACTCTAGGCAGTATAGTAACAATACTGGAATTTTCAACTGTTCATTTGGCTCCTAAAGTATTTTGTTGGCTACATTATACAGACCTATAATGGTATGTAGTACTTTTTCTTTTTATTGTGGTTACAAGGCCTGTTGAACTCAGCATTTGGTGATATGCTGGTGTATTTCTGTATGCCATTTATGCATCCCTTTTCCTCTTTTTGCTTGAAACAATGCATACAGACATTAAAATAACACTGAGAAACATGTTTGCAAATAAGTTATAACTGTCAAGGAGTATAACTTGGTTTAATAAACATTGTGACATTATATACAGTGTGCCCCAAGATGCTTTGCAATCAGTAAACAGTTACATTTGTTAAGGAAGAGCATTTTGGTTAATAATATTCTTATTTTCTATATTCTGAAAATGCTTTACAACCATTTATTTGTTTCATCACCAAATAAAGATGTAAATTAACAGAGCGTCTATCAGATATTGAGTATCTCATGACATTTTGTAATATATACAGACCAACAGACCAGAAACAGAAACCAAAAAAGATAAACAACTGAGTTGTCTAGCAAAGTGAGGTCTACAAATAGATGTTTTCAGTGCTGTTGCAAAGGACTTGTAACATTTTAAATCTTTATATTATGTACCATTAAAATCACTTTGTATACAAAATTGTTGTGTCTCCATATCAGTATAAATTAGTGTCACTGTCCTCTTCCTTAGCACTGACAACTTAGGAAAGTTTCACATCCATGAGGTGCTGACTAGTAACCATTGTTCTTATGTTGTGCAGGCCATTGCTCGATTTGAGGAATGCTGTGAGGCCCAGCAGCACTGGAAACAGTTCCATCATATGTGTTACTGGGAGTTGATGTGGTGCTTTACATACAAGAGACAATGGAAGATGGCCTACTTCTATGCAGACCTCCTTTGCAAAGAAAACTCTTGGTCAAAGGTAAGGAATAGTGACTGTTAAAAGAATTGATGAATAAACAGATATTTGAGGAAATGTGAAGAAGAAATAAAACTACACACTCATCTTCTAGAATTTGCCACATGTTGTTTTATTGTATTTTTATGTATACATGTGTTAAATGAGTAAGCAAACTGGTCTGAAGACTGTTTTCAACCATGAGGTACAGTTGTGTAACATTTTTATTAAACAGATCCAAATAAAGTTGCTTTCACAGATTGGTGAGAAACAACACGGCCTAATGTGCAGTACTAAGTAGCCAATCATGCTTATAGTCTAGGAATCATATAATTGAGTGTGACAGAGCATGCTGTTGTATTCTGTGTATGTGGAAAAACTGAAGTTGCTACATTGCTATAGGTAGTAGTTTGTAGCTTTGTGAATACTACCATTCTGTCAGCACATGTTCATTCTCCTCACTTCCATCCCATTCCTAACCAGTGCAAGCAGATAATTTAAGGAAGTATTTCTGTTGTGTATCTTTATGGCTGACTTTCTGGATTGTTATCATGTTTCCATCTTCATTTCCAATTTTCTTGTAAAAACACATTTAGCTAAAAACAAATAACATCTTTACTCGTGCTTACTAAGTGCATTGCCTCACAGCCACCTTGCACTTGTGCCCTGAAGAGTAACAAAGTGTTCAAGTAGTGACATTAAGAGTATACCTAATTTGATCCCCCATGTAATGCCCTCCATGGATTGCTGCATGTTTCCACTTCGGATCAAACTTGCAATGAAACAGTCCCACAGCTTCACTGCAGATGAAAGAGATAACCATTAGTTGTTTAGTCCCATACTGCCTGGCTGGTGTTATCATTTTTGGCCCTGCTTGCAAAACTAATTGGTGGTGGTGGGGGGGGGTGGTATAATCATGAGCTCTGTCCTGCACCACTGGGATGGACAGTCAAAGGTTTTTGGCTCTGAAATTGTGTTTTAATAATTCATAAGTAGTAACAGCTATATGTTCACGAGTGCTTACTTTTATACTCCCTTTTTCTTACATTTCAAAACAATGTGTCACTGACTAGAAACATCTTTTGTTCTATAATTCAAGGAGGCAGGAAGGCATGCAGCCAGGAAGCCACTGAATAGCAGCATTCTTTAACCTACACTTCAGACCAAAGCGTCTAACAGCATCTTCTATCCTACCCTTCAGAGCAGAGCACTAGTGTACAACAGTGCACAGTAAATGATTACACATGCTCTTTTACTCCCTTCCAAGCTGTGGATCATCAGTTATCCCCACTTGCCATAGTTCCCATCAGTGAATCACTGCCTCACACTGATAGTTCTGATATGGGTATGTGCTAGCCCCCCCCCCCCCAAAAACCAGCATTAACAAATGTCATCTACAGTTCTTGTCATCTACAGTTCTTATCACATCCTAAAATAAATTGGTCACCTGACTATGTTTTCTGTTCCTGAATAGTGAGTGAGTCAAGAAATCCTGACCTTGATTTTGTGTGTGTGTGTGTGTGGTTGTTTTAGTAGGAAAGGATGATTGTTAGTGGCAATTGAATGTTTTGGCTTGGTTTTCTGAGTGCTTCTCGTAAAACATATAACTGTGAATAACTTTGAAAAGTTTACAAAGGCTACTAAAATAAGCAGGCTAAAATCTTTACAGATTTCCATGTTGAAACACAAACTGTAACTAGCAAAAAGTACTCCAGGACCACCAGGACTTCAGGCAGAGACAAAACCTTTTATTAAAATGTGTTTTCATGCCCACAACACGGCACTTTATCAGACATAAAACAAATGAATCACAAGTTTATTATATACTATAATCAATTAAAATTAATTGATATAAAACAATTAAACAATTAATTAGTGAATCAATTTATGTTCCTTTAACAAAGGTTTTAAAGGTACAAATGCATTTAAACCAGGATTTCTATGTGCTTGTAACTTCATTATCCATCTGCTCTCAAATTTCTCTATAATATTATTAAAATCTCCACATCCTTTACTAAAATTAAAACACTGTAGTACTAAAAACTCAAAAGAATGATCATGAAAACTATGAATATGCTTAAATAAAGCACTATTCATGTTGTGGTTTCTAATATATCCAACATGCTCTAAAATTCTCTCTTTTAACATCCTAGTCGTTTTACCAATATAAAAACGTTCACACTTTGTGCAGGAAGCAAGATATGCTAAGCATTTCGTAGCACAATCAGCATAAAATCTAGGGATAAAAGTAAACCCTTTATATGGGTGCATAAATGTCTTAGCATCTGATATATACTGACACGCTAAACAATTCCTACATTTAAATGTACCCTTTCTAACAGAAATGGGATCCGTATTAGTTCTTTTACCATAACAAAGCTGTCTTTTAAGAGAAACCCCATTCTTGAAACAAAAATTAGGTTCATCTCCTATATCAAAAATGGTATTGTCAGATGTCAATATGGGTCAATTCTGACGTATAACATCACATACAATTCCTACATCACTTGAAAAGGTGATAACAGGTCTTAGGAAATCATTTTTATATTTGCTGGAGGATGTAACTAGAGCATGTCTATCAGAAAAATAGGGTCTGGTTGACCCGGTCCTATCTACAGAAGTCTCTCTTAATACAGGGCCTACTTCATTATCTGAATATCCACGGGCTAAAAACTCAGTCTTCATAGTACTAAGAGTGAGCCTAAATCTATCATTGTCAGAATTCAATCTAGAGGCTTGACAAGCTTGATTTTTGGTAATGTTCTTAAAAACACGAGAAGGATGCATACTACTACGGTGAAGCAGTGTATTTCTCCTACAAGGCTTCCTGTACATAGAAGTCTGTAAACTTGCACCATCTTTAAATAGATGGACATCTAAAAAGTTAATCTCAGTTTCATGGACATTCAGACTAAATCTTAAAAACTTTGTAGTAGACTCTAAATAGGAAAAAAAAATACCTAATTCCACATTAGTCCCATCCCACAAAAGAAAAATATCGTCCACAAACCTCCAATAAAATTTGAGGTGTGGACGAAATTCATGTTCAACAAAAACAAATTCATCTTCCCAATTAGCCATTACTAGATTGGCGTAGCTATTGGCACAAGAAGTGCCCATAGCCATGCCAATCTTCTGCAAGTAAATGCAATTGTCAAATAAAAACACATTTTCAAGGATAAGGTCCAGCAGTGTACAGTAGAGAAATATCATATCATGTGTAAAATTACTATGCTTATGGAGAAATAATCTAACTGCTTCAACACCTTCCATATTAGGGATAACTGTAAAAATGTATTGACATCACACGTAACCAGTAAAAAACTGGAAACATCATGTAAAGAACAAAAATCATATAAATCTGATAAAAAATGTGAAGTGTCACGTAGAATAGTAGCCACTCTATCAACTGAGCTTCTAAGCTTAAGCTCTACATAGATCGAGAGAGGTTCAGTAAGCCATCCATTACCTGTAACAACAGGTCGTAATGGAGGATCTAAAATATCTTTATGAATTTTCGGTAAACCATATATCAAAGGAAGGAGAGGGTGCTCAACATTAAAATAATTATACATG
Organism: Protopterus annectens; assembly: GCF_019279795.1. Classification (NCBI taxonomy): domain Eukaryota; kingdom Metazoa; phylum Chordata; order Ceratodontiformes; family Protopteridae; genus Protopterus; species Protopterus annectens. The sequence continues at coordinate 1,457,621,709 of NC_056744.1, read as the reverse complement.
TTTAAATCTATTAACCTATTCATTAGCAAATCATAAAGCTCATCACGAACATACTGGATAAGTCTATCTAACGAAGCAGGCTGTAATTTAGCGTACACAAGTTCATCAGATAACATCATGGACATTTTATCATCATATACACTTTTATCAAAGACCACAACCCCTCCCCCTTCATCACCAGGTCTAATCTGTAAAGTAACTTCTTCTTTTAAAGCTTTCAAGGCTCTATATTCAGCTGATGTTAAACTTGTAAAATTCCTTTTCTTATTACCTGTAGGTAACCTATTCAGAGCAAACAAATCACGTTCACACTTGTTTAAAAACAGCTCAACTGAAGGTAAAAGTGTAGGACAGAAAGTACTAGGTTTTTTATATGTACGTGAGCTGGTATCATTACTAGGAAAAATAACTTTTAGCATCAAGTTACGAGCAAATAATCTAAGTTCAAACATAGAATCTATAGTCAGTTCGAGTAGCAGGAATAACAGAAAGTCCTCGAATGAGTACACAAACCTGTTCTTCAGTAAGTTCAACAGAGGACAAGTTAAACATTAGCATTTCTTTCGCTGCTTTGGTGTGGACCTCTTGTCCGATTCCTTCTCGAGAGATAATTTTCTCTTCCTTTTGTCGCTCCATACACGACCGTCTTTGATAGGCACTGGTAGAAGAGGAAAAAAAGACTCAACAGAGCATAAAAGCAATGTTGATTTCGGCACAGCTTCAGTACGCTCCCATTCTTCTGTTGCAGATGTAGTTGCATTATGTGTAGTTGACATCATTCCGTTCACATGCGGGAAAGAGGCTGAGCCAGGCTCTGAACTATCAAGTGAGCTTATGACTTGATTAATAGTCTGTACAGCATCATCTTTATTAATAGGACAATCACCATCAGGTATACCTTGTACATTAGAAGGTGTATAATTATTAGGAGTCGCCTCGGCCAAACAAAAATATGTCCTTTGCTAAAATCGTGAAAAATCACAATTTAACTTTTTACTTTTCACAATTTTAAGTCTGTTCTCATAAGCAGCAACATTAGTGAACACTTCATCTATCTTCACTTTCTGAACATCTGAAGGTTCACTAGAAATAAGCTCATTAAGAAGAATATTGACTACTCTAACCAGTTCATCCTCCACAGGTTTGAAGAAGTTAATTAATAGGCATAGGTAATTGAAACTAAGTTCAATATTCAGTTCTTACCATTTACGTAATAAATCAGGAAAGGTGTTCCCATAGGTGGGCATTCTCAGTACCCTAAGGCCCCTTGGGATCACCTTAAAACATAGGCATGCCTCAAAATGTAAATGCTGCCACTGGTATCGTTTAAGTTTAAACATCTTATTTTCAGCAGTATGTGACTTCTCCAAAAAAATATGAGAATTAGCAATACTCATATCATCATGTACCTCTTCATTCCCTAGTTTCAGGGCAAACAAAGGATTGGTACCAATAGTCATTAAACGTTGCAGTCTTTTAACAGAGTCAGTACATTCACCAGATACTGGTCTATAGCCAAGTACAATATCAAGTCCATCCGCCATGTCTGCCAAGGGTAGCAAACAAAGCAAAGCCAAACACCAAAAAATGTATATAATCCAAGGCAGTAAAGGTCCCCGAATGTAAAACACAAACTGAAACTAGCAAAAAGTACTCCAGGACCACCAGGACTTCAGGCAGAGACAAAACCTTTTATTAAAATGTAAGCGCTTTCATGCCCACAACACGGCACTTCATCAGACATAAAACAAATGAATCACAAGTTTATTATATACTATAATCAATTAAAATCAATTGATATAAAACAATTAAACAATTAATTAGTGAATAAATTTACGTTCCTTTAACAAAGGTTTTAAAGGTACAAATGCATTTAAACCAGGATTTCTATGTGCTTGTAACTTCATTATCCATCTGCTCTCAAATTTCTCTATAATATTATTAAAATCTCCATGTCTTTTACTAAAATTAAAACACTGTAGTACTAAAAACTCAAAAGAATGAGCATGAAAACTATAAATATGTTTAAATAAAGCACTATTCATGTTGTGGTTTCTAATATATCCAACATGTTCTAAAATTCTCTCTTTTAACATCTTAGTCATTCTTCCAATAAAAAAAACGTTCATACTTTGTGCAGGAAGCAAGATACACCAAGCATTTTGTGGCACAATCAGCATAAAATCTAAGGATAAAAGTAAACCCATTATATGGGTGCATATATCAGATGCTAAGACATGCTTGGTGTATCTTGCTTCCTGCACAAAGTGTGAAAGTTTTTATATTGGTAAAACGACTAGGATGTTAAAAGAGAGAATTTTAGAGCATATTGTATATATTAGAAACCATTAATAAAAATGTTACACAGCAGTACCTCATGGTTGAATTTTAGTAAAAGATGTGGAGATTTTAATAATATTGTAGAGAAATTTGAGAGCAGGTGGATAATGAAGTTACAAGCACATAGAAATCCTGGTTTAAATGCATTTGTACCTTTAAAACCTTTGTTAAAGGAACGTAAATTGATTCACTAATTAATTTTTTAATTGTTTTATATCAATTGATTTTAATTGATTATAGTATATAATAAACTTGTGATTCATTTGTTTTATGTCTGATGAAGTGCCGTGTTGTGTGCATGAAAGCGCTTACATTTTAATAAAAGGTTTTGTCTCTGCCTGAAGTCCTGGTGGTCCTGGAGTACTTTTTGCTAGTTTCAGTTTGTGTTTTACATTTGGGGACGTTTACTGCCTTGGATTATATACATTTTTTGGTGTTTGGCTTTGCTTTGTTTGTTACCCTTGGCAGACATGGCAGATGGACTTGATATTGACTTTGGCTATAGACCAGTATCTGGTGAACGTACTGACTCTGTTAAAAGACTGCAACGTTTAATAAATATTGGTACCAATCCTGTGTTTGCCCTGAAACTAGGGAACGAAGCGCTACATAATGATGTGAGTATTGCTAATTCTCATATTTTTTTGGAGAAGTTACATACTGCTGAAAATAAGATGTTTAAACTTAAATGATACCAATGGCAGCGTTTACATTTTGAGGCATGCCTATGTTTTAAGATGATCCCAAGGGGCCTTAGGGTCCTGAGAATGCCCAACTATGGGAACACCTTTCCTGATTTATTACGTAAATGGCAAGAACTGAATATTGAACTTAGTTTCCATTATCTACGCCTATTAATTAATTTCTTCAAACCTGTGGAGGATGAACTGGTTAGAGAAGTCAATATTCTTTTTAATGAGCTTATTTCTAGTGAACCTTCAGATGTTCAGAAAGTGAAGATAGATGAAGTGTTCACTAATGTTGCTGTTTATGAGAACAGACTTAAAATTGTGAAGAGTAAAAAGTTAAATTGTGATTTTCACGATTTTAGCCAAGGACATATTTTTGTTTGGCCGAGGGCGACTCCTAATAATTATATACCTTCTAATGTACAAGGTATACCTGAAGGTGATTGTCCTATTAATAAAGATGATGCTGTACAGTCTATTAATCAAGTCATAGGCTCACTTGATAGTTCGGAGCCTGGCCCAGTCTCTTTCCCGCATGTGAACGGAATGATGTCAACTACACGTGATGCAACTAAATCTGCAACAGAAGAACGGGAGCATACTGGAGCTGTGCTGAAATCAACATTGCTTTTATGCTCTGTTGATTCTTTTTTTCCTCTACTACCAGTGCCTATCAGAGATGGTCCTGTATGGAGCGACAAAAGGAAGAGAAAATTATCTCTCGAGAATGAATCAGACAAGAGGTACACACTGAAGCAGCCAAAGAAATGCTAGTGTTTAACTTGCCCTCTGTTGAACATACTGAAGAACAGGTTTGTGTACTCAATCGAGGACTTTTTTTTATTCCTGCTACTCAAACTGTCTTTATAGATACTATGTTTGAACTTAGATTATTTGCTCGTAACTTGATGCTAAAAGTTATTTTTCCTAGTAATGATACCAGCTCAAGTACATATAAAAAACATAGTACTTTTTGTCCTACACTTTTACCTTCAGTTGAGCTATTTTTAAACAAGTGTGAACGTGATTTGTTTGCTCTGAATAGGTTACCTACGGGTAATAAGAAAAGGAATTTTACAAGTTTAACATCAGCTGAATATAGAGCCTTGAAAGCTTTAAAAGAAGATGTTACTTTACAGATTAGACCTGCTGATAAAGGGGGAGGGGTTGTGGTCTTTGATAAAAGTTTATATGATGATAAAATGTCCATGATGTTATCAGATGAACTTGTGTACGCTAAATTACAGCCTGCTTTGTTAGATAGACTTATCCAGTATGTTCGTGATGAGCTTTATGATTTGCTAATGAATAGGTTAATAGATTTAGACATGTATAATTATTTTAATGTTGAGCACCCTCTCCTTTCTTTGATATATGGCTTACCAAAAATTCATAAAGATAGTTTAGATCCTCCATTATGACCTATTGTTACAGGTAATGGAAGGCTTACTGAACCTCTCTCGATCTATGTAGAGCATAAGCTTAGAAGCTCAGTTGATAGAGTGGCTACTATTCTACGTGGCACTTCACATTTTTTATCAGATTTATATGATTTTTGTTCTTTACACAATGTTTCCAGTTTTTACTGGTTACGTTGGATGTCAATACACTTTTTATGGTTATCCCTACTATGGAAGGTGTTGAAGCAGTTAGTTTATTTCTCCATAAGCATAGTGATTTTACACATGGTATGATATTTCCCTACTGTACACTGCTGGACCTTGTCCTTGAAAATAATGTGTTTTTATTTGACAATTGCATTTACTTGCAGAAGATTGGTGTGGCTATGGGCACTTCTTGTGCCAATAGCTACGCCAATCTAGTAATGGCTAATTGGGAAGATGAATTTGTTTTTGTTGAACATGAATTTCGTCCACACCTCAAATTTTATAGGAGGTTTGTGGATGATATTTTTCTTTTGTGGGATGGGACTAATGTGGAATCGGGTAATTTTATTTCCTATTTAGAGTCTACTACAGAGTTTTTAAGATTTAGTCTCAATGTCCATGAAACTGAGATTAACTTTTAGATGTCCATGTATTTAAAGATGGTGCAAGTTTACAGACTTCTATGTACAGGAAGCCTTGTAGGAGAAATAGACTGCTTCACAGTAGTAGTATGCATCCTTCTCATGTTTTTAAGAACATTACCAAAAATCAAGCTTGTCGAGCCTCTAGATTGAATACTGACAATGATAAATTTAGGCACACTGTTAGTACTATGAAGACTGAGTTTTTAGCCCGTGGATATTCAGATAATGAAGTAGGCCCTGTATTAAGAGAGACATCTGTAGATAGGACTGGGTCAACCAGACCCTATTTTTCTGATAGACATGCTCTAGTTACATCCTCCAGGAAATATAAAAATGATTTCCTAAGACCTGTTATCACCTTTTCAAGTGATGTAGGAATTGTATGTGATGTTATACATCAGAATTGGCTCATATTGATGTCTAACAATACCATTTTTGATGTTGTAGGAGATGAACCTCATTTTTGTTTCAAGAATGGGGTTTCTCTTAAAAGCCAGCTTTGTTATGGTAAAAGAACTAATACTGATCCCATTTCTGTTAGAAAGGGTACATTTAAATGTAGGAATTGTTTAGAGTGTCAGTATATATCAGATGCTAAGACATTTATGCACCCATATAATGGGTTTACTTTTATCCCTAGATTTTATGCTGATTGTACCATGAAATGCTTGGTGTATCTTGCTTCCTGCACAAAGTCTGAAAGTTTTTATATTGGTAAAACGACTAGGATGTTAAAAGAGAAAATTTTAGAGCATGTTGGGATATATTAGAAACCACGACATGAATAGTGCTTTATTTAAACATATTCATAGTTTTCATGCTCATTCTTTTGAGTTTTTAGTACTACAGTGTTTTAATTTTAGTAAAAGATGTGGAGATTTTAATAATATTATAGAGAAATTTGAGAGCAGATGGGTAATGAAGTTACAAGCACATAGAAATCCTGGTTTAAATGCATTTGTGCCTTTAAAACCTTTGTTAAAGGAACGTAAATTGATTCACTAATTAATTGTTTAATTGTTTTATATCAATTGATTTTAATTGATTATAGTATATAATAAACTTGTGATTCATTTGTTTTATGTCTGGTGAAGTGCCGTGCTGTGGGCATGAAAGCGCTTACATTTCAATAAAAGGTTTTGTCTCTGCCTGAAGTCCTGGTGGTCCTGGAGTACTTTTTGCTAGTTTCAGTTTGTGTTTTACATTCGGGGACCTTTACTGCCTTGGATTATATACATTTTTTGGAGATTTCCATGTTGCTAGAAAAGGTTACAGAAATATGAGAGGAAATAAAAAGCTTAGAAATGTCAGCTATGATAGAACAGTTTAGAGCAAGCTCCTGAGCCAAAGCAGGGGTTAGCTAAAAAAGACTGAAGTAGATACAAACACAGAATGCTCCTTTGTGGTCCGAGTAAATATGTTTTGAGCTTCAGAGGTAGAAATACCATTAGGTCTCATTGCCATTACTTAAATCTTTTCAGAATTTAAACAATAATGGTGAAAACAGGCCATACAAGGCACCCAGTGACAGACCAGACCTGTTCAGTTATTTAAATATCAATCCAGTTATGAGCCACCAGCTCAGAGCTGGAACAGGAAGATAGGTAGAAAAGAACAGAGCAGTTATTAGGTGGGACCTCTGTCTATGTATGGACATTTCATGAGCTATGTTAAGCAGAAACAACAGTCTGATAGAAATATCTGACCTAAAATGTTTTTTTTTTTTTTTGTAGAAGATATTGAATGGAATGACTGAAAGCAGAATCTAAATATCAATCAAGTTATGAGCCACCAGCTCAGAGCTGGAACAGGAAGATAGGTAGAAAAGAACATAGCAGTTATTAGGTGGGACCTCTGTCTATGTATGGACATTTCATGAGCTATGTTAAGCAGAAACAACAGTCTGATAGAAATATCTGACCTAAAATGTTTTTTTTTTTTTGTAGAAGATATTGAATGGAATGACTGAAAGCAGAATCTTTGACCCTAGTTCAGTGCAGAAGATGAGGAAGCAGACCTTTCAACTGTCTGTATTTATAAAGAACATTCCTATTTCCAGGCCTGATTTACCCCTGCACATAATGTACCTACTTTTGGAGGTATATTCCTATTTTCAGGCTTGATTTATCCCTTCACACAATTTTCTGAATTCCCCCTCATCATATATGATTTCTGAAGCTGTTTAGTACACGGAAAATATACTACATGACCAATGTACTAATGGCACAATTTATTTAAAGAAATGGGACACATCTTACATCTTCCTTTTTCAGAAGTAAAAATTAATGACTTTGTGTTGTAGAATCAGATTTCTCAACTATCCGTATTTTGTGCAGCTTTGCTATTTAAAGGCCTGATTTAGGATGCCCTTATTTTTGGAGGCTGTTTTCAGGCTTGATTTATTTATTTTATTTATTTATCATTTGTTAACCGGGAAAGTCTGACTTGGAACGAAGCCAATTACCCCTTCACACAATTTTCTGAATCCCCCCTCTTCACATGTGGTTTTGAAGCTGACTAATACACAGAAAACCACACTACACAGTCAACATACTTGTGGTAACAATAATTTAAAGAAAAAGGATTCACATCTTACAACTCCTCTTTTCGGAAGAATAGGTTATAGGTCACATTAAAGGAAGGAAAAGTTTTGAAATGATTTATTGTGGACTCATTTTTTTATATCAGCAGAAAATCAAGCGAAAAAATTGCAGCAAACCAGATAATGATAAATCCAAAACCAGGAAGCAGAGCAGCAACAAATAACTAATGAATACCAAATCCTTTATTTTAGTTGAACAAAACCTTCAGAAAACGGATTTACGAACACCTTTACGATATAACTAGAAGGAAGGAATCCAATGCTTTTTTCAAGCATTCTCTTAGCTGTTCGAAAATCAATTTAAAATTTATAGTTCTTCAACAAGTTGAGCTGGATGCTAGGGGTGGTGATTGGGAATCGACCCTGGAATACCGCGAGCTCCTATGGCAGTTAAGGTTAGATGCAGGAAGACCTCCTGGGCTCAATGGCACCATTAGTATTAAACCTGTGTTGAAGTTTAGAAGGGCAAGATTATAATCATTTGCATTTATTGTTCAAAACTTTTAGTACTTGATTTTTTTAGGCATAAGCTTTAGGTACACTTTTTCGACTATTAGTTTGGCGGGGCACCCCTGTCTAGTAATAATTTAATAACCTATGAATTTTTGCATATTCCTAAATAAGAGTTTTTTAAATATTAAACCACTGTATAATATTTGATGAGGTGGTAAAATTTGTAAGTTACATGGTTATTAATATGAAAATTTAACGGGGGGGCTTATTGTTTTAATATGATGGTTCATATTTTCCACTGAACTAATGTTTATTATATTTTAATATTTTAGAACCAATTAAGATGTATTTTTTTTAACTATTTAATATGTTTTAATTGTTGGATGGGATTCCAAATTAGCTGGGTTTTAACGATTCTGTTTACTTAATATATGAGATATGTTTTTATTGACCATTTTTCAGCTTCAGAAGCAATTGCACCTTATGATGTTCTAGGTTGTGATTCATACATTAAAGGGTGAAGTTTCTCTTTAGGGCACTAATTAGCAGCATGGTTTTCCAATCCATGGAAAGGCTGCTAAGATATATAAGGCACTTTGTGTAACAAAATGTTATCACTTGATAAAGCTCAGAATTTTCTGAGCGAAAGTGCTTGTGTTTGAAGGTTTTGTTCAACTAAAATAAAGGATTTGGTATTCATTAGTTATTTGTTGCTGCTCTGCTTCCTGGTTTTGGATTTATCGTTATCATTTTTTTATATCACAAAAACCTGGCTTTTTAACAGGGATGTGCACACTTTTTTTATCCACTGTATGCTTGTTGATTCACCTACTCATTTCTGTTATATTATACCAGCTGTTAATGACTCTTTCAGAACATGAAGAACATTTTTTGCTGGTTGGTCTTCTACAGCCTTTAGTAATCTTGACAGGCTTTTAAATAACACTTTCAGAGTATGGCTATTGTTAGAATTTCTTAGACATCGAATAGTTTGATGTGTCAACTGTAAAAAATGATGAAATGATTTTTATGACACTCCTTTTAGATAAAGAGAGGAAGGTTTTGTCAGGCAGCCTCCAGAAAAATGACTCAGATGCTTTTAGAACACTTCATTTTCTTGCTTACAAAATTATATGCTAGAATTAAATAATATCTGTTCTAATAGACATAATAAATAAACAATTTCCAAACAAGAATGAGGTGTAAAGAAATGCATGCATAAGAAAAAGATATAATGTTAGTAAAATGAATAAGAGTATGCTAGGAAAGGAAAGGAAAGTTTGAATGCAAGAGCAGGGATGCATGGGAGAAGCGAATAAAACGAATAAGAAAAAAAGGAAATTAAAGGAGAGGCCGAAGAAAAGAGAAAAGAAACAGATAACTAATGTTCAAATTTGAGTCCAGGAGAGGGAGACCACCTTGAGAAAAAAGTCAAAAGATTTAAGGTGAGAGTAAATGATGCTTTGGGAACCTTAGGTTGCAAAACTTCTGAGGAGAATTCACAAAAATAAATAAATAAAGTTATGAACATCTTGTTTGCAGCCAATAAGATTTATTCTAATGCATTAAAATGGCTGTCCCTGTACCAGACTGAGAGCTACTCAGTCAGTTTCCAACTGCCCAAGCACAACTAGTCAAATTTACATTTTATAGTGGATCGAAGGCTAGCTTATTTGCACGTGTGAAATTGCTGTTTGTGTGAGACTGCTGTGCATTTCAATATTTTTCTGTTTTTCCTGCTGGTATGTGACTGTGGAGTTTGTGTATATAAGTTTGGTAGGGATATGGTGACTTGCATCCCAGATGGGATGTGTGTGGGGAGGTGGCTTGCCTCCCTGCAGGAATAATTGTTTTGATCTTTGGGGTAGGGTGTAGGGCTAATTTGCTGTTTACCAGTTGTGACTTAGCAATAGTTTTGCAAATGATCATGCAGTGAGCATTCATAAGGAAGCATTAAATGGGACTATAATGCAGCTTTTACCTATTTCTGTTCAGTAGCATTAGCATCCATAATCAAGAGATAGACTTCGTTATCAGGGCAATTTTTCCTCGCATAGTCTTAAAATAAAATAGTCCAAGTTCTACATACTTTTTCTTTGATAAGGAAGCTCACTCCCTGATCCCATTAACTAGTACAAAAAGGTTGGAGTCATTGTCAGGGATGCTGCATGTTGCTTATATTGATATAGTTGGACACTGTGGAAAGCTGTATATTTGTATGTAGGTGTTTATGTGTGTGTATTTATTTATTTGTTTAATGTTTTTGTAATAAAATACTTTATTTCAGTAACAGTACTACTTTATAGGTGATTTTTAGGCAAAGATATTATAGGTTTATTGGTTCCTAGGTAAGTGCTAGGCTAGCTGTCCATGAGAGCCATTTTAAGCCTAGCCAATTTCCCTTTTTGTGCTTGAGTTAACCTGGCCCATTTGGTGTTAGATTGGCCTTACTTATCCTGTAGTCAATAATTATTTATCATTCCTAATAAGAATAAACTGGGATCATACTATAGATAATCTGAGGGGAACCATGTGTGGGATAAACCACATTAAGAGCTGCCTCTGTCCAGTAGTAGTAGTAGTAGTAGTACAGGGGGAAGTCCTAGGGTAAATTTTCTATTACCCATCTATAGATGCAAGTTGCTGTTGAATATAGACTGGGGTGAGCTTTGTTTTATGTTGATGGCGAGCAATGGTATCCTCTGCGAGATGTACCTGTTTCTCCAAACCATTTTGTTGATGTTGCAAAAGAGGTTTAGATTCCTAGACTATTTCTGATGCCGTTTAACTTGCAGTAGGCTCATCAGTATTGGGTCGGAGGATACCTTGTATGCTAGACATTGACTACCTCTTAGCAGTCTGTAGGATACCGAGTTCAGTGACAGGGTTTGAGTTGGTTCATGTGAGACATATTGTGTAAGCCCTGTGTCCTCTTAGTAAGGTATCTCTGTGGGTGTTCCAGATGTTTGTACATGTCTGGACAGATACATGCCATTATATTCAATGACTGGCTTAAGGAGGGTTTAGGACAATGACGTCCTTAGATCTAGACACAATCTGTTTGTTTATAAGCTGTGCAGAATAGAAGGACTTTCTTACAACATGGGGCACATGTTGGTCAAATGTTAGGTCACTGTCCATGTATGTTCCCAAATCCAGAACATCTGGTTCAACTCTTAGGGGTGTATTGTCAGTGTGGTAGTTCCCCAGGGTAAATGAGTTCCCAAAGAGTATGATAATTCACTTTATGGCATTTATTTTCAGTTGTAAAAAACTTCCTGCAGGATGGCGAGGTCATTTGGGGATTCAGTGACTGCTACTATCTTGCAATCTGCTAACTTAATCGGCCACAGCCATTTGCTGTTTGCTTCTCCATCAGAAGAGGTCCCAGCACGTAACTCTGGGGAACTCCACTAGTGATTGGTCTCTTTGTTGGAGGTAGCTTCCCTGATTTTGATTTCTTGCGACCTATCTGTGAAACAGTCGGCAATCCAGTGGATGATGTAGGAGTTTGTTCCCAGTTTATTTAGCTTTTCTACTATGCCAGAGTGGAGGATTGTGTCAAAAGCTTTTGCCAGGTCAAGGTATGCTGCATGTACCATTTTACCTTCATCCATTGCTTTGTGACCTGCTCTTGACAAATCCAAACTGAGGTGGGTCCAGTGTTTGGAGGCTCCATAAGTCCTTCTTGATTAGTTCCATGATAAGTCTTTCCATGGGTTTATAAAAGAGGTTGTGTGATAGCCATGGATGTGGAGGTAATCTGAAGAATCAAAAATTCCCATCCACTCATATCACATAAAGTTCCATTAAGTGACTCTATCAAATTTCCACCTTTACTACTGTAGATGGGGACTCTACCCTCACCTTCTAAAATTATTTTCTTCCAGTCAGAAGGTAGAAGGAGGAATAGCTGTATTCACTCAGTAGTACAGGCAAAAGAGTGCCATATATATTTGGTTTACAGAAATATTAAGAAAGGGTATTACAATATTGAATTCATATCTGAAACTTCTTTTTGGCCTGTTCCAAATACTTTTTAAATATATTTTAGTAGGCAAGTGGAATGGACCATATGGGCCATTTTTCAGCCATAATCTAATGACAATAAACAATGCACTTTTTTCCTTTCACTCATCTTCAGTAACCATTTAGCCTCCTTCCCACATCCCCTAGTTGCCAATTCATTCCTTGGGGGGTGATAGACTTGTGGCCAATTAATTCTCCAAAAGGCAATAAGTGTTGCCTTCAATGGGAAGTTAGTTATTTTTCTCTTTATTTCTATCATATCCCCTCTGGGCATGCCTGTTAATAGCCAGGGGCCTGTCTTTCAGCATAGGTTTCTGCAAGGGCATATCATCCATTTCAGTGAGTTGCATCCCATCAGTTGGTATCACTTCCCTTGAAGGCAAGCACTTTGATCTGTAACCTTCCCCAGCAATGTAGGATGGAGCCTACACCATGGGCATGTGCCTCCATCTACCAAGGAAAGGCAAGCTGGTTCTGCCTCATCCCTTCTTTGTCATCCCTGGTCAACTCCTTCAGTGCTCAGACCACTAACTGAACCCAGGACATTTGGGCTGTAGTCTGGACTTTATCCATTTATGCCACTAAGCTGGCAACACATTACATTTTAGCAACAATGAGGCAGGGATGGCAAAGAGCATCACCAAATTCCCATTAAGAACAGTAGATTAAGATGTTACACATAAAAGCACACCGAGTAAAATCCTCCACAGTAAGCTTGTTTAAAATAATAGTAAACAAATTGCAGTATATGTTAAGGCAGAATATCAATGCAGATTAAGTTAGACATGCTATACATTTCTCAAACAGCCTCCTCTGAGAGATAGGCTGAGATCAGACAACCAGTTGATCTTGCCAAAGTACCAGTAGCTCTAAATGTGGGCAAGAAAGTTATTAATAGGTTTGAGAAATCATGGGTTCATTGGCTCAGGACTAAACATAACATAGCATAATTTCGTCCTGGTGTAATATGATATTAACATAATGTAACGTGCTAACCTTGCTGGGAGAAAAACTGTGAGTCTGTCTAGTTTGATAATCACAGATCGTAAGCAGCTGCTACACCATCTCCTGTAACACATTTCTGCAGGAATCACAAGCAAACTTAAAACCCTCAGCTGTCATAGCTTCTACCACCCATTCTGTTAACTCAACCCCCTAACAATCTTTTCCTCTTTAAAAAAGCATTTTTAATGTCACAAAGCTGAACACTTTACCTTGGTTTGCTGGTTATGCCTCTCCTCTCCTGTCATTTCCTTTGAATAGGTTCATATATTTGGGTCTATATTACATCCGCGAAAGATGTCTTCCGCAAACAACAACTGACGAAAGTCACTTCAGCGAACGACGGACGTTTTTCCACGGTTCGCAACTCCATATGGGATGTTATGAACAGGGGAGGGGGCTAATGTTATGTGGTTATCCATCCATTTCTTCATCCATTTATTCAAATTTGTTTGAATAGAGTGAGAGTACTTTGCTGTACCTGAAGTGAAAGATGGTTCCACAGAGTGGAATTCTGTGTGATCGATATCTATCACTCGAACATGTCATGTTGCAGAAGAGATTGAGATCCCTGAAATGGATGCATGCCAGTGGGCTTGCAATGTGTAATAGGTCTGACAGGATAGAGTCTACTGAAGCTGTATGAGCAGGCCTGAGATCACCTGTCAGTAGCTTGTATGCTACTGAGAATAGTGTGAAGGCTTTGAGATGGTTTGCATATTTTTTTATGATTAAGGCTCTTGGTTTTCTTAGCAAGAAACCTTTGTTGTCATTCCAGTTGTGACGAGTGCTTGGATAAATATATACCAAAAGGGCATTATACCTAATGGTCAGTTGAATGAGTGCCAACTACAGTGAAATGATTGCATCCCTGGACTTGGGCACCATACTTGCAGATATGATCTGTGCAATGAAAAGAGATTCCTTACATTAGAGGATACATGCTCATCAAAGGATCATTCATTGAATACATTGGTTCCCGGATTGCTGACTATGGGATCAGTTTTCATGGAGTGTTCTCAATATGATAATTAAAAGAGGAGTTGTGCATGCTGAAGGATATGATTATACATTTCTTGGCACTTAGTTGTAATTCATGATTTGACACCAGCTATTTGACAAAGACACTCTTGGAATGTCATAGTACCCTCTGGGAAGTTTATAATGGCACAAAGTTTTCATGCAAACATGGTTAGCCAGAAACCTTCAACATTAGTTTTGACATCCGAGAAGTAAATGCCAAAGAAGAGTGGTCCAAGGACTGAACCCCTGAGTACACCGCTAGTGACCACTAGTGATAGGTCTTTTTGGAGGAGGCATAACCTTTATTTCCTTGGTTCTGTGTGTGAGCCAATTTACTATCCAGTAAGTTACACAAGGATTTACATTTAGCTCAAAGAGCTTATTTATAGTACCTAAATATGTATTGGATGGTGCTGGTTATGTGGTGTGTACTCAGTTGCCCTCATCCACTGCTACAGTAACTTTTTCAAAGAAGTCAAACAAATTAAATAAGCAAGATCTGCCCTGGACATATTCAAACTGGCCTGGGTTGACACTTTGTAAGTTATTTATATCCTTGTTATTAATTCCATAATGATCCTTTCCATAGCCTTACAGATGAAGGTTGGTTAGACGTATGGGTCTATAATTATTTAGGTCCACTGAAGTCCCACCTTTGTGCAAGGGAATGTCTGCTGCTGTATTCCATTCATCAAGCACATAACCTGTTTTGTGTCTGACATTGAAAAACATCTATATAGGGGGTCTGACAAATCATATTTCAGACTGGCCATTAGGCAGCTTGGTATGTTGTCCAGCCTGATAAAACCTTAGAAAGTGTCAAGAAGACTTGTTCTTGGGGGATTTGAAGGAAGTGTAGATGTGGGTAAGTGATCTGAAAATACTGGAGGGCGGGTGAAGTTCATAGGTTCATAGGTTCATACTAGGCTATCTGCCCTAGGGCATTTATAAGCCTAGCCAGAATGTGTTTGGCTTTCGCCACCCATTTTAAATTTATTTTGCTATGCCCTTTTTCGAGGTTAGTATACTGTGCCTCTGTCTAACAGTGACACAAAAGTGATACCCGGGGTAAACCTACGATCTCCCAACCACTCATCAAGATTCCTCTTGAAGAGAGTCAATGAGGGACTCTGCCTAACCTGGACTGGGATTTTATTCCAGAGTGAAGGGAGCCTCTGGGTTATGAATCTGTCCCTCCAGCATGTCCTATTTATTTCACTGCTGAGGTTCAAGTCTCTCGAGCGCGTAGCTCAATGGGATTTCGATTTTCTGAGGTGCAGCATGCCCACTAATTCCGGGTTGGACATGGCTTTATACGTCAGGCACAGATCGCCTCTGAACAGGCGGTATGCCACTGAGTAGAGCTGGTGTTTCTTTAACCAGGCAGCATATGGCATCTGTTTGAGCCCTTTGATCCTCTTGGTGAGGTACTTTTGGGGTCTTTCCAGTTGCTGCAGGTGTCTGGTAAGGTACATCCCAAAAGGGGCATTGTACTCAATTATGGGCCTGATGAGGGATGAGTAAAGAGGCACGATGACCTCCCCTGATCTAGATGTGAATCCCTTCATGATTAGGTGGGCTATATAAAATGTTTTTTTAACCACTTTGGCCATGTGGTTGTCAAATGAGAGATTGCTGTCAACTTGGGTCCCCAGGTCCCTAATTACTTCTTCTGTACTTAATGGATTACCACCTATATGGTAATTTGTGGGCACTTTGTTTTTGCCAAAGGGGATGACTATACACTTTTTGGCATTTAGCTTGAGGCCATGGCTCTGGCACCAGTTGTCTGTTTCTATGAGGCCCTTTTGGAGGATGCTTGTGTCAGCTGGAGAGTCGATTATGGCGCCCAGTTTGCAGTCATCTGCGGACTTGGTCAGCCACAGTCCTTCCGTGTTGGCCTGTACCTCTGAGAAATATATACCGAACAAGAGAGGTCCCAGGACTGAGCCTTGTGGGACACCACTTGTAACTGGTTTGGAGTCTGACATGGCTCCAGCAATTCTAACCATGTGGGTTCTGTCCTTGAGCCAGTTTACAATCCATCTAGTGACATAGGGGTTTATATTTAAGCTGGTGAGCTTATCTATAATGCCCGAGTGGGGTATTGTATCGAAGGCTTTTGTGAGGTCCAGGTAGGCTGTGTGGACCACCTTTCCCTCGTCAATGTCCTTGGTGACTGTTTCAAAGAAATCAACCAGGTTTAAGAGGCAGGATCTGCCCTTAACAAAGCCGAACTGGGTAGGATCCAGTGTCTGTAGGTCCCCAATATCTTTATTTATGAGGTCCATGATGATCCTTTCCATAGCTTTGCAGACCAAGCTAGTCAGGCTTATGGGGCAATAGTTTCCAGGATCCGTTGAGGCATCACCTTTATGGAGAGGGACCACTGTTGCTGTACGCCACTCTTTGGGCACATATCCTGTAGTAAGGCTGAGATTGAACAGTAGTTTGATGTTTGGGTTTAGCTCTTCTTGGAGTTCATGTAGGACGCAGCCCGGGACACCGTCTGGTCCCATTGATGCTGTGTTTTTTGCTTTGGAGAGGATGGCTCTTACCTGAGCATCTGAGATGTCAGGGGGGCAGCACTCTGCTGGGATAGATATTTGCCCTTTTGGTGGGGGGAGAAGTTTGCGCTGAACCTGTCAGCTAGGATGTTGGCAATGTCTGTGGGTTCAGTGTATTTTTTGTCATTTTGGACTAATTCTGAGCATATCTGGGAATTACCACCCAGGTTCCTAACATAACTAAAGAAAGCCTTGTGATTATCCTTAGTGTCCTGTGCAATTTTTCTCTCGAAGCTGGCCTTAGACAATTTTATGAGTGCCCGTAGCTTTTTGCTAATACTGATCAGTGATGCCTTCCCTTTTTGGGATTTTGCTCTATCATTTAGTAGCTTCCTCCTTCTATTGTATAGTTTGTTTATGGCAGGGGTCCACCAGACAGGACGTCTGCCTTTGGAGGATTGGGTCTTGGTTTTATTTGGGATCGCATGATCCATGCATTCCTGAAGGTGTTCATAGAATGCGTTTATAAATGATTCTGCGGTCTGGGCTGTATTTTCCACAGGCCCGGGGGCTATGAAGGATTCCACCTTGGTTTTGAGGAGTGTGAAATTTGCTTTAGAGAAGTTTTTCACTGTGGTTTTCTGGGCAGGGGGTGCAACATTGTTGGAGCAACATTTTGTCTAGTAGTAGTTTGACCATGTCCTCCAGTCTGAATATGTGATATCTTGAACTGTTAGCTCTGCACAGTGCTGGGTATTGTTTCTGAGATTTCTAACATAGCTAAAGAAGGCTTAATGATTATTCTTCACCTGGGTGGCTATTTTAGCTAACATCTGGCTTTGTTTGATTTGGTCAAGGTTTGGAGTTCCTTGTTAAATTTAGCAAGAGCATTTTGGGCATTGGGAGAGTTAAATTTATTTTTTTTTTTTGTGCAATAAACCCTTTTCTTTTATTGTAGAACCTATTTATATTACAGTTCCACTCCATGGTGTAAGGGGGTAGTTTTGAATTTGGCATTGCTTTATTATTGATGTGGACTGATGCACCTATGCAACTATTTGCATGTGCATATAATATGGCAGTAAACGATTCCACACAAACAATATGATCATCAAAATGGAAGGGGCTTTTGAATTTTGCCAGGTCATTACTCAGATATAATAGATTAAACTTTGTGTAATCTCTGAATGCCAAGGTAATGAAAGTTGCTTCAGTCTTATGGTGAATGTGACTTAATTATTTTCTTATCTGACCAAAGAGGAAGTTACAGTTGCTGGGGGGCAAAGCTGCCCCATATTGGTATGGGCCAAATCCAGGATTTTGTCACCCCTGGTTGGGGTGCAGACTAACTGGTCCAGAGAGTTTGTATTAATGAAGTCAAAGAAATTTCTGGGCATAAATGTTTACAATGTCTGAAGATTCATGGAAAGGTAGTTGAGGTCTCCTAGGAGAATGGTATTTGATTTAGTATGTAAGGACTTCATAACAGTTAGATTGTAGGTATGGAACATAGAGGGAGTCCTATAGTTAACTATGATACGTTTTGTTTTTTTAAAGTTGGATGTAGAGGAGTTTCAGGTAACAATCTTATCTAATGAGTATGAAGACATTTTTTTTTACATATATGGAGACACCACTGCTTTTAGTGCCTTCATCTAATGTGATGGGCCTGATCGTGTGTTAGGCATTGCGTTGAAACTCTGCACTGATCAATTGATGTTAAGTTGTCTATCTCGCCTTCATTCTTGCTGGATGGGTTAGGAGCCGACCTCGGCTCCGACTCGGCCACTCTAAAAGCTCGAGAGTTGGTTCCACCGGCTCGAGGCTCCCCTTATATCCCACAGTGCTAGGCGAGAGTTACCCCAGATCTCGTTTGCCGCTACAGCTTCGAGGTTGGTTGTTTCTACCGGTTCCTGGTGAGTACTATTTTCTTGTGAAAATTAGTCTTTAAAAACCCCTTTAATTTAATATTTTTACTTAGTTAGTGTAGGTTAGAAAACTTTTATTCCCTACCCAAAAAATTTCCGTTTTTCCCTCAAGAACCTTGGTTCTTCCCTTGGGCCTATAGGCCTTTCCTTCCCTAGTGGAGTGTGTGTGTTTATTGTAGTTTAAATTACTAGTATTACTACTATTTTTATTGTATTAACCTGACAGGGTATAACTAGTGTATTTGTGTGTGTTTGTGTACACCTGTTCAGACAAAATGTCTAAAGAAGCAAAGGTCTCGATTCAAGAAGTGTGATGCGTGCTGTCAGAAAATGTCTCTGACAGACGCCACACTTCTTGTGTCTATTGTCTGGGTTTTGCACCTGCAGGACTCCTGTGCTGTGTGCCATGGCTTCAGCCCCAGGGTCCTGCAGGAAAGAAAGAATAAATTAATTCTTAGAGGCTTACTTCAAGCCAGAGGATTCCCTGTCTGTTTCAACAGGGAAGCCTCTAAGGCATCTAGGTCTTCGGCCCGCAACTGAGCTGAGACCTAAGGTTTCTCAACTTGCCTTCATCGGCTCGCTGGAGCCGATAAGTCTCAGTCCACAGTTTCTGTGGCTCCTCGCCCGCCGGAGCCGAGGTTATAGAAGTTCCGTGTCGGCTCACCAGACCTTCGGAGCCGACAACCAGGAAGAGGTCCAGGTCACCATCTCTTGGCCCGCTCATTCGCCCAGGATCTCCCCTGCTGTCTGAACGGAGCCAAAGGTCTCACCTCTAGGTCATCGAGGCTGTCGGATCATGACCTTCAGAGGGTAGTGAGTCGACTACTTAAGTCCGAGGCACTGGCCCAGATGCTTCAGAGCCCGACTCATCAGTCGATGCCTGCCCCGTCCATCAACATATTCCTCCTTCGACTCTCTTGAGTTCGGAGCCGGGTCGTGGTCGAACCGAGACTGTGATTACGCCGGAGCCGATACAATTGTCTTTGGTCTGCCCGGCCCGCTTTCTTCTTTGGAAGAATCTCGGCGGACTTCCTCGTCGGCTCGAGGTGAGTGGCATCGACCCTTGTCCGACCCCTCCCTCTCGGGCTTTGGCGCTGGTGAGTTCGGCTCCGACATCGGCCTCGGAGCCATCACTGTCGGTGCCGAGGGGGTTCTTAGCTTCGAGCTGGGACCTCTGGCTCTGCCTGACAGGGGTGCATTCGAGGTCATGCGGAGTGTGTTAGAGCCTGGCTCTACTCCACAGTCGGCCCGGCCCGCCTCCCCTATGGTGCCTCAGGCTAAGTCGACTCACCCCTCATCCCGGACCGCAGAGAGCCAGCTCTCAGGAGCCCCTGTGGGATTTCATCCTCTTCCGAGGCCTCTCCTGATTTGGCAGAAGAGCCCCTCGAAGAGGAAGTGTAAGAGGAAACACATTGACTCACCTGAGTCCATCACGCCAGACACAGATTTGGATGATTCTGAGGGTTCCCTGCTCCCCTTCTGAAGATGTCTCATTTGCAGACATTCTGAGATCCTGAAACAGAGGGGAAATTGGCCAGCCTCAACCCTTCGGAGGACGAATCTGTGTATCTTGAGGCGCTGGCTCTCGTCCTTCCACCTCCTGGGTGTCCCCTTCGACCCCTCATGCAGGTGGTTGCTAAGAAGGCATGGACGGCTCCTGATTCAGTGGACCCCACTCCCAGGAGACCCTCTAAGTTCATAACAGCTCCAGCAGGCAAACAAGTTTTAACAAAAGGAGTTTCTGTGGATGCTATGGTGGTAGCTGCTGCCACAAAGAAGGAACTAGCTGATCCTTCATTACCTGTCCATCCACCTAACAAGGAATCTAGGTCCATGGATAGGTGGAAGCGGATGTTCTCCTCAGCGACATTTACCATGCTCGCTGAACTACCTGTGCCATTTTACGCCTCTTCAAAGGGACTTGATCAAGGAAGCGAGTGAAATGTTAAAGGATCCTACAGCCGCGGTTTTCAAGACAAGATGAACACGCAGCTGGCTACCCATAATTCCATATCCAACTCCTCCATGCGCCTCCTTTCTTACGCTGCTGATGGAGCGAGCAGAGCCAAGAGGGACAGGTGTGGCCTTACGTAGGCACGCCTGGATGCGGCTATGCAATTTTATGGACCCTTTCAAGACGCCTTTCACGAACTCCCCTTTGATGGATCATCTCTTTTGGTCCTCAAGTGAAAGAAACCCTGACTAGGTGCGAGACTGATGGCAAGACCCTTTCTGCCGCCGGAGTCCTGCTTTTCGACTCCTTCCAGGCCTTACCCCAAAGGCCAGAAGGGGAAAGATGTGGTTCCGTAAACAATCTCAAGGGACTTCCTGACGACAGAGTCGCTTTCCTACCAGAGGCAGAGGTGGGAATAACAATGGTAGACGCCGCCTAGGGCAGGGGGTCCGCAGAACCAGGGCAATCGGGAAGCCTTCCTGACAAGCCCTTTCAGCATCCCTGAGGTGTTGCCCGACTGCCCATCTTCGAGGCAGTCGGGGAAGATTGTCACTGCACCCAGAAGCCTGGCTATCCCTGACTCAAGACAAATGGGTACAGTCCATCATTTCAAGGCTATTCTATCCCCTTTCTTCGCTTTCCAAATCAGTCAAAAATCCCTTCCAGATGTTCCACCCGCTCAAAGGGATCTAGCAGCTTTGGAAATTTCAAAACTGCTTGCAAAAAGAGCAATTCAGCCAGTGCCAGCAGACCAACCAGGATCCGGAATCTACTCAAGGTTCTTTTAGTTCCAAAGAAAACAGGGACTGGAGACCGATATTGATCTCAGTGTCTTGAACAAATCAGTCAAGAAAACAAGATTGATGGTCACGCTGCAATCCATCCTTCCCTTTGGGCAAAGGAAACTGGATGTGCTCTATAGACCTTCGGATGCGCATTATCACATAAAATGAACAGACGCTCCAGAAGATTCCTCCGCCCAGGCTGGGAACCAGTCATTTTCAGTTCAGGCCCTGCCCTTGGTCTCACCACTGCCCCCGGTGTTTACCAAATGCATGGCAGTGGTAGCTTCTCACCTGAGATGACAAGGATTCCAGGTGTTTCCATATTTGGACGACTGGCTCCTCACAGCTCCCACCAAGCATCTCCTTCTGATGGCCAGAGATTATACTTTTCGCTTGTCAAAACTGGGTATTTCAATAAATTAAGAAAGTCTGTTTTGTCGCCTTGTCGATATACTGTAGGGTCCTTCTGAAAGATTTACTTCTAATATTCTTGGTCATAGGCACATAGTCTCCATAAACTGATAAAACCCTGTCAAACAACAGAACAAGGGTTTAAATTAAAAGGTTTGGGAAAATTTTGGGACCCTCCCAAAAGGGGGGGGCAGCTTTAGTTGGGGCCACCCCTTTTGGTTTATAAAGGTTTTTGCAATAGAGGGGTTTTTGTCCCTTTAAAAGGGTGGTTTTTAAAAGGGGGGTTACCCTTGTTTTTTTTTTAAAAGGGTTTTCCCACCTTTTGGGTTTGGTTTTTTTTTAAACCTGGGACAAAAGGATTGGGGGATGGCGGGGGGCCTTGGCATATTAGTACTGATGGCCTGAAAGGAATTTCCTTTGCTTCACTCTTATCGGGCACCACTTTATAAGTACTATTATTTGATCTGCCCTTTATCAGTTGTTTACCAAGAGACTAGTCTTAATAGTGGAAGCAAATTCATGTCAACTTACTGAATGAGATTTCAGTGCTTGATAAAGTACAAAATGAAATTGCTGAAAGCCTCTTTCAGTGAACCCTAAAGAATATTTTTTTTTGAGGGCCAGGACATCCACATATCAACCAATCTTATACATATATATTTCAGTTCCACAGTTAAACAGTGGGGAAAATTGCAGATTTTATTATCAGTGAATGTGGTTAAACAAAATTGCTTTGCAGTATCAGCACTTGCTGAAAGTAACTCTGTATACCTGTCTGCCTCCTGTGAGGACTTACAGAACAAACTTCCTGTATTTCCATACTTGGATGAATGACTGGTAGTGGTCCTTCTGAAAGATTTACTTCTAATATTCTTGGTCATAGGCACATAGTCTCCATAAACTGATAAAAACCCTGTCCAAGAGGCAGAGTTGGACAAACTATAGGGTAGATAATTCATGTCTACAGACAGAGCCCTGAAAGTCATGTCACTGGAAGTCTTCTGGATTGGGAAGCAATAGAGAAGCTTAGGCTTATGTGGCTTCTGAACTTGAAGGCTGTCATCATCTGAGGATGAAAATGTTGCAGTGGACAATGAGGTATCAATAAACATAGAATCACTACTCACTCACATTTCTTGTTCTGGTGTCAGACCAGTAACTCCAGGCCTCACCAGTCTAAGTATGGATCTTCTTTTCTTGCAGTTTAATCTATTTAATCTAGGTTCTGATCTTGAATGCCTCAATGGCAGGAGTGAGAATCATCTTGGTTGCTGTATGGTTAAGGGATGTGGTGCCCAAAGGGGGAGAACATAAACCAGATGGAACTATGGGCAGTCTTCCTTTCCATGAAGGCTGCAGAAAGAAATCTGAGGCTGCAGCCCCTCCTTCATACTTGGACAGCTATTCCATGATATGGCATGTGAACAAACAGGAAGGCACACAGTTCTATGCACAGTGTAAGGAGGCAATTGCATGTCTGACATTGGGTTGTAGGTAGAGGCATTGCCTTAGCACCATTTGCACCTCCCAAAGCCAGAGGTTCACCCCCCCCAGCTAAGAATTTGGAAGTTCTGTCTTTTGTGGATGGGTCACGCTGGAGATTAATCTGTTTGCCTCTTGCAGGAATGTGCTCCTCACCCCTTTTTGCTTATTCCAGCAGCTAGGCTTGATGGTGGATGTATTCTTTCTCTCATGAATTGGAAGACTCCTGTATGCTTTCTCTCATGAATTGGAAGACTCCTGTATGCCTCTCCCTGTTCTGGCTGATTCTGTTTTATTGAAAATTTCAGAGAAGGAAAAACAAGACATCCTTCTTGACCTTTCTTGGCTAAAAAGGATTTGGTTATGTGTTCATTATAGGGTCTGCGGTCCTTAGTAGTAAGTCAATGAAGTAATCCAAAGAAAAGACAAAAAAACTAAAACCTGATACACCCCAGTATTGCCTGAAAAAAAAGTAGCCAAGCCATGGACTGAATGTCAGCATTTTCTTTATTTAGCGGCCGCGTATAAACATTCAGTACTGTAAAAGATGGTTCCGTCTGTATTCATAACTCAATTTCATGAGAATAAAGAAATTAATTAATTTTCCATTTTGAAAAAAAAAACTCCATTGCACCATATGATTCAGTCTTAACGGCATTAGCACAAAGATGTGAGTGTCCAAACAGATACAGACCTATGAATCTAATGAGCCTAATATGCAAAACCATGGAACAAATCATCATGAAAATGATAAAAAAAGGACATTGGCAAACTGTAGACACTGGATCCATCCCAATTTGGTTTGGTTTTGTTAAGGAAAGGTCATGCTTACTTATTTATTTATTTATTTATTTATTTATTTATTTTATTTTTATTTTACATTTGTTGACCGGGCTAGTCTAACTGGAATTAGATCCATTTTCAGTAGAGGCCCGGGGAGAAAAGCTCCAGCACAGTTAATATTATACAGTAAAAAATAATAAGTTCAAAGTAGTAAAATAGCTCTAAGCAGTTACAGCCATATATAGATAAAAAAATTATAAGTTCAGACTAGTAAAATAGCTCTAAGCAGTTACAACCATATACAGGCACACTATATGACTGTAATAATTGTCACAAATTCAAAGAATTATAATGATAATTAAAAAAGGGTCTAAACAGATTACATAGATACAGATAAGGTACAGTTGTCATTTCAAGCATACTTAGCACATGCTGAGGTGATATGGAATGCAATAGAAATAAGAATAAATTAGTAGTTTTCTAGTGGAAACAGGATAACCAGGAGTATATACTGGTGATAAATTATATAAATGTATCATATGATACAGTAAGATGAAGATATATAGGAAGCAGCAAGAGTATGTAAGTAGGTGGAGTATACACTTGTTATGAGCAGAGAAGCCATTTAGTCAGGGTTGGTGCAAGGACAAAGCCAGTGAGAATTGAGAAATTGTTTTATTTTTAGTTTAAAGAGCCTAGTGGAGGTCAGAGATAGGAGTTCAGAGGGAAGTCTGTTCCAGTGTTTGCCTACGGAGTTAGAGAACAAGGAATCTCCAGCTGTGTTGTTGGATTTGTTGATAGTAATAAGTGGTTTATTAGAGGAGCGAAGGATCTTAAGATTGTTGTAGGGGGTAATGAGGGTAGTCAGTATAGGTGTATAGGTGGGGTAGTGCAAGCTCTTGTGGACAATAGTGAGTTGTTGAGATAGTATCTGGTTATGAAACTCTAGCCATCCTAGTTGTTTTAGGTTGTTGCAGTGATGTGTTTTGAAAGGAGATCCTGTGGCAAATCTAGCAATGGAGTGATAGGCAGTAGCAAGTTTGTTTAGATTGTTTTTTGAGAGATTGGTGAATATAGGTGATGCATAGAGTAAGGTAGTGATTAAATGAGTTCTAGCTATAGCAATTTTGGTTGTAGGCATAAGGAAGGGTTTGATTCTGTAAAGGGATCCCAGTTTTTTATTTACTGTTTTTATAGTGATGTTAGTATGTGTGTCGAAGTTTAGATTATTATCTATGGTTATTCCAAGAAGTTTGGTAGTTGTGTCTGGAGATATGAGAGTCCCATTGTTGGATGTAAGAGTAAAGTGAAGAGGGGCAGACCTATGAGTAGGAGTAAAGAGTAGGAGTTTGGTTTTTTTAGGGTTAAGTAGAAGGCAACGGTTTAAAAACCATTGTTCCACTGTATTAAATGCATTTTGTGTAAGGGAATGTAGCTTGGTAGCGGTATTAGCTGAGCAAATAATAGTGGAGTCATCTGCATATTGGATGCAGGTAGCATGTGGGATTGCTAGGTGGAGGTCATTAATAAAAATGGAGAATAACAATGGGCCTAAAATGGAGCCCTGGGGGACACCAAGGGAAATAGGGAGGTGAGAAGATAGGTTACCCTCCCATAGTACTGCTTGTTGTCTATTTTCTAAGTAGGATTTGAACCATTGTAAAGTTAGAGTATCAAGAGAAAGAGATTTAAGTATTTCAATAAGGAGCTGGTGATTAACCATATCAAAAGCCTTAGATAAATCAATGAAGACAGAAGAGGAAAGGGTTTTGTTATTACGGTTAGAATTTATACAGTCTGTGAAGGAGAGAAGGGCTGTGGTAGTGCTGTGGTTAGGTCTAAATCCATGTTGACAGTTGGCAAGTAAGTTATTATCAATTAGATGGGTGAGTACTTGCTTATGGACACATTTTTCCATAATTTTGCCAGTGGAGAGAGTAAGGCTATTGGTCTATAGTTTGAGATGTCAATGGAGTTACCACCTTTATGTAGGGGATGATGTGTGAGATTTTCCAGATAGATGGGATATTTCCTTCAGTGTTGGATAGATGACAAATGATATGGCTGAGACTAGAGAAACAATAACTCTTCCTATTAGAAACCAAAAAAGAAAGAGCATATGTGATATTAATGCAAAGGATCATGTTGGGAAAATGTGAATGGATCTTCCTTTTACAGGAAGGATGAGGGGAGAGGTACAGGTAATACATTGTAAGGACTGACTACTCCCTTGATTTCCAAAAGTACTTCACAAAGACAGTTGTGGAGCTGTGGAATGGACTATCAGATTGATTGGTGAAGAAGAGTTGGTGAGGAATCCACAAATGCATTTAGTACTGTTTAGCATAGGTAGAGAAATGTTGATATGATATGAAAGGTTAAATGCATTTAAAGTTCAGATTAGCTTGGTTTGTTTTCCTTAAGGTAATGTAAAATAAAAGCTGGTTAAGATCCTGTGCATAGCTTTCATGATGCGCTTCACTGTACAGCGGAGTAATTTTGATCGTGCTAATGCGTTGGTGAGGGGTGGAGGCTCAGGCATGTGCATTTGCTGAATAGCATGACTGCGGCTGTCTTCCTTTAAGTCTTAGCTCAGACATGTTTTTCTTGCTGCCACTTTATGGAGTGAGGTGCTGTTTATACAGCTTTCCAATACTTGGTAAGGGCCTCCAAAATATGAAGCAGGCAGTGATCACGTTAGAAGGTATTTGTGCCCCCCTTATCCCTTCTTCTTCTTCTTCAAGGCTGCCCAGTTGCCTAGGAGGAGGAAGAAGAACAAGAAGAAGAAGCATCCTGTAGAAAGAGGAGGGTCTCTAGATATCATGGAGTCCTGCCTTCCTGTACTGTCTTGGCCAAGTCTTCCAAAACAATGACCCAGCTTTGCACAGTCCTGGCTGCTGTCTCGTACCATAATGGTGGGGAGGGGGATGCAGTTTTTCAGATGTCTCCCAGCTTGGAGAAATCCATCACCAGGAATTTTTGAGTTCTCATCATAGACATAGATTATCACATCTAAGAACTGTTAGATCCACGCAGATGATTATACTCGAGGCAATTTTCCACAAAACTGATAAGACAAGGTCACAATCTGCTACTCAAAAGGGTGATAAAGCCTCTCCCTCCTTTGGGAATAGGACAGAGGCTTACTATCACTTGTTTTTATTTTCACAAGAAATGGAAAATTTTGGACCTCAGCAGCTTTAGTTGGCATCTGGTTTATCAGGTTTTGCATAGAGGTTGTCCTAGTGGTTACGTACCTGTTATTTCAGGTCACCTGGATGGTGTTACTGGACAAGATGGATGGCTGCTGGCATATTAGTACTGATGGCCTGCACAGGAATTTCCTTTGCTTCACTCTTATCGGGCACCACTTTATAAGTACTATTATTTGATCTGCCCTTTATCAGTTGTTTACCAAGAGACTAGTCTTAATAGTGGAAGCAAATTCATGTCAACTTACTGAATGAGATTTCAGTGCTTGATAAAGTACAAAATGAAATTGCTGAAAGCCTCTTTCAGTGAACCCTAAAGAATATTTTTTTTTTTTGCAGGGGCCAGGACATCCACATATCAACCAATCTTATACATATATATTTCAGTTCCACAGTTAAACAGTGGGGAAAATTGCAGATTTTATTATCAGTGAATGTGGTTAAACAAAATTGCTTTGCAGTATCAGCACTTGCTGAAAGTAACTCTGTATACCTGTCTGCCTCCTGTGAGGACTTACAGAACAAACTTCCTGTATTTCCATACTTGGATGAATGACTGGTAGTGGTCCTTCTGAAAGATTTACTTCTAATATTCTTGGTCATAGGCACATAGTCTCCATAAACTGATAAAAACCCTGTCCAAGAGGCAGAGTTGGACAAACTATAGGGTAGATAATTCATGTCTACAGACAGAGCCCTGAAAGTCATGTCACTGGAAGTCTTCTGGATTGGGAAGCAATAGAGAAGCTTAGGCTTATGTGGCTTCTGAACTTGAAGGCTGTCATCATCTGAGGATGAAAATGTTGCAGTGGACAATGAGGTATCAATAAACATAGAATCACTACTCACTCACATTTCTTGTTCTGGTGTCAGACCAGTAACTCCAGGCCTCACCAGTCTAAGTATGGATCTTCTTTTCTTGCAGTTTAATCTATTTAATCTAGGTTCTGATCTTGAATGCCTCAATGGCAGGAGTGAGAATCATCTTGGTTGCTGTATGGTTAAGGGATGTGGTGCCTCAGGGG
This sequence comes from Protopterus annectens, assembly GCF_019279795.1. Lineage (NCBI taxonomy): Eukaryota > Metazoa > Chordata > Ceratodontiformes > Protopteridae > Protopterus > Protopterus annectens. The sequence goes on along the minus strand of NC_056744.1, from coordinate 1,457,593,452 downwards.
AGGGGCAGAACATAAACCAGATGGAACTATGGGCAGTCTTCCTTTCCATGAAGGCTGCAGAAAGAAATCTGAGGCTGCAGCCCCTCCTTCATACTTGGACAGCTATTCCATGATATGGCATGTGAACAAACAGGAAGGCACACAGTTCTATGCACAGTGTAAGGAGGCAATTGCATGTCTGACATTGGGTTGTAGGTAGAGGCATTGCCTTAGCACCATTTGCACCTCCCAAAGCCAGAGGTTCACCCCCCCAGCTAAGAATTTGGAAGTTCTGTCTTTTGTGGATGGGTCACGCTGGAGATTAATCTGTTTGCCTCTTGCAGGAATGTGCTCCTCACCCCTTTTTGCTTATTCCAGCAGGTAGGCTTGATGGTGGATGTATTCTTTCTCTCATGAATTGGAAGACTCCTGTATGCTTTCTCTCATGAATTGGAAGACTCCTGTATGCCTCTCCCTGTTCTGGCTGATTCTGTTTTATTGAAAATTTCAGAGAAGGAAAAACAAGACATCCTTCTTGACCTTTCTTGGCTAAAAAGGATTTGGTTATGTGTTCATTATAGGGTCTGTGGTCCTTAGTAGTAAGTCAATGAAGTAATCCAAAGAAAAGACAAAAAACTAAAACCTGATACACCCCAGTATTGCCTGAAAAAAAGTAGCCAAGCCATGGACTGAATGTCAGCATTTTCTTTATTTAGTGGCAGATAAACATTCAGTACTGTAAAAGATGGTTCCGTCTGTATTCATAAGTCAATTTCATGAGAATAAAGAAATTAATTAATTTTCCATTTTGAAAAAAAAAAATTGCACCATATGATTCAGTCTTAACGGCATTAGCACAAAGATGTGAGTGTCCAAACAGATACAGACCTATGAATCTAATGAGCCTAATATGCAAAACCATGGAACAAATCATCATGAAAATGATAAAAAAGGACATTGGCAAACTGTAGACACTGGATCCATCCCAATTTGGTTTGGTTTTGTTAAGGAAAGGTCATGCTTACTTATTTATTTATTTATTTATTTATTTATTTATTTTATTTTTATTTTACATTTGTTGACCGGGCTAGTCTAACTGGAATTAGATCCATTTTCAGTAGAGGCCCGGGGAGAAAAGCTCCAGCACAGTTAATATTATACAGTAAAAAATAATAAGTTCAAAGTAGTAAAATAGCTCTAAGCAGTTACAGCCATATATAGATAAAAAAAAATTATAAGTTCAGACTAGTAAAATAGCTCTAAGCAGTTACAACCATATACAGGCACACTATATGACTGTAATAATTGTCACAAATTCAAAGAATTATAATGATAATTAAAAAAGGGTCTAAACAGATTACATAGATACAGATAAGGTACAGTTGTCATTTCAAGCATACTTAGCTCATGCTGAGGTGATATGGAATGCAATAGAAATAAGAATAAATTAGTAGTTTTCTAGTGGAAACAGGATAACCAGGAGTATATACTGGTGATAAATTATATAAATGTATCATATGATACAGTAAGATGAAGATATATAGGAAGCAGCAAGAGTATGTAAGTAGGTGGAGTATACACTTGTTATGAGCAGAGAAGCCATTTAGTCAGGGTTGGTGCAAGGACAAAGCCAGTGAGAATTGAGAAATTGTTTTATTTAGTTTAAAGAGCCTAGTGGAGGTCAGAGATAGGAGTTCAGAGGGAAGTCTGTTCCAGTGTTTGCCTCACGGAGTTAGAAAACAAGGAATCTCCAGCTGTGTTGTTGGATTTGTTGATAGTAATAAGTGGTTTATTAGAGGCCAAGGATCTTAAGATTGTTGTAGGGGGTAATGAGGGTAGTCAGTATAGGTGTATAGGTGAGTGCAAGCTCTTGTGGACAATAGTGAGTTGTTGAGATAGTATCTGGTTATGAAACTCTAGCCATCCTAGTTGTTTTAGGTTGTTGCAGTGATGTGTTTTGAAAGGAGATCCTGTGGCAAATCTAGCAATGGAGTGATAGGCAGTAGCAAGTTTGTTTAGATTGTTTTTTGAAAGATTGGTGAATATAGGTGATGCATAGAGTAAGGTAGTGATTAATTGAGTTCTAGCTATAGCAATTTTGGTTGTAGGCATAAGGAAGGGTTTGATTCTGTAAAGGGATCCCAGTTTTTTATTTACTGTTTTTATAGTGATGTTAGTATGTGTGTCGAAGTTTAGATTATTATCTATGGTTATTCCAAGAAGTTTGGTAGATGTGTCTGGAGATATGAGAGTCCCATTGTTGGATGTAAGAGTAAAGTGAAGAGGGGCAGACCTATGAGTAGGAGTAAAGAGTAGGAGTTTGGTTTTTTTAGGGTTAAGTAGAAGGCAACGGTTTAAAAACCATTGTTCCACTGTATTAAATGCATTTTGTGTAAGGGAATGTAGCTTGGTAGTGGTATTAGCTGAGCAAATAATAGTGGAGTCATCTGCATATTGGATGCAGGTAGCATGTGGGATTGCTAGGTGGAGGTCATTAATAAAAATGGAGAATAGCAATGGGCCTAAAATGGAGCCCTGGGGGACACCAAGGGAAATAGGGAGGTGAGAAGATAGGTTACCCTCCCATAGTACTGCTTGTTGTCTATTTTCTAAGTAGGATTTGAACCATTGTAAAGTTAGAGTATCAAGAGAAAGAGATTTAAGTATTTCAATAAGGAGCTGGTGATTAACCATATCAAAAGCCTTAGATAAATCAATGAAGACAGAAGAGGAAAGGGTTTTGTTATTACGGTTAGAATTTATACAGTCTGTGAAGGAGAGAAGGGCTGTGGTAGTGCTGTGGTTAGGTCTAAATCCATGTTGACAGTTGGCAAGTAAGTTATTATCAATTAGATGGGTGAGTACTTGCTTATGGACACATTTTTCCATAATTTTTGCCAGTGGAGAGAGTAAGGCTATTGGTCTATAGTTTGAGATGTCAATGGAGTTACCACCTTTATGTAGGGGGATGATGTGTGAGATTTTCCAGATAGATGGGATATTTCCTTCAGTTATAGTTCTGTTTATGAGTATAGAAATTGGGAGGGCTATGGCTTTGGCACCTTTTTGCAGGTATTCAGCAGGTAGATGATCAGCAGAGGGGGTAGTAGGTTTCAGTTTTTCTAGAAGGGAGCAAATGAAGGATGTAGGAACAGTTTGTAGCTGAAATAATGGAATAGTGTAAGATGAAGAGGTGGTTAGATTAGGGGAAGTTGGAGATAATTGCTTGGCTAGTGTTTGAATGGTATCTGTAAAGAAAGAATTAAAGGCATTGGCAGTATGTGTTGGGTTATCTTGGTTAGAGCCTTGTGGTGTCGGTGTAATAGTTTGGCCTGGGTGTAGGAGTTTGTTGATGCTGGACCAAAATTTTTGTGGATTTCTTTGGTTAGTTTGTTGTAGTTGGATATAAAAGTTTTTTTTGTCTAGCAGGATAGCTTTTTAGTAGTATTTCTAAGTTGTCTAAAGGTTTGGTGGTCTGTTGAATTCTTGAAGTGCCATTTTGCCCAAGATTTGTTTCTGAGGAGAATATTCTGTCTGGTTGCTTTGGTGAGCCATGGGGCAGGTTTAGTGTTACTTCTAATAGAGCGCATAGGCATGTTGGTCAAGGATGGATAAGAATGTGGAATTAAAGTAGTCAACTGCTATCTAGGGGAGTGTTTTAGTGGTGACCAATCACAGTGTTTGAGTTCTAGCTGGAAAAGTTCAGGGTTGAAGAATTTTTTAGTGCGGATTGTACGATATGTAGTAGGGTTAGGTATGTTAAATTTGTGTCTGATGATATAAGTGAGTAAGTGATCACTTAGGTCATCAGGGAGGGTTCCTGTTTTGTATGTGAGGTGTGGAGAGTTTGTAAGAATCCAATCTAGTATACTTTCTTTGTTGTTGGGTTTATTAATTCTTGTAGGGGAGGTAATAACTTGAGAGAAGCCGTAAAGATTAATGTGGGTGGTGGGCTGAGGGGTACTGCAGGACTTCCAATCTATGTTAAAGTCCCCAAGTATTAAGGTTTCTTGTGGAAGATTGATAGATATCCAGTTAAGAATGCTTTCAAGGGTATTAATGTTATTACCAGGGGGAAGGTAAATACAAGCAATGTTAATGGATTTGAATTTGTTGATTTGAAGTTTAGTAAGTAGGATTTCTGAGTTATTAAATATAGGTAGATTTATATTAGAAGAGGTGACTTGTAGATTATTTTTATAGAGGACTGCTACACCTCCTCCCTTTTTGTTAATACGGTCCATTCTCAGGATACTATAGGCAGGTGGGGTAAGTTCATTGTCATTAATGGATGGTTTTAGCCATGTTTCTGATAAACATAGGAAATCAAATTGGTAGAATTCTAATAGGGCATGAAGATGGGTAGTCTTGTTTTTAATGCTTCGAATGTTAAGATGTGCTATTGAAAGAGAGTTTGGAGGCTTAATTGGTTTATGTGCAAAAGTACTATTAGATGTGATTTGTACGGTGTCAGGAATATTGTTTGGGCCAGGATTAGGGTGAATGTCGCCATCTAGAAGGGATAAGTGAAGTATGTTATATGTGGGGTTGCTAACTTTAAGGAAATAAGAACAGAGTGTTTTTCTTGCAAGGAGAGTACTATATTTTATATGTGTTAGTCTGTGATATTTGGCTTGCAGGTAGCAGGGACAAATTGTGGTGTTAATGCTATAAAGAGCGGTAGGTAGTAGGGGTGTGGAGGTGAGCCTGGAGGGCAGTAGAAGGTTTGGGTGGAGTGGATGTTCATAAGAGGTTAATGTATAGATGGTTATTAGAGGAGGTAGGAGCAAAACAAATGCTATAAATTTTAGTTGAGGTCGATAGGAAATATTGGCCATGATGTAAGTATAAGATGGGAAGATAGGTAAGGGTATTTAGTAATTGCAGTTAGGTATTAGAAACTAAAAGGGTGGGGTGGATATGTGATATAGTTGGGAGAGGTAATTGAGTAAGTTTGGAGAGGAGTGGTAATAAGGAGAACTATTTGATTGGTATAGGTAAAATAGGGTGTGGTTAAGTGAGAAATATATTGAGGACCCCTGGGGTGGGTGGGAATTGGGGTAGGGAGGGAGCGGAGTGAGCAGGGCGAACGGAGCGGGTTGAGACAGTTGAGTGAGACAGTCGTGGTGAACAATCAGTGGAATTCTGATTGTGGAGGAGTGACTGCCAGGGTAAGTAGGCTTGAGATCTGTGTGGAAGAGTAGAATGTTGTATAAGTGAATTTTAAAGGCAGATGGTGGGAAAGTATAGCAGAACAGGTAATAGGTAGGGTCAGTTGTAAGAAAGCTGAAAAGGAGTTTAAACAGAAGACAACCTTATGAGGATGAGGGGCATCATGAGAGGAGCAGAATAGGAGGGTGCCACCTAGTGGCCAGTCAGGTTAATAACCACAGAGGTGAGGAAAGATTCAGGCAAGGCTATACTGAGGCTAGAGAGGCAATATTTATGAAAGGGTTAATAATACTTAACCTGATAGACTTCTTTGAGAGGGTCACCAAGGCAGTGGGCAAGAGTAGAAGAGTGCATACTGTGTGTCTTGACAAAGCCAATTGATTCAATACAATACCCAGCTCAGGTATTGTTTGCAAGCCCTCTGAGCTAGGCATAAATACCTGCATAACTCACTGCATTGCAGCTGGCTGACAGACAGGACCCAAGAAGTCAGGATCGGTGAGACAACCTCCACCAAGATACCAGTCACCAGCAGAGTAACCAAGAGCTCTGTGCTAGGCCTACTCCTATTTAGCATCTACTTCTTGGAAGACAAGACTAATGTTCAAGGCCTTTGGCTCACCAAGTTCGCAGATGATTGAATTATAGACTCTCCCAAGACACCCTCATCTTGCATGAGGTTTTAACACAGACAAATGACTGGTGCAAAAGTTATGGCCTGAAACTCAATGCCAAAAAATGCATTATAATGTCCTTTGGGAGACTCTCAACCCAAGTTAATTACTCCATTGATAAAACATCCCTAAGACCTGACCCATTAGTAAGGGATCTGGGAACATAAGTAGACCGCAGTCGGGCCTTTGACCAACACGTAGCTAAGACAGTAAGAAGATCATTTTGTGTCACACAACTTATATGTTAGGTTATGGCATTCAGGTCCAAGGAAATTATAATGCCACTGTACTTGGGCCTTATCAGTCTCAATGTTGAGTACAATGCCCCCTTTGGCATGTACCTAACTAGACACTTGCGAAAGTTGGAATGCCCACAAAGGTTTGTTACTAGGAGAATTCAGGACATGAATGCCATGTCCTACACTAACCACATCAAGGCACTCTTTCTGTATTCAGTCTCCTATGGGCTGCTAAGAGGAAATCTTTGTCTGGCTTTCAGGGCTTTCTGAGACTCAGCCGTGATTAATCTGTTGCACATCTGCAAAACAAGCAGCACCAGAAACACAAGATCTAGGGGTCTGAACTTCACTTGTGACATAAACTGAACGTGCCAGAGAGGTAGTTATGTGTCCCAAAGGATCCCCATGCTATGGAATAGGCTGCCCATCCATGTAAAACAGGTTTTATCCCTGACTGTTCAATTTAAACATTAAGAATTAGAAGGCAAATCATAAATTTACCCCCGGTCTGACCCCATGTCCCTTATGCACACAGGCTATCAATAAAATAAGTATTTTATTAACTAACCCCACCATTACAAATCCCTTAGTTACCTCCCTACTAGCATGACCCCCCCCTGTATTGACGCTCATATTACTCAGGATCCAGATGAATTTGGGAGCACAGCTAGGCTTGTAAGGGGCCCAGTGATCATTAGCCTAGTAGCAACCTATGAACAGTTGTACCCACAACTAAAGTCTACAGGGTATGCAATTTTTCAAGTCATAGTTGATCCGGTGAAAACAATCTGAAATCATGCTGTTTGTTCTGCAGATATACTATCTCATGCTTCACTAGTTTTTGACTCATTATTACCTGTGTGGTATGGAAATTTACACCTCTAACAGCCTAGACATATCATTGAATTCCAGACCACTTTCTGAAAAAATGAACTTAAAAAGCATAAAATAAACAAATGTAAATAGTTTGTGGACAACAAAAGCTATTAAAACTGCTCAAATAATGTTATCACTAAGAAATTTTCTTTACAGTGATAACAGTTGTAATAGTGAGAGCATTCAGTCTTTTCATAAATAATACACTATGCTATACTATAATTCTTGCAAATCAGTATTATACTTTTTTTGCTAAACTTTCACAAATCATCTTATCTTGGAACTGTACAACCTAGACATATATATTGGTAGAACATTTTTGATAATCAAACGTAAGCTTTCATATAACAGCAAGAACTTCCTCTCTGAGTGCACATTTATTGAGATATTTGCAGAAGTATGAAGACTTATGCTTAATTTTATAATTAGCAATATAAATAATGCTGAATATTTATCAAGATACAACTTACAGTGCAAATATCAATGACAGTTTTCTTCAACAACATCTAAGGTTTCACCTGATGCCATATAGAGTAATTAACATCCAGCCAGCAATGTTTCCTGTATAGTGTGATATACATGGACACTGACAGTCCCCCGGATTCACGAATCCTCCGTGTAAGACTTAATAAGTCTTACTCGAAGGCTGCAGTTGAAAGGTATGACATCAGCGTGCCATGAATATGCATGTAGGCACGCTGACTCAACCGTAAGTCTTACACGGACCGTGTAAGAAAGCAGGGGGCATGTCCGATTGCCGAGCAGTCTAAATGTCCACGCACCTGCAAGTGATTGAAAAGTAAAAGCAAATACACAAGAGCGAGTCCACTCAAATGTCCTTGCACCCAACACCACACTCCCTGATATTGTAAACCCCGTCACAGTTAGAAAAAGTAAAAAGTTAATTTAATTTTTTTAAATACCCGAAATAACTTCCCGTATTTGCGTGTATGTGCGCGGGTGTGCCCATTGCTTAGCTAGAGTTAGCAATTCAGACATGGAAGAGCATAAGAAAGAATGTGTATGCAAATCACACCAAATAGCAATAGCGTAATGGTAGGACGTTCGCACAAAGAAGAGGCGTTCATGGTTCGAGTCCCACCACTCCCCTTCGTATTTATTTTTAAATCAGTATATGAAATAATACCAGACAAAAATATGTGTAAATAGTAGTAAAACGCAGTGAAATGGCCAATGTAACAGTGAACAAAATAAATATTTTAAATGATCCTGATATATAATTGCCTGCAGCTAAGCAGCGCTTCACCCAGCACAGTAGAGTTGCCCATAGTTTAATAACGCTTAACCCAGCGCAATAGAGGTGCCCATAGCGAAATATCACTTTAACCAGCGCAATCTGTTTGCGCCGATATGCACACAGCGCCAACCAGGGCACCGAGGAGCAACATAGAGCAAAGTTGCTTAAATGCAGCCACACCCCCTAGCCTGTCTGGACAGTATGAAAATAAAATGAATGACAAGGTTCGAACCCAGGACTCTGTGTATCACAGGCAAAGTACAGAACCACTAAGCCATGATAACATATGGGAAGCAGCCACTGTTAACAGACATATACTTACTAATGGTAGTTTAACCATTACTAAGCAGGTCTCCAGTCAGCTGAGAATTTTAAAAAACGGCCAATCACAAAAAAGTGCGTGAAATACGTCCTATTTAAGCCCCATAGGTAGGAATACATGCCATAACTGATTGTAGCTCACATCAGCAGTTAGAATGACTGGTGTTGGAGAGGGAACACGCTTCCGAGTGCAACGTTGGGGCATCGAGGAGTTGAAATACATGGTTTGGCTCCTTGTCCACTGACATGAGTCAAGACTCCTGCAGGGCCAGTTCCAAGGGAGGGAGTACAAGGCAGAGGCTTGGAGCTGGTTAGCTCATGACCTCACCAGTGCCACAGGCTTTCCTCGGACTGGTGAGCAGGTCCGTCACCACTATGCAGACCTGAACATATGGAAGCAGGACCGCCTGTACCAATGGATACAGGAGGCCCATGGGATGCAGAATGCCCCACAACTGAGTATGTAGCCATGGAATGCAGTATGTAAGAATTGATAATTGAGTATGTATAATGGATAGGTATGTCTCATTTACTTTACAGCTGCAGGTGACCGTGCTGCGAATCAGCAAGCCTATGCTGATAGGCTGCTAAGGCTGCACCACCAGGCAGGTTAGTGATCATTCTGCATGTATTGTTATATAAAATATGGGAGAGAGCATGAAAGAAAGTGTTGTAGTCCAATAATACAGCCATAAAATTGCCTGTATAAGTCCTCTGCATGTACTGTCAGATAAAAACATCAGAGAGGCAGAAAAAGAGTGTAGTAACCCATTAAGAAAGGTAACATATGTCTGGAATACTATCTCTGCAGGCACTGCCATATAAAATAAGTGAGTGAGCCTGAAAAAAGAGTGTTCTAACCTATTAATAAAGGTATAATATGTCTTAAACATGTCTGCCATATGCACCGTTAAAACAAATAAAGGAGTAAGCTTGTGGAAAAGTGTGTAATGCCATTAATAAAGGTCTAAAACCCAGAGTATGTCTGTATCAAAGAGCTTGAAATATTGTTGTACCGTTGCATTATACAAATAGTACTGGTTGAAAAAGTGCTGGCAACCCAGAGTTGTGCAGTCCCATATAAAGTGGGTGATGGAAGTGCTAGTAGCTGTGAAGCATATATACAGTCTGCAACAGTCAGTTACTGGCTGGCATGCATAAGTAAATCTGGCACACGTGTAGCATGTTAGTTTATCCCCAGAAATGTGAGTGTGTGTCAAGAAATGCAGGGTTTTGTACAAATCGAAGTGAAAATGTCATGTGAAAACATCACAGATATGTAGATAAAGAAATAGAAATGCAATCAAGAAATATGTAGCAATAACATATGCATCCTGAACAGTTAGTATGTCAGCTATAGGTCAGGCATATATTGGACTAGCCAAACCCATTACACAACCTAATGTATGGTGGCAAGTGTGATAATACATGTAGGGGATAGACACCTGCAATCACTAGGAATGTAGTGTAGACTAAAAGGTAATTATAAGATGTTAACCGAGGGTATTTTCTACACCCTACTGCATGTGCATAAACCATGCAATTCCACACTTCAATAGGTATGTGTAATCTTAAAATTTGTTGGGACATATGTCCTATTGTTCTATAAATATTTGCATTCACGTTGATGCATGTGCCCTGTTTAAACACCACAATCATGATGGACTGTTGCTACCAAACATCCCTGCATGCTGTTGGAATATCCACTGTGGTTCAATATATGCATGTATTATGCTTGTGTTCAACTGTTGGAACCTTGGTGTGTTGGGTTAATGGGAATATTACTGCATACTGTTACAACTAATCTGGAATGCTGTTGTTTATGTTGTAATTAAACACCTAATCACAGAACGTATAAGAAGGCCGGTCCCAGCGGACCCACCTGTCCCTCCTCAGCTGGCGAGTGCACCTGGCACCAGCTAGTCCGGTGTACAGCCCGGGCTCCCCTCCTTCGTTGGTCCTGTGCCACCTTCGGGTGGAAGCACTGCAGGGGATGGGGCTCATCCCCCCCGTGCAAGCGTGGGCGGAGAAGGGCCATCTGTCACCCTCCGAAGGTCCGGGTTGTGGTGCGTAGGGAGATCCAGCGTTCAGTCGCTGATCTCCTACGCCAGCTCAAGGCAAGAGTGGCGCGTCTCACGGGTGAGCCTGCCCATCCTACGCAGCCCCCAGCACAGCCACCCTCGGGGCTGTGAAGGTGCAGTGGTGACTGCCTATGGGTGGGGATCTCAGTTCCACTGTTACCATCTGTGGGCTCATGGGCTTGCGATTTCCAAACATCCAACCCCGTCAATTGTGTTCACCCACCCCATGTGTCATACACCGCCCCTGTATGCGTATTGTCTGTCTTGTCTGTTTACCTCCCCAACCTACCTCCTCGGACATACCTACTTCCTCTACCTCACATCCCACTCTCACCTGAAAAAAAAAATGGGCAATCTGTACCCACAAAAAAATTACTCCCCATACATAGCTGCCCATTTTGCACACATGTCCATTGGACATGTAAACTGATAATTATAATTGGCAGTACAACATACTTTGTTGTCCTCACCCCTCTCCCAGGGGTGGAAGGTTTCAGATATCACTCCAAATTTATTGCATATGCACAGCTGTTGCTGGTAAAGAAATGGGCAGCTATGGACCTTCCCTACACCTGTCCTGCACATCCCGAGCTTGTTTACCTACTGTCTGTCCCTCTTTGTGCCCCCTTTTTCACCACTTTCCTATCTCCCCATTTTCTTTTCTTTAAAAGAAATTAGAGCGGGGGTTAGCGGGAGTAAACACTTTTAAGCAGTAGTAAGTGGGTTTAAGCAAGTGTGCGCATGTGTGCGCTTAGCTAAGCATCGCTAAGCATTGCACAAACCCGTGTGAACCCGCTTACAACTGCTTAAAAGTGCCTTAGTCACTCTATGGCAGGGCCCTTGTTCTGCTGAGCAGCAAAAGAAAAAAACCTCTGCCAGTCTCAAACCTCAGACTGTTGACACAATAGACTGCATGAATTACCACTAAGCCACAGCAGATATACAAATAACTTGGTTCTGAAATAAATATATCATGCATTACAATGAGGGAATGTAAATGGAAATCAGGAATGGTATAACACAAATCCTGTTCTGTGGGTCTTTACCAGCAGTTGTTGTGGAATTGCATGACATGACTGTGAAAGGAGAACCAGCCATCCTAGCAGGGAATAATGTTACAGTAGCACCTTACAAACACCACACAGTATCAGACCAGGATAAATACTGGCCACAGGAATACAGTGCAATAACCACATTTGTATGGCAGTTAATTGTGTAAGTCAGAAATAAAGTACATACTCCCATGTATCCTGTGTTAGCATTTGGAGGGGTGAGTACATGTCTACACTGAGAAGTGTGTACTGGAAGCAGCAACATTCAGGTTTGAGTACAACATGCATATAACTGGCTACAACCCTAACTTCAGATAAGAGACATATACCAACCTTCTGACTGACACAATGGTGTCCAGAGCAAACAAGCATGGGCCCCATCTTGGACAGCTGAAAGGGCTACGCCTACCTAACCTAGCATTTTATAGTAGTGGACTGCAATCACAGTGAGTAATGCAATCACCACACAGCAGTCTGCATACAATTACTGAATGGTGGGCAGCAATTGGTGCAGAGGCTGTCACATGCACAAGTGCTGATACCTAGAAAAGCAGGCTGTACCTGCAGTCCACACATGCAATTCTATCATTGCCGGTGCTGGGAGATAGAGACAGAGACAGAGACACAGCCACAACAGAGAGAGAAACTGAGACATAAATCGAAATAGGGGGGAAAACACAAAACAAACAACCAAAAAAAAAATACAAAACCGTAACACACGGAGCAGGGAAATACAAAGGTAAGGTATGTAACTCACATGTATGTGTTGGCATGTAGTAGATGTTCCTGAAGAGTACTCTACACACTGCAAATCATCCATGTGTGGCAGCAGTACATATCTATCTGTATCCACTCATGTGCGTAGGGCAAGGGACATACTGCAACTGTTAGTGAAGGGTGGACAGATACCTGTCATTGAAGGTTGATATGTGCATATTTCTATGTGAGTCGTAGTGTGTGGCCTAGAAAACAGCATGCAGTGCTGATATATGTCATGTGGTGGTTAAATGCTGTGGGACTGATTTGTCAGATCTGCTGTGTTACAGCCAGTGAGGCCTGCAAATGCTACATGGGCTGAGGATACCCACATGCATTCTGCACAACACTGTGCAATATAATCACATAACTGTACATCCCTCAACTGTCGCATAAGTGATATCTCCACCACAAAAGGTGGACTGTACATGTGCCTATATGTGCATCTATGTGTACAGCAATGGATGTGTACATGTATGTGTATAGATATGCATATATATATATATATATATATATATATATATATATATATATATATATATAGCCATATAGAGAGAGAGGGAGAGACATAGTGACACGGGGTCATATGTACTGCAACAGGTGTGTGGTGACCAAGGCATGGACTGTAGACAAGTGTTGATACTGCAATGCCATTCCTCCTTTCCAAAACACTGTACCCATTAACTACCACATAGGTAGAGATCTACCTAACAGTGAAGGTGTGATAAGGGAACATGGGACACAGGTGGACAGTAGCCTCCACTTTGATGAAGACAGTGCCACACTACACCTGTAATCAGTCTGTGTGTTATGTGCCATGACAACAGGTTTGTCATCTATAGAAATATAGGGCAGTGTTCCCCTCTACCCATCACAATGCCCTGTGTGGTATGTACCTCACATGACAACTACACCAGGTGAAAAGGCCACAGACATACCTCCCAAAGGGTAATACTGGCCGCAAACAGATGCCCTATGCAGACCGACTCACAAAACCACATCTACACTATTGCATACTGTCCACACAGGGGTGACCTTTACTGGACATACAGAGGTATGACACCCATAGCTGGGTGACAACCACCATGGCACCATATCACAATCCCTCCGGGATACACGCTCTAGGGTCCTAAACCGTGTCAGCTCACTAAACAGCACATGCTGGAGGGATAGGTTCCCATCTCAGAGATATGTCATACACCGGAATAGACCACCTATCAATAGCAAACAAGGCTCCTCATTAGCAGTTGTCATAAATACCCCTGATGATTGTGTGGGAGATTGGTAATACACCCCAGGAAACACCTCTGTGGTTCTGGTTGGCAGGGGCAAGTGAAATCAAAGTACATGTGTGTCAAAGGCCAGGGTAGCATATGGCTAGGCTGCCATAGGCCCTAGGGCTAACAGCATATTACCTACCTATGACACTATGCACTCACACATGTATTCAATGCAATACCTGCTATGTGAGGTTGAATAAGTGTGACGCTGAATGTGTGCAAGGTCTGTAAAGGTGTGATAGCTTAGTGTGAAGTTGTATCTGACATGGTAGTGTCTATCCTAGCTGTGAGGACAGTAAATGATGTGTAATGTACTGTTAGGCAGACATAGTAGTACAGCATATGATGTGACGTAGTTCCTTGTTGACGAATGTGGTGTCTCATTGTAGGCTAAAGCAAGACATGTATGCTTAATGAGTGGTACTGCTGGTGAATCCAACTCCCATATGAACTGTAGTACTACCAGAAGCTGTAGGCCTTAACAGCACAGTATGGTGTGTGTTCACATTGCTTGGAAACACTGTCATCTGTGTTTCCTGTAGTCTGCACAGAGGACAAAACTCAGGCATAAGGGTGTGTAAGTAGTGGCACACAGTACTGTATGGTACACAGGTAATGCTCATCTGTGTTGGCATACAGTGGTGTGTTGTATGTTTGTCTGATGTGTGTGTAATCATGCCTGTACAATGGCTGCAATCATATGCATGCCACAGGGTATACGTGTGTATCCAGCAACATATATACTCTGTTACAGCAGTATGCCACCTATAGTAACAACTGTACACATCTGTTAGGCAGGGCTATGGCATCAATGACTAGGGTGGTTGACTGGTACTACTGTACCTGTACTTTACATCCATTGCAATGGATGACATCTCTGTTCGTGCATTGGTGTGATATACACCCCTGTCTTGAGGTTGTGCAATGTGTCACAAACAGTGTGTTGGGTACTGTTGTATAGTGGTGTGATATATAGAGTGTTCCAGGCACTGTTAGTTAGTTGTGGCCTGAGAACCAATAAGTGGTATTGAACGTGTGTAACCTCTGACACACAATAGGATGGTATATATGTCAGTAAAGTAATATCTGTGGTTAAAGGTGTAAAGTGTGCCACAGGACTCGCTCAAACATATTGTTCATATCCTTTTCAGCCAGATGGCCCAGCAATACAATCCATCATACACAGCGGATGAGGAAGAGGTGATACTACAAAGCCTATTGCAGCAGTACACGATGCTGTTCTCCAGAAGCAGCCAGCACCAGCAGGAGCGGACTGCACTGTGGCAGGAACATGTTCGTCGGGTAAATGACATAGGCATGCATAACCAGACGTATGAGCAAGTACGCCATCACTGCAGTTATTTAATTAGACATGTCCGGCGGCGTGTGTCTGATATCCAAAAACAACAGCATGCCACAGATGGTGGGGTGGCCATTCACCCCCCCCTCACCAGAGTGGAGGAGCTGCTCCTAAGCGTGGTGGCTCCTGGACAACAGCAACATCAACCTCTGACATGTGTTGTCATGGAGGCCGGAGCCACCCAGCACGTCCACCCGGAGCAAGCAGATAGCATGCCCTATCTGTAGAAGACAGTTAACTGTATTGTTAGATTATGTCTACGTGAGATGTGTACTGTGTGTTTAGCAGTTCTGCTGCCTAGTGTTGTGCATTACTGATATTTCGAATAATATCTCTACACCCGTGACTGTTGTTATACTGCAGTTTAGCATACCCACTGTAGCAATGCCACAGTTGTGGCCGCTGACTAACTCTCATATTCTCGTAGGTCCCTCTGGTGTGACAGCAGGGCAGCCGATCCATGCTGGTGAGTGTGTTATAACTGCACTGTTGGTAATGAAATATGCATGTCATAGGTGAGGTGTAGGCCATGTACACGTAACACACCTATGCATAATGCATGCCGTGCATATTTGCTATAAGATGTTGCACAGCTCAGTAATGTCAGTAGCTGCCTCACTGACATGCAATACACAGAGCATAAGACACAGTTGTGGCAACCCCGTACTGCACATTGGATAGGCATAGTTGCAACACCTGTACACAACATAACACGTTTATCATACGCAGTATGCAAAGACATGCTACATATGGCGTAACCACACACCCGCTGTAAGATCACACCTCAGTATCCCACATGTCATCCACACACACATGATGTACCTTAGGGGTAGAGGCCTATCATGGGGCTGTGCAACACTCTTCAACACATAACACAGTCATGTTAGGCAATGCTCCCTATTGGGCACCTCATACACCCATGTACAAAGTGGCTGTGTAATAGTGAACATAGCCACGGCACTGCAGGTCAGATACAGCATGCTAGGCTGTGGTCTGTCACACAGTAGTAGCCATGAGTGACCACAAGATGCATGATGATGATGGCACATGGTAGTACACCCCATCCAGTTACAGTGACCACAGTACTACACATAGCGGTCTTTGCTTTGCACCTCATTGTTGTGTGTGTGAAAACATATGCACCTATACACAATATGCATAGCATGTTGTGTGTGCGCTTACATATGCTAGTATACACAATATGCACAGCTGTTGCCATCTGTACAAAGAATCACATATATGTCTTGGAATGCTATTGGGTGTATAGGTCACATGACACACATTGGGTATGTGTGGTGTTTAATGTTGCAGTCGTGTAGCATGCCATGTTATGGCTGGCACCGACATATCTGCAATATGTCCCACACTCACCATAACCACTGTACAATGGCCATGTTGAGCATTGGGATTCCTTCACGTCTACATGCACCACTCATCCCATGTCTGTCCATTGCATGCATGTGCTACACCTGTGCCCACTATTATTCGCTATGGACACAGACACTGTAAACAGACATGGCAATCTATATGTCACACAGATAACACATGCAGCCATGGTATGTATACCATTGAGTGATGGTGCACAGGACATTGCAGAGCAGATAATACTTGCACAGCAATGTTGTGTCCATGTACACATTGTGTTCCAGGGTGTAGTCAATCACTGAACAACTACACACATGCATCACAGCCATGTGTAATGTCATTAAATAGGGCCGTCAACACTTGCACTGCATGGTCTTGAGCAACACATATTCTGCATGCTGACACATGTGAGGTGGCTGTTTGTCCTGTGATACTGTCACCCACCTTCACCCACTATTGTGTATGTGTTGGATTGCTGGTGTGTGTGTATGTGCTGTGATGAATAGTGTATTTGTGTTCATGTGTGCATGTGCTCATGTGCATGTGTGCATGTGTGCGCATGTATGCATGTGCGCATGTGCACATGTGTGCATGTGTGCTAACATCATGTACACATTGTGAAGTGTGTTTCCTGTCTTCCTTCCACAGGTGCTGAGTTACGGGTGTCTGAATGCAGCAGGGAACCTGATGTCACTGCCACTAATAGTGGAGATGATGAGACATGTTTTGTGATACAGGAAGGTCTGTCAGGGTCTGTCGTTGGTCCACCAATCGACAGTACACAGCGTTCAACCCCATCTATGCGCAAATTCATACTGCCAATACATCCCTCATCACCAATGGCCTTAGCTGAGGGACAACATACAGTCGGCATTGACCAGGAGAGTGTGGTACCCATGGCACATGCATCCCCTCACAGCAGCCATAGCCAGATTACTGGAATGGTACCACATAGGCGGATGTCCAGGGGTTCTCAGGGGAGCACCACTGGACGTATTGCCCCTGGCAGACATGCCCCCAGAGGTATTACAACCTCCAGTATGTTCCGGGCTGTAATGCATGCACAGGCACATATGGAACGGTGCACCTGACAGGGACTAAGGGCGCAGAGGGCCCATTACACTGCTATCAATGACAGCATCTGTGACCTTGCCGGTGCCATCCGAAATTACACCGAGGTCATTGATAGCCGTTGGACGGAGACATTAGATGTCCTCCACAATGTGTTAGCCATGAGCCAGGACCATGCGGGACGGATGGGAAGCCCATGCGGATGCATGCCACCAACAGCATCAGCTGGCAGTAGTTGCGGACGGACCACGGATCACAGCCGCTCCCGTAGTGGCAGTACCAGCCCCAGTAATGCTGGGGCTGGCCTGTCCATTGACCATCATACTAAACCACGTGCACGTGGCACTGGCCAGTCCCAGCAGGGACATGGGTCCAGTCATCATACCTCTGCCTCTGATGATAGCACCCAGTCAGGGTTGGTACCTGATACTGCCCGTAGCACCCCTGCCAGGCACAGGTACCGTGTCCATAGCCAGAGACAGTGATCTGTACGGCCTAGCAGGTACAGTCTACCACCCGTATATGGCAGCCACATGGTGGAGTTGTGTGCATGCAGACACACACATTAACCAAACAACTAGGGCTCACACATACACACACACACATTACATCAACATTGGCCCATGCTGTACTGTTGTCCCTCACACACACACACACACACACACACACACACACACACACACACACACACACACACAAACACACGCACACAGACATGTCGATTGGATGGGTCAGTGTCGGGCTCTGGCAAACCAGCAACACATCCTGTGCATATGATGACATCTGTGCCACCTCCTGTCATCTGTCACATTGATGCAGGAATAGGCTAACATGGTTCTGATGCACAGGGTGACATTATAGCAGTGTAGAAATAGTAGCAAGTTGCCAACAGGAAAGTGTACTGATATCCTTGTAGGTATATCTGAGCAGGCATTATGCATCACAACTCTGATAGTCATTGTAGCATTGTTTATACCAGTGTTAGGTCTGAGTATGTATTGTCCACCCATGTGCCACTTGGCTGAAGTGTACAGTGTTGCCAGCATGTGTTAGTGAGTGGACAGTATGTGTGTGATGTGTGCATTACAAATTAGCAGGTGTACATCTGTGAACATGGTGTGTGCGTACTGTCTGCATATACGTGCATAGTGGACACTTGGGATGTGAGACACACCCGGTTGTACACATTGTTAACATCTCATGGTATCTTTCGATGGCCAGTATACATTCTACTACAGATATGTACTAACATGGGTACACGTGTGTGTATGACATGGGTTGACACTATGCTGTGGGTGATACTGTTGATATCTGTCAATGATCTGCAGTCTGGTAGTATACACCACCTCAACAGCATGACTATAACCAATCATTAGATGATGTCCTGACAAATGACACACAGTTGTAGGGAACTCAGTAATAGTTGGATCCTTCCGGTACTATACTATAACACTAACCAGTGGTATTGACCGCCACACGTTCCTGGGACCACACCTGTGTGGCATATAGCCCTCTTAGGTACATGCAAACACATTAGGGATATGTCCATCCACATCTGGAAATGCATGCATTGGCCTACACTGCATTCCCTGGATGGGACACATATCCTACACAAGGGTATCATACAGACAGATACCTGTTGTCCAATACATGCTGTATAGTCGTAAGCTGACTGTGGCATAGTCACCCACATTTACTAGACATACTATCCCGACAGTACCACATAGGTGGTAACCCTCAACATGTATGTTGGGTACCAATGTGTACAGACAGACACGTGTTATATCATCTGTCCCTTGGTATCCACATATCCATAGGTATTGTGGGGTCCATCGGTGTTTCACATAACACATTAGGGGCCTGCATGCATATCCACAGGGCTGTTGTACACCTATAATGACTGTCCATTACTGCCAGTCATTGTTGTGTATGAACATGTGTGACATATACCCCAGGGAATTACCCTCACTCACAGCACTCTATAGTATGTGTCATCGGTGTGTGTGGCACAGATGACTTTGGCCACGGATCACTACAGTGGCTGGGCTTGTCGCATACATACATATGTGACCTATGATCTGAGAAGCAGCGGCACAATCTGTCGAAGGAAACAAATGTATTCAGGTAGTATGCAGGCTTCACACCTATGTACTAATTGAGGTCACATGTACACATATTCATTTGCCACGCAGATACCCGATGTGTGCAATGCACATACTGTTTTAATCATATGTCATACCGTAGTAAAAGCAAAACTCACACTGCATTGACCACCTGTGGCACACACACAAACACTCAGCGTTTGCAGGATTCAACCCCCTACCTAACTACGTTATGATACTAGAGAGATACGCATTAACACTGCACACTAAATGCTTTACTGGGTGGTTCCTGTTCACCTGATATATTTGTAGGATGGTGACATCATCAGACATTCCAAAGAGGGATACGCATTAACACGGCATGCTAAATGCTTTACTGGGTGGTTTCTGTTCATCTGATATATTTGTAGGATGCTGACATCATCAGACATTCCAAAGAGGGATGTGCCTCTTTTAATGTGTTTTCCCAGTCTCCAAAAAGGCTACTCCTCTCAAAGGAAATCACACACACACACACACAAACTGTCAGCGCTTGCAGGATTCAAACCCCTATCTAACTATGTTATGATACTAGAAAGATACTCATTAACACAGCGTGCTATATGCTTTACTGGGTGGTGTCTGTTCACCTGATATGTTTGTAGGATGCTGACATCTTCAGACATTCCAAAGAGGGATGTGCCTCTTTTAATGTGTTTTCCCAGTCTCCAAAAAGGCTACTCCTCTCAAAGGAAATCACACACATACACATACACACACACACACACACCTTACACATACTGTCAGCGCTTGCAGGATTCAAACCCCTACCTAACTATGTTATGAGACTAGAGATATGCATTAACACAGCACACTATATGCTTTACTGGGTGGTATCTGTTCACCTGATATGTTTGTAGGATGCTGACATCATCAAACATTCCAAAGAGGAATGTGCATCTTTTAATGTGTTTTCCCAGTCTCCAAAAAGGCTACTCCTCTCAAAGGAAATCACACACATACACACACACACACACACACACACACACACACACACACACACACACACACTAACAGCGCTTGCAGGATTCAAACCCCTACCTAACTATGTTATGATACTAGAGAGATACGCATTAACACAGTATGCTGTATGCTTTACTGGGTGGTGTCTGTTCACCTGATATATTTGTAGGATGCTGACATCATCAGACATTCCAAAGAGGGATGTGCCTCATTTAATGTGTTTTCCCAGTCTCCAAAAAGGCTACTTCTCTCAAAGGAAATCACACACTAACACACACTGTCAGTGCTTGCAGGATTCAAACCCCTCCCTAACTATGTTATGATATTAGAGAGATACGCATTAACACAGCGCGCTATATGCTTTACTGGGTGGTGTCTGTTCACCTGATATGTTTGTAGGATGCTGACATCATCAGACATTCCAAAGAGGAATGTGCCTCTTTTAATGTGTTTTCTCAGTCTCCAAAAAGGCTACTCCTCTCAAAGGAAATCACACACATACACCCCCCCCCCCCACACACACACACACACTGTCAGGGGTAATGAACGAAACTGGAACCACAACACCAACAATATTGAGGGAAGGAGGGAGAACAACAATCACAGGGGAAGAAGGAGCGGGAATGGGATACAGTACTAGTATTACTGGGATGGACCACCCTGATCACCCTCCCCATTCACTGATACCAGCATCTGATAGCACTGACTGCAGGTCTCCAGCAGGGGTAAGTGACATCTTTAACCTCACCACACGTGTTTTCTCGGAAAGCCATCATAAGGTACTGAAGAAAGGCTTTTCTTTCATCCCAGCGCAGAGAGCCAACACGGCGGATGTTATCCTGGACCTCAAGTGCTACCTGAGAAAGTTACAACTAAAATTAGATATACAACAATATGAAGAGGAAGAAGATGAGGAAAGCTCTGAAGATAACAACAGACCCCTTACCATGAAGTGCCTGTACACTCCTGCACTCTCCAACACACTGAGCCTCTTTGCGAGTACCTGTGAAAGGGATATCAGGAAACTCCTTTCTGATAAGCCCTCGGCAAAGTGGCACAACCTGAACAGGGAAGAAAGACAGGCTTGGAAGGAACTGAGTCAGGACAAATCCCTACGGATCATGAAGGCTGACAAGGGATCCGGGATAGTAGTGATGGAGCAGGAGAGATATATCCAAACACTTGAAGCATCCCTCATGAATAACCAGTTCTACAAAAAGGTCAACATCAACCAGGTACAACAAAACTTTAAACAAATTGACAACCTACTGTTGGAACTGTACCTCAGGGATGAGATCTCTCAAGATGAAAAAGACTTCATGCAGGTCATGACACCCAGCCTTGGAAAATTTTTTGAATTCCCCAAGGTTCACAAGAACCCTGAAAATCCACCTTTCCGCCATGTGGTATCAAATCGAAGGACAAAAACAGAAAAGATTTCACAATACGTGGACCACATCCTTAACCCCATTGTACAGAACAGCAAATACTACACCAAGGACTCCTGGGCTTTTCTAAATGACATCTTCAAACTAAGGCTGGATGGAGGGGAATATTTACTGGTCACCCTAGATGTAGAAGCACTCTACACAAACATCCCCCATGCCAAAGGACTGACCCTCACCAGACAGTACCTGAACAGGCACTCCAACCTAAGCGGGACTAAGATTAATACTGTATGCAGGTTA
The DNA here is from genome assembly GCF_019279795.1 of Protopterus annectens. NCBI lineage: Eukaryota > Metazoa > Chordata > Ceratodontiformes > Protopteridae > Protopterus > Protopterus annectens. The sequence goes on along the minus strand of NC_056744.1, from coordinate 1,457,571,176 downwards.
ACAGAAGCAGTATTAAGAAATAACTTCTTTCAATTCAACGGGAAGATTTACCACCAACAGAAAGGGTAGCCATGGGGTCCAAAATGGCCCCAGCATATGCAAACTTAGTCCTCAGTGCCTGGGAAATGGATAAGGTTGAATCACTGCCCGGGTTCAACAACACCATAATGTACAGGCGTTATATTGATGACGTCTTTTTTGTCTGGAAGGGGGACAGACTTTCTCTGAGCAATTTTCTGGAAACCCTTTTCCAGAGTCTGGACTTCCTGACCCTCACAGTAGGACATATCGGAACCACCACTGAATTCCTGGATATCCGCCTCACTATAGACCCGGAAAGTGGACAGTTTGACTCCAACATCTACCGCAAGCCCACTTTCCGGAATAACTATCTAGAGTTCAGCAGCCAGCATCCCCATTTCATGAAAAAGAATATTGTAAAAGGACAATTCATCCGGTTATCCAGACTCATTTTTAGGGACGAGGTTTTCATCAAGGAAGGTTTTTACCTCAGAAACTTGTTCCTAGAAAGAAAATACCCAGAGTATCTAGTGGACAACCTGTTCCAGGAGACCATACAGAACAGACACTCCAGGTACCCACCAATCCTGGAAAAGGGATTCACAGCAAGGGCACAGAATGGACCGAACAAAAAGGACTGGGTGTCAAGTTTCCCCCTTCCAATTTCCACCGATATGTTTGGAATCAGAGGGGTCCTCACCAACAATTGGGACATCTTGGGAGGAGAAAAAGGTCTGACAAAGCTACTTGGGACATCCCCAAACTTCTGTTTCAAATGAACCTCTTCTTTTGGTGGTGCGTTCGAGAGGAATAAAAGCCCATCCCCACAGAGCGAAGTATCGACAGAACCTGGAATGTCTGACTGCGGCAAGTGTGTTGCCTGTGTACACATACGAAAAACAACAACGTCACCTTTCCACACTGCAACAGAACTGTCAGTCTACATGACCACTATGACTGCAACACAAAAAATGTAGTCTACTGTGGTTTCTCACGAACACTGTGGGAATTTCTATATTGGCAAAACGAACAGGAAGCTGAGTAGCCATATTAAAGAACACACTGCAGCAATACACAAACAGGACAGTTTGAATGCCTTGGCTAAACACAGTGCTATTTGCCCAAACTTCACAGGATTCAAATTCACAGTGCTGGAAAAAATAACAGAATTTGTAGGGGACATGGACACATTCCTGCAAGTCCGGGAATTAAAATGGCAGATAGAACTGAGAGCTGATGTCTATCCAGGTCTCAACGAGACACTGAACATTAAATGTGCACTTAAATGGTATAGAGATTGAAATGCGATAGGGTTTGAAGAACTGTGCAAGAGGGTTTGAAGAATTGTGCAAGTAGATTTAATGTGTTAATGGATTTACAACTGTGCAAGTGAATATAATGGGTTTCCTCTCTCTCTCTCTCTAACCTTTGACTGCCCCATATCCCCTACACACATGCTCCCAATCACCGGGCTAGCCCCCACTGACTGCACCAACTATACCCCCGGTCTCACTATTTCACGCAGCCATTCAAGGGGTGATACCAACCAAACCAGCCCACAGCTGGTACCATCCGCACTGACAGTCTTCTGGGACACTCTGTCATTCATATGCTTCTTGAAATGGGTGGCCCCCTACCAGCCCCCCCTCAAGTCCACACCGCATTACTCCCACTCCCCCATCAGGTGGCATACCCACACATTTCTCTACACACACACCGATACCAAAGCATAGTAGGACTCTCTACCTGACTCCTCCACCTTCCTCCGTTCCCTTCTTTACAAAGGCAAAGAGGCAAAGACTCATAAGTTACGTGTTTATATTAGAATCATCACAGCATGACTGTCATCCTTCCCGTTTCCCCCCCAAAAATGTATTTATTTTATTTATTTATTTTTTTCCCCCCACACATTCCCTTTTTGCACACAATCCCTTTTTACACACAGTCCCTTTTTTGCACACAGTCCCCTTTTTTTGCACACGATCCCTTTTTGCACACAATCCCTTTTAGTATGCACACGGCACCACAAGGCTATTACTGTCTGACTAATTTACCTTATGTAACTGCAATTGTAATGTTAATGAAAATGCACACAACACCCTGCTTGTTCACACTTTACTATTGGAAAGGAACTGTTGTTAATTTAAATGGCCTGCTAGAACTAATGTATATAAAGGAAGTGAAAATGGTTGCTCATACTTATGAAACATGTCTTTCTGAAGAAGTCTTGATAATAAATAAGACGAAAGCGCTAAAGTTCTACAAGAGTTGTTTGTGTGATTTACTATTTTTTGAATGCTTTTATTGTCACGAAGTTCATTTCTTAGTTAAAATATATATATATATATATATATATATATATATATATATATATATATATATATATATATATATATAAATAGTACTAGCCTTAGTTCTATTGCTATAGTGGTTAGTTGTTGTTATTATTATTTTTATTGTGTGTTTTATACAACGGTGTCTAAAGAACCTAAGGAAATTAGACTTTCTGGGTTCAGAAAATGTGCAAAGTGTAACCAGAAAATGTCTCTTACTGATGGTCACACTATTTGTGTATACTGCCTTGGGGCAGTTCATTTACAGGAATCCTGCACCATTTGTCACTCATTCAGCCATAGAGTGCTGCTTGAGAGGAAAAACAAACTGATCAGAGGTTTACAGAAGCCCCCCCCCCCCTTCTGTGAAGCTCTTGAAGAAGGTCAGGGCACTTCTAAATCGACCAAATCTCCTTCTTCTAAGTCCAAGAAGTCGGGAAAGAGGTCATCTCCTTCTGGTCAATCGGAGACAGTTGGAAAATTGGCAAAAGTGGCATCTCAGTAACCGAAGGCTGCTGAGCCAGAAAAATCTCCTTCATCGGCTCTTTCTGTGTCAGTGGCGATGGAGTTTCAGTTACGGAGCCGGTCCCCGGAATTGGATACGGTTTCTCTGACCTTGAGATCTCCTTTGCTGCAATCAGCTTGATTTCCTGCTCCCTCCTCTCCGTCCTCCAGGAGCCTTTCTGATGCTGATGTGGATTGTGTGGTGCGGAGGCTTTTAAGGACAACAGCGCTTGCCAAACTGCTGTCAGCTGCAAGCCAGAGGGATTTGTAACTGACCAAGATCAGTTCATCCTCTGAACCGACGTGGGACCTCAGAGCCAGAATATTTGGAACCAATTGTAGTGGAACTGTCAGTGCTGAGTCCTATCCCAGTATCTTCAGGCCCGATTTCTGCTCCAACATCCTCGGTTCCGTCTGAACCTGAGGAGTCTAGGAGCTGATGCACTCTGGTCGGGTCTGAGCAGGAGAGTCAGGTCTGACACTTGTCGGATCCGAAATTGCCTCTCGGGGCTTCAATGCAGGTGAGCTCGGCTCCTACATTGGCCTTGGAGCCAACCTTCTTGGTTCCAGGGATGCCTTCTGGCTCTTCATAGCAGGAGGTTTCCTCGGATCAGGAGCAGGGAGCTTTTGAGATGATGAGCAGAGTGCTGTCTCCACAGACAGGTCCACTCTTATGTCCTGACAGTCTTCCCCCAAAGGCACTGGTGTCTGTGTCAGTGGCACTGCATCCGCAGACACGTGGAGACCCCAGGCCTCAAGATGCCCCATTGGGTGAACCCCTGTTTTCCGAAACCTCTCCAGAATATCCTTCTGAAGAGGTCCCTGGTAAGAGACTTTGCAAGAGGAATCATTTAGCCTCCCCAGAGGAGTCCATCACTTCTGATACAGCCCTTGATGAGTCAGAAGGCTCCCCACAGTCACCATCTGAGGATGCCTCCTTTGCAGACATCCTGAAGAGTCTTAAACAGAGAGGCGGCTGGAAGTCCATCAACCCATCTGAGGAGTCCATACCTGAAGGCCTTTGAGTCTCACCCTTCCACCACTTGGGTGTCTCCACCTTTCAACGAGCTCATGGGATTAGTTAGTCGAAAGGCGTGAGAGTCTCCAGACTCAGTGGAACCTGTTCCTCGGAGGCCAGACAAATTTATTACTGCACCTTCAGACAAGGATTTTCTTACCAAGGGTGTCCCAGTAGATGCTATAGTGGTGGTGGTGGTAGCCTCCAAAATGGAACTTTCAGAGACATCCTCGTCTGTCTATCCACCAAACAAGGAGACTCGTACGATGGACAGATATGGAAAGAGCATGTTCTCTGCAGAGACTATTGCACTCAGATCGCTGAATTATCTGACTCACTTTACTAGGTTATGGAGAGATCTGAAAGAGCTATGAGATACTCTCCAAGGTTCAGTAGCTGCAGGGGTATCAGACAAGGTTTCCTCTTAGCTCTCTACCTTAAACTCTGTGGTTAACTCCTCTATGAGGCTCATTTTTTATGCAGCAGGTGGAGTGAGTAGAGCAGTGGGTACAGGAATTTCCCTAAGGAGACATTCCTGGATGTGCTTGCGTGACTTTGCATAGCTCTTTAAATCTTCTTTTGTTAATGCCCCTTTTGATGCCTCATCCTAGTTCGGGCCAAAAGTCAAAGACACACTAACCAGGTGTGAGCAAGAAGGAAAAACTGTCTCTGCCATAGGATTCCATTTTTCCCTACCTTCTAGACCTTACCCAAAAGGTCAAAAGGGAGGAAAAATGTGGTTCCGAAAATCCCAGAGAGATTTTCAGGACACACATGGTGATTCTTCTCCCAGGGGCACAGAGGGGGAAGCAGTAATGGAAGACACCAACCACATGGCAGAGGGGGGTCCACAAAATCAGGGTGAAAGGGAATCATTGCATGGTAAGCCTTTTCAGCGCTCTTGAAAGGAGGCCTGTCTGGCCATCTCTGGAGGCAGTTGGGGGTCACTTATCTTTGTACCTAGAAGCCTGGCTAGAAGTAACAAGTGGGTACAAAGCATCGTATCCAGAGGCTACTCTAGACCCTTTTCCTTCCCCATCCCAAACATTAAAAAAATCCCAGACGTTCCACTTAGTCAAAGGGAACAGGCAACTCTAGAAATTCAAAAGTTGCTAGACGAGAGAGTCATCTAAACAGTCCCCGCAGACCAAATAGGATCCAGAACTTACTCAAGGTTCTTTTTAGTTCCAAAGAAAACAGCGGACTGGAGACCCATACTGGATCTCAGCAGATTAAACAAATCTGTAAGAAAAACAAAGTTCCGGATGGTAACACTGCAGTCAATACTCCCTTTTCTGGGAAAAGATGATTCGATGTGCTGTATAGACCTCCAGGATGTGTACTACCACATAAAAATGAACAGGCCTTCCAGGAGTCATCTGCAATTTTGGCTGGGAGCATGTCACTACCAGTTTCGAGCTCTGCCCTTTGGTCTCACTACAGCCCCCAGAGTGTTCACCAAGTGTATGGCAGTGATTACAGCTCACTTAAGACGTCTAGGGTTCCGAGTGTTTCCATATCTACACGACTGGCTCCTAACCTTCACCACCAAGCATCTACTAATAAAAGCAAGAGACATCATATTACAGCTCTGCTGTCACCTAGGAATCACAATAAATTATAAAAAATCTGCCTTATTGCCATCTCAGCGTATTGTTTGTATTGGAGCTGATCCAGATACAACAAAAATAAGGGCAAAACTTCCTCCCAAAAGAATTCAAGTCCTAGGACATCAGGTTGTACACCTTCTTTCCAGGAAAAAAGTACAAGCAAGAACAGTCCTGAAAGTCTTGGGGACCATGGCAGCAGCAATAAACTTAGTTCCATTAGCACACCTGCATATGATAATTCTGCAGTGGCTACTATTCACTCAGTGGTCCTCGCAGGAGATACCCATGTCCCACTAAATTTTGATAATGGAATTTTGCAGGAAAGACCTTCACTGGTGGCTTCACTCTGCTCATGTGACAATAGGTCGACCCTTTGTTCTTCCACAGCCATTAGCCACAGTAACCACGGATGCTTCTCAGATAGGGTAGGGGGGGCATTATCTGGGAAGGACAGTCCCAGGCATTTGGCTGAATCAGGAGGCCCATTTGCACATCAGTGTCCTAGAGATAAGAGCAGTGCTTTTAGCACTGCAAGCATTTCAGGACTCTCTTCTGCTGGGAACTATTGCATTACAGACAGATAACATGTCAGTTGTTTGGTACATAAACAAACAAGGAGGAAACAGGTACTACCCCCATTGTTGAGAGGCCCTGAGAGTATGGCAGTGGATGACCTCCTCCCAGTGCTTTCTGATAGCAGCACACATCCCGGGTAAATCCAACATGATAGCAGACAAACTCAGCAGAGTGATCCTGATGCCTCACAAGTGGTCCCTAAAACAAGAAGTGGCAGAGATGATTTTCCACAAATGGGGCCAGCCTTGCTGCATCTTTTTTTTTTCACATCCATGAATGCCAAATGCAGCTATTTTGCCCTAATCCCCCTTCTGGGGGAGTCACCAAGGGATGCACTTGTACACGATTGGCTCTCAGGTCTGCTCTACGCCTTCCCCCCTTTTCCGTTGATACCCAAAGTTCTTCAGAAAGCCAGCTATTTGGGAAGGAATTTAATATTGTCGCACCATACTGGCCTCATCAAATCTGGTTCCCCTTCCTTTGGCCTCATCTCCAAGAGGAGCCATGGATTTTGGACCCAGTTCTGGACCTTCCGACTCATGTGTCATGGATGCTCCATCCCTCTCTTCAAATCCTCAAACTGACAGCATGGCTGCTCCAATTCCAAACATAGCCAGGCTCCCTAACCTTTCCCTGTCAGTGAAACATGTCTTGCTGTTATCTCATAAGGCTTCTACGAAGAAATTATACATGAGCAAATGGAAAATATTTTCTTCCTGGGCCTTAAATAACTGCATTGATCCCTTTTCTGCCCCTATAGCTTCCATTCTTGAATTTTTGACAAAGCTATTTATTGAAGGTGCAGCTGCAGCTACTATTCGAGTTCAGTTAGCAGCAATATCTAATTTTCATACAAGTGAATCGGGGCCAAATCTGATGTCCCACAAAGTATGCAAAGCTTTTCTTAAGGGCACTATTTTATTAAGACCACTCCAGCACCATGGGATCTAAACTTTGTCTTGTCCCATTTGATTCTTCCCCCTTTTGAACCTGCATCATCCTGTGATCTAACGTTTTTGACATGGAAGACAATTCTCTTGATAGCCATTACTTCTGCTAGAAGAGTTTCAGAGCTACAAGCATTATCTATAAAGTCCCCCTACATGCTTTTCCACATAGACAGAGTATCTATTCAAACTAACCCATCCTTTCTACCCAAAATATGCTCAGAATCTAATTTGAACCAATCCATAGAACTACCAGTCTTTTTCCACCATCTGTGGCAGCAAGGCAAAATATATGCTACACCAACTAAATGTATATAGACAATTACGTTTCTAACTACATAGGGCAAAGGACTTCAGAAAATCTGACCAATTATTTGTATCATTTTCAGACTCTAAGAAAGGTGCTCCTGTATCTAAAGTCACACTTTTGAAATAGCTGTCTGATTGTATTACCATTACCTACAAATATCAGAACAAATACCTCACTTATAAAGTCAAAGGCCATTCTACAAGAGCCATAGCAACCTATTCTGCCTTTCGAGCTAGACTACCAATCAACACCATTTGTGATGCAGCAACATGGGTAAGGCCTCATATCTTTACCACTCATTACAAAGTGGATTTGGCCTTCAGGAAGAGGGCCTCTTTTGGGTCCACTGTTTTGAAGAATATTCTCCTGTGAGCCACCCAAGAAATATGGTGCTAGGGACGCTGTCCCAACCAGTGAAGAATGAAGGTGAGACAGGACATCATCACATAAAGAATTTATGTACTCGCCATAATGTTCCATGTGTGTTGTCCATCTCACCTTCATTTTTATATCCCGCCCTCATTTCCCCCAGCCTTCGGCTCCTGGAGGACTGAACGGTTACATTTGGCAAGTAATGTTCTCTGACCTCCTTCATTGTTCTATCCTCAGCTCTGACTCGCCCATCTTCTATAGCTCGAGAGCTGTTTACTGGCTCGAGGCTACCCCTTATCCCAGAATGCCCATTGTCAGCTACCTAGATCTCGTTTGCCACTTCAGCTGCGAGGTTGCTGCATTACTGGCTCAGGCTTAGTATAGATTTTTCTATTATTATATTTGTTGTTTATTGTTAAAAATGTTGTCAAGTTTTTGTCTATATATTACTTTTATCGCTTCTTGTGTGTTGTAGCTTTGTTGGCCGTCTCTCCATAACTCGCAGGCCTTCTATCTCCCCTGAACTCGTTTAAATTAGAGAGTTCTCCCCCCCCCCTTAGGACAGCTGTTTAAATTAGAGGCTCTCCTTCTGTCCTTTAACTGTAAAAAAAAAAAAAAAAAAGACTATTTGTTTCTTAGTTTTGTAGTATAGCTTTTTCTTATTGTTGTTGTGGTTGTTGTTAGTAAAAATGTCTAAAGATACCAAAGTATCTGGCTTCAAAAAGTGTGACTCATGCTGTCAGAAAATGTCTCTGACAGATGGGCACACTAGTTGTGTGTATTGTTTGGGTGCTGTTCACCTGCAGGACTTATGTTCTATATGTCACGCTTTTAGTCCAAGGGTCCTGCAGGAGCTTAAAAACAAATTAATCCTTCGGGGATTATTGAAGCTTCAGGATTCTCCGGCTAAAAGTACTCAGCCAGCGAAATCCCCTAAGTCTGTCAAGCCATCAGCTCCACCTTTGGAGTTGACTCCTTTACTTGACCTACCAAGTATGTCGGTACTGCTGGCACTGACAAGACAACTCCTCCGTCGGCTCCAAGTGCTATTTCGGAGCTGTCTCGGAGCCATAAGAAACTGAGGTCTCCGTCCTTGGAGTCCATCCACTCAGCACCTCAGTCACCTTTGTTACAGAGTGAACGTAGCCATCATTCTTCCCACTCCTCTCGATCCTCTAGATTATCAGATCATGATGTGGAGAGAGTAGTAAGTAGGTTGCTTAAGTCACAAGCACTGGCAAAAATTCTGTCCAGCCTATCTCATCAGGTATCAACTCCAACCGCCTCTATTTCTGTTGCTCCTCCGACTACATTTAGCTCGGAGCCAGAGACCATGGATCCTCAGGTAGTAGAACCGTCAGCACCTATCATTTTCTCTCCTTTGGTTCTGACGTCGGCTCCGATTACCTCGATTATACCTTCCATCAAGGGATTTGGGCGCCGAGGCCCTCTCGTCGGCTCCGAGAGGGGGAGTGACATCGGACCCTTGTCCAACCTCATTCTCCCCCTCGTAGCTTCAGCGCAGGTGAGCTCGGCTCCAACATTGGTCTCAGAGCTGTCACCTTCAACAAGGAGAAAGACTCCTGTTTCTTTGGAGCCGGAGCTTTCTCTGCCTAGAGGTCGGGATGCCTTCGAGGTCATGTGGAGTGTGCTGTCCCCCGAAACAACTCCACTGCCAGCTCCATCGGCTCCTCCCCCAGTGGTGTCTGTTCCAACTTCTACTCCTCCTCCAGACCCCAAGTGTAGGGAACCTATGCCCCAGGACACCCCATTGGGTGATCCCTCTTCTTCCGAAGCCTCCCCTGATCACTCGGAAGAGCCTCCCTGGATGAAGAAGTGCAAGAGGAAGCACATAGACTCCCCTGAGTCTGTCACTTCAGATACAGACATGGATGAATCAGAAGGGTCCTCAAGGTCCCCCTCTGAAGATGTTTCCTTTTCGGACATCCTTGAAATGCTTAGACAGAGGAGGGACTGGACTTCTCTAGCCCCTACCAAGGATGAGTCTGTATACGTGGATGCAGTTGGTTCCCAACCTTCCCCCTCTTGGGTATCTCCTCCTTTCGATCCACTCAAGTCTGTAGTGGCTCGAAAGGCTTTGTCAGCTCCAGATTCTGTGGAACCTACTCCGAGGAGACCAAACAAATTTATTACAGCCCCCCAGGACAAACAATTCCCCTCCAAAGGTGTTCCCATTGATGCCATGGTGGTAGCAACAGCCACCAAGAAAGAGTTAGCAGAAACCTCTTCATCTGTTCATCCTCCGAGCAAAGAGTCTCGGACGATGGACAGATATGGAAAGCGAATGTTTGCTTCAGCAACCTTTTCAATGCGGTCCCTGAACTATCTATGCCATTTTACATGTCTTCAAAGGGATTGCCTGAAAGAGCTTGGAGATACCCTTCAAGATCCTACAGCTGAGGGAGCACCAGCCAAAGTAGCTTCTCAGCTTGTGACTCTTAATTCCATAGTCAACCCCTCCATGAGGCTGATTTCCTATGCAGCCGATGGAGCGAGCCGAGCCGCAGGGACAGGTGTGGCTCTCAGGAGACATACTTGGATGCAGCTGTGTCAGTTTGCGGAACCCTTTCGTGTGTCCTTCACCAATACTCCCTTTGATGGCTCCTTTCTCTTTGGGTCTCAGGTGAAAGACACGTGACCAGGTGTGAGCAGGAAGGCAAGACTCTCTCTGCCATGGGAGTCCATTTTTCCACTCCTTCCCAACCTTATCCCATGGGTCAGAAGAGCGGAAAGATGTGGTTCCGAAAATCCTGGGGACCCTTGCCTGACACACGTGGTGATTTTTCCCCCAGGGGCAGAGGGGGAAACAACAATAACAGACGCCCTCGTGGCAGAGGGGGACCACAAAACCATGTTGACAAAGAAACCTTCTCTGCCAAGCCCTTCCAGCATCCCTTAAGGGTTGCCTGACTGCTCACCTCTGGAGGCAGTCGGGGGAAGACTTTCACTGTAACCAAAAGCCTGGCAAAATATAACAAGAGACAGATGGGTGCTATCCATCATATCCGGAGGTTACAAAATTCCCTTCCATCAATCCCACATAGAATCAAAAAAGCCCATCCCAGATGTCCCACCCAATCTAAGGGATCAAGCAGACACAGAAGTTTCAAGACTGCTAGAAAAAAGAGCCATTCAAGAAGTCCCCGCAGACCAACTAGTATCCGGAACTTACTCAATATTCTTTTTAGTACCAAAAAAGACAGGGGACTGGAGACAAATACTGGATCTGAGCAGATTGAACAAATCTGTACAAAAAGAAAAGTTCTGGATGGTGACACTGCAGTCCATTTTCCCCTTTCTGGGTCAGGACAATTAGATGTGCTTGATAGATCTTCAGGACGCATACTACCCTGTCAAGATGGAAAGACGCTCCAGGAGATTTCTTCGCTTCCGGGTAGGGGCCAGTCATTACCAGTTCAGAGCTCTGCCCTTTGGTCTCACCTCAGCCCCCAGGGTGTTCACCAAGTGTATGGCAGTAGTCACGGCTCACCTGAGGCATCAAGGATTCCAGGTGTTTCCCTATCTAGATGACTGGCTCCTGAGTGCTACCACCAGGTGTCAACTCTTAGAGGCATGGGATTATACAATCACATCATGCACTCAACTAGGCATTACAGTAAATTTCGAAAAATCTGCCTTGTTGCCCTTTCAGTCTATCACATACATAGGGGCAGAATTAAACACAAAAGAAATGTTTGCAAGATTACCACAGGAAAGAGTTTCCACTATTCTTCAACAAGTGTTAATTCTAATGCAGAGCAAAAGGGTTCAAGTCAGACATGTCCTCCAAGCTCTAGGTTCCATGGCAGCTGCCATTCTTCTTGTCCCATTAACACATTTCCACATGAGAATCCTTCAGTGGCTTCTTTTCACGCAGTGGTCTTTCCAGGAACTACCCATGTCTCACATGATCCTGATCACAGAAACATGCAAAAGGCACCTTTCTTGGTGGATGGTCTCCCCACTAGTAATTCAGGGCAGACCTTTCATACACCCCCCTCCGGTAGCCACAGTGACCACGGACGCCTCCTTGATAGTGTGGGGGGGGGATCTAGGCAGGACCATCCAAGGCACTTGGCAACCTCACGAGTACCATCTGCATGTCAATGTCCTATAAATGAGAGCGATTCTCCTAGCGTTGCAAGCCCTTCAAGACTCTCTTCCTTCCGGGACCATTGCAATCCTAACGGACAACATGTCAGTGGTGTGGTACATCAACAAACAGGGCGGGACCAGGTCTTACCCCTTGTGTCAAGAAGCACTCAGACTGTGGCAATGGGTGATTTCCTCCCAACGTTTTCTGATAGCAACGCACATCCCTGGGAAATCCAACGTCATAGCGGACAGGCTCAGCAGAGTTATCCTCATGCCTCACGAGTGGTCTCTGAATCAGGAAGTTGCGGATCTTATCTTCCGCAAATGGGGACAGCCTTGCTGTGACCTATTTGCCACTCCTCTCAACAACAAATGCAGCAGCTACTTCTCCCTACTTCCTCTTCCAGGTCATATACCCAGAGATGCTCTAGTCCACGATTGGCCTCAGGGACTCCTTTATGCTTTCCCCCCTTTTCCCGTAATTCCAAGACTCGTACAGAAAGCAAAATCGTTGGGTTGCAAAATGATCCTCATTGCCCCATATTGGCCTCGACAGATATAGTTCCCATTCCTACACCTCCACCTTCTGAATCAACCGTAGATTCTTGACCCAGTTCCAGATCTTCTGATTCATCAGTCGGGCGGGTTGCACCAATCCCTTCAAACTCTCCAGCTCACAACTTGGCTACTCCACTTCAGGCTTTCCAATATCTCCCCAGCAGTCCGTGATATTATTGTTTCCTCACATAAGTCTACTATGAGGAAAACATATGCTAGTAAATGGAAACAAGTTTTCTTACTGGGCAGAATCTAGAAATTTGGATCCTTTTTCAGCCTCAGTCCATGAAATTCTTGAATTTCTAGCACAACTCTTTCAGGCTGGTGCGGCTTCCGCTACTATTAGAGTACAACTAGCTGCCATTTCTAATTTTCATATCGGTATGTTTAATTCTAGCATAATGTCTCATAAGCTCTGTAAGGCCTTTATGAGAGGAACATCTCTTCTTAGTCCCCCAGTTAGAGATCCTCCTCCTCCTTGGGATCTCAATTTAGTTTTAGCTTCCTTAATTTTGCCTCCCTTTGAACCGGCAGCATCGTGTTCCTTAAAATTTCTTTATTGGAAGACACCTTTTCTGGTTGCTATCACTTCAGCTAGACGTGTCTCAGAACTTCAAGCACTATGTGTTCATCCTCCTTACCTGGTGTTTCACAAGGACAGAGTTTCTCTGAGGACCAATCCATCCTTTATTCCTAAAGTCTGCTCAGAGAACAATTTAAATCAATCCATAGATCTCCCAGTTTTCTTTCCTAGTCACAGCAACAAGGCAGAATACAAGCTCCACCAATTGGATGTTCACAGACAATTGCGTTTTTACCTCCATAGAACTAAGAAACTAAGAAAGTCAGACCAGTTATTTCTTTCTTATGCTTTCAACAAACAAGGCCTTCCAGTTTCTAAGGTGACCTTATCCAGATGGTTATCTGATACTGTTGCCTTTATTTATCAGTTATGAAATAAAGATCTACCAGCTAAACCATTCCACTAGAGCATTAGCCACCTCTGTGGCCTTTCAGTCTAGGCTGCCCGTAGACTCAATCTGTGCAGCTGCCACTTGGGCAAACCCTCACACTTTTATCTCTCATTACAAGGTGGATATGGTCTCCTGGAGCAGAGCTTCCTTTGGTTCTACTGTTCTGAAGAGTCTGTTCCAATGAGCCAACCAGGATTTTAGGTGCTAAGGACGCTGTCCCAAACAGCAAGAATGAAGGCGAGATGGACAACTTAACATAAAGAAGTTATGTATCTACCATAACGTTCCATGTTAGTTGTCTTCATCTCACCTTCCTTCTTCCGTCCCCCCCTCCTTCCCCCTTCCTAGAGGATTGAGAGGAGTTCCTTTTTTGTTTTCACTGGCTGAGTATCTTTTATTACTTCACTTGCCAGGTAGTTTATGACTATTTCCTTGTTTAGGTGTATTGGATAACTAGTTTTTAGGTAACTGGTTACTCTACTTATGTCTAGTGTGCTCTATCACAAACGAGATCTGCATAGCTGATGCTGGGCATTCTGGGATAAGGGGTAGCCTTGAACCAGTAAACAGCTCTCGAGCTATAGAAGATGGCCAAGTTGGAGCCGAGGATCGGCTACGAACCCAGACAGCAAGAAGGAAGGCGAGATGAAGACAACTAACATGGAACGTTATGGTAGGTACATAACTTCTTTTTCTCTGACCTTCTTCATTGCTCTATAAGTTTTTGGATAGTTTTATTGTTACCTATTGTTATATCAGCAAACAAGATCTGGGGAGCTTTCCTAGGACATGATGGGATAGGGATACAGGCATGAGCTAGTGGAAGACCTTGAGCTTTTGTATAAGGCCGAATCGGAACTGAGGGTCGGTTCCAAACCCAACCAGTAAAGAATGAAGGCGAGATAGACAACACACATGGAACGTTATGGTGAGTACATAACTTCTTTTTTTCTCTCTATAATATTGTAACTTCCCACAATTTGTCTGTTTTGTTATATTGTACTGTATCGTATTGTAATTTCTGTAAATTCTTTAAATTCTTGTAAAATACTGTGCAATCATAATGTGTTTGTGGAGCTTTTCTCCCCGGGCCTCCGCTGAAAATGGGCTCCTGTCCCAGTTGGACCTTCCCGGTCAACAAATGTCAATAAATAAATAAATAAGTCTCAATTCCCTGTCCATTTGTAAAAGCTGCATTTGACTAGGGTCAGAGATGTACTCTATTTCACATGAATGGAAAGGCCTGTTACATAGTAGGGGTTGATTCTGAGACATGTACCTGTCCCCCAATATATTCTATTTGTGTTGCAATCTAGGTTCACGTTCTTCAGACAGATGTTGCTAATGCTGGTAGACTTGTGGATGTGAAGCAAGTTCATCAGTACAGGTCAGATGCTGACTTGTATGCCAAGCATAGATCACCTCTGAGTAGTCTGTAAGAGACTGAGTATAGGGATAAGGGTCTGAGGTGGTCTGCATGTTCCAAGTGGTTTACACCTTGTATTCTTTTTGTGAGGAACCTCTGTGGACATTCCAGTGGTTTCAGATGCTTAGTGAGGTACATACTGAAGGGAGCATGCCGAGTACCGGAGGATAATGATGTAACTGGACCTGGATTATGTACTCTTGCTTTTAAAATGTGCATTATAGAATGATTTCCTCAAAGCAGCTTGTCGTGGTCAAAGCCCATGGCATTGTTCCCAAGATGCTAACCACTGGGTCAGTTCTTAGAGATGTATTGTCTATGTGGTAATTCCCAGGGGTGGCTGCCTTACCAAAGGATGATATTATACATTTGTTTGCGTGCAGTTTTAGACCATGGTTCTTATAACACGTATTAGTGTGCAACAAGCCTTTTTGGTGGATGTTTGTATCCTTGGGGGATTCTATAATTGCACCGAAATTTGCAGACATCTGCAAACTTGGTCAGTCAGAGGCCTTTATGTTAGCTTTGACTTCAGGGAATAACTTTTGTAATCCTCCATTTGTTGGACATGAAATCAGTTTGGAGACTAAGGCTGAACAGTGATGTTAGATGGCTGGATAGACCATGTATCGTACTATTTATTAGGCACATACCGATATTATTAGGATCCATAAATGTGGTATATTTTACCTTAGAGAATACATTGAGGACTTGTTCACTAGTGATGGCTGGTGGAGCTGTAGTCAAGGGTATCTCTTGGGGGGGGGGTCACTGGATGGGACAACATGGTGAAGTTGTAGTTAAAGTTTTCAACCAGTAGATTTGCTATATCTTCTGGTTCTGTATAAGTGGCATTTGCAGTCAGTTGGCACACTGTTGAGTATTACCTTAGAGATTGCAGAAATAACTGAAGAAGGCCTTATGGTTGTCTTCTGCCTGGAGACTATCTTTACCTCAAATTTAGCTTTAGTAGACTTGATAAGACACATGAGTTGCTTATTTATTTTGATGAGGGGGTTTCTTCCCTTGCTGATTATTACCCCTCCTGGATTTGGCCATGGTCTTCAACAATTTATGTAGCTTGATGATTGTAGAATTTCATCAAGGTGACTTATTCTTTGATGTGGTATTATGCTTACTTTCTGTGGGGACTGCTGTCTTATAGACATGATAGTACATGTTGGTATAGGGTTTTGGGTAACATTTGCATGTAGGCAATGGAGTTCATGCTGTTTGGAGGGTTTGAAATTTTGCCAGAGAATCAGTCAAGTAATAGGAGGTTATCTTTAGAGTAGTTCCTAAACATTTCTAGGTTAGATGGAGTTATATTTTTTAGTTTAATTTCACAGGAGACCTCTTTATGGTCCAACCTGACAAGTGAGGACAATACAGTCAGGAGGGTAGAAAGTTCCCCCAAAGTTAGTGAGGATCAGGTCAAGAATGTTGTCACCCCTAGTGGATGTGTAGTCTAGTTGGTCCAGAGCATTTGTGCTAACAAAGTCCAAAAATCTCTGGGCCTCCTTATTGGCAGATGTGAATGTTTCCCGATATGTAATGGGTTAGTTGAAGTCACCAACGACTATTGTGTTTAGTTCAGGGGTGGGTGACTCCAGTAAGTTTTGGTCTGTGGTATGGGTATCCCGAGTCACTGACAGGGATCTATAGTTAGCAATAATATAATATGGGAAGAGTTGTAGTTTTTGATAAAAATATAGATCCTTTCTGTGCCATATCTGATCTGTATGTGTAGAAGGTGTTATAGCCTTGCACTGCTGGGGTGCTTGCTGTGGTTTTAAGCCATGTCTATGTAACTACAGAGATGACTACATTTTCCACGGTAAGTAGAGCTGGGGGGGGGGGGGCTGTTGGGACTCCTGGAATTGAGCAGTAATACCTTCAGGTTGTTTTGTGTTAGTTTTGCTATGTTGGAAGGTTTATCAGGTTGTCATTTCCTAGAAAAGGCACTGTGTGGATGGACAAAGTTTGAACCAATATTTGGAAGCCAGGGAAAGAAAGTTGCAGGCCATCTTTGGCAAAGCAGAGTGGTCCGTCAACCATATCTGACAAATATTGCACCCTCTTTGAATGACACCAACAACTAAACCATTGTTAAAGTCGGTTATCTTCTCCTCATATAACAGCATCATACGCAGAGAAGGTTGAGTGCTGTTCATTGCTAGGCTGTTAGCAGCCTGGGACAATAGTCCATGAGCTCCATCGTGTCTGTTTTCATCTAGTCCATAGAGGTGCATCTCTGGTCATTTACACACACATGAGCAATGACTGAGTCATACTGGTATTTGTGGTTCAGTGTCCAAAGTGTGTGTGTGTGTGTGTGTGTGTGTGTGTGTGTGTGTGTGTGTGTGTGTGTGTGTGTGTGTGTGTGTGTGATCTGATGGATCCTGGTCCCTGATAAGCAGCTGAAAGTGACCCTCTTCTTGCTCAGCCTGGTGAGTGGAACAGCTGTTTCTGTCATGATGGACTTACTTATGACTAGAACATTAGATTTTGAGGATGTTAGCCTTGTAGGCTTATAAGGTGGGATACCTTGCGATGAAGCTGCATGCATCTTGTTGGATGTTGATTTCGTGGAGTGTTTTGGATGCTGCTAAGGAGCCCCATTGTTATAGTTGCATCTAGGAAGTCTTTGAGGTTTGAGTCGTTTGCTTTTTAGAGATTCAACATATGTCAGCCTATGTGCTAGGTCATCAGTGAGGGTGGTAGATAGAATGTGGTGCTTTCTGTAACTGACAACCTGTTTGGTTCCTGTATTGACTGTGTGTAAGAGTCTTGCTTCTATTGACAATGTATAATTACATCTCTTCCGCACTTCATTTGATTGTTTAATAATTAGATGATTGTCAGTGAACATGAGACGATTGCCACATTATCTCAGGATGCCCATTTCCACAATGCTGGCTGTAGAGACAGGAAGAAAGTGTTTATCCATAGTTCCTGATGTTTACTCACAGGGAAGTGCTCACCAGTCAATGTGGTAATTAGGAGTTGTCTAAGGCTGGTTTATTATAGAGAAAGTTTGATTCTGAGTGCCTGCATAAATACAGGGCACTGCTAACCACTACTGTATGACGCTGAGCATAGTGCAAATGCAGAGGTTTTATACAAGAACTAAAAATGACTAAAAAGGAAGATAAGTCTACTGGCCAATCGCAAAAATCACACAAAGTTTTCCTAAGGAATTCCCAAGTTCAGAAGTGACCTGGCTACTCTCTGCTGCTGCTGCCATAGTGCAGATCTAAACTTTCTTATTGTAAAATCAGTTGAAGATAATCTGAAAGTGCAGGAAATACAGTAAACAAACAAACAAAGAAAAAAATAGCAGCAATCACTCATAACTGTGATGCCAAAAAGTGCAGAAAGAAGCAACTAATACACTTAAATATAGCAGCATCTTAAATTGTGCACAAGTGCAGAAACACAAAAAGTATTGCAGAAATGTAACAGCAACACCCCTAAAATAGTACAGTTCAACAATGTACAGTACTTATATGGGAGGGATGGCATTGGTTTATAGCAGAAACCCAAACAACAAAAAGCCAGCACCAACAATCAGCATCCAAGTTCCTCCTTTCATTAAAATAACATTATAACACAAAGCAAACAGACCAGTTTTGGTTAGC
This sequence comes from Protopterus annectens, assembly GCF_019279795.1. Lineage (NCBI taxonomy): Eukaryota > Metazoa > Chordata > Ceratodontiformes > Protopteridae > Protopterus > Protopterus annectens. The sequence continues at coordinate 1,457,552,770 of NC_056744.1, read as the reverse complement.
AAGCCTTTATCAGTGTGTGATAATTCCAGTGAAACCTCGGAATTCAAAGGTGTGGAAGCCAAGCATTTGGAAGCTCTGTATATGTTACTCAAGAGCCACACAAACCCTACTTTATACAGGCACTAAAATGACTACATAAGCAAAATAGACCTAACCTTTCTAATTGTAAAATTACTTAAAGAAGCCCAAAGTGCAAGAAATATAGTAACAAAAGAAAATGGCAATCACTCAAAATTAGGATACCAGAAAACGACAGCTAATGCAGTTAAAAACAGCAGCATCTTAAATTGTGTTCAGGTGCAGAAACACAAAGCATATTACCTATTATTATCTAATAAGTCACTTTGTTAAATAAGCCAGACCAAAACAAGTTCTGGATGCCATAAGGAGCTATGGGTATTAATTCAAAATCTTCAAAAAAGGTGCTGTAGGCTTGAATGAGTTAAAAGTAATCCAGTTTTAAGTCATTATGCCTTTATGATATTTAATACATCATAACTGCAAGTCCTTTAGACTGATGCATAGGTTATGAGTAAGTGACCGTTGCAAGATTTTGAATGTTAAATGCTTTTTCTAAGATACTGCTGCTAGCAAGAAAAAACAAGTTCATTTATTCTTCATAGTGGAATACAGCTGTTGGACCTCTTCTGTGCAATGTGGTATATTCATTGTCTCTTCTAGAGAGTTTCACCTTTCATCCATTTTAAATATTACTTTTATAAACTAAGAATGGTGCTAGAATAACATGTTTTTTGTTAGCAAACATTTTTCTGAAGGCTATAAAGTCTGAAATTCAAATGTGTGGCTTTCTGTAGTGATTTTAATCTTCAGTGATTTGCCAGATGACCACAAATTTTATGAAGAAAAGACCAAAAATATGACGAAATATCTGGACATTCTGCAAAAATCTGGCCAGTAAAGAGCTATGATTAGAACTGAAAAATGATTTTCTGCTCTGAACTTGCCTTACAACCACAATGTCATTCTCAACCATTCCTTGAAATGGCCTGGAAAGAACTATAGGAAGACTCTGCACTTGTGAGAGTTCCTTCTGTTGGAAAGATATTCAGAATATGTGTAGAACTACTTGATTGATGTGATTTTGGAGATTTAGAATTACCCTTTGGATCTATTTTATTTATAGCAATTCTACTGGCAATACATTATTTTGCCTGTCTGACGATGCCTGTGTAAATACTCATAATCTGTGTAGCTTGTGTGGCCAAATTATGTAAATGATTACTGTCACCATCTCTCTTAAAATCATATTTGGTTTTTAATCATTTGGTTTTCTCTCCAGCCAAGATTAAGGCAAAAACATTCCTATCATCAGTAATAGTAATAATAATAATAATAATAACAATAATAATGATTAGTGTTGTTACTATTTTTATTTATGGTGATTTCATCATCATGGTGAACTGAGAGAATCTACATTTTACTGCATTTGTTTCATCGCCCATGCCAGGGAAAACAATGCTCTGATTCTGTATGGTCATAGGCCAGGATTCAAGAATATCCTTACCACTGATGCTAATTGCCCAAAGCTGGGTGGTTATTATGTATGACTAGGAGAAAATGTGACTCAAAGACAGGCATGTCGGGAATGAGAAGGACCTCATTATGAGCTCATTACTGTGTGTTATGAATCGAGTACAAGCACTGTCAGGCCTCACTGTGCTAGTGTTCTCCTTGTGGCCCAAATATTGTATTAGCAAAGGGCAAAGGCACCTCCCTACGCTTACACGTGTGTGCGCGCGCACACACACACACACACACACACACACACACACACACACACACACACACACACACACACACACATACACACACACACACACACACACACACACACACACACACACACACACACACACACACAAACACACATTCAGATGCCCATGCACAAGTTTGCACACTCCCAGTAAATCATACACACTCTCACCCACATCAATTCATCCACAAACAAGCCTTCCACATGAACTTGATCACACTCATGAAAACAACACACACACACACACACACACACACACACACACACACACACACACACACACACACACACACACACACACACACACACACACATATTCAGATGCCCATGCACAAGTTTGCACACTCCCAGTAAATCATACACACTCTCACCCACATCAGTTCATCCGCAAACAAGCCCTTCCACATGAACTTGATCACACTCATGAAAACAACACTCTCACAACACACACACACACACACACACACACACACACACACACACACACACACACACACACACACACACACACACACAAATGCTCTAACACTCCCCATGCCAAATCTTCAGTGAACATGTCAGTACCACAATTATTTCCATAGGGGTGAATGGGTGACCACTGTGTTTTTACGATGATCATTTTTTTCTTACTGGAGTACAACTTTACTCAGCCAAGCAAATTGCAAACCAGACATGTCCAGGGGAGAGGACATGGCTAGTAAACATTAGCCACTCCCCCAAACTGTGACTGTAGCATGCGGGTTCACCTGTGAGACTGCTGTCTACTTTGAGGTCCCACCAAGGAGAAAATCGTAGCAGTAGAGTGGTCTCTGAATCCGAATGACTTTGCACACTGCAGAAACCTTGTGAGCTGAAATTCCTACCTTTCTGAATCCCAGGATTACCACTTTCTGTAGCCACAGGATTTTTAACATGGGGTGTTAATCTTTTGAAAACAAAGTTGTACTGGACCTCTCCTGGACATAACATTGTAAAGTGTTGGCTGAATCCAGTCATGCACACTATATTATTGGTTAAAAACAGCTGTCATCCAAAATTAATCAGAGCAATAAACAAAGGATTTATATGTTTGCACTGAGAAAGGGGTGAGACTCTTGTCACAGTTTTCCAGGATCTGTTTTGCTGGCTGTCATCCTAGGGTTTCTTCAGACCTGGTAACCAGTGAATAGTGACTTTTTATGCACTGTTTTTTGCACAATATTTTAACAGTTTTTTTTTCTTTTTTACTACAGGCCACTTACACATACATGAAAGCTGCCTATCTCAGTATGTTTGGAAAAGACGATCACAAACCTTTTGGAGATGATGAAAATGAACTTTTTAGGTATTTTTATGAAAAGTACTTTACTGAACTACGTAATTTACATGATTTTTATACATCTAGCAATTAGCTTGTTTTTCATTAGAAGTATGTTTTATTAGTTATGAGAATCTATGCATGTGTTTTTTTTCACTGAAAAAAATATTTGATTTTAGAGTGTTTCTGCAGTACTATGAATGTGTCTTGCTTTTTTTATAATTTACTTTGAAAGGTATTTTAGAGTTAAGAAATATGCAAAAAACGAATGTAGAACTACATTCATTGTATTACATGTCTATATTTATTTCCTTGTTGCTTCAGTTGCTCAGAACCTGTGTGCTCTTTTTATTTTCCTCAAGCATGACTGCTTGAGAAGATGCTTCCTTATACTTTTTTATACATTAATATAGCAATGTTTCTGGGCTCAAAATGTCATTTGTGTACAGTATAATATCTCAGTGGAAAAGCAAGACATTTTGTTTTTCTAATGATCATTTTAGAGTGACTTTGGAGTGTGATTATTTGCGTAACAGTTCAGTTAAGCCTTCAAATGGAGAGTGCACAGGAGACTGTATCATGCAAGAATACTTGCAACACCATTTTGTTTGTTTTGTCACTTAAAACCACTGGTATTTAAGTGCATGTACTTGAGTTAGTAGTCTTCAGGCAGTATGAGCCAAGGCAATATGTGTAGAGCTTTTGGGTTTCAGTGAGACATAATAGATCCATATTTCATTGGTACAATCATTGTAGACTTTGATTTTAGCCATAGGATAAGCTTTCCAGTAAGTTTGTACATTCTATAATTAGTGTGACCTATCCAATAGCATAATGTTAGTAGCTCTGTAAAGAACTAGGTTCACAGATTCATAGGCGTTTACTAGGCTAATGATTACAAGGATCTTTTTAAGCCTAGTCATACATCCCAAATCTCTGACAAGTACTGATACCCTTGATAAATGTAAGAAGGGGCTTTGAAGATGAAACATTTCCAATTTACAAGCAGGGGCCTGGGAGATGAACCATTAAAAGGTTGCCTGTATCCATTAGAGACATAGGTGCCAAACCAGGGATGAATTTCCTGTTCCCCATCCAGTTATCCAAGTTGCACTTGAATTGGGTTAGGGAGGAACTTACTCTGCTTCACATGGATGGGGAGCCTGTTCCAGAGATGAGGGTGGTCTCTGGGATACATACCTGTCTCTCCAGCAGGTCCTATTTATATTATAGGCAAGATTTAAGTCTTTAGAATGGGTAATTCTGGTGCTGTTTGTTTTGTGGATATGCAGGAGGTCCATCAGAGTGGGGTCTGACAATGAATGCCCTGTATGTCAGGCATAGTTCTCCCCTCAAAAGCATTTAGGAGACAGAATACAGGGATAGGGCCTTGAGGCAGTCTGCATAGGACTTTTTTACTTATGCCCTGTATTCTTTTAATGAGGAACGTCTGTGGATGTTCCAATTGTTGGATATGCCTGGTTAGATATATACCAAAGAAGGCATTGTACTCAATGATAGGTCTGAAGAATGCCAAATACAGTGGAACAATGACTTCCTTGGACTTAGAAGCCATACCTTTGTTTATAAGTGGCACAACATAGAATGATTTCCTCACTACTGTAGACACATGATGGTCAAAGTCTGGATTACTGTCTATGTGTGTCCCTAAGTCCCTGACTACTGGGTCAACTGTAAGGGGTGTGTTGTCAATGTAATAGTTACCAGGATTGGATGACTTCCCGAAGACTACTATTATGCAATTCTTCTAACATGGAGTTAAGCGCTTTGTCTTCAGACAACAAGAGCAATAAAAAAAAAGGTATAAAAAGTATCTTTGGCGCCAAAACACAAACACCGTTGCTAAGCAACTGTAAACAATACACACAATTAAAAAACATGTAATATTGCTGTTACTTTCTTATTAAAAATCTGTGACATTCTAAAAGACTCCAAGTTATTAAATATTGCTAGCAATCACCAAAATCACACTGTGTGTCATATATTGCAATCAGAAAATACAATGCAATGATTCGAAATGAAATTCACAGCTGTGACATTACGATCTTTCCTATAAGGTGAAGTTCACTGTTAAATCACCTAATTAGTCAAGTTAATCAAACAAACCCATACTGGTTGTGATAAATCATTATTATAAATGCATACTTCCAAAGAAAAATATATGAACACTGTAAATTATTATTTCCTAACTATTGTTTTCTAATCAACAAATAAAAAAAATATACAGTGTAATAAAAATAATACAATTATCGCAGTATGGTATATTAAACCTAGTTATACTACTGATGAAAATATATATATGTAAAATAAATAAAGGAGTAGCTGAAATATAAATAAATATTTAATTTATTTACCTTGCTCAGTGTCAACTATGTCCTGCTTTCTATTTTGGGAAGACGGACAGGAAATTGCGTGAACGGGTGTATGAACACCTGTATGCTATTAAGAAAAATAAAACAGATAATGCACTAGCTAAGCACACTGCTGAAAACCCTAACCATACATTTTTGTTCAGAGCAGTTGACACGATCATACCAGATAGTCGTGATGGTCCTAATCAAGTACTATTAGAAGTTCTTTAACTGTACTGGCAAATACGTTGTTTCGCCAGTGCACCACCGGGACTAAATTAAATTTGTTCCCTTTATCCCATTTTGAAGTTAAGGAGTTTGCGTCGTTAAATAAATGTATTATTTATGGTCAATATAAATCCAAATTGATATACATTCACCAAGTCTTCAAGTATTGAATTATGCTTTGAATATAATACATTACACATTATTACAGTTCAATTATTGCTTGTTTATTAAGTATTTATTAATTATTAAATATTAATTATGAAATATTTATTTATATTTCATCTACTCCTTTATTTATTTTACATATATATATTTTCATCAGTAGTATAACTAGGTTTAATATACCATACTGCGATAATTGTATTATTTTTATTACACTGTATCTTTTTTTTATTTGTTGATTAGAAAACAATAGTTAGGAAATAATAATTTACAGTGTTCATATATTTTTCTTTGGAAGTATGCATTTATAATAATGATTTATCACAACCAGTATGGGTTTGTTTGATTAACTTGACTAATTAGGTGATTTAACAGTGAACTTCACCTTATAGGAAAGATCGTAATGTCACAGCTGTGAATTTCATTCCGAATCATTGCATTGTATTTTCTGATTGCAATATATGACACACAGTGTGATTTTGGTGATTGCTAGCAATATTTAATAACTTGGAGTCTTTTAGAATGTCACAGATTTTTAATAAGAAAGTAACAGCAATATTACATGTTTTTTAATTATGCGTGTATTGTTTACAGTTGCTTAGCAATGGCATTTGTGTTTTGGTGCCAAAGATACTTTTTATACCTTTTTGTTTTATTGCTCTTGTTGTCTGAAGACATCCCACAAATTGTGGGATGAAAAGCGCTTAACTCCATGTTAGCAGAATAAATTGTGTTTCTCTTATAACTGGTTTTTCATGCTGTTTTCGCAACCTGTGGATTATTATTGTTTTACGTTTAGGGTGCTCGCTTCAGTTTGGGCGAATTGCCTTATATTTCATAGTAGCCATTGTCTTTCTGTCCGTTCGTGTTTTATCTCAGTTTATCAGTATTCTTTGTTTATTATGCAATTCTTGATATTTAGCTTTAATCCATAGCTCTGACACCAGTTGTTTGTCTGTGTCAGCCCTTCCTTGAGACATTTGTGTCAGTGTGGGATTCAATGACAGCTCCTAACTTGCAATCATCTGCAAATGTAGTCAGCCAGAGACCATTGATATTGGCCTTAACTTTAGAGAAGTAAATGCCAAAAAGGAGCATTCCAAGGACCGATCCCTGAGGGACTCCATTTGTGACTGGTTTCTTTGTAGAGGGGAACTCCCCATTTCTAACTTCCTGGGTCCTGTCTGTGAGCCAGATGGTTATCCACCAGGTGACATACGGGTTTATACCTATCCTGTTGAATTTGTCGACAATGCTGGAGTGGGGTATTGTGTCAAGTGCCTTGGCCAGATCAAGGTAGGCAGTGTGAACAATTTTTCCCTCATCCATTGCTTTGTTGACCTTCTCAGAAAAGTCCACCAGGTTGACTAGGCATGACCTGCCCTTGAAGAAACTAAACTGGGTTGGGTCCAGTGTCTGGAGGTTTACTATATCACTACTGATCATTTCCATGATAATTCTTTGTATGGTCTTGCATACAAGACTAGTGAGACTTATGTATCTGTAGTTTCCAGGGTCTGTAGATGCCCCACCTTTGTGCAGAGGGATGACGGTTGGTGTTCTCCATTCATGAGGCACAAAACCTGTTTGGAGGCTACAGCTAAATAGCACTTCCAGAGGTCCTGATAGGTCATGTTTCATGCTATTTGGAAAGCATCCAGGGATATTGTTTGGGCTCACTGATGCAGTGTTCTTGGGCTTAGAGAGAATATTAAGGACCTGTTCCCTAGTGATAGCAGAGGGAGTTATATTTGATGGTATTACCTGAGGGAAGGTTGAGGGGGGAAAGGGGTAATGTTGGAGCTGAATTAATCAGCCAGTAGGTTTGCTATATCTTGTGGCTCAGTATAGGTGGCTACATTTACAATGAACTGTGCACACAATTATGTGCTGTCTTTGAGGTTGCAGACATAGCTAAAGAATACCTTGTGGTTGTCCTTGGCCTGGGAGTCCAAATTTACCTCCAGTTTGGCTTTGGTAGATTTTATTTGTCCTCTGAGTTGTTTGTTTAGTTTGATGAGAGTGATTTTATCCTGTTGGGTACTGCACCTCCTAATTTTTGCCATAAATTTCTTCCTTCTGTTATACAGCCTATTGATTTTGTGATTCCACCAGGGTGGCTTGTTTTTTGAGTTAGTTCTGTACTTCTTCCTGGTGTGTACCGCTTCCTGTATGCAGCTATTAACATGTTTGTATAAGGTTTCTGTGAACAGTTCTGCATAGGCAGCAGTATTCTCAGGGTTTATGAGGGCTTGAAATTTTGCCAGGTTATCATTCAGTAGTAGGAAGTTAACCTTAGAGTAGTTCCCGAATATTCCAGATTTAGCTGGAGTCCCAGGTTTTATTTTTACTTCAGAGGAGACCATTTTGTGGTCTGACCATACCAGAGAAGACATTACAGTAGTGGGTGTGCAGCACTCTCCCATATTAGTGAGGGCCAGATCCAGTATGGTTGCTCCCCTGGTTGGTGTATTGACGATCTGTTCCAGGGAGTTTGTGTTTACAAAATCCATCAATCTCTGTGCCTGTACATTTGGTGTTGTATAGGATTCCCAGTTAATTGTCGGGTAATTAATGTTGTTCATGAATACGATATTGGGTGCTGTGGTGAGTGTTTCCAATAAGTTTAAATACATGGTATGTGTTCCCTGAGTTATAGATGGGGACCTGTAGTTTGCAAGGACATGGTATTGGATTTTGCCTGTGGTGATTTGAGCATGGAACAGCTCAAGTGCATTGTCCTGTTTGACCAACCTTGAGGTATATTTATTTCTGATGTAAATCGAGACACCTCCACCTTTAGTTACTGCCTATGTAGTAGCTGGTCTAAATGTGTGGAAGTCATTCTAACCTTGCACTATTGGTGTGCTGTCTGTGGCTTTAAACCATGTGTGAGTGGCCACACAGACTTCAGCATTCTCTAGGGTGTAGAGAGCTTCTAGGGAGTGGAGTTTTTTTGTGTAGACTCCTAGCATTAAACAGTAATATCTTTAGATTTTCTTGGTTTTGATTTGCTGTATCAGAAGTGCTTTCAGTTTGGCATTACCTAATAAAGGCACTATGGGAGAAGACAGTGTTTTAACTAATATTCGAAAGCCTAGAGAGGAGAGGTGCAGACCATCCCTGGAAAAGCAGCATGGTCTGTTTAACCATCTCATTCCATGCTGACAAATATTACACCCCCTTAGAATGACACCAGAAACTAAGACAATTATTAAATTCAGTCATCTTTTGTTTGTACTATGGCATCATCCTTAGAGAAGGTAAAATGCTTCACAATGCTAGGCTCATACCAGCCTGAGACACATATTCCGAGAGCTCCATGATGTCTCTCTTCATATAGTCTGGGGAGGTATGTCTCATGTTATTTACTCCCACATGGGCTATGAATGAGTACTGTGGTGGTGGTGCTGCGGTAGCATTGTCGCCTCACAGTATCACGTTGTCCTGTTCGATTCTCAGCTAGAGTGTCTTCTGTGTGGAGACATGCGTGAATGGGCGTACCTTCGTTGAAGGTTGTGCGTCAGAGCTGGCAACTCAGCACGTAAAAATCGACTGCCAATCATTAGTGGACCGGAGTTCCGCTGTGGCGACCCCTAACCGGGAAAAGCTGAAAGACACAACAACAACAACATGAGCTATGAATGAGTCATACTGGAACCGAAAACCATATCCTTCTGATCTTCCTGCATTAAAGACAAATACTCTGGAACAGGATCCAAGTTCGTATTAGGCAGAGCCCCTCACTGACTCTCTTCAAGAGAAATCTTGATGAGTGGATGGGAGATTGAAAGTTTACCCCAGAGGTCACATCTGTGTCACTGCTAGACAGGGGCACAGTAAACTAATTCAATTATATCAAATGTAAGTAAATTGTTGAGTCTTCCACGAATCACAAAAAGTCCAGTTTTAAATTCCACACGTTTTATTGAAGAAATATAAGGAAACGAGATGAGCGCTTTCGCGTGCTGCCTGCATGCTTCATCAGATCTAACATAGTGAATTATTCAGAGCCTTATATACATAAGTATATGAATCAATTAAATGAAATTAGTCAATTAAACATTAAGCATTCAATGAATGATTCATTCATTTAAAGTGACAAGTGCAAATATCGCTCAACCTGTTTGTTAATAGAATAGAATAAATAAAAGCACATTCAAGAAACATTTAAAAAGCTATAAATATATAAACTTTTAAAATCAGTTCTTCTAATTATACCTATATAAATGAATATACTTGATAAAAATCAAATACATCTGCCAATATATTTACAAATGTAATACCCTCACAAATACATGTATACTTTATATCTAAATTAAAAACATACATTGTAAAAATATATATATATATCAATATTGCATTAATATAGCATGTTAATTATTATAAGCTTTAGTAAACCCACGAGAAATAATGTTAACACAAGAGGAGATCCTACCAACAATCCTCGGAAGGAGTCTACGCAAACTTTGCATTCTGTTCCTATACCGCCTCCTTCGATATCATCAGCAAGCGCTTCTGGTGTGTCTTCACTCACTCATAGCACTACCCCGCCTCTGGTACTTGACGTCATTGATGCGACATCATTTCAGACACCACCACCGAACCAGCTTGCTTTGAACATACAACATGATGAACAGAGACTTGGTGCCATTCAAAAAAAGGGACTTGGCAATTCAAACAATGACCAGCAGTCTTTTCCGTTTCCCATAAAACAGTCCAGGTTCACAAGAGGACGTTCGCACAGCAGGGGACCGAGGAAACGGAAGTACTCGCAAGACCAATATGGACAGGAACGCACGGCTTGGGACTGAATAATTTGGTATTTAATTTTTCTAGTCTTGTCTTGTCTGAATCTGATATTGCTTTATTCAACAAGGGTTTAAGTTTCATACCTTCGCAACCTAGCGAATTAAATGAAACATTTATTGATCTTCGACTATTTGGACGTAAAATAGCTCTGAAAATGTATTTTAAAGATTATGATAATGCAAGTAACAAAACAATGCATTTAAATATGTTTAAACGTAAAAGCACTTTTACCCCTGCTATACCTCCAGCTGTAGAATGTTTCACTAGGTTATGTGAAAGGGATTTCTATGCGCATTATACTACTAATAATAAGAAACACAAGTTTTATAATTTGACTAATGCTGAGCTTATTTCGTTAAAAACATTAAGAAAGAATGATAATATAGTAGTAAAGACTGCTGATAAGGGAGGGGGGATTGTTTTGTTTGATACTATTGACTATATTAAGGCTATGGAATTATTATTAGAAGATAATAATACTTATAAACTAATAGATTTAAGTGATATTAATGATATTGTGATTAATATACATGATACGCTATATGATATGCTGATGTGCATGCAAATTAGTCATGAGACATACGAGTTTTTTTACATAGAGAATCCTTTGGTTCCTTGTTTCAAAGGGTTACCAAAGATCCATAAGAATGTACATCCCATTCCCATGCGCCCGATTGTGTCTGGTAAAGGTTGGGCCACCTCCACAATTTCAGCTTTTATTGAAAAAATTTTGAGACCTATTGTAGACAGTATACCATCCATTCTTAAAGATACATACCAATTGCTCAATGACATAGAGTTGATACATCATGAATGGTTTGGTAAAAATGACATCCTACTGGTAACTTTAGATGTAAGAAATCTCTTCACCTGTATACCGAATGACTACGGTATACAGGCTGTCAGAGAAGTAATGGTAAGTGAGACTACATTTACCACAAATAGGCAAACTCTCATCTGCCAACTTTTAGAGTTAGTTCTGCATAATAATGTTTTCCTATTTAATAAAAAACATAATTTACAGACATGGGGTGTCGCCATGGGCACCCCATGTGCCAATACGTATGCAAATTTGGTTATGCATTTTTGGGAACAACAATATCTATTTAACAGTATTTGGGCACACAGAATAAAACTTTATAGAAGGTTTGTGGATGATGTAATAATAGTGTGGGAAGGTACCTTTACCATGTTTCAGGAATTCTTGACCTATCTTGAGTCCACCACAGATTTCCTGAGATTTACAGCAGAACACTCTAATGTGGCTATAAATTTTCTGGATGTTACTCTTACTTTTAATCATGATAAGAAATTGGTCTCATCGTTATATAGGAAGTCCTGTTGGAAGAACACTATATTGAACTACAACAGCATGCATCCCAGGCATGTTTTTTCAGGTATCATCAAGAGTCAATATGTTCGGCTGACCAGATTATGTAGAGATAGTGATGTCCTAATGAAAGAAGCAAATCATTTAGAGACCCTTTTTTTAGATAGGGGATATGATGCTAGCTTAACTCGACGCATCAAGAATACAACATTGAACATAGATGGGAATGGTGGCATTGATAACCCACATGGGAATAATACACATATTTTGAAGACTTCATATACCAATAATAAATTAAGTTATGTGACTAAATATACTAATGATATTATAGAATTGAAAAAAATCATTGCTAGGCATTGGAATGTCTTAACTAGTGATGAATATATTAGACGCCTAGTAGGAGACAGGCCTCAATTCTTATTTAAGAATTGTAGTAATCTTAAATTAATTTTTAATTTTAATGATAATAACAGTAAATATGCTTCACAAAAGAGTTCAGCTAAGAAAGGAACTTTTCCCTGTGGGAAATGCAGTATGTGCCAGTATATTACTGACACACAAATATAGCATTTTCCATCAGGTCTCTATAGATATGAACCGAAGCAATACACTGACTGTAATACCAAGAACTTGATATATCTGGCCACATGTGGATCATGTGATGCATTTTATATAGGCCTGACTAAAAGAAAATTTAAAGAAAGAATATACAACCATGCATATGACATCAGGAAAAAGAATGATCAAAATGCGCTAGCCAGACATATCAATGTTCACTCAGAACATACCTTTAGTTTCAGAGTATTACAAGTTGTGACACCTAGTATAAGACAAGGTGACAATATGAATTATCTAGCGAGACTGGAATTACTATGGATTTTTAAAACTAGGGCACATATACCACCAGGTCTCAATCAACACATCTCTTTGAGACCTGTTTTGGAAGCCAACTAAGTTATCAGAACACTAGATGTATATCAATTCAATTGTAAACGGCATAGATATATTTATATAATATTGGGTTGTAGTGTGTTTCATAGTCCCCTTATTTTCCTATGCAGTCTATTTATCTGTTTATCTGTCCATTTCACTTATGCATTCAGGTTCAGTTTCTATGTTTATGAGGAATTTTGCTCCTAGTTTAAATTTGTGACATGATATGTATTATACATGACCATACTTATGAAGTATACATTTCCATTCTGTATATTTATCTAGTTTTGCAATCATATATAAAGAATGGTTTTATGTCTTAATGATAAGTGTTCTTTTTATATCGCAGAACACATTATATCATGCATTTACTAAAGCTTATAATAATTAACATGCTATATTAATGCAATATTGATATATATATATTTTTACAATGTATGTTTTTAATTTAGATATAAAGTATACATGTATTTGTGAGGGTATTACATTTGTAAATATATTGGCAGATGTATTTGATTTTTATCAAGTATATTCATTTATATAGGTATAATTAGAAGAACTGATTTTAAAAGTTTATATATTTATAGCTTTAAAGCTTTTTGAATGCCTCCTGAATGCTTTTTAAATGCTTTTTAAATGTTTTTTGAATGTGCTTTTATTTATTCTATTCTATTAACAAACAGGTTGAGCGATATTTGCACTTGTCACTTTAAATGAATGAATCATTCATTGAATGCTTAATGTTTAATTGACTAATTTCATTTAATTGATTCATATACTTATGTATATAAGGCTCTGAATAATTCACTATGTTAGATCTGATGAAGCGTGCAGGCAGCACGCGAAAGCGCTCATCTCGTTTCCTTATATTTCTTCAATAAAACGTGTGGAATTTAAAACTGGACTTTTTGTGATTCGTGGAAGACTCAACAATTTATTTACATTGGATTGTCCTATTTTTTGGTTGCTGAGTCTTTGGGAGGCAAAAGGCACTTCTTTTTTGCTTGCTTAATTCTATTATATAAGGGGACCTTCATTGTGTCACTACTAGACAGAGGCACAGTATTCTAGATTTATTCTGTACATTTTTGTACCATTTCATGGGGTGGCAAAAGCCACATCACTATGGCTAGGCTTACAAATGCCCCAGGGCATATAGCCTAGTATTATACTATGAAACTATGAAACTAAATGTGGTATCTGTTGAGTCACTGCTCTATATACAGTCAGTAATGTAGGTCATACAAGGTAGAACCTTTTGATATGTTGTGTAGAGGGTATTCATTTGTACCTCTCCTTTCCTCATGAATAGATGCCCAATTTTGTCTAATTGGGAGATTACCTGGCCTCCTTCCTCAGTTGTATAAAGAATATCCAAGTTAATCTCAAACTGACAAAGACAAACTCTATTGGTATATGTTATGATCCATCCTTAAAAAGCTCCATATTTGACTCCACAGACTACCCACAATGGGTAATTGTTTGGAGTCTGCAGCAAATGTGAATAATCTGGTTATATTAACTGAGAACAGACAATCACTTAATGATCAAATAGCATCAGTTGTTAGAGGATAATTTTTCCTTCTAAAGGCACACTCCTAGGCTAAACACTTTCTTGGATCTGCAGATCTGGCAAATGCGATCCATGCAGTAGTGCTGTTGTGTCTGGTTACTCCAGTACTTTGTACCAGGGTCTTATGGATTTTTGTCATATTACTTCTGTTTAAGGGAATTGGGGTGGACTGCCAGTGGTGCATTTTTAAGATTCTTTAACTTTCTAAGCTTTTGTTTGTCTTATTTGTTTATCTTTTGTTGACTGTCAACCTCTTAGAGCAAGAAATCTGGGCAAAGCCATAAATAAAAGTGGGACAAAGGCCCAAAAATAGGGACATTTTTTAAATATTGCTCTTACAAACTTAGAAAGTTGATAGAATAACAGGTTTTGCATTAGCATGGATTTTCTGAAGGGTACAAAGTCTGAAACTCAAATTTCTATCATTGTTTTCTAACTTCAGTCTTTAATGGTATGCCACTAGTTTGCCAGAAAACCACACTTTTATGAAAAATGGGCCAAAAATGTGAGGCAAAAATCTAGACATTCTGCACAAATCTGTACAGTTGAGAGGTATTAGTCCCACTAGGCTTGCTGCATCTTTTCAGGTGAGACCTGAGGTTGTATTTCTACTACTAGGGGAAATTTGGCCTGGGTATCATTGTTCCAAGAAATAAAATAACTATTTTCTGAGTAATAAGAATTATTAAATAAATCAAACAGTAGTGACTTTTGGATAAATTGTTTATATTGCATTAAAAAGGACACACACTCATATCCACTCATACCTGCATACGTCACACTCACAAATACACACATACTCCTACCTGTAAAACATAGATCTGCTGTGCTGTGTATCCAGCATGGCCTGATTTGATTCAAATCAGTAGCACTTGTTCAAAGCAAACATGACTAAATCAAAGTCTCTGGCAGCTTGTCTCATATTTCCATTCAAGAACTCCACTCTTGTACATTTGCACTGTGGGGGTCATTCCAGTAAGCACAACTAATTTCTAGGGTTACCACCTGTAAAAAATGGCAAATGTCCAGAGATTTTTTCTTGAAAAGTTACATAAAACAGTTATTTTTGTGTCTGAAACACCTAAATGTTTTATAAATAGCATAAGCAATTCAAATGCTGCAAGAATAAGCCTTTATTTTGGCAAAAAAAGTAAAGTTCTGTCTTTTACACTGGCCATAGGTATATTTTGTCCTGCAAAATCTCATGTTTCTTAAAAAGAAATGTCCCATCTGAAATAGTGGCATCCCTATACTTTATGTTAGCAACTCATGTGCATGTGCACTAATTGGATGCTGGGGGATGAAACTTCCTATGCATCATTCCTGTGCCTCGGTCCATGTGTAAATTCCTGTGAATCAGTCTATGAAACAAACATAATTTCATAGGTGCAAAGTATTAAAAGTTAAAATTGTTTGTTTAAAATTAAATTTGTGGCTAGCCATGGGCCTCCCTGAAAGTTGTGGAACCTTTGCAGCCTCCTGTTTCTCCCCTGTTATAAACTGCCACTGTGCCCAGCTTAGGTTCCATCTGTCTAAAAGCAATATTCATGACATCTACATTGACTTGTTCCTTCATTTGTCAGATGAAATGCTGCTAATTGTTCCTCAGATTAGACTAGAAAATTCCAATGCATGCTGTTTTATGTTTCTTGCTCTTGTTATATGGAATCAGTTATGTTCCCTGATTCAGGCCTGTGACTGCCATGTCCTGGATTGGTGGTCCTTTACACATTTCATTTTGAAGAAATTTCTTAAGTCTTAAGAAGAATCACATTTCTCTTTGAACTATAAACCAAGAGAACAACTTCACTGACCTAGCAATCATAATCCTGACTGCAGCATAGGACTGCTCATGGTGCTAATGGGGGTTCCGTAAGAGCCGTCACCAAGGGTCATTAGGTTCTACACATGGTCACAGTCTCTGCAGCTTAAGACTCTTTCACTCTTCCCCCAGAAAGTGCTTTAGTAAGAGATCAGCTTTTTCCACAAAGCTCGTATGACAGACCAGATGCTACTCATCTTTTTCAGAATTAGGCCAGAGGTTCTTCTGTTGTGTCTTTCTAACTCTAAAGTGGACAGAAAGCTTCCGTCACATTCTGGACTTCATTCACTTTAGTGGGTACATGTAGTACAGCAGGATATTGACAGTGACCCTACTGGGCTTCATGCTGCTGCTGCTGCTGTCATAGGGCATCTGTATGATGTCAGTGGATACATCCTGGGATATCAGTGTTTGAGGTCTACACTGGCAGCTCCTTCTATTATTCTGAGGGTAGGCACCCCTATCAGTAGTAAACAATGTCATTTTTGGACCGTCCTATGTACCCAGAATGTTTACTAAGGTGTTAGCAATGGTGAACTAAGCCTTGAATTTTATTTCTTTAATTATTTACTTATATATGTATTTATTTTTATTTTTGGACCCTGCCCAGGGGTTCATCATCAAAGTATCTTTAACCAGTCAGAAACAATCTTATCATTTTAAGGTTACTGCTTCTAAATGGCATATTTTTAGCTATTTTAGCTATTTAACTAGCTGTTATTATGTTATACATTTTCAGTCATATGTGCATATTGTGTTTTTTTTTTTTTTTACAATACTGGAGCCAAACGTAACCAAAAGTAGACCTTTTATTCATTTCACAAATCGCCTTGTTTCAGGTTGCAAAGCAAATTTTGAAAAGAAACATAGCCTCACCAACAGGAAATTATCCATGTGCAGATTTATTCATGGTTCAAGTAAAAAGTCCAAATATAAAGCAAATTTCTTCTTTTTAGCAAAGATGAGTTTGCTGTAAGCTCCAGATGAACAAGTTTCACACCCAAAGCATCCCACTCCAGTCCCACAATTACACAGTGTCTTTAGAGTTTTCCACTCTAGGCAGGTGGAGGCACCCTTTCTTCCCTCAAGGGAATCACTTTACAAGCTGAGGACTCACCTCTGATTGAAGCACAGTGACACCGTCCACTCAAACTCTGGTCCAGAACAATGAACCACCCCCCACCCCCTAGCCCCTTCTTGAGACTCTTAACAAATCTCTAGCAAATCTGCCATGGTTTACAAAAGTCCTTATTTCATACATGAATGAATCACACCGCCTCATAATGATCCGTTAACCCAACATAAAGGAATTTCTCCTCTAAGTAATACACAGCATTACCTGACTACTGTTAAAGAAGCTACATTTTTACATAATATTTGCATCACACAATAGCATTAACAATGCTTTAAAGCCAAAAAGCATAGAAACGTACCATTTTCAATATCTACATCATGTATAGTATTCCGTACCCCAAAATATTACATATTGCATTGTAACTAAATTGTTTCCTTCTTATGTTATGCGTGTTATTTTTCTCTTATTATTTGCTTTTAATATCACATATATTGTAATTTGTAAAACTTGATGTATTTGTCCTGGGTCCCCTCTGAAATGGGTAATTTGCCCAGTAGTACTAACCCAATTAACAAAACATGCATACATCTATACATGTGTATGTAAATAAACTACAGAATCTTGTAGTGCATTTACTGAATGTTACACTTATTTCACATGCAGGAAATGTTTACCTTACTGAAAGAGACACTGTAAGTAAATTCAGCAGGTGTGATATGTTCGTAGTACTTTAAGGTAACAGATGAACATTGTTCTGTCATCTATTGAAGTTCATACATCTGAGTGTATACAGTTTGCTGTATTTACATTTAAAGATAGGTGTGAAAGGAGTGGCTAGCTACAGACTCCCTAAAATGCTTGTTGCAAGGTTGTGGATAGAAACAGGATAGAAGTTTGATGGTGTATTGAAGGAAGTAATAAGACCAGAGCTGTTAACATAGAAATATGTGAGAAGACATGAATGAGAGACAGAAAAGTGCATTAACTTTCTAGAGTACACTGGACTAAGGAGATTGGTGCAGGTGGTTGTAAAAATTACTACTGTAGGAAAAAGCTTCCCTACATAGACTCATTAAAGCTTAATGATGCCTCCACGTGTTTCTCTAATTGCATCCTATAGACATCTATAGGTGTCTAATATTGCCTGTTCATATTTACATTGATAACTCCAAAGCCATGATGCATACAAGTTATTGAATGATTTTATCTCAAAGACTGAATGATGAGCAATACAACTGCACTAATATTAGCCTCTATCTAGTGCAGTTAAAGACTTATTAATTGTTGTTCAAATAACATATATTTATATTGCCATAAATTTCATATTTCAATAAATATCTCAACAAACAAGTGGCACAGATAGAACTGCTTAGTCTCATACAAAAGCTCTCAGCTGGATGAATAAAGTGGTGCTGACAGTATGCGTAAAGCTCGAGTGGTTGCTGAGGTATTATAACTTGTTTTCAAAATATTTCAAACTTAATGTTTACAAAATATTTCAGACAATTCTTTCTGTGTTTACTTTGACTTACAAGATTCGGTTTAATCCAAAGAATCTAAAGAACACTAACATAAAAATACTCTGTGCTGAAGATTTTGTCATTTACACTTCTTTGGTACCCCCTATGGTTCCAGAGATTTTAACATTTGCTTGAAATGTGAGGACATAATTTGATTTTATCAAAGCTTAAGCTCTGCCCATTGGAATAAAATCCAAAGGGTGTGAGAATGGTAAAACACAACCAGTAATCCAAATAACCACTCAGATGCCAATATCTACAGCCCAGAATACAAAGTACAGTTTATTCACAAAAAACAATTAACAGGTCAAGCGCTTTCGTAGTATCACTTCATCTTCCGATTGGAAGTTACAGTGCAAATTTCCAGATAACCATTAGAGGAGGTAAGTTAATGACTTCTGGTGGTTCCATCAAGGGACTTGCTTGTCGCATCCCTAGAATGAATACTTCCATGTCTATAGTCCCTGGGCTTCTATAGTCCCTGTGGTGACCACAAACTAGGACAGGTCCACTCTGATTCCATTTCAGAGGATTGCCTTCATTAGAGTGGAGTTGATGGTATGCAGCTCTGTTTTAGTGGCAAGGACCCAAGAAATCATGAACTTAAGAATCTGTGAAAAGATGCAGTTAAGAGCCCAAGCCTGGAGCCTCCTGTGCCTTCTGTGTTTGCTGGCTCCCATGAGCTTCATGATGTCATTCACATATTTGGTTGCAGGTGCTGCAGGTTGCCTACTTCACATTAAAGTTTTCAAACAGTTCAGAGGGGTATCTGAGCTTCTATGCTTTCAAGTCCAAGCCAGTCCTCAGTAGTTCAGGACTCTGTTGACTCCGCTCACTCTGTACCAGCTGGGAGTTATCTCAGAGCATTAGGCCTTACAGCAGCTGTAGTATTTATGCTCCCTCATGCCAGGTATATGTTGAGGGTACATCAGTGGCCCCTGAATCTTAACCCTCTTCTTTTTGTTTTCTTTTTTCAGAGCTTGTCATTCACATTTACAGTGGTTTGTTAGATCCTGCTGTTCTTCAGTATGGAAGTCCATTTCAGTTACAGATTCCTCAAGTATCCGTCACCATGGATGTCTTTTCTGTGGTGTAGAGAGGGGCACTTCAATGAGCAGATGGTTCAGAGTGGTTGGCTATCTCAGGATTCCCACCTTCTCATAAACGTGCTTGAAATGAGAGCAGTTCTGTTAACATTGTTTGCTTTTCAAAATTTCATAAAACAGGAAGTCATGACTCTCCACGTCCTTCATCGTGTTGGTTTGTTGCCTGATACATCAGTGAATAGGGGAAAAGCATTACTGCTGTTATGATGACATGCTGTTAGAATGTGGGAGTGGCTATCAAATCCCACTATTTTTGGATAGTTAGCAACATCTCATAAGATTCCAGTTCTCTGTTGGGCAGAGTCTTCTTCTGTTTCCTGATGCCTTGTGTATAGTCCCATGGTCTTTCAGTAAAAAGAGGCTTTTTTTCCTACCTCTGGGGCAGACTAGTGCATGATCGCTTTATATCTCCAATAAACATTAATTGTCCCAGTTTCTTTTCATTGATTCTTCCTCGGGGTGGGAGTAGGGTAGTCAGGTCAAGAATGCCTTAGTTTACAAACAGACAAATTAACTCTTTGACAACTTTCTCTATTTATCTGGTAATGGGATTCATTTAGAAAGTCAAACCTTGCAAACCTAGATTCATTCTTACACCTATATTCTGGCCTAGGTAAACTTGTTTCCCGTTGTTGAGTCCCTTTCTACTAAAGGGATACTGCTACTTCATTCTTCAGACAAGTCCCACCCGGATATCTACTCTGTAAAGGTGATGACTTGGCTTTTTTTGTTTTGTTAACGGCTAGGGGTTCTGCTATTTCTAAAAGGGTTGTTGTCATTATTTCCTCCTCTTAGAGGCCTTCTTTGCAAAAGTCTTGGTGAGACAAATTAAATCTATTTTTCTGCCCTGGCATCCAGGGAAGGCATATATCCATTTTCGTACTCTATTCCTTGGCCCTGCCATATTTTTCCTAAATCTTTGACCTTTCACTCAACTATTCCTCCATTAAGGTACACTTGCATATAATTTCTACCTTTTAATCTATGACAACCTCCTCTTCTCTTGCTTCACTTAAAGTACATGAAGTCGTCTTGGTACTTTTCAGCTTTGGCATTCTAAGACTTTGTTTCTCCTTGGCACATTTATTTCATGCTGGAAAATCTAATTTTTCCAACCTTTGATCCAGCTGTGTATGCAGATGTAATGTTTCTATACTGGCAGGCCCCTTTTATTGTGGCCATTACTTTGACAAAAAGGATTTCAGATTTGCAGGTCCTTTCTGTCAAGCCTTCATACTTAGTTTTTTATAAAGAAGGAGTGGAACTTTGAGCAATCCCATCATTTGTGCCAGACATTGCTACTGAATTTAAAACTGGACCAATCAGTTAACTTGCATGTCATCTGTACTTAATCTTCTAACTGAAGTGGCTATGTTCCGCATCATTTCATGTACTGCAAGATCTAGGATTTTTTTCTGTTACCTACAGGTATTTGTGTGGTAAATTATGTGTAGCGTATAAATCTTTTAGAAATGAAGAGATATGTTTGATCCCAAATTTAGAATTGTCTGGCTCATTTCAGGCTCCAAGAGGAATATAAGGAAGGAAGGTGTAGGACTACTTTGAGATCTAGATACCTTTCACAGCCATTGGACCACATACATCGATCACAGTCATTACAAATGTTTAAAAATAATTTGGATGCTTGGGTAAGGAGTAGGGCTTTCTCTACAGATTTGGAGTTTGTGTTATAAATGGCCTTTGGCCTAAACATAGTTATTATGAAAAATTTAACAATATGGATACAGATTTTATCTGGATAGAACTAAATCTTTCCACAAGGATGACAAGTTGTTTGTATTGGGTCTATATCAGTTTATCGAAAGCTGATAAGAGCGAACGCTCTTTGATAGACCCATAAATGAATGTACTATATAGCAAAGACACAGAACAGCAATTTTTTTCCCAGGAAAAAAAATCGCTGGGCCGTTTTCGGGAGTTTGCCATTTCTTCTACTTTGGTGCGATCTCAAAGTTGGTATATTTAAGTAGGGGGGTGTGGAGGTAACACAGCTCCCCACTTAATCTTGTGTTTGCATTTTTATTTATTTATTTTTTTTGTTTGCAGAACAGCGATTTTTTTCCCTGGGGAAAAAAATTACTGTTCCATGTCTTTGCTGTTTAGTGCGTTTGACGTTAAGAGGTCGATCTAAGAGTGTTCCCTCTTATCAGCTTTTGATAAGCTGATATAGACCTATTTGTATCCTTTGCACTGTCTAAATTGGATAGGAAAAATTCTAAGTCTACTCTTTCCAGATGGTTAACTACTTATTTTGAATGCTGTCGCATTAAATATAGAAATCTTTTTGCCTGCAACTGTGAAGGCTCATTCTGTTTGGGCTGTGGTTACTTCTGCTGCCTATTTTCCATTAATGCCACTATTTGTAGTATTTGCACTGTCATAACTTGGCCTTACAGAAACACCTTTGCAAGGCAGTGTAAACTTTAGTATTTCAAGACCCAGGTCTTCTTTCAGGGCTGCTGTCATCCTTGATGTTTTTTTTTTGGTAGCCAGCAGGAAGATTAGATAAAGCCTCTGTCCTAGACCTCTTCTTATCTGGTGTAAAAGTTAAGTACTTTATATACCACGAGATGTTATGTTGTTCCTATCTCACCTTCCTTCTTGTTGGTTGGGTTCGGAGCTGATCCTCGGCTTTGATTCGGCCACTTTCTAAAGCTCGAGAGCTTCCACTGGCTCGACCCTATCTCAACATGCCTAGCGAGAGTTACTCAGATCTTGTTTGACGCTTGAAGCTTCGGGATTGCTGACAACTGGCTCAGGCTAAGTTGAATTCTTTTCTTTGTAATTTCTCGTAAAAATTACCTTTTGATAGCTCAGTTTTTTTTCATATAGATTAATAGAATCTGTTGTGGATCTATCCCTGTCTCTATCACTTGTTTACTTGCAGTTTGTTGCTGAGGCCATCATTTTCCCTTTCTTTCAGGTCTACCATCTCCCTTTCTATCTTACGAATCTGTTTGAGTTAGACGATTCATTCTACCCTTCAACCCGTTTTAGTTAGAGGGCTCTCCCTTATTCCTTTCTTCTAGGAGCTAGCTGTTTAAGTTAGAGGCATCTCCTCGGTCAGAGCTGTAGTTTTACTTAGACTGTCCTCCTTCTGTTTCTTTCCCATCTTTTGCTGTCTGTTTTTTTGTCTGGCGTATCTCTGTATTCTTTTTACCACCTTGTTGTGATCATGTTGTGTTGTGTGGTAAATATGTCCAAAGAAGTTGCTAAAGAATCCAAGCCTTCTGGATTCAAGAAGTGTGATTCCTGCACCCAAAAGATGTCTCTTACTGATGGTCATACCAGCTGCGTCTACTGTTTGGGAGCTGTTCACCTGCAGGACTCTTGTTCCATTTGTCATGGTTTTAGTTCTAGAGTCCTGCAGGAGCACAAGAACAAGCTTATTTTGAGGAGATTGTTGAAAGGGCCATTAGAGACGTCTAAAGAAGGGACTCAGGCAGGAAAATCAGACAAATCCTCCACATTGACATCTTTGTCGGTTGCCGTCTCGGAACCGTCGAAGGGTATAGACAAACTGTCTAGTCTGTCAGAACCAATAGTTATCGGGTCCGACAAGGCTTTATCTCCTTTCCATCAATATCTTCGGAAACGTCTAGGAGCCATAAAAGGTCTAGATACCCTGCTTGGAACCAGTGTGATCTGTGCCACAGTCTCCGCTTCTCCAGTCTGTGGTGGGAAGTCTCCAATCGTCCACACATTCCTCTCAATCATCCAGGAGCCTTTCAGATGATGATGTGGAGAGGGTGGTGAAGAGGCTTCTCAGGACACCAGCCTTGGCAAAAACCTTTTCGAGCCCAGCCCGTATGGAAGTGGGGCTGACCGTCTAACCTACCCTGTCATCAATTCACCCAATGTCATCACCCAAGCTCAGAGCCAGAGCGCATGGAGGTCATTGTGGTGGAACTGTTGGTTCCAAAGACTACAGGTCTATCAGATCCGCCTTCTCTCGAGGGATCTAGGAGCTGATGCTCCCTCATCAGCTCCAGGGGGGAGAGCGAGATTGGACCCTTGTCGGATCCTACTCCCACTCGGAGCATCGGCGCAGGTGAGTTCGGCACCTACAACGGCCTTGGAGCCATCACTCTCGGTTTGGAGGAGATCTCCAGGCTCTTCAGAGCCAGAGACCCTATCAGGCTGGGATTGTGGTGCCTTCGAGGTGATGAGGAGTGTGCTTTCCCCTCTGACCGCTCCACCCTCAGCTCCAGCTGCTCCTTCCTCTTCCAGGCCAGTGTCCACCTCCAAACCACCCCTCCTCCCCAAGCATAAGGAACCAATGCCCCAGGACAACCCTTTGGGTGACACTCCTCTTCTGTTACCTCTCCAGAGCACCCCTCAGAGGAGGTCCCTCGGAAGAGGACTTGCAAGAGGAAGTACTTGGACTCCCCTGAGTCCTTGACATCGGACATGGACTTGGAGTACTCAGAAGGGCCCCCACGGTCACCCTCTGAGGATGTCTCTTTTTAGACATAATGGAAAGCCTTAAGCAGAGGGCTGGCTGGAAATCCCTTTCCCCTTCTGAAGACGAGTCTGCATACCTGGACGCATTTGGTTCCCAACCCTCCACTTCTTGTGTGTCTCCGCCCTTCGACCCACTGCTAGGGTTAGTAAGTCAAAAGACATGGAGCTCCCTAGAATCGATGGAACCAGTTCCACAGAGGCCCAGTAAGTTCATTACTGCACCGGATGACAGAGCTTTTCTAACTAAGGATGTGCCAGTTGATGCTATGGTGGTTGCAGCAGCCACAAAGAAGGAATTAGCAGAAACTTGTTCTGTCCATCTGCTGAACAAGGAGTCCCGTAAGATGAACAGATACTGGAAGCATGTCTTTTCTTCAGGGGCCTTTACACTTAGGTCACTGAATTATTTATCTCATTTCACCCGTCTCCAGAGGGATCTCCTGAAAGAGCTAGTAGATACCCTACGGGATCCTACAGCTGTGGGAGCTACAGATAGTACTGCTTTTCAGCTTGCGACCTTATCTTCTGTAGTTAACTTCTCCATGTGGCTTATTTTCTGTGCAGTCAGTGGAGCGAGCAGAGCAGCAGGCACAGGAGACGCCCTATGGAGACATTCCTGGATGTGCCTTTGTCAGTTTGTGGAGCTCTTCAAGTCCTCCTTTACCAAAGCCCCTTTTGATGTGCTCGTGGTTGTTCAGGCCCAAGGTAAAAGAGACTCTCACCAGGTGTGAGCAGGATGGCAAGACTCTCTCTGCCATGGGAGTATGTTTTTCCATGCCTACTAGACCTTATCCCAAAAGGTTAAAAAAGCGGAAAAATGTGGTTCCATAAATCCTAGGGAGCTTTGCCTGACGCACATGGTGATTTACCCCCCAGGGGCAGAGGGGGGAATAATAATGGGAGATGCCACGCTCACAGCAGAGAGGGTCCACAGAGTCAGGGTGACAAAGATGCGCTTTCTGGTAGACCCTTCCAGCGCTCCTGAAAGGAGGCCCACCTGTCCACCTCTGGAGACAGTCGGGGGCAGATTGTCACTGTACCCAGAAGCCTGGCAAAGTATTACAGAAGACACATGGATACAGTCAGTAATATCCAAGGGATACAGTATTCCTTTCTCCATGCCACCTCTCCCCAGAAAACAAAAATCCATCCCAGATGTGCCACCCAGTCTAAGGGACAAGCAACTCTAGATGTTCAAAGGTTGCTATAAAAACGAGTCATTCTAGAAGTCCCTGCAGACCAAATCGGATCCGGAACTTACTCAAGGTTCTTTTTAGTACCAAAAAAACAGGGGACTGGAGGCTCATTCTGGATCTCAGCAGGCTCAACAAGTCTGTCAAGAAGACAAAGTTCCGGATGGTGACACTGCAGTCCATACTTCCCTTTCTGGGAAAGGACAATTGGATATGCTCCATCGATCTCCAGGATACGTACTACCATATCAAGATTAACAGCCGATCCAAGAGATGTCTACGCTTCTGGGTGGGAGCCAGTCACTACCAGTTCAGAGCTCTGCCCTTTGGCCTCACCAGAGCCCCCAGAGTGTTCACCAAATGCATGGCAATAGTCACAGCTCATCTGAGGTATCTAGGATTCCGGGTGTTTCCATATCTAGATGACTGGCTCCTCACCGCCACCACCAAGCATCAAATAACCGAGGCAAGGGACACTATAATCCACCTCTGCTCTCAGCTAGGCATCACTATAAACTATGAAAAGTCTGCCTTGTTGCCCTGTCAATATATTACATTTATAGGGGCAAATTTAGATACCAAAAACATGATTGCAAGATTGCCTCATGAGAGGGTGTTGACCATTCGACACCAGGTTACAATCTTAATTGAGAGGAAAAAGACAGAAGCGAGATTTGTTCTTAAAGTCCTGGGCTCAATGACGGCAGCAATAACTCTAGTTCCCTTGGCATGCTTCCACATGAAGATATTACAGTGGCTCCTATTTGCTCAATGGTCCATGCAAGATCTACCCATGTCACATGAAATTCTTGTCACAGAGACCTGCAAAAGGACCTAAAATGGTGGCAGCGGACGATAGGCAGACCATTCATCCTCTCCCAACCAGTGGCCACAGTGACCACGGACGCTTCCCAGATAGGGTGGTGGGGGGCATTATCTGGGACAGACTGTTCATGGGACATGGCAACAACATGAAGTACCACTTGCACATCACCGTCCTAGAGATGAGAGCAGTGCTCCTGGAGTTGTAAGCACTACAGAACTCTCTACCGACGGGGACTATTGCAGTTCAGACAGACAATATGTCTGTAGTGTGGTACATCAACAAGCAAGGCGGAACCATATCCCACCCCTTGTATCAAGAGGCTCTAAGAGTATGGCAGTGGGCAATGTCTTCCTAACGCTTTCTGATTGCGATGCACATTCTTGGTAAATCTAACGTGATAGCAGACAAGCTAAGTAGGGCTATCCTTATGCCTCACAAGTGGTCTCTGAAGCAGGATATTGCGAACCAGATTTTTCGCAAGTGGGGCCAGCCTTGCTGCGATGTTTTTGTCACCTCCATCAATACCAAATGCAGCAGCTACTTCGCCCTAGCCCCCCCCCCACCGGGACAGTCACCCAGGGATTCACTTGTTCACGATTGGCCCCCAAGACTTCTGTATGCCTTTCTCCCGTTCCCTCTAATACCCAAGGTTCTTCAGAAAGCAAAATCGTTGGGTTGCAAACTAATACTCATTGACCCTTACTGGCCTCGTCAAATCTGGTTTGATTTCTATGGCCCTATCTTCTGGAGGAGCCTTGGATCCTGGACCCAGTTCCAGATCTACTAGTGCATCAGTCGGGCACGCTTTATCCTTCCTTACAGACCCTCAAGCTGACAGCTTGGTTCCTCCACTTCCCATCTTAGCCAGGCCTCCTGACATCTCCCATCCAGTACAACATATTTTAATTTCCTCTCACAAATCTTCAACGAGAAAACTTTATACTAGTAAATGGAAGCAGTTATCTTGTTGGGCAGCCAAAAATAGTATTGATCCTTTTACTGCACCTATTTCAAAGATCCTCGAATTTCTCACTTAAACCTTGAACCAAGGTGAAGCAGCAGCAACTATCCGAGTTCAGCTGGCTGCTATTTCCAACTTTCATGTGGGAGAAATGGGTTCCAATGTTATGTCCCACAGGCTATGCAAAGCTTTTCTAAAAGGTACTATCCTCTTGCGACCCCCAATAAGAGAACCACCACCTCCTTGGATCTAAATTTAGTCCTAGCTGCCTTGATTCTTCCTCCGTTCAACCTGGCTAATACTTGTTCTCTAAAATTCTTGCCTTGGAAAACAATTTTCTTCACTGCCATTACCTCAGCTAGGAGGGTATCAGAATTAAAAGCTCTAGTCATTCATCCCCCTTATTTAATTTTTCACAAAGATAGGGTTTCTCTCAGAACCAACCTGTCCTTCCTACCAAAAGTTTGCTCAGAATCCAATCTGAACCAATCGATAGAACTACCTGTATTCTTCCTGGATCATGGCAACAAGGCAGTATATAAACTCCAACTAGATGTTCATAGACAGTTACGTTTTTACTTGCACAGGACACAGGAACTCTGACCAATTGTTTGTATCCTTTGCAGAAAACAGAAAGGTAACTTCACTCTCAAAAGTAACTTTATCAAAATGGCTTTCAGACACCAGCACTTACATCTATAACTCACAGAACAAACAGTTGCCAGGAAAAATTCAAGGACACTCAACTAGGGCCTTGTCTTCCTGTACTGCTTTTCAGGCCAGACTGCCTTTAGACTCAATTTGTGCGGCAGCTACGTAGGTTAACCCTCATACCTTCATCACTCATTGCAAAGTGGATGTGACCTCCCAGAACAGGGCGTCCTTTGGTTCCAAGGTCCTGAAGAGTCTATTCCATTGAGCCACCCAAGAAGAAGGTGCTGAGGATGCGGTTCCAACCAGCAAGAAGGAAGGTGAGATAGGGGCAACATAACATAAAGAAGTTATGTACTCACCATAATGTTCCATTTTTGTTGTCCTTGATCTCGCCTTCCTTCTTGCATCCCACCCTCCTTCCCCCTCCTGGATGATCGAGGGGAACTATCCATCTTTTGGCTATATAGGCCTTGATTCCCTTCCTGCCTTGTGAGTTGAATAGACTAAGAGTCCTTCTACTACTAAATTGGTGGGTTATATGTATATGTATGTGTATGTGTGTGTGTGTGTGTGTGTGTGTGTGTGTGTGTGTGTGTGTGTGTGTATATATATATATATATATATATATATATATATATATATATATATGATGTTAAGTTGTCAATCTCGCCTTCATTCTTGCTGGATGGGTTCGGAGCCGAACCTCGGCTCCAACTCAGCCTATTACTAAAGCTCGAGAGCTATTTTTTACCGGCTCAAGGCTATCCTATGTCCCATAATGCTAGGCGTCATATACCCAAATCTCGGTTGCCGCTTCAGCTACGAGGTTGCGTCTTTTTGCCAGCTCCAGGTTGTATTAATCTGTTTCTTGTATTTAGCAGTTTTTTTTGGGTTCTAACCTTAGCGATAGTTATTCTAGTTCCTACCCTATAGATCCCTGTTTAGAATCCCCTCTTAGGTAGTTTTTTTCTTCAGGTTTCCCCTCACTAAATAGTTAGGCCTTTGGCTAAACTTTTTCTATTACAGTTTCTGTAGCAGTAAATCCCTTTTGTTTTTTTTCTGTAGATTTTTTTCCTGTATGTGTGTGCCTATAGTTAAACTGTGTTAAAAAGTGTTGGGTTTTTGTTTTTTCTTGGTCTGTTACAAGCTCTTTGTGTGTGTGTGTGTTGGCTGATTGTGACTAGACAGCTTAGGATTGTCTTTTTCTGCCCGTCATCCTTGTTTCAGGATGTTGAAAGACACCAAGGTCTTGGGCTTCAAGAAGTGTGACTCGTGTTGTCAGAAGATGTCTCTGACAGACGGTCACACTTCTTGTGTATATTGCTTGGGCCCTCTGCACCTGCAGGACTCTTGTTCTGTCTGCCATGCGTTCAGTCCAAGAGTCCTGCAGGAACGCAGAAACAAACTTATTTTGAGAGGCTTGTTGAAGCCTGAAGGTTCCCCGGCTAAGCCTTCATCGGGTAAACCTTCCAAGCCTGCCAAACCATCGGCTCCATGTTCGGAGCTGTTGCCGAGTGGCACTACTACTACTACCTCTGCATCGGTTCCATCTGGAACCGATGATTTGAGGCCTCAGTCTGCTCCGACTCTGCTGTCGGAGCCGTCTTCGAGCAGAAAGCGTTCCAGGTCTCCCTCCCTGGAATCTGTCCATTCGGCTCCGAAGTCTCCCTTGTTATCGGAGCGGAGTCACAGGTCCCATTCCTCTCGGTCTTCCAGGCTGTTGGATCATGACCTCGAGAGGGTGGTTAGCAGACTACTTAAGTCGCAGACACTGGCCCAAATGTTGCATAGCCCTCCTCATCAGGCAGTGGCTATCACTGCTCCCTCTTCAATTCCTCCTCCGACTCTTCCTTTGAGTTCGGAGCCGGAAATCGTAGGGGTCGGGACCGTCGGAACGTCGGAGCCGATACCACTCCTTTCGGCTCCCTCGTCGGCTCCGATCTCTTCCTTGGTTCCATCCTTGGAGGGATCCGGGTGCCGGGACTCCCTCGTTGGTTCCGAGGGGGTGAGTGGCATCAGACCCTTGTCCGACCCCGTTCTCCCTCTCGGAGCCTCGGCGCAGGTGAGTTCGGCCCTGACATCGGCCTCGGAGCCGTCCCTCTCGGTGCTGGGAGGAGTCCTTGTCTCTTCGGAGTGGGGACCCCCTTCCCTGCCTGATAGGGGCGCCTTTGAGGTCATGAGGAGTGTGCTGGCCTCTGTGCCTGCTCCACGGTCGGCTCCTTCGGCTCCTCCCTCTATGGTGCCTGCTTCAGTCTCTATCCGCCCTTCCGATCCCGAGCGTGGAGAACCGATGCTACAGGTAGCCCCATTGGGTGTATCCTCCTCTTCCGAGGCCTCCCCTGATCCTTCAGGGGAGCCCCCTCAGAAGAGAGAATGCGAGAGGAAGCATGTAGACTCCCCTGAGTCAATCACGTCTGACACCGACTTGGATGAGTCAGAAGGGTCCCCAAGGTCACCCTCTGAGGATGTCTCCTTTTCTGACATCCTGGAGATTTGTAAGCAGAGGGGGAACTGGTCTGCCCTTAACCCTTCCGAGGACAAGTCGGTGTACCTGGATGCGTTCGGTTCTCACCTTTCCACCTCCTGGGTGTCTCCGCCTTTCGACCCACTCATGGATGTGGTGGCTCAAAAGGCGTGGACAGCTCCGGATACTATGGAACCAACTCCCTGGAGGCCTACAAAATTTATTACAGCCCCTTCTGACAAGCAGTTTCTAACTAAGGGCATCCCTGTTGATGCTATGTTGGTGGCGGCGGCCACTAAAAAGGAGTTGGCTGACCCTTCAGTACCTGTCCATCCTCCTAATAAGGAATCTAGGACTATGGACAGGTATGGCAAGCGGATGTTTTCTTCAGCGACCTTTGCTATTCAGTCGCTGAATTATTTGTGCCATTTCACCTGTCTCCAGAGAGACCTTTTCAAAGAACTGGGTGATACCTTACAGGACCCATCAGCTGCGGGGTCTCAGGAAAAGATAAACTCCCAGCTGGGGACCCTGAACTCTATTGTCAACTCCTCCATGCGGCTCATTTCCTATGCAGCTGATGGAGCGAGTAGGGCTGCAGGCACAGGCATTGCTCTAAGAAGACACACCTGGATGCGGCTTTGCAATTTTGCTGACCCCTTCAAGGCATCCTTCACTAACGCCCCCTTTGATGGTTCTGCCTTGTTTGGACCTCAAGTGAAGGATACATTGACCAGGTGCGAGCAGGAAGGCAAGACTCTCTCTGCCGTGGGAGTCCGTTTTTCTACACCTTCTAGACTATACCCAAAGGGTCAGAAGAGTGGAAAAATGTGGTTCCGCAAACCTCAGGGAGTACTGCCTGATGCACGTGGTGAGCTTCCCTCCAAAGGCAGAGGAGGGAGCAATAATAGATGCCGCCCGAGGGGCAAGGGGGGCCTGCAGAATCAGGGTAGCAGAACCCTTCTCTGACAAACCCATCCAGCACCCCTGAGGAGCTGTCCGACTGTCCACCTTCGGAGGCAGTCGGGGGAAGACTGTACCCAGAAGCTTGGCATTCCCTCACGCAAGACAAATGGGTACGGTCGATCATATCTGAGGGTTACAAAATTCCCTTTATTCGCACCCCACAACAGCCAAAAGGGCCCCTTCCAGATGTTCCACCTGGTCTGAGGGATCAAGCAACACTAGAAATTTCAAAGCTGCTAGAAAAAAGAGCCATCCAGCCAGTCCCAGCAGACCAGCAAGGATCCGGAGTCTACTCCAAGTTATTTTTGGTACCAAAAAAGACAGGGGACTGGAGACCTATTTTGGATCTCAGCAGACTGAACAAGTCTGTTCAAAGAACGAAATTCCGGCTGGTCACGCTTCAGTCCATTCTACCCTTTGTGGGTCAGGACAATTGGATGTGCTGTATAGACCTTCAGGATGCGTACTATCATATAAAAATGAACAGGCGCTCCAGAAGGTTTCTCCGCTTCCGGCTGGGAGCTAGTCATTACCATTTCAGAGCCCTGCCCTTTGGCCTCTCCAGAGCCCCCAGGGTGTTTACCAAATGCATGGCAGTGGTTGCGGCTCACCTGAGACGACAAGGATTCCAGGTGTTTCCATACTTAGACAACTGGCTCCTTACTGCCACCACCAAGCGTCAGCTACTCCATTCCAGAGATTATACCCTCCAAATTTGCAACGAGCTAGGTATCTCTATAAACTCCGAAAAGTCTGCCTTGTCACCTTGTCAATCTATTACCTTCATAGGCGCCATTTTAAACACTGTGGAACTGTCAGCAAAACTGCCTGTACAAAGGATTTCAGACATTCGCGTTCATGTTCAAATCCTACTATAAGAGTGCAGAGTCCAGGCCAGATTCATACTAAGAACCCTAGGTCTCATGGCAGCAGCCATTACATTAATCCCCCTAGCTCACTTTCACATGCGGATCCTGCAATGGATGCTGTTCTCCCAGTGGTCCTTTCAACAGCTTCCAATGTCACACAGCATTCTAATCACTCAGTCATGCAAAAGGCACCTTTCCTGGTGGATGGTCTCCCCTCAGGTTCTTCAGGGCAGACCTTTTGTCCTTCCTCCTCCTGTTGCTACTGTGACAACGGATGCCTCCCTGATCGGGTGGGGGGGGGCATTTTCAGGGCAGGACAGTCCAGGGCACGTGGCAACCTTTCGAAGGCCACCTGCACATAAATGTCTTGGAAATGAGAG
The DNA here is from genome assembly GCF_019279795.1 of Protopterus annectens. Classification (NCBI taxonomy): domain Eukaryota; kingdom Metazoa; phylum Chordata; order Ceratodontiformes; family Protopteridae; genus Protopterus; species Protopterus annectens. Next base: position 1,457,519,968 of record NC_056744.1, on the reverse strand, counting down.
TGGTACTTTTAGCGTTGCAGGACCTTCAAGACTCTCTACCCACCGGGACTATTGCAATTCAGACAGACAATATGTCTGTAGTGTGGTACATCAACAAGCAGGGCGGAACCAGGTCCTACCCCCTATGTCGGGAAGCACTCAGTCTTTGGCAGTGGGTAATCTCTTCTCAACGGTTTCTGGTAGCAACGCATATCCCCGGGAAGTCCAACGTCATAGCGGACAGGCTGAGCAGAGCCATTCTCATGCCCCACGAGTGGTCTCTCAGCCAGCTAGTAGCGGAAAAAATTTTCAGAAGGTGGGGTCAGCCTTGCTGCGATCTTTTTGCAACCCCTCAAAACAGCAAGTGCCAAGACTTCTTCACTCTCTTTCCTCTCCCAGGTCTTCCCCCCAGAGACGCTCTAGTCCACGATTGGCCCCGGGGTCTTCTGTATGCTTTTCCCCAATCCAGAAAGCAACTGCTTTGAGATCCAGGATGATCCTTGTTGCCCCTTACTGGCCTCGACAAATTTGGTTTCTGTTCCTGCAACGTCATCTGCTGGATCAGCCCTGGCATCTGGACCCAGCACCAGATCTTCTGACACATCAGTCGAGCGGGCTTCATCAATCTCTCTACCTCACAGCTTGGTTGCTCCACTTCCAACCCTAGCCAGGCTTCCATCAATCTCTCATTCAGTTCATGACATCATCCTCGCTTCGCACAAGTCTACTACCAGAAAGACTTATGCTAGCAAATGGAAGTGTTTCTCTGTTTGGGCAGGGGAGAAACAAGTTGATCCTTTTACAACTCCTGTCCATGCAGTTTTAGAGTTTTTGGCAGAACTTTTTCAAATGGGTTCTTCTTCAGTCACCATCAGAGTTCAGCTGGCAGCTATTGCAAATTTTCATGTTGGATTTTCAGAGACCAGCATTATATCACACAAACTTTGTAAAGCCTTTCTAAAAGGAACCCTCTTACTTAGGCCCCCGGTAAAAGATCCTCCCCCACCATGGTACCTAAATTTGGTGCTGTCGTCTTTAATTCTCCCTCCCTTTGAGCCTGCAGCTTCCTGTTCGTTAAAGTTGCTCTCTTGGAAAACTCTGTTCTTAGTAGCCATCACTTCAGCGAGAAGGGTATCTGAACTTCAAGCCCTTTGTGTTCGCCCTCCTTACCTTGTTTTTCACAAAGATAGAGTGTCACTTAGGACTAATCCGTCCTTTTTACCCAAAGTACTCTCTGAAAAAAATCTGAATCAGACCATCGATCTTCCTGTCTTCTTCCCACTTTATACCAACAGGTCTGAACGGAAGTTACATTGTCTGGACGTTCACTGTCAATTACGCTTCTACCTAGATAGAACCAAGCAGACGAGGAAATCAGAACAGCTCTTCCTGTCTTATGCGGAAGGGAAGCAAGGCCTGCCAGTTTCCAAAGTAACCTTGTCCAGGTGGTTGACCTCTGTTATTATGTTGATTTACCAATTGAGGCATAAAGAGCTCCCTTTTAAGCCCAGAGCTCATTCAACCAGAGCATTAGCTTCTTCAGTAGCCTTTCAGGCAAGATTGCCAATGGATTCCATTTGTGCAGTGGCCACATGGGCCTCTCCTCATACCTTCATTTCTCATTACAAGCTGGACATGACCTCTAGAAGTCGGGCTGATTTTGGTTCCACTGTACTCAAGAGTCTGTTCCATTGAGCCACCCAGGACTAAGGTGCTAGGGACGCTGTCCCATCTAGCAAGAATGAAGGTGAGATTGACAACTTAACATTGAGAAGTGATGTACTTACCATAACGTTCCATGTTAGTTGTCTTCTTCTTGCCTTCTTTCTTGCGTCCCACCCTCCATCCCCCTAGCCTGGCAAGACCGAGAGTATCCCCTGGGATGTGTTACCACGAGAGTTATCTCCTTAGCTACCTCTCTTCCTTTTCTTGGTAACTCTTATGAGAGTTTTATATAGGTGTATATATATATATATATATATATATATATATATATATATATATATATATATATATATATATATATATATATATATCTATATTCTCTGGCATGGTGGGGACATGTATGTCCATAGTGCTAGCTATCAAACGAGATCTGGGTATATGACGCCTAGCATTATGGGACATAGGATAGCCTCGAGCCGGTAAAAAATAGCTCTCGAGCTTTAGTAATAGGTCGAGTCGGAGCCGAGGTTCGGCTCCGAACCCATCCAGCAAGAAAGAAGGCGAGAAGAAGACAACTAACATGGAACATTATGGTAAGTACATAACTTCTCATTTACATAGATCTACATCATATGGTCGATATTTCAGAATGTAGACATTCATATGGCCGAGGCCATATGATTGACATTTAAAATGTCGACCACAGAATAAATAAAAAACACAAAAAACTTACCTTCACGCTGCTAACAGGGGGGCTATGCCCCCCTGCAGCCCCCATGGGGGGGGGGACTTCTCCTCCCACACCCCCCGGAACTTAAATATACCAACTCTGAGATTGCACTACAGTGCAGGAGATGGAAATCTTTCCATTCTGCATTGTACAGAGATGCCAGTTGCGCATGGTCGATATTTCGAATGTCAATCATATGGTCTCGGCCATATGAATGTCGGCATTCTGAAATGTCGAGCATGTAAAGGGAACCCGTTGATATATATATATATATATATATATATATATATATATATATGTGTGTGTGTGTGTGTAAGTTATATAAATATCTATCTATATTTGCATATTATAGTCTAGTGTTATGGGTTATCTCAAATGAGATCTGGGTAACTCTCGGTAGGCATGTTGGGATAGGGTCTAGCCTCAGGCCAGTGGAAGCTCTCAAGCCTTAGAAAGTGGCTGAGTCGGAACCGATGATCGCCTCTGAACCCAACCAATAAGAAGGAACGCGAGGTCAAGGACAACAAACATGGAACGTTATGGTGAGTGCATAACTTCTTTTTCTTTAAGAAGGTCCATCTGCAGTAGCATCGCCTCCCTGCATCCTCACCTACAGTCTGCCTAGTCTGGAGTCTGTTCTCTCTCCCCTTCTGTTTTTTCTTCTTTTTCTTCCCTTAGCTATGCAGTAAAACAGAAAGATCTGGAAAGTGTGAAATGCATGGTGCATGATGGGAAAGAAGAGGGATACAGTTTGCTGGGAAAAGTTTTGCTGCCAAGCAGTTCTTGTGCATGTGGAGCAAGTGCTACTGTTTTTTTTTGTTTGTTTGTTTTTTGTTTTTCTTTGCCAGCCATGGTCATAATGAGACTAGCAGATATTTTTGCAGCTCTGTGGCTGCCTAAGCCATCTTATCTCCTTAATCTTTGACATTAAATTAGAGAACCCAGGAAAGCACCTGAGTTAGGGTCACCAGCTGAGCTAGTGATATATTTGATCACAGGAGAAGAGTGGACCAGACAGCTGCCACCATTGCCTACACAGTTGAGCTATCTATGGGTTAACCCCTACTACCCAATGTGCAGTGAGGCCTGGATACAGAAAGCAAGCCCCACCCTGAGCCCAAGGGTAGACTTTGTCTTAAACCCACCTATTAGCATAGCCTGGCAACTGCGCTTTGCTCTGCCCTGCCAGAACATCATCCCAACACTTCCCCTGGCAAAGGAGATTCTTGCCAGTCATTCCTCTCCCCTTGCCAGTCCTGCAGACAACCACTAATTGAACTTGAGTCTTTTGGGTTGTAGTCAAGGCTTTATCCCTGTATACCAGTAGTGCTGGCATAAGTCCTAATGACTACCAATACAAAGTGTAGGCCATTTGTTGTGGAGTAGGTCCTCTTAAAGGGTCTCCAAATCCAGTGGAGTGTCAGCTTCGCCTAGGGATGAACAAGGGAAAACAAATGGAAAAGCCTCTTTGCTGGAAGTACTCCAGTATTTTATTCCTGTCAGTGTTTTGCAGGCAGAGCAGAATGTACATATTCTAAAAATCAGGTAACGAAAACAAGAAGCAATCATTCTTTGAGCTTTAGGCTGTCTGATTTATTCAAAGTAATGAGTGCATTCATCTGTCAGGCTTCATCAGATAGACAATTGTTACTTCTTTCCAACCCAACTCTAGACATTCAGTTACCTGTTATATATATATTTTTTAAGCTTCCTATAATACTGGCTGCGGTCTTAATTATATACTACAGTCAGAAGGATATCAGTACATTTGTAATATTAAAACCTGGAAAAGTACACATCTGACAATTGTAACATATGGCCTACTTTAGGTAGTTGCAGTCATCAACCTTAGCCCAATCACACCTTATCTCTACCCTTCTATATGCTTCCCCTATTTTCACTAATCTCTCTAAAAGTAACCTTAAGAAACTTACTACATCTTACCATAATATTGCTCGATTTGCCACAGGATCTCAGTTTAGAACTCACCACTGTCAAACTTAAAACAACTAGACTGGCTTGAACTTCCAAACAAGCTCATTTATCAACAACTCTTAATAGCTCACAAAATTCTATATCAACCATCTAAAACACCAGTTCTCAGTAATCTCTTGACTCCCTACAACAACCTGAAACAACTACGTTCTTCAGACAAACTACTAGTTAATAGTACCAAAACTATTAATTCTGCAGGTAATTCCCTTTTTTCCAACTCAGTTGGCAAAATATGGAACAACCTTCCATCAAATATCTCCTCTTTGGCCACTCTTCCACTCTTTAAGAAACAACTGCAAATACATCTTAATAAATTCTGGCTTTGCTCTTGTACCAACCCTGACTAACCTGCCTTCCTCATTTCCTCTACCACAATTCTTCCTTCTCTGCTAAGATATCCTGACTGACTTCCTCTGACATAATATCTTTCTAGATATTACTGATCTCATATATGTTGTATTAAAAAAAAAAAAAAAATTTATATTGTCTACCATTTTTTCAAAACAATGTATTGATACACTGTATGTTTAGATACTATCAAATTTCGTATTGAAAGTCGTTAACCATTTACTTGAATATTTTCTTGTTATGGATATTTTTTACTCTTAGATGTGTATTACCTATACTAAAATCTTCTTATCCTTTATGCTTACTGCTTTTGTTTTATGTGTATTTGTATTCTCTAATCTTGTTTTAACCATTGGAGCTTTTTTCCCCGGGCCTCCACTGAAAATGGGCATAGATCCAGCTGGACTAGCCCGGTCAACAAATGTAAAATAAATGTAAAATAAAATAAATAAATAAATAAATCTGCTAGCTATGCATTGAAGATGTCTTCTCTGCACTTCTTGGGTGGCTTATGCATTTTTATTTTGCTTTATTTGATTTCACATTAACTCCATTAAATTTTTTTTGCTGAAAATGTGGTAGTAAGGTTTATTGCAATAATACAGTTAATTACATGAACTGCTTAGAGAGCAGGGGCCATGACTTTCAGCATTCCTAAATGTAATACAGGAAGTATGATGGGAAATTTTAAGGTGCCATAATCAAGTCTGTATTTGCAAAGACATAGGGCCGGATTTACGAAAGCTTGCACGGAGTTGTAGAGTAGAGTAAGACGTCAGACAGGCAATATGTCTGCCATGCGATCCTGGAACAGCCGGCAGGAGCGTGCCCGAGAGCTCCTAAAACTAGTCTTGCACGGACAGCATCATGTTATGCAAATTACCTCATTTTCTGGTGAAATGCATGCAAATGAGCTAAATTTGCGATCCAAGAAACATGAAGCTGTCCGTGTAAGATTAGTCTTAGCTGCAGAAATGTACTCCATTAGTAACGGAGTACCGTTCTGCAAATAGCTAAACTGAGCAATGACAGCTCCAAATAAAGGATGCATACAGTTGAGGAAGCATGCCAATGGCCAAATACAAGGCCATTGGCATTTTAAAATGTTTAAAATTAAGATAAATTAACTTTTTTTTTCACCGATCTCCAATGTTTAAGCATAGCGCATCGCAGCGCAAACATGCGGCACTTTAAAAAACAAGAAAATAATTTAAAAAAGGCCAAAAATAGGAATTTTTACTAAAAAGCTTATTCTGCCATGCAGGTGAATGGCAGGCTGCAGACAACATGGCCACTGACTACTGGTTGCTAAGGGGAGGAAGCTCAGTGTGAGAGATGTAACCATGCATTAGTAGGCAGTCCTATGCAAATGAGGATAAGGATAGTGAATCCCAATTTTTTTCCCAGCATGTGAGGCATGTCCCAAGAGTCTAAGAGTAGGAGTAGGTGAGTAGAAGACTAGAATATAGGTGGCATCATGAGTAGGTGTGTCAGACAGTCTGTAAGCTAATTGGAGCACAGTAGCCCGTGTTTGCCCTGAGTTGCTCAGGATTGCAAGAGGCGTGTCTACAGTTGTCCTTTTTGAAAACCAAAAACCGAAGGTGTACACCATGAAAATATCTGAAATTTCTTGCAAATGGGCACACAGTGTGTGTGCTTGTTTGCGAGGCGCTGCCTCGGGCGGAAACAGAAAGGGAAATGGAAGGAAAAGAAGTAGTAGGAAGTTAACCAAGGAGAACTAACAGAGCTGCCAGGTGAAATATATCAGAATCAGCCAATTACACAGGCAGCAGACTAGCCCAGCCCAGCCCAGTACTTTAAACTCTGCAAACAGCAGTATACAAAGAGGGAAAGCTTTGTTAGGGGCTGCTCTTGCTGTCATAAACCAACATGTGCAAGGCGCTGAGGGTGGTGATGTTGTGAATGCTGCTGAGCAACCCACAGTGAGGAGACGGAGAAGAGTATATAGACCCAGGGTAACCTACCAGGGGCTAGATGAGCTGGAGATAGTGGAGCGCTATAGAGTGGACAGAGACCTCCTGCAGCAAATTGTTGAGCTGTGCTGGCCATGCCTCACACACAGAACCAACAGAGAGGAACCCATCCCAGTGGATACCAAGATATGTGTTGGCCTATGAATACTAGCTACAGGTACCTTCCAGAGCTAACTGGTGATATGATGGGGGTTTCACAGGCATCAGCATCCAGGGTAATGCTCCAGTTCCTGGATGCCATGTCAGCACATGTCGGTGAGCACATATATTTCCCCAAATCCCGTGAGGCATTGGCCAGCAATATGCATCTTTTCCACCAAATAGCAGAATACCCTGAGGTAGTGGGTGCAATAGACTGCACGCACATACACATCAAAGCACCACTCGGTGAGCGGGGTAGGGTCTACATCAACCACAAGGGCTTCCCCTCCATCATCTGCCAGGTCGTGTGCGATGCCCAGGGCATAATAATGAATGTGTGTGCTGGCTGCCTTGGAAGCTGTCACGATTTCCACATCTGGCATCTGATGCAGCTGTACCAGAGATTTGCCAATGGGGACATCCCTGACAGTCACCTAGTGGGGGATGCTGGATACGCACTGGAGCCGTGGCTGATGACACCCATCAGAAATGCACACACACCCAAACGAGAACTCCATAATGAGGCACAAATACAAACATGAAACATTATTGAGCGTGTCTTTGGGATGCTCAAGTCATGGTTCCGGTGCCTGGACACATCTGGTGGAGCCTTGCAGTACTCACCAACTACATGTATCCAAATTGTCATGGTATGTGCCATGCTACACAATATGATCCTGTGAAAACAGCTGCAGCAGGAACAGCATGGGGCAGGGCCAAACAGCCCCCTACCATTGCCAAGGCCTGTACAGGTACAAAGCGACTCAGTGGAGGAACAACCTGAGCCTGCCCCAGTAGGCAGAAGGAGGCGTGCCCAGTATGCCTTGGCCTTGGCAAAGAGGCAACGCATAGCACATACACTGACTCAGTAGAAACCCTGGAAATGACACCTCTCTCTGACTCGCACATACAATAAAAGGGACTAACTTGACACTACCTGTTTTCAAACATGTATAGGGAGTGTACTATGTGCATCTGACATAGGCAGTCCCACAGCACCACCCGAGGCATGATTGCTCTATTTTAAGCAATATAAACGTGTGCTAAGCACATTTTACCACTATTTAGCATATTTAAACACAATTGCGCGGAGCTGCACGTCGGGCAACATTGAGCAATGTTGGGCAAAATCGGGCAAAGTCAGCCAAGGTCGGGCAAAGTTGAGCAAAGTCAGGTAAACACGCTCACACCTGCTTTACTGTTCCTTAAGCAGTCTGGTCTGCCCAGCGGGAAAATAAAAAGCAGTGACAGGGCTCGAACTCAGGATACTGTGCACTATAGTCACAGTACTGAACCACTAAGCCATGACAGCATTTCACTGGCACAGACACAGCAGGACAATTGTAGACTAATGCAAACACAAACAAATGCTGTATCATGCCCTCTGAAGAGGCATATGAGTAACTTCCCCCCAGGCCTATGCAGACAGATAACAGCAGGCCAGGCAGTGTGATGTGGGTTGAGTAGGCTATGAAGTCGCAAACTAATATACGTGAAATTGGAAGCTAAGATCTGTAGTACAGTGGTATGCCTCAAGCCAGTATGATAGGCAACAGTACAGAGTAAAATAGAGTACCTGACATAGCAGTGCAGGCCTAGCAAATGTGTATATATGTCAGGTGAACCCCTCATCCTATGTACACCCACAGTAACAATCAGGTGTGCCCCCTGGTTAGAAATGTACAAATAATAGCTGTCCCCCCTGTATGTAGAAATGTTGATAAGTCTATGCAAAGTGACTAATGGAAGCCCTGCAGGCACAGCGTGCTTCCTGTCGATGTACAACACAAAGGTGAGCCCTGAAGTAAAAACCAACTTGATTTTTCACACACACATATAGTATATATGTCCATACTGGGCATGCTCACACACTTAAGCAAATTTAGCAAATTTCAGTCGGCAACATACTGAAAGGTCATACTGGGCATGCTCACACACAAATAAACAAAGCAAATGTCAGTCAACAACATACTGAAAATCATACTGGGCATGCTCACACACTTAGACCATGTCTGAGTACAGCAGTGGGCCAGACATATCTGGCAGTTGCAGTTCTTACCCCAGAAACTTGTCACTATTCACCAATCCTGCCTTGCGCACACAGTTATATGAAAACAGACCCATATAATATATTGGACTCCTGTCATAATCAAACTGTGTACTACAAGTACTTAAGTTGTTCAAAGAAATTGAAAATTCAAAGAAGATCAATAAATCTCGGATCAGTATCATCAATAAACTATGAGCACTCCTAACATTATCCAATCCATGTTCTGGCAAAAATATTGTCAAAGAGTCCATAGAGAACCATGAAGCTTCCTTTCATCATAAATATCAATGTAAACTCATATATGTTCTGAGTCAGTGCAAACTGTAAATGAATACATGTACATGACTGACATTGCCAACATCTTGTCAGGCAGGTTCATACATATTTACCCCCCTCTCACTGACAAAAGGGCCCATTATCATACCTGGAGATTGTGAAAACCCAGAAATCACATGTACAATGGTTAAACAGCTCTTTCCAAACCTAAAAACATGGCATCTGTGGGATGACATGGTTTCCCTAACAGTGTCATATGTGAACTCCAAAACAAACAGACCCTGCACCCAAACAGTCTGTTGAGACTCACCCTCTGTACAAGATATGAAACTGTTGAATGGGTTACAGCAACGTTTGACACACTCCACAAGTGTTGGTGCACAACATGGGAACTATTGTCTTATAAGCCTATTAAGCCTGATCTGCAAGGCCATGAAGTCCATCATGATGGAACTCATAAACAGAGATATTGGGAGCCTACAAACACCCAACCCTACCCATTTTGGTTTGGTCAGGGGCAGATCATGGTTCCCAAACCTGCTAGACTGTTTTCAAGGCAGTCACCCAGGACATACATCAATGAAATGAGCTACACATGTCCCACATAGACCTTGAAAAGCCCTTTTCCAACATCCCAGACACATGTCGCATCCACAAAATCAACAACCTGTGCATAAATATGTATGTCATCTGATGGATTGCCAACTGGGGTACAGATAGATCCCACAAGGTAAGAATTGTGGTCTCCTGTTCAAGCTGGTAACAACTGCTGTCCCCCATGGCTCAGTCCTGGGACCCCTCCTGTCTGATGTATACTTTTCAGAAATACAGTCAAACACATGAGGGCTATGTTTAGCAATGTTTGTGGATGACTGCAAAAGAGTTGTCATAATTGATGTTTAGAACAACAGAGACATCCTTAAAAAGGGTCTCAGTCAGACAGATGTGGTGTCAAAATTATGGCCTCGAGCTACAGTCATACAAATACCACATAGGTGCCAACACCCTAAATATGGAGGTGATAATAAGGGATCTATGGACACATGTGGATAGTCATCTCTACTTCCAGAAACACATTCACAAAGTTGTTAGAAAATCATGCTATGTGTTCCCACAAACTGCCAAGGTCTTTACATGTAGATCAAAGGAGGTTCCCTCTACTCATCAGTCATCAGACCCGTCAGAGAGTACCACAACACACTTGCAATGAATCTGACTAGGCACCTTCAGCAGCTGGAAAGACCACTGAAGTACCTAAACAAGAGGATTACTGGCCTCAAACAGTTGCCTCATGCAACAAGACAGAATTTAACTCAATCTCTACTCTGTTGCATACTGTCTACTCAGGAGATCTCTGCCCAACAGACAGGTCCATGTCCAATGCAGAACTGATGTACATGCACTATCTGAAGTAAACCCAAGCTCATGGTACCACATGCTCTAGGGATATCATCATTACAACATTAAATAAAATATGTTGGAGGGATTCATTAATAACTCACAGACTTCCCTTGCTTTGGATCAGGCTCCCAACCGACATTAAGCCGAGTCCCTCACTGACACTCTTCCAGAGGAGCCTTGATGAGTGTATGTGAAACTGAACTGTCACACCATGGATCACTTCATCAGCTCTACTACACAGAGGCCTAAGGAACTAAGTCCATGGGTGGTGATAGCTGCACACTCTGGCCATACTAATATATGCCTTCAGGCAGATAGCTTATTACCTACCTATGTACCTATATATATATATATCTATGACAGGGAGCCATCCAGGACTGTCCCACCCAGCACACATCCCAATGGCATGAAAGGCATGAGGTGCACATCTCTCCCATTGTACATAACAGCCACCAGTATCTGTAAGCATTACAGTGTATGTGGTCCATGTGCCTGCTGTACAACATGATTGTACAATGAAGTACACATCTACTATCTGTAGACATGTACCTGTCACATAGGTTTGTAGGTATGTAGTAGACTATTTCCACAAAGGCATATATCAGCCTATGCAGGTTGTGCAGCTTTCACCACACCATTGGGTAGTCTCCCAAGGCCTAGTTCTAATAGTTAGTACCCTAAGCCCCTTTCTAGTGGGGCTGCTGATGTGATGCCTGGCATGAATTGTCTGTTTCCCATCCACTCATCAAGGTTCCAATTGAAGAGTGTCAGCGAGGAGTTCTGTCTGATGTACATTGGGACTCTATTCCACAGTAAGGCAAGTGTCTGGGATGGTACTCTATCTCACCAGCATGTTGCATTCATCGTTGTGATGAGGTTCATATCCCTGGAATGTGTAGGGCGACTCAATGTTGTTATCTGTAGATGGAGCATGTTCAACAGTTATGTGTTGGACATGGCTCTGTATGTTAGGCAGAGTGTGCCTCTGAGTAGGAGGTACGCAACGAAGAACAGATTTATTTTTACCAGTTGTGTTGCATAACACAACTGTTTGAGGCCAGTAATCCTCTTGGTGAGGTACCTATGTGGTCTCTACAGCTGCTGGATATGCTAAGTCGAGTACATCCAAAATGGTGCACTGTACTCAATGATGGGTCTGATGACGTAAGACTAGAGTGCCAACACTACCTCTTTAGATCCTGATGCAAACCCTTTGTTGATTAGCTGGGCCACATAGGATCTCCCAATCACTTAGGCAACATGGTTGTCAAAGGAAAGATGACTATCTACTTGTGGTCCCCAGATCCCTTATCACCTTGTCATTTTTAAGGGGGTAACACCTATGTGGTAGTTTGTGGGTATTTTGTTTTCAACAGAGGATCACTATGCATTCCTCCACAGTGAGCTTGAGGCCATGATTCTGACACTACACACCTGTCTCATAGAGTCCCTTCTGGCGAATATGTCTGTCTTCCAGGAAATCTATTATGGCAAACACTTTACAGTCCCCAGCAAACTTAATCAACCACAACCCTCCTGTGTTGGCATGTACATTCGAGAAGTCTATACCAAACAGAAGGGACCCCAGGACTGAACCCTGGGGGACACCAGTTGTTACTGGTGTATTGTCTGACATGTAGCCAGCAACTCTTAATGTGTGGTATCTATCTGTGAGCCAGTTTGCAATCCATCTTGTGATGTATGGATTCATGGCCAGGTTGGTGAGTTCATCTATGATACCTGACTGGGGAATGGTGTCAAAGGCCTTAGCGAGGAATAAGTAGACTGTGTTGAGCTCATTTCAATCATCTGTAGCCTGGGTAACTGTCAGAGAAATCCTCCCAGTTCAGGAGGTGTAGTCTGCATTTGATGAAGCCAAACTGGGTATGCTCAACTGTGTGAAGGTTCCCAATCTCTGTATTGTTGACTTCCATTATGATTGGCTCCATCGCCTTGCAGAACACACTTGTCAGGCTCATAGAGCATGAATGCCAAGGGTTTTTTGTGGCCCACCCCTGTGGAGTGTGAAGAACATTGCTGTGTAACATTCTATGGGTACATATCCTGTAGAGAGCATGTAGAGAGAGGTGTAGGTATCCTTGATGAATATGGATACATCCTCACCCTATGTGCTATGATTCAGGTTCTGATGCTGGAAGGTATGGAATGAGTAGTATCCTGGTAGTGCTGATGTGCTGTCTGAAGCCTTGAACTCAGTTTCTGTTACTGCACAGATATCAATATTCTCCATAATGAGAAGTGCCTCGAGTGTGTGCATCTGGAGGCTGAGACTTCTGGCAGGGAGTAGCATTTAGCTCACTTTGTGGTTATTTGTGTTGGTTATGGGGTTTGGTTTGTCCTGCGTGACCGGTGTTCCACACCTGAAGTCAGCGGCTCATTGGTCCCATCTGACCATAAGCTAATTACCCTACATATCCACATTCTGGACCCACACCCCCATTAAGGAAACCATGTTAAAAAATGTCTCCAAAGCCAACTTCATGCTTCTTAAGACAGAAGTGTTGAAATGCAGGACACCCATGCAGATGGACAATACAGTTACGGCTACTGAATCCTTCACAATTGCACTTTATAAGCACTTACATGACTGCATGCATCATGCTATCCCAAACAGAACCAAGATGCTATCCTCCAAGAAAAGTAAGCCAATCTGGTGTTACCCTGCCATAAACAAACTGCACAGCAGAAGGAAGAAACTGTTGCAAAAGAGGGTAAAATCCCATGAGGGGAGGAGCTCCATGATCGACATCAGTAAGAAGATGTGATCCCTGATAAAATCGTCCAAAGCTAGTTATGAAAACAAAATCGACACTGATTCTAAAGACAACCACAAAGCATTGTATAGCTATGTCAAGAATCTCAATGGCAACACTCAGATCTGCTCTGAGTTACAGTACAATGGCACTAAATATACAGACCTAACTAATATTGCCAACATCCTGGCAGATAGGATCAGTGCTAACTTTACCCCACTCTCACCCATGAAAGAGCACATCTCTATAACGAAAGACTGCAAAGTTGCTGTCATCATGGCTGCACAGGTGAAAAACACTCTCCAAAGCCAGGAACACAGAATCCATGGGACCAGATAACATCCCAGGCTGTGTTCTACACAAACTACAGAACGAACAGGCACCACACCTATGTACCATGTTCAGTCATAGCCTCACCTCAGGCTTTGTGCCTGCTGAATGGCGCCTGGCGGTTATCCCACTACACAAGGGGGGAGCCACCACGGACCCCAGGAACTAGTGCCCCATTAGCCTGATGAGCCTGCTCTGCAAGGCCATGAAATGTATCATCATATAACTTATAAAAAAAGACATTGGTAATCTTCAAACTCTGGACCACAACCATGTTGGGTTTGTAAAAGGCAGATCATGTCTCCTAAACCTAATAGACGTCATTGAAGCAGTCACCAGAACCGCAGACAAGGGTAAGGTGGTTCACACAGCCTATGTAGATCTTGCCACGGCTTTCAACACCATCCCCCACTCTGGAATTATAGATAAACCCACTAAACTAGGTATAAATCGCCATGAACTACAACATAGGTGGTAGTATACTTAACACTGAAAGTGTGATAAGAGACCTTGGGTCACAGGTGGACAGTGGACACACCTGTGATAATCACATCCCCACAGTAGTCAGGAAATCCTTCTACGTGCACACCTCATCACAAAAGGTATCTCATGCAGAATAGAAGAGGACATTGTTCCCCTCTACTCATCACTCACTAGATCCATAATAGAGTACAACGCCCCTTTTGCTATGTACCTCACAAGACATCTACAACAACTGAAAAGCCTGTGGAAATACCTCACAAAGAGGATTAGCGGCCTGAAATACATGCCATACACAGACTGTCTCAAAATGCTCCAGCTGTACTCTCTCGCATATCGCCTACTCAGAGGTGATCTCTGCCTAACATACAAAGCTATGTCAGACACAGAGCTGTTGTACATGCTCCACGTAAAACACTCACAATCCCTCTGATCTTCGGCGCCAAAACCCAGAGTGAAATACAAAATGAAGGGGTGTATCCATTTACCTTATGGATACCCACACCTTCAGGTCAGTGGCACAGCATGAGGCAACTAACATTGAGCAAAGCTGCTTATTAGATTGTAGCCTGCTACAGATCATCTACTTTGTCTCAGGAACCTCACTCAGTATTCCTGGGAACACTGGAAAATATAAAGATCCTACCAAACACCATTATATGAGGAGATTACAACTACCCAAACATTGACTGGGAGAATTACTCGTGTACAACGTCCTTTGCCCAATGCTTCCTAGAGTTTAAAAACTCAAATGTCCTGGAACAGCTGGTCACCACGCCCACTAGAGGTGACAACATACTGGACCTGATCATCACCAACATGGGGTACCAGTGTTCCACACCAGAGATAACCCCTCGCTGGTAATATCAGACCATAAAGTAATCAGACTGGACATTCACATCCCCCCCCCAGTCAAGGAAACCACTGTGAAGAAATTTTCAAAAGCAAACTGCACACTTCTCAAGACCAAAGTGGAAAGTTCCAAAGCCCCCTTGCTATAGGATAATGCTATACAATCTGCAGAATCATTTACAAGTGCATTCTATGACTATCTACAGGGATGCATGGATCGAGACATCCCAAATAAAACCAAGACACACTCCTCCAAAAATAAGAAACCAATCTGGTGGTCATTGCCCATAAATAAGCTATACAACAGAAGGAGGAAACTAACACATGATAGAACAAGCTTCACAAAAGGAACGGCATCACTGATCATTATTAGGAAGAAAAAATGATCGCTCATAAAATAATCCAAGGCCAGTTTCTAAAGACAAATTGCCAAGGAATCTAAGAATAACAACCACAAAGCCTTTGTTAGCTATACCAAACATTTAGGTGGCAACTCTCAAATATGCTGTCAGCTACTGCAAAATGGTAAGAAATACACTGAACCAACTGACATTGCCCACATCCTGGCGGACAAGTTCAGTGCAAACTTCACCCCCCCTCACCCCCAAAAGGGCCTATGTTCATCCCAGAGGAATGCAGAGCCCCAGACTTCATGGACATGCAGGTAAAAACAGCCCTCTCCAAAGTTAAGAAGACAGCATCAATGGGACTGGATGGTGTCCCAGGCTGCGTCTTACACCAGCCCCAAAAGGAACTACACCCTCACCTACATTCACTGTCCAGACTCAACCTTACCACAGGCTATGTACCCAAAGAATGGCATACAGCAACAGTCATCCTGCTCCACAAAGGTGGTGCCACAACAGAACCTGGAAACTATTGCCCTATAGGCCTACTCAGCCTGGTCTGCAAAGCTATGGAGCAAATTATCATGGAACCCATAAACAGAGACATTGGTAACCTCCAGACACTGGACTCTACCCAATTTAGCTTTGTTAAAGGCAGATCCTGCCTCCTAAACCTAGTTGACTTCTTTGAAACAGTTACCAAGGACATAGATGGAGGTGAAAGTAGACCACACAACCCACCTGGACCTCACTAAGGCCTTTGACACCATTCCCCACTCTAGCATAATGGACAAGCTTACCAGCTTGAACATTAACCCCTATTTCACAGGATGGGTGGACAACTGGCTCACAGATCAAACACACATGGTCAGAGTTGCGGGTAACATGTCCGACTCTAAACCATTCACAAGTGGCATCCCACAGGTCTTGGTCCTGGGACCCCACCTGTTCAGTAGATACTGCTCAGAGGTACAGGCAAGCACGGGAGGAGTATGGCTGACCAACTTTGCAGATGACTGCTAACTGTGGTCCATAATTGACTCTACGGCTGACACAGACATCCTCCAGAAGGGTCTTACAGAGACAGATACCTGGTGTCAAAACAATGCCCTCAAGCAGAATGCCAAAAAATGCATAGTCATCCCCTTTGGATAAAACAAAGTGCCCACAGATTACCACATAGGTGGTAATCCAGTATGTACGGAGAATGTAATTATGGACCTAGGGACCCAGGTAGATAGTAAACTCTCCTTTGATGATCACATTAAGAAAGTGTTTAGAAATTCCTTCTATGTAGCCCACCTAATGTCACCTAATGTAACCCACTTTGTCAAGTCTGATGATGTCACCATCCTACAAATATATCTGTGGAAAGGAGAACTTCCAGTAATGTGTATAGCGCGTCGTGTAAATGCGTACTGCTCTAATATCATAAAGTAGTTAGGTAGGGGTTTGAATCCTGCACTTGCAACTGTGTGGGAGTGTGTGTGTGTGTGTGTGTGTGTGTGTGTGTGTGTGTGTGTGTGTGTGTGTGTGTGTGTGTGTGTGTGTGTGTGTGTGTGTGTCTGTGTCTCCTTGAAGAGGAGAAACCTTTTTGAAGACTACTGAAACACCTTAAAAGTGGTATACTCATCTCTGTCAAGTCTGATGATGTCACCATCCTACAAATATACCTGTGGAAAGAAGAACTCCCAGTAATGTGTATAGCACGTCGTGTAAATGAGTACTGTTCCAGTATCTTAAAGTAGTTAGGTAGGGATTTGAATCCTGCACTTGCCAAATGTATGAGAGTGTGTGTGTGTGTGTGTGTGTGTGTGTGTGTGTGTGTGTGTGTGTGTGTGTGTGTGTGTCACCTTGGAGAGGAGCAATGTTTTTGGAGACTACTGAAACACCGTAAAAGTGGTATACTCATCTTTGTCAAGTCTGATGATGTCACCATCCTACAAATATACCTGTGGAAAGGAGAACTCCCAGTAATGTGTATACCGTGTTGTGTAAATGAGTGCTGCTGTAATATCATAAAGTAGTTAGGTAGGGGCTTGAATCCTGCACTTGGTGACTGTGTGTGTGTGTGTGTGTGTGTGTGTGTGTGTGTGTGTGTGTGTGTGTGTGCTCCACATGTGTGACACTGTTGGTCAATGTGTCATGGGTTTTGCTTTTACTACTGTATGACATATCACAATGACAACAGTATGTGCATTACACGTCAGGTAGCTGTGTGGCAAATACATATACATACATGTGACCTCAATTATTTCATAGGTGGGAACCCTGCTTTCTCCATGAACACATCTGTTATCTTTGCCAGAGTGTGCTGCCGCTTTCCAGACCTTAGGTCACATCTGTATGCTTGTGACAAGCCTAGCCACTGCAGTGATCCCTGGCCTATGTCATCCATTTCACATACACTCATTACAGTTTCTATTGAATAGTGTGAGTGAGGGTTTATGCCTGAGGTATATTTGAAACCTGTTCAAAAGCAGCAAAGTCTGTCAAAGATGGCTATTTATTATAGGTGTGCAACAACCTTTGTGGATATGCATGCAGACCCCTTAATGCTGATGTGATCCACAGAGGGATTTCCAAAACCCTTTGGAAATGTGATTATCAAAGGAGAGATGAGTTAACACATGGCTCTATGTATACATCGGTACCTGTTCCACATTTTGGGGGCTACTACCTAGGTGGTACTCTGGGGATACTATTGTTTTGTAAAAGTGGATGACTATGCTTTATTTGGCTTATAGCTTTACAGCATGGGTTTGACACCAGGTATCTGTCTGTATGATACCCTTATGGAGGATGTGTGTGTCATCTAGAGAATGCATTATAGCCCACAGTATAGATTGCCAAACGTGGCCAGACATTTCCTACTGTTTTTGCTTGTACCTAAGAAAGCTATATGCCAAACAGGAGTGGTCCCAGGACTGAGTGCAGGTGAATACCACTTGTTACTGGCATAGAATAGTACTTGAAGGCTGCAAATGTTACTGTGTGTCCTACATCTGTGTGTCAGTTGTCAAGCCATCATCTATCAATTGTTTATGGGCAGGCTGTTGAGGTTATGTATACTACCAGAATGCAAACCAATGACAGATAGTAACAACAGTATCACCCACAGCACAGTGTCAAACCGTGTCATACACACATGTGTACTCACATTCCAAAATGTGTGTAGTACAATGCATACTGGCCACCAATAAAAACTATGGAGTGTTAACACTGTCTATTACAGGGCATGTCACCCTGCCCATGTGTCCAATATGCACGTACATGCAGACAGTGCACCTCAACCATGTTCACAAATGTACACCTGCAAATCTGTGCTGCACACATCCCACACTTAGTGTCCACCCTATAACACATGCTGACAAAACTACACACATCAGGCAAGTGGCACATGGGCAGACAATACACAATTGGAATAAACACTGGTGTAAACAATACTACATTGATAATTATAGCTTTAATGCATCATGCCTGCTCAGCTACACCTTCAAGGATATCATTACACTTTACTGCTAACAACATGCTACACATTAAAACATTGCTGTACTGTAATAGTCACCCTGTGCATCAGCACCATGTTAGCTTGTTCCTGCATCAGTGTTACAGATGACAGGAGATGGCACAGGTTTCATCATATGCACAGGGTGTGTTGTTGGTTTGCCAGAGGCCTATACTGAGCCATACAATCGACGTGTGTGTGAGTGTGTGTGCGAGGGCCAAGAGTACTATTATGGGCCAATGTGGATGTGATGTGTGCAGGTATGTGTTTGCCCTAGGTGTCTGGTTTATGTGTGTGTGTCTGCATGCACACAGTTCCACCATTTGGCTGCCATATACAGGGATTTGTGGGACAGCTTCAGACTGTACCTGGCAGGCTTTACAGATCACCGTCTCTGGCCACAGATACGGGACCTGTGCCTGGCAGGGGTGCTACAGACAGTATCAGGTACTAATCCAGACTGAGTACTATCCTCAGAGGTTGACATGTGTCCACTGGATCCAGTTCCCTGCTAGGAGTGGCCAGAGCCACGTGCACGTAGTCTTCTAGGATGGTCTATGGACAGACCCCCAACATTGCTGGGGCTGGTACTGGCACTACGGGAGTGGCTATGACTTGATGGACGTCCACGGCGACTACCAGCTGATGATGTTGCTGGCATACATTTACATCGACGTCTCAACCATCCCGCACTGTCCTGACACATGGACATGACATTGTGGAGCACATCTAATGTCTTACCCCAACATCTATCAATGACCTCAGTGTAATTACATATGGCACCTGCTATGTCACGGATACTGTCATTTACAGAGGTGTTATGAGCCCTCTGTGCCCTTAGTCCCTGTCTGGTGTACCGCTCCATATGTGCCTGTGCCTCCATGACAGCCTGGAACATTGGTTGTAAGAGTTGTGGCACATCTGCCAGGGGCATGATGACTAGCAGTGCTCTGACGAGAACCCCTGGGCATCTGCCTGTGTGGTACAGTTCCAGACATCTGGCTATGGCTGCTGTGTCTTGATGCATGTGCCATAGATACCACACTGTCCTGGCCAGTGCCAACTGTACACTGTCCCTCTGCTAAGGGCATTGGTGATGATGGATGTACAGGCAGTATGACTGTGTGCATGAATGGGGTGGAGACTTACTGTCAATTGGTGGCCCAACAAAAGACCCTGACAAACCTGCCTGTGCCTCAACACACCTATCCTCATTATCACTATCTGTGTCAGTGACATCAGGTTCCCTGCTGCACTGAACCAGCCCCACCTCAGCACCTGTGAGAGGAAAACAGGAAACGCACTTTAAGACTTGTACATGATGTTAGACCACATGACCACATGCACACATGCACATGCGCGCATGCACATGCACACATGCACACACACAAATACACTCCTCACTAAAGCAGATAGACACACACACAGACACACAGACACACACACACACCACCAGCAATCTCAGAACATACTCAATAGCAGTTGATGGTGGGGTACAGTATCACAAGCAAAGCAGTCATATCACACATGTCAGCATGCAGGACATGTGTTGCTCAACAGCATGCAGTGCAAGTGTAGACAGTCCTTGTTACTAACACTATACATGGCTTTGATGCATATGTTTTGTTCAGTGATTGGCCTCCCCCTGGAACGCAATGCATACATGGGCACAACATTGCTGTGCAAGCATTCAAAACTCTAATGTACTGTGCACCATCACTCACAGGTCTACATACCATGGCTGGATGTGTATCTGTGTGTCACATATATATCCAATTCTGATTAGAGCCTCTGTGTCTTTAGCAAATAATTGTGGACACAGTTTTAGCTCATGCATGATGTGCATACACAGAAGATCAGTGGTGCATGTATAACTGATGGAATACCATTGGTCCACATACCCAATGTACAGTAGTTATGGTGAGTGTAGATCATATTGTGGTCATGCCAGTGTCATCCATGACATGGCATGCTAAAACACAACTGCAAATTTAAACATCACACATACCCAATGTGTGTCATATGACCTAGCCACTCAATAGCATCACAAGACATATATGTGTCAGTTGTGCAAATGGTGATTGGTATGCATATTGTTTAGAGGTGCATATGTTTGCACACACACAACATTGAGGTATATAGCAATGAAAGCTATGTGTAGTACTGTGGTTACAATAACTGGATGGGGTGTAGTACCATAAGCCATCATCATGAAGCATCATGCGGTCAATCAGGGCTACAAATGTGCCCCAAACCAGCACCCATCATGCTGTACTGGAACTGCACTACCATGGCTACATTCACCATTTCACAACCAGTTGTTACATGGGTTTGTAAGGAGGCCAATAAGGAGCATTCCCTAACATGAATGTGTTGTGAGTTGCAGAGTGTTTCACTGCCCCATGATAGGCCTCTACCCCTCAGGTATATTATGTGTGCTGTGTGGATGACATTTGGGATACTGGAGTGTGACTTTACAGAGGGTTTGTGAATCCTTCATGTGTAGCATGTTAACATGTTCTGTATATGACATAGTTGTGTATGTTATGTGCATGTTGTGTATCAACTCTGCCTATCCAATTGTCACTACAGTGTAGCCACATTTGTTTGAGATGGTCTGTGTATTGCATGTGTTTGAGGCAGCTAATCACATTAGTGAGATGTGTGTGGTCTCACAGCAAACATGCACAGCATGCATTATGGGTAGGTGTGTTGCATGTGTACATGGCCTACACCTTAACTATGACATGCACTTTTTATTTGCAATAATAAATGTACAACACACTCACCAGCATCTCTCAGCTGCCTTGCTGTCACACCAGAGGGACCTACATAGATATGAGACAGTTTGTCAATGGCAACAACTGTGGCATTGCTACTGTGGGTTTGCAGTCTTACAGTAGAACAGTTTACATTCACAGGCCTACAGATTATGTTCCAAATGATCAGTACTGCACAACAACAGGCTCCACATCTTCTAACTACACAGTACACATCTCACATATGCATGATCTACCAATACAGGTAACAGTAGTCTACAGATATGCCATGTTACCTGCATGCGTCATGTGTTCTTGCTGGGTGGCTCCAACCTCCATCATGGTGAATGTCTGCTGCTGCTGTTGTTGGGCAGGTACCACCAGGCTCAGGAGCAGCTCCTCTACTCTTTTGAGGGAGGGATGGATGTTAACCCTATCACCTGTTGCAAGCTGTTGTCTTCGTACATCAGAAGCACGCTGACGGACATGCCTAAGTAGATCACTGCAGTGGTGGTGTACCTGCTCATATGTCCAGTTATGCAGGTCTACCTCATTTATCCTCCGTACAACATCTTGCCTCATTGTAGTTCGCTCCTGCTGGTCTTGGCTGGTTCTGGAAAATAGTAGGCTGTAGTGCTGAATCATACATCTGGTAAGAATCTCATCTTCGGCACTACTGTAGCTAGGATTTCTACACTGTGCCACGATCCCTGGAAGACAAAGAAAAAATATGTATGAGCAAGTCATATGGCACATTTAACATTATACAGTACAGATATCACTGAACTGCCATATATAGCAACCTATTAGCTGACTGAGATTAAACACTTTCACTACCACATATCAGTGCTCACCCCACAACTACTTGAAAGTGCCTGGCACACTGTATATAATAAACCATGTTCTGCACAGCAACAAAATAAGGTCACTATATAAGACTATACAAGAGTACCTGGCACACTGTGTGCAACACAATGCACCACCTAGCCACAGCAGATATAGATCAAGCCAATGCATAAAGAAATATGTCATCCATCGCAATGTTTGTAAGGTCCTGTTACAGTATTACCATTATACCACACAACTTGTTGATGGCAAACCCGTGGCCAAAATATGTGCACAATTGTGAATATGGGTGGCATACTGCTGTAGTAAACTATAAATGTTGCTAGATACGCAGTTATATGTTGTAACACACATATGATAGAGGACATGTTACAGGCATACCCGCACACACATCAGACATAATTACAAGACACAAAGTTATGGCAACCCAGATAAGCTTTACGTGTGTACCATACAGTACTGTGTGTCAGTACTTACAAAACCTTAAGCTTGAGGAATGTAATCTGTGATGACTACAGGGACCACACAAAACAGTGGTTCCAAGCAATGTGGACATACACCATACTTTGCTGTTTAGGCCCAGAGCTTCAAGTAGTACTACAGTACATACAGGGTTTGGATTCAACATCAGTACCAATCAGTAAGCATACATGTAGTGCTTTAGCCTCCAGTGACACACCCCAGTTAACACCAGGGGACTACATCAGACTGTATGCATAGTGCTTTATCTGCCTAGTAACAGCATTCACAGCTTTTGCTGGGATCAAAGCAAGGACCCATAATACCATGACAGAAGCAGTTTCCCACTAAGCTATCCCACAAATACACATCTTTGACATATTCACCAACACAATGACCATCACACTCAGTCAACTTTACATGGAATCTATTGCAACAAGTAGATGTGGATGTGTATGAGTATGTATGACTTTCTCTCTCTCTCTCTCTCTCTATATATATATATATATATATATATATATATATATATACACACACATACATATACACATCCATTGGTGTACATATACATATACATATAGGCACATATACAGTCCACCTTTCATGGTGGGAATATCAATTATACAAATGATGTGAGGTATACAGTAATGTAATAATATTGTACAGTCTTGTGAGAAATGCATTGAAAGTGTTCACAGCCCAGGTAGCTTTAGCAGGCCTCACTGGCTGCAACATTACAAACTGAACAAAACACCCACAATGTTTAACCACCGCATGTCATATACCAGCACTGTATGCTGTCTTGTTTGTCACACACTAAAACCTACATACAAATATGCACATAACAACCTTCACCAACATATATATGTCCACCCTTCACAAACAGATGCAATATGTCCCTTGCTGTATGCACATATACAGATGTTAATATATATGACACATATATATCTCTCCGTATGTGTGTGCCATACACACACAAGGTCCACACCTTTGTAAGTCCCTGGACCTAACAGCTGAACTGTTGGGCCTTGCTGCAACATGAACAGGTGTCACATGTGAACACACAGTAACATTAGAGGGGGTATATATATAGCTCCAAATGCTAGATTAGCATACTAGCCTGGTACAGCAGTTGCCAATGCTAAGCTACACTTTAATATGACTGTCATGCATGTGTTACTCTGTCACACCCATGTTTATATAAATGTTTGGGCTAATCCCCCAAACAGCCATTGGCCACACTACTGTACAGAACACAGATAACATGGATCAGATGTTTGACATTTAATGCTGCACTACATATTTCACAGTTATGTCCCACTGCCCACAGGTACACACTGAATTGTCCAATGCAGTAGTTAAGCAGGACATCTGTGCATAGATACGTACTGCTGCCACATATGAATGGTTCACATTATGTAGAGTACTCTTCAAAAACATCTACTACATGCCAGTAAATACATATCTGTTACATACTTTCCTTTGCATGAGTTGGTATTATTTCTTTTTCCTTTTGCTTTTCACTGTCTCTCTCTCTCTGTCTCTCTCTCTGTCAGTCCCTGCAGTAGAGTGATTGAATTTGTTGGCAGCAATTACAGCCTGCTTTTATAGGTATTTACACATGTGCATGTGATGGCCTCTGCATCAATTGGTGGCCACCATTTGCTAATTGCATGCAGCCTGCTGTGTGGTAATTGCAGTAATCACTGTCATAGCAACCCAATGTTATAAATTGCTAACTCAGGTAGATGTGGCCCTTTCAGCTTTCCAAGATGGGGATCATGCTTGTTTGCTGTGGACATCGTTGTTTAAGGCAGAAGGTTGGTATAGTTCTTATATCAGAAGCCAAGGGTGTAGCCAGTGATTTAAATGTTGTACTCAGACCTGAATGTTGCTGCTTCCAGTACACACTTGTTAGTGTAGAATTGTACTCACCCCTCAAAATGCTAACCCAAGATACATGGGAGTATGTAATTTCTTTTCTAATTGTACAATTAACTGCCATACAAAAGTAGTTATTGAGATGTATTCCTTTGGCACATGGATTGTTTGTGAGCTGCTATACTGTAAATATTAAATGTTAAGTTGTCAATCTCGCCTTCATTCTTGCTTGATGGGTTCGGAGCCGATCCTCGGCTCCGACTCGGCACTTGCTTTAGCTCGAGAACTCCTTTTACCAGCTCGAGGCAGCCCCATATCCCATGATGCAAGGCAGTAAGTACCCAGATCTCGTTTGCCGCTTCGCTTGGGAGGTCTTCTCTTTACCAGCTCCTGGTAAGTTGTTCACTTTTGTGAAGTTTTAAGCCCCTATTTACTAAAAAACCTTGTATTGATAGTTTTAAACTTATATTATTCCCTTTCTGACAGAAATTTCCTGTCTCCTTTATTTTTTGTTAGTGTATCTTAAAACCTTCCCATCCCCCTTGTTAGGGTGTGTGTATTGGTTTTGTAGAATACCTTTTGGTATTTATTTAAGTTAATTTTGACTGGTGTGTGTGTGTGTGTTTTCGGCACCATGTCAAAGGAGAGGGTCTCAGGTTTTAAGAAGTGTGACTCGTGCTGTCAGAAGATGTCTCTGACAGACGGTCACACTTCTTGCCTGTATTGTCTGGGCCCTCTTCACCTGCAGGACTCCTGTGCTATTTGTCACTCCTTCAGCCAGAGAGTCCTGCAGGAGAGACATAACAAACTGGTTCTTAGGGGCCTTCTTAAGCCGGAGGGCTCTCCGGCTAAGTCGGCTCCATCAAAACCAGCAAGAGTTTCCAAGGCCCAGGCTTCTGTTCCTAAGCCTGCGGCCTCGGCCCGACTTCGTACTGAGTCGAGATCGCTCGGCTGGAGCCGATTCTGGCTTTACAGCGCCGGCACCGATGGCTATCGGTGCCGAACTATTTTGACCACCGATGTCGGCTCCGATCGGCTCCGACACCCATGTGGCACAGGCATCGGTGTCGGCTCGATCGGCTCCGACACCGTTACTTTGGTGGCTGTATCGGCTCGGCTGGAGCCGATACATCACGCTCTGTCGGCTCCGGTAGTCGGCGCCGACAGGATCTGTATCGGCTCCGATGGCTCATTCCAGGAAGAGGTCGAGGTCTCCTTCCTTGGAGCCGATACTTTCGGCTCGCCTCTTCTATCGAACGGAGCCATCGGAGCCGATCTTCAAGGTCATCCAGGTTGTCAGATCATGACCTAGAGAGTGGTCAGTAGATTACTCAAGTCACAGGTACTGGCCCAAATGCTTCACAGTCTCTCTCACCAGACCACTGTTGCTCCATACCCGCTTACACTTCCTCCTTCAACTCTACCCCTTAGCTTGGAGTTGGTGTCTTCGGGCATGGTTACTGCTACGGCTGGAGGACGGATACCCCTTCTGTTCCTTCAGCCCCTACTCTTATCTCCTCTTCCTTAGAGGGATTCGGTGGTCGGGCTTCCATGGTCTCCTCCGAGGGGGTGAGTGGCATCGGACCCTTGTCGAGCCCGCTCCCCTTGGAGCCTCGGCCTTGGTGAGCTCGGCTCCGACATCTGCCTCGGAGACTTCCCTTCGGTGGTCCCTGGAGTTCCTAGCTCTTGAGCGGGTTCTCTCGGACCTGCCTGGGAGGGGAGCATTCGAGGTGATGAAGAGTGTACTGGCCACTGGTATCAGTCAGCAGTCTATTCCCGTAGCTCCTCCCTCTATGGTACCTGTTGACATCTCTGCCACTTCTCTTGCTACAGGACCCAGAGATCCTCCGCCTCAGGTTTCCCCATTGGGAATTTCCCCTCTTCCGAGGATTCTCCTGATGTTTGGGAGATCCTCCTAGGAAGAGGACTTGTAAGAGGAAGCATGTAGACTCCCAGTCTGTCACTTGGATACTGACTTTGATGAGTCAGAGGGATCCCTAGATCCCCTCTGAGGATGTCTCCTTCTCAGACATCCTAGAACTTCTGAAACAGAGGGAAACTGGCCCACCAACAATCCCTCTGAGGATGAGTCAGTATACCTAGAGGCGTTTGGATCTCGCCCTCCACCTCCTGGGTGTCTCCGCCTTCGACCCCTTATGCAGGTTATTGCACGAAGGCGTGGACAGCTCCTGACTCTGTAGAGCCAGTCCCTAGGAGGCCTTCTAAATTTATCACTGCCCCTAGTGACAAACAATTCCTTACCAAGGGTGTCCCGCTGATGCCATGGTGGTGGCTGCGCCACCAAAGGAACTTGCAGATCCTTCCGTGCCCATCCTCCTAATAAGGACTCTAGGACCATGGATAGGTGCAAGCGGATGTTTTCCTCAGCGACCTTTGCTATGCTCGCTGAATTATCTTTGTCACTTCACCAGACTCCAGAGATATCCTGGAGGAGCTGGGAGAAGTAGCTCAGGATCCTACAGCTGCAGGGGCTCAAGAAACGATTGCTTCGCAGCTAGGAACCCTCAATTCCATTGCTAACCCCTCCATGCGCCTAATATCTTATGCTGCGGATGGGCAGTAGAGCCGCAGGCACAGGTGTGGCTCTTAGACGCCAAGCCTGGATGCGGCTATGTGATTTTATGGATCCTTTAAGGCGTCCTTCACAAATTCTCCCTTTGATGGGTCAGCTTTGTTTGGCCCTCAGGTGAAGGAGACCTTGACCAGGTGTGAGCAGGACGGCAAGACTCTTTCTGCTGTTGGAGTCCGTTTTCCACCCCTTCTAGGCCTTATCCCAAAGGACAGAAGGGTGGGAAGATGTGGTTCCGAAATCCCAAGGAGTCACGCCGATTCACGTGGTCAGTTTACCCCTAGAGGCAGAGGGGTAACAACAACAGACGCGCTCTAGAGGCAGAGGGGTCCAAGAACCAGGGAAACAGGGAGCCTCTCTGATAAGCCCTTTCAGCATCCCTGAGGTGTTGCCCGGCTGTCCCTCCTTGGAGGCAGTCGGGGAAGATTATCACTGTACCCAGAAGCCTGGCATTCCCTCACTCAAGACAGATGGGTACAGTCGATCATATCCAAGGGTTACATAATTCCTTTCGAGGAAAGTCCCTTCCCTCAAGTTCCCTTCCAGATGTACCACCGGTCTAAGGGAGATTGCAGAGTTAGAAACCGCAAAACTACTGCAAAAAGAGCCATTCAGCCAGTTACAATAGACCATTCAGAGCCGGAATCTACTCAAGGTTCTTTTGGTCCCCAAAAGATGGGAGACTGGAGACCAATATTGGATCTCAGCAGACTCAACAAGTCTGTCAGGAAGACAAGATTCGAATGGTCACTCTTCAGTCAATTCTGCCCTTCTTACAGAAGGACAACTGGATGTGCTCAATAGATCTTCAGGATGCACTATCACATCAAAATTCACAGACGCTCCAGGAGATTTCTCCGCTTTCGGCTGGGGTCCAGTCACTTCCAGTTCAGAGCCCTGCCCTTTGGTCTCACTACAGCCCACAGAGTGTTCACCAAATGCATGGCAGTGGTCACGGCTCACCTGAGACGTCAAGGATTCCAGGTGTTTCCAGATCTCGACGACTGGCTCCTGTCAGCCACCACCAGGCATCAGCTTATACAAGCCAGGGATTACACAATAGACCTTTGTTCTCATTTGGGCATCTCAGTCAACTTCGAAAAGTCATCCTTATCGCCCTGCCAGTCTATTACCTTCATAGGCGCAAACTTAAACACTGTTCGGATGTCAGCTACCCTTACAGAACAAAGAGTTTCAGACATTCAGACTCATGTCAGGATCATTCTGGCCAGCAAGAAAGTACAGGCCAGAATGGTTCTAAAGGTATTAGGTCTCATGGCTGCGGCCATTACTCTTCTTCCCCTGGCTCGATTCTACATGCGCCTCCTTCAGTGGATGCTGTTCACACAGTGGTCATACCAGCAACTCCCAATGCGAGACCAGATTCTGGTGACACAAACATGCAAAGAACATCTTGCTTGGTGGATCACATCGTCTCAGGTTCACCAAGGCAGGTGCTTTGTACCTCCCTCCCCGATAGCCACTGTCACCACGGATGCCTCCCTGATCGGGTGGTGGTCATTATCAGGGCAGGATGGTTCATGGACGTGGCAACCGCTCGAGTACCATCTGCACATAAATGTCCTGGAGATGAGAGCAGTGCTTTTAACGTTGCAAGCCCTCAACGACTTTCTTCCCGTAGGGACAATTGCAGTCCACACAGACAACATGTCTGTAGTTTGGTATATCAACAAACAGGGCGGAACCAAGTCCTACCCCTTGTGTCGAGAAGCGCTCAGACTATGGCAATGGGCGATCTCCTCTCATCGGTTTTTGGTAGCAACGCATATCCCTGGGAAAACCAACATTATAGCGGACAGATTGAGCAGAGCTATTCTCATGCCTCACGAGTGGTCTCTCAAGCAATCCATAGCGGAAGAGATTTTTCTGGAATGGGGTCGCCCATGTTGCGATCTTTTGCTACTCCCCAAAACAGCAAATGTCCAGACTTCTTCAGCCTCTTCCCTCTATCAGGCCATCCCCCCAGAGACGCTCTGACCTAGGATTGGCCCAGGGACTTCTTTATGCCTTCCCTCCATTTCCTCTGATCCCTCAGGTGATCCAGAAAGCTACCGTTTTGAGAGCCAAATTGATTCTCATTGCCCCTTACTGGCCTCGACAAGTTTGGTTCCCGTTCCTCCATCATCACCTTTTGGTGCAGCCGTGGCATCTGGACCCAGTGCCAGATCTACTGATTCACCAATCCGGTCAGCTGCACCGGTCAATCCCTTCTCTCAACCTCACAGCATGGTTGCTCCACTTCCTTCCTTAGCCAGGCTTCCTTTGATCTCTAACCCAGTTAGAGATATCATAGTAGTTTCACTAAAATCCTCTACCAGGAGGATTTACACAAGCAAATGGAAACGTTTCTCTTATTGGGCTAAGGCCCAAAATATTGATCCTTTTACTGCCCCTGTTCAGGCAGTTCTGGACTTCTTAGCAGAGATTTTTCATGCAGGCTCCTCTTCTTCCACAGTCAGAGTTCAGTTGGCTGCTATTTCTAATTTTCATGTCGGGATAGCAGATCATAATATTATGTCCCATAGGCTCTGCAGGGCCTTCTTGAAAGGAATTTTCCTACTAAAGCCTCCAATCAGGAATCCTCCTCCTCAGTGGGATCTAAATTTAGTGCTGACATCCTTGATTCTTCCCCTTCGAGCCAGCTGTTTCTTGTTCCCTGAAATATCTTTCTTGGAAAACTTTATTCCTAGTGGCTATTACATCTGCCAGGAGGGTGTCTGAACTTCATGCTCTTCGGTTCGACCCCCTATTTGATTTTTCACAAAGACAGAGTATCTTTGAGAACTAATCCATCCTTTTACCTAAGGTCGCTTCAAAAACAATCTGAATCAATCCATTGATCTCCCTGTACTTTTTCCTAACTATTCAGATAGAGCTGAACAAAAGCTACATTATCTTGACGTCCACTGTCAGCTTAGATATTATTTGGACAGAACAAAAAAATTTAGAAAATCTGATCAACTTTTTGTTTCCTATGCGGATAATAAAAAAGGCCTTCCTGTTTCTAAAGTGACTTTGTCCAGATGGCTTTCTTCGGTCATCACTGAAATTTATACGATCAGGGGAAAACAGCTGTGCTCAAAACCTAAAGCACATTCAACTAGGAGTTTAGCTACTTCTACAGCTTTTCAAGCTAGACTGCCTTTGGACACTATTTGTGCAGCGGCCACTTGGGCCACTCCTTACACTTTTGTTTCCCATTACAAATTGGACTTGGCCTCCAGGGACAGAGCCAGTTTTGGCTCTACAGTCCTCAAGAGTTTGTTCCATTGAGCCACCCAGGATAGAGGTGCTAGGGACGGTCCCATCAAGCAAGAATGAAGGCAGATTGACAACTTAACATTAAGAAGTTATGTACCTACCATAAGGTTCGATGTTAGTTGTCTTCTCGCCTTCTTTCTTGCGACCCTCCCTTCCCCTGGCCTGGACAGACCTTGTATAAGAAACTATTATGCTAAAGACCATTCAGACCTGGTCCTTTTTCCATCTGTAAGTTTCTTCTTCCTTTGGGAAGTATTTTATGCTTGGTGTTATTGCCCTTTGTCAACAAACGAGATCTGGGTACTTACTGCCTTGCATCATGGGATATGGGGCTGCCTCGAGCTGGTAAAAGGAGTTCTCGAGCTAAAGCAAGTGCCGAGTCAGAGCCGAGGATCGGCTCCGAACCCATCAAGCAAGAAAGAAGGCGAGAGAAGACAACTAACATGGAACGTTATGGTAGGTACATAACTTCTTATTTACTCACTTCTGAACAGTTTGTGCTTTTTTAGTGTTGACATTAGCACAGGCTGCTC
Source organism: Protopterus annectens (assembly GCF_019279795.1). Taxonomy (NCBI): domain Eukaryota; kingdom Metazoa; phylum Chordata; order Ceratodontiformes; family Protopteridae; genus Protopterus; species Protopterus annectens. The sequence continues at coordinate 1,457,488,748 of NC_056744.1, read as the reverse complement.
AAGAAAACTGGACAAATTTCAGTACTGAGTATGCCTGCCTACATCCTTGGTAGACCCTGAGCACACAGGTATATTCTACATTTGGGTAGGGGTGCAGAAGTACAGAGAGCATTATGCATTATTGTGTGAATTTTATCTTGCTGAACTTAAAGGGTTGTTGTGTACCTGTTAGTTTATCAAGGCAAGTGGTCTGTCTGCGTAACTCCCAACTGTGGACCTGTCCACATGGTAGCCAGGAGGTTAGCCTGTTATTCTTTGTCTGTGCACCACACCGGTATTTTCAGCACTGGAACAATGGCATTGTTACAGTTGGTTGCTACCAGAACATGGCTACATCCTTTGGTATTTCAGTGTTGTACTCCTACATAAGGGTATGCTTCTGGAACTCCTTCCAAAGCTATTTGCACAGTGTGTAACAGCACAAAAGCTGATATGCCTGTGTGTTTCTGCCTCTTCCAGGCCTCTCAAACACTCAGGTACATATTTGAACAGACGCAGGGAAAAGTAGGTAAAAGTGAGGTACACCTTTAAAATATTAGTGCCATTAAGTTGAGACTTTGAGAGAACCAAATCATATGGATTAATACACCTTTTCTGAAGTACAAGCAGTGTCTGACTCTTACTTATTGTCACTATTCATTAAGTGTAATTCACCACCTTTCTGGCCACGTCAGTACTTTTCAGAGGGATTCAGAGGGACACAGCTAAAATCAGTTTCAAAATCAGGAACATCCCTGAAAATTAGGCACAGTTGGGAGGTATGGCCTCTGCCCTAATCAGATATGCCAGTGTTTGTCCTGCTATGATACTGTGGTGGGGTTGTAAAGTGCTGCTGTAACATTATTTCCTGCTAGAATGGCTGCTTCTCTTATCACCGTCATGTAATGCGATTCCACAACAACTGCTGGTAAAGATCCACAGAACAAGTTGTGTGTTATGGCATTCCTATTTTCCTTTACATTCAGTCACTCTGATGCATGATATATTTATTTCAGCACCAACTTGTTGTATATCTACCCTGGCTTAGTGGTACTTCATGCGGTGTAGTGTGTACAAGGTCCTGGGTTCGAGAATGACAGAGGTGTTTTCTTGTGCTGCTGAGCAGAACAAGGGCCCTCACATACAGTGTGACTAAAGCACTTTTAAGCTGTTGTAAGCGGGTTTGCATGGGTTTGCGTGATGCTTAGCAATGCTTAGCTAAACGCAAACAAGTGCACACTCGCGCAAACCCGCTAACTACTGCTTAATAGTGCTTACTCCCGCTAACCTCCGCGCTCATTTCTTTGAAAGAAAAGAAAATGGTTAGATAGGAAAGTGGTGAAAAAGGGCCACAAAGAGGGAAAGACAGTAGGGAAAACAGCTCAGGATGTGCAGGACAGGTGTAGGGAAGATCCATAGCTGCCCATTTCTTTAACAGCAACAGCTGTGCATATGCAATAAATTTGGAGGGAATTATGAAACCTTCCACCCCTGAGAGAGGGGAGAGGACAACAAAGTATGTTGTACTGCCAATTAAATTACATTTTATGTGTCCAGCGGACATATGTGCAAAATGGGCAGCTATGTATGGGGTGTATTTTTTTTTTGGGGAGCAGATTGCACTTTTTTTTTTTCAGGTGAGAGTGGAATGTGGGGTAGGGGAAGTAGGTATATTTGGGGAGGTAGGTTGGGGAGGTAAACAGACAAGACAAACAAGATGCATACAGGAGCGGAATATGACACGTGGTGAGTGAACACCATTGACGGGGAAGGATGTTTGGAAATCGCAAGCCCATGAGCCCACAGATGGCAACAGTGGAACTGAGATCCCCACCCATGGGCAGTCACCACTGCACCTTCACAGCCCAGAGGGTGGCTGTGCTGGGGGCTGCGTAGGAGGGGCAGGCTCACCCGTGAGCCGTGCCACTCTTGCCTCAAGCTGGCATAGAGGATCAGTGACAGAACACTCGATCTCTCTACGCACCACAGTCCGGACCATTTGGAGGGTGATAGGTGGCCCTCCTCCACCCACGCTTGCACGGGGAGACGAGCCCCATCCCCTGCAGCGCTTCCACCTGAAGGTGGCAGAGGGCCAACGGAGGAGGAGGTCCCAGGCTGGGCACCGGACCTGCTGGAGCCAGGTGCCATCGTCAGCTGAGGTGGGACAGGTGGGTCCGCTGGGACTGGCCTTCCCATACTTTCTATGTTTAGGAGGATTTAATGAAAATATGGGTTAGTAACAGTCAACAGCATTCCCAATTAGTTATGACAGCATGCAGAAATATTCCCATTAACCCAACACACCAGAGTTTCAACAGTTGAACAGCAAGCATAACACATGCATATATAGAACAACAGTGGACATTACAACAACATGCAGGTTTAATTGATGGCAACAGGCCACCAATATTGTGGTATTTGAACAGGGCACATGCATTGAAATAAATGCAGATATTTATAAACCAATAGGACATATGTCGCAACAAATGTTTTCAGATTAGACATACCCATTGAGGTGTGAAATTGCATTTTTTATGCATATACAGTAGGGTGGAAAAAGATAGCTCCATTAACAACTTATATATTCTTCTAGTTTACACTACATTCCTATTAACTGCAGTTATATGTCCCCTACATGTATTATTACACTACCCAATTGTCCTTAAATTGCGAAATGGGTTTTGCTTAGATCTTTATATACATGAGCTGTATCTGACATACAAATTGTCCCGGATGCAGATGTTACTGCTACATATTTTGTGAGTTGCACAGACACACTACTGCTGAGATGGTACACTGACAGCTCTACTTTCCTATAATTATCTAGATATGTTCAGGTGAAATTATCAGTTATATGTTAACAGCTCCCTACATTTCTGGCAGCACAGTGATATTTCTGGGGTACGCAATACCAAGCTACTCATGTGCCAGATTAACCTGTACATGCTGGGCATGAACCAACAGTTGAGGACTGTAAATATGCTTAGAAGCTACTGGCACTCCCTTCATCCACTTTGTATGGGCCTATCCAAGTGTGGGTTAACAGCGCTTAATACAACAGTACTATTTCTATAATGCAAGAGTAAAACAACATATCAAAGAAAATGACACAAACACACTCCAGGAATTATACCTTTATTAAAGACTTAAAACACTTTTCTAGAGGCTCTCTCATTTATTTTATATAACAGTACATGCAGAATAATTACTAACCTGCTTGGTGGCGCAGCCTTAGCAGCCTATCTGCATAGGCTTGCTGGTTCACAGCGTGGACACCTGCAGCTGTGAAGTAAATGAAGTGATATTGAGACATACCTATCCATAGTATAGACTAGAATAGCAATTATTAAGTACTGAATTCCATGGCTACTTACTCATTAGTGGGGCATTTTCCATCCCACGGGCCTCCTGGATCCACTGGTCCAGTTGATCCTCCTTGCGTCTCTTCAGGTCTGCGTGGTGGTGTCTAACCTACTCACCAGTCCGAGGGATGCCTGTGGCACTGGTGAGTTCATGAGCTAGACGGTTCCAGGCTTCTGCTTTGTATTGGGTGCCCTGGTACTGGCACCGCAGGAGTCTATCCTCATGATTATGGACAAGGAGCCAAACCATTACTTGTGACTCCTCAATGCCCCAACATTGCGCTCGAAATTGAGAGCCCTCTCCAGCACTAGTCTTGCTGCCTGCAGATGGGAGCTACAACCAGATATGACAAGTATTCCCGCCTATGGAGCTTAAATATACCACATTTCCCGCACTTATTTGTGATTGGCCAGTTTTGTAAAAACTCAGCTGAAGGCACACCTGCTTAGCAATGGGTAAACTTCCATTGATATCTATATGTGTGTTGAAAGTGCATGGTTATGAAATGCTGTCATGGTTTAGTGGTTATGGAATGTGATCATGATGCACAGTATCCCGGGTTTGAGCCCTGTGATTGCTTTTTATTTTACTACTGGCCAGGCCGGCTAGGAGGTGTGGCTGTGTTTAGCTGACTTTGCTCAACTTTGACCAGCGTTGCTCGACGTTGCTGTACGTTGCTCGACATTGTCCGACGTTGCGCTGGTTAGCGTGAAGTGCAACTCTGCGCAAACATGTCCTGTTTTGCTCTAGTTGGCGCGATGCGAGCTTTGCGCAAAGACATTGCACTAGTTAACGCAGTGCTTAGCTATGACAAATTACATTTAAATCTGTTTAATACTGGTAAACTTTGCTTAGCAGTGCTTCACATTGCTTAAGATACATTATTTATACATCCATCAGTATGCATAACCATTTCACCGTCATATATATATATATATATATATATATATATATATATATATATATATCTATATATGTATATATATATATATATATATATATATATTGTTCACTACTACATAGGCCATTTCAATGCTTTTTACAAAAATTTAAATGATAAATGTCAGGAATTAGTTTTATATACAGATTTCCAACAGAAAATAGAAGGGAGAGTGGTGGTACTCAAACCGGGAATGCCTCCTCTCTGTGCGAAGGCTCTACCACTACGCTATCACTATTTCGCTTAATTTGCATATAACTTTCTTATTATCCTCTTCGGTGTCTAAACTGCTAACTGTAGCTAAGCAATGGGCAAACCCGCGCAAACACGCACAAATACGTGCAGTTATATCGGAAATAAATAAAAAAAAATGTTTTATATTTTAAATCTGTACAGGGATTTAGAATGTGGGGAGTGTAGTGTTAGGTATGTACACATTTGAGCGGACTCGCTCATGTAAGTAGACATTTCCCGAGTGTCAGACTTGTAGGGGCATGGATTTTTGGACTGCTCGGCAGTCCGATGCCCCCTGTACCCGTGCATGCTCTGTGTTAGCCTTAGAGTTGAGGCAGCGCTCCCTCATTAATATGCATGACGCGCTGCCGTCTTACTCTTAGACTGGCTCTTCCATGTAAGACTAATTTAGTCTTACATGGAAGATTAGTGAATCCTGGGGATAGCCTCCCACAAGATGGCAACACAATCTAGAATTTCAGTTTAGTATGACTACCACAGCTATATGCACTTTGCAGTCCTCTTTGCATTGAGTACATTACAGAACCATGCCTTTTCTAAGTAATACATGTTTTGGCATTACAGGGCTTCAAGTTCTTTCCTGTAATACAGCTGAACACATTACATAATCAGGAGCATGGTCTTTGCAGGGTGGTTCCATTTAGCGCGTTAATACAGACAGCCACCACTTGGTTTATTTGAATTAAGATGCAGTGCAGTGTAGCAGGCACAGTTTGTAAATAAATGTGTAATATTGCTGTTGTCATATTGTCTGATTTCACCCATGACTTATTGTGGTAAAAAGTCTTCCTTTTAGTTGCAGATGTTTTCCTACCATAAAGCTTACATAAGGGATACAGAATATTTTGATAGAAATGGGTATGATATGTTTTGGCTGAGAATTTTGAGATTTGCTCACTGTTCCTTTAAATATGTTGTCCTATCTCACCTTCAGTCTTCACAATGGTTGGGTTCAGAACTAATCCTCATTTCCGACTCCGCCGTATACAAAAGCTTGAGGTCTTCCACTGGCTTGTAGCTGTACCCTTATCCCATCATCCCCTAGGAAAGCTCCCCAGATCTCATTTGCCTGTAAACAGATCAGGTGCTTCCATTTTGGCCCTGGCTAAGTTGGAAAATTTTTCTTACTTATTATTAATATACTTTGTGTTTTGGCTGTTTCAAAAATTAATGATTAGTGTTTTAGTAGTTATGTAGTTAGTTTAGAGTGTTTGCTCTTCTGCTTTGCTTCTGGCCATCGTTTTTCTTCACTGGGCCTGTGTTACCTCCCTATCCCAGCTTGCATTTAGTGTTTAAAGCCCATTTCTAGTTAGAGGGCTTTCTTTAATATTTTTTTTCTTGCTTATTTACACACTTGTTTAATTTAGAGAGTGTTGTAAAGAAAATTATTTACCTCTGTTACATCTTCCTAACCTAAACCGGCAGCTCATTTGTGTTAGAGGGTTGCTGTTGCCCATTTAAGTTAGAGGGCTACCCCCCCCCCCCCTTGACTAGGCAGCTTCGTTTTTAGTTAGAGAACTGCCACTCCTTCCCTTCTTCTGCTGTAGTTGTTGCAGTTGTTTCTTGTTGTTTAAAAAATATATATATTTTTTAGATGCATACATATACATATACACATATATACATATAGTACAGTGATAGCAATAGTTTTTTCTACTAGACTGTTAAGTAGTTAGTATACCTTTATTATATTTGTTGTTGGCTGTTTGCATACTAATTATCCAAAAATGTTCCGTGCTGTAGCCAAAGTTCACCAGTCCAAAAAGAAAAGACAAATTGCAGAAAAAAGACTGGCAAAACACCGCTACGTAAAATAACAAAGTTTTAATAAAGATAAATCCAACAGTGTGAGCGCTTTCGGGTTCAGCAACCCTTCATCAGTCAATCTAAAACACTCCATTGCTTTCTTTTTAAAAACAGTTACAACCAATAAAATCTCAATAAAAAACCCGCCTTTTTTGTAGAGCAGGCTTTAAAGGTATATTCTCATTTAAACCCGGAAACCTATGTGAAGTGAGTGTAACAATCCATTTGGATTCTAAAGTCTCTGTGAGTAGATTAATATCACCTCCTCTCATACCTAACCTTGCATTGGTAATCACCTTAAACAAAAAAGTATGTGTGGGATACTTCTCCACATGTTTATACAAGGCATTCTGCTCTACCTTGTTTCTAATACAAGACAGATGCTGTAATATTCTAACCTTCAGCATTTTAGTAGTCATGCCTACATAGTAGGCTGGGCATTGCTCACATACAGCTAAATAGACAACGTGTGTGGTCCTACAGGTGGCCCTAGCTTGAAAATGGTATGCATGTCCAGTGGATGGATGCACAAAGATGGGATCCTTGTGTATGTTCTTACAGGCCTTGCAGAAACTACATGGTAGGGTTCCTGCTTTAGTCATCAGGGGTTTGCTGCCTTGTGTAACCCTCTCTCTGCAAAGCAGGTCCTTCAGATTGGTGTTACGTCTGTACCCAAAGAAAGGAGTTGGTCCAACTAAATTAGTCAACTTCACATCACTCCTTAAGATGTTCCAATTGTTACTAATGATCGCTTGGATATCTGTGATGTTACTACTATAAGTAAAATACATTCTTATCTTGTTTGGTATAGTACAGTGATAGCAATAGTTTTTTCTACTAGACTGTTAAGTAGTTAGTATACCTTTATTATATTTGTTGTTGGCTGTTTGCATACTAATTATGTCTAAGAAACATAAGGAAACCAAACCCTCTGGGTTCAAAAAGTGTGTGAAGTGTAGCCAGAAAATGTCTATCACTGATGGGCACACTATTTGTGTATACTGCCTTGGAGCATTGCATCTGCAAGAATCCTGTTCCATTTGCCACGCTTTCAGTTCTAGAGTGCTGCTTGAAAGGAAGAACAAACTTACAGTGAGAGGTTTACTGAAGTCCTCCTTCACTAAAGCACTAGAAGAAGGTCAGGGCACTTCAAAATAGACCAAGTCGCCTTCCTTGAAGTCTGGCAAATGTAGAAAAAGGTCATCTCCTTCTTCTGGCCAATCGGAGCCAGCAAAAAAGCTGACCAAAGTTGCATCTCCGGACCCGAAAATTGCTCGGCCCGGAAAATCTCAGTCATTGGCTCCTTCTGTATCAGTGCTGATAGAGTTTGAATTATGGAGCCAGTCCCCAGAATTGGTATTGGTCTGTCCTACTTTAAGATCACCTCTACTGCAACTGGTCAGATCTCCTGTCTCCTCCTCTCAGTCTTCCAGGAGTCTTTGTGATGGTGACGTGGATCGGGTGGTGCACAGATGTTTAAGGACATCAATGCTGTCCAAACTGTCGGCTCCAACCCAGAGGGATTCAGAACTCACCAGAACCTCCCATCCGACACTGATTCCTCCTTTGAGCCAACCTGGGACCTCAGAGCTGGAGTGTGTGGAACCGTCGGTGCTAAGACCTATTCCGGGATCTTCAGACTCAACATCTGCTCCAACATCCTCTCTTCCATCTGAACTCAAAGAGTCTAGGAGCCGAAGCTCTCCGGTCAGGTCTGGGGAGGAGAGTCAGAAAGGACATTTGTGGCATCCAAACTTGCCTCTCTGGCCTTTGCTGCGGGTGAGCTCTCCTCCTACATCGGCCTCGGGGATGCCTTCTGGCTCTTTGTAACCAGATGTATCATCAGATCAGGGGAGGGGGACTTTTGAGGTGATGAGAAGAGCGCTGCCCCCACAGACAGCTCCACTATTGGCTCCTGACATTCTTCCCCCAAAGGCACCAGCATCTGTCTCGGCACCACACCATCCACAGATATATGGAGACTCAAGGTCTCAGGATGCCCCATCGGGTGAACTCCTCTCTTCTGAATCCTCTCCAAAATACCCTTCTGAAGAGGTCCCTCATAAAACACTTTGCATGAGGAAGCATTTAGACTCCCCAGAGGAGTCAGTCACTTCTGATACAGACCTTGATGGGTCAGAAGAGTCCCCACATTCGCCTTCTGAGACTGTCTCCTTTGCTGACAGAAATCCTTAAACAGAGAGGTGACTGGAAGCCCATCAACCCTTCTGAGGAGGAGACAGTATACCTGAAGGCTTTCGGGTCTCCTCCTTCTGCTACTTGGGTGTCTCTGCCTTTCAACGAGCTCATGGAATTAGTTAGTCAAAAGGCATGGGTGTCTCCAGACTCAGTGGAACCTGTTCCTCGGAGGCCAAACAGATTTATTACTGCACCTACAGACAGGGAGTTTCTTACTAAGGGTGTTCCAGCAGATGCTATGGTGGTGGCAGCAGCCACTAAAAAGGAACTTTCCGAGACATCCTTGTCTGTCCATACACTGAACAAGGAGTCTCGTATGATGGACAGATATGGAAAACGCATGTTCTCTTTAGCAGCTTTTGCACTCAGATTGCTGAATTATCTAACGCACTTTACTAGGCTACAAAGAGATCTTCTAAAGAAGCTAGGAGATAATCTACAAGGTTCAGTAACTATAGGGGTATCAGACAAGGTTTCCCCTCAGCTCTCCACCTTAAACTCTGTGGTTAACTCCTCCATGAGGCTTATTTCTTATGCACCAGATGGACCGAGCAGGGCAGCAGGTTCAGGAATTTCCTTGAGGAGACATTCCTGGATGCGGTTGTGTGAATTTGCGGAACCCTTAATTTCACCTTTGTTAATGCCCCCTTCAGTCGCTCATCCCTCTTCTGGCCAAATGTCAAGGACACACTCACCAGGTGTGAGCAAGAAGGAAAAACTCTCTCTGCTGTAGGAGTCCGTTTTTCCCCTGCCTTGTAGACCTTACCCAAAAGATCAAAAGGAAGGAAAAATGTGGTTCCGAAACTCCCAGAGAGTTTTTCAGGACACACTTGGTGACTCTTCCCCCAGGGTTAGAGGAGGAAGCAGTAACGGGAGTCGCCACCCATGTGGGAGAGGGGTCCGCAAAATCAGGGAGACAGGGATTCATTCCGTGGTATGACCTTTCAGCTCTCCTGAAGGGAGGCCCACCTGTCCATCTCTGGAGGCAGTCGGGGGTCGCTTATCTTTGTACCCAGAAGCCTGGCTAGAATTAAAAGAAAAGTGGGTACAAAGTATCATATCAAGATGCTACTCTGTATCCTTTTCCCTTCCTGTCCCAAACACAAAGAACACCCTGGACGTTCCACCCAGTCAGAGGGAACAGGCAACTCTAGAAATTCAAATGTTGCTAGACAAAAGAGTCATCCAAATAGTCCCCACAGTCCAAATAGGATCCGAGGCTCTTTAGTGCTAAAGAGAACAGGGGACTGGAGGCCCATTTTGGATATCAGCAGATTAAATGAGTCAGTAAGAAAGGCAATGTTTCGGATGGTAACACCGCAGTCGATTTTTCCCTTTCTGGGAAAAGACAATTGGATGTGCTCTGTAAACCCTCAGGATGCATACTACCACATAGAAATGGACAGGCCATCCAGGAGTCATCTGCGCTTTCGGCTGGGAGCCAGTCAATACCAATTTCAGGCTCTGCCCTTTGGTCTCACTACATCCCCCAGAGTGTTCACCAAGTTTATGGCAGTGGTCACGGCTCACTTGAGATGTCTAGGATTCCAAGTGTTTTCATATCTAGACGACTGGCTCCTAATCACCACCACCAAGCATCTACTACTAAAAACAAGAGACATCAAATTACTTCTCTGCTCTCACCTAGGAATCACGATAAATTATAAAAAATCTGCCTTGTTGCCATCTCAATGTATCATTTTTATTGGGGAAGATCTAGACACAACAAAAATAATGGCAAAACTTCCTCCAGAAAGAGTTTTAGTTCTGCGACATCAGGTCTTAAACCTTCTTTCCAAGAAAAGAGTACAAGCAAGAACAGTTCTGAAAGTCTTGGGAACCATGGCAGCAGAGATAAACTTAGTTCCATTAGCATGCATGCACATGAGAATTCTGCAGTGGCTTCTGTTCACTCAGTGGTCATTGCAGGAACTACCCATATCTCACCAAATTCTGATAACAGAGTCCTGCAAGAAAGACCTTCGCTGGTGGCTTCACCCCACTCATGTGACATCAGGTCGACCCTTTGTCCTTCCACAGCCATTAGCCAAAGTTACCACAGAAGCCTCCCAGATGGGGGGGGGGGGCATTATCTGGGTAGGGCAGTTCAAGGCACTTGGCAGGATCATGAGGCCCATTTGCACATCAGTGTCCTAGAGATGAGAGCAGTGCTTTTGTCGTTGCAGACACTTCAGCACTCTCTTCCGCTGGGAACTATTGCAATACAGATAGACAACATGTCAGTTGTTTGGTACATAAACAAACAAGGGGGAACCAGGTCCTACCTCCTTTGTCGAGAGGTCCTGAGAGTATGACCTTCTCCCAACGCTTTCTGATAGCAACGCACATCCCGGGGAAATCCAAAGTGATAGCAGACAAACTCAGCAGAGCGATTCTGAAGCCTCACGAGTGGTCCCTAAAATAAGAAGTAGCAGAGATGATTTTCCACAAATGAGACCAGCCTTGCTGCAACTTTTTTGCCACATCCATGAATGCCAAATGAAGCAGCTATTTTGCCCTATTCCCCCCTCTAGGGGAGTCATCAAGGGATGCACTTGTACATGATTGGCCCTCGGGTCTTTTCTATGCCTTCCCTCCCTTTCCCTTGATACCCAAAGTTCTTCAGAAAGCCAGCTCATTGGGAAGCAATCTGATACTCGTCGCCCCATACTGGCCTCATCAAATTTGGTTCCCCTTCCTTTGGCCTCAGGAGGAACCGTGGGTTCTGGACACAGTTTCAGACCTTCTGACTCATGCGTCGGGAATGATCCACACCTCTCTGCAAACCTTCAAATTGACAGATTGGCTGCTCCAATTCCAAATATAGCCAGGCTCCCTAACCTTTCTACTTCTGTGAAACATATCTTGAGCTCGTTTCATAAGGCTGCAATGAGAAAACTATACAAGAGCAAATGGAAAAATTTTCTTCCTGGGCATTAAGTAATCACATTGATCCCTTTTCTGCTCCTATAAGTTCTATTACTGAATTTCTAATGAAGCTATTTAATGAAGGTGCAGCTGCAGCTACCATTCAAGTCCAGTTAGCAGCAATATCTAATTTTCATATAAGTGATTTAGCACCAAATCTGATGTCTCACAGACTATGCAAAGACTTCCTGAAGGGCAGTATTTTGTTAAGACCATCCATTAAAACCCCTCATTACCATGGGACGTAAACTTTGTTTCGTCCAGTTTGATTCTTCCCCCCTTTGAAACCTACATCATCCTGTGATCTAAAGTTCTTGACATGGAAAACAATTATTTTGATTGCCATCACTTCTGCTAGAAGTGTTTCAGAGCTGCAAGCATCATTGATAAAGCCCCGCTACATGCTTTTCCACAAAGACAAAGTATCCCTTTGAACAAACCCATCCTTCCTACCAAAAGTATGCTCAGTGTCTAATTTAAATCAGTCCATAGAACTACCAGTGTTTTTCCTAGCTAAGACAACAAGGCAGAATATATGCTATACCAACTGGATGTACATAGACAATTACATTTCTACTTCATAGGACAAAGGACTTCAGAAAATCTGACCAATTATTTGTTTCATTTTCAAAAGCTAAGAAAGGTGCTCCTGTATCTAAGGTCACACTTTCAAAATGGCTATCAGATTGTATTACTTTTACATACAAATCTAACAACAAAGATCTTCCATGTAAAGTCAAGGGTCATTCTACGAGAGCCATAGCAGCTTTTTCTGCCTTTGTGCTAGACTACTAATTTATACCATTTGTGCTGCTACAATGTGGGGAAGGCCTCATACCTTTATGACCCATTACAAAGTGGATTTGGCCTCCAGGAACAGGGCCTCTTTTGAGTCCACTGTTCTGAAGAATATTCTCCCATGAACCGCCCAAGAAATATGGTGCTAGGGACGCTGTCCCAACCAGTGAAGAATGAAGGCGAGATAGGACAACATCACATAAAGAAGTTATGTACTCACCATAACGTTCCATGTGTGTTGTCCATCTCGCCTTGATTCTTACATCCCACCCTCCTTCCCCTAGCCTTTGGCTCCTGGAGGACCGAGTGGTTACATTTGGCAACTAATGTTCTCTGACCTCCTTCATTGTTCTATAAGGTGTTAAAATAGTCTATTGGGTAACTATTGTTATCGGCAAACAAGATCTGGGAGAGCTTTCCTAGGGCATAATGGGATAGGGATACAGCCACGAGCCAGTAGAAGACATCGAGCTTTTGTATATGGCCGAGTCAGAAGCGAGGATCAGTTCCAAACCTAACCAGTGAAGAATGGAGGCAAGATGGACAACACACATGGAATGTTATGGTGAGTACATAACTTCTTTTTTTAAGCTTTCTCGTCTGAGTGGTGCACACTGCACCTCTCATTATTCCAACATTCAGGTTACCATTGCTAGCTGCATTGACAAAGTGAATCTCAAAGTTAGTCTAAATCCTGAGTAATCTGTATACTTTTATCAGTACCTTGTGAAAACATAGATTACCATTTATCGGGGCTTACACTATAAAACTCCCAAAAAGTTCTAGTCAAACAATATTTACCTCCTGAAACCTGGAAAATCCAAATAACACAACCCCCTAGTCACTAAAACTGGCTTTATCATAGTCTATATATATTTTTTGTATCTTTAATAGCTACTTCTTCAGTGCAGCCACATCACTTACTAAACACAACTCTAATTCAGTTCCACCAACCTACTAATATTACTACTTCACCAGTATCCACTTCCATAACAAAACAATATCTCACTAAACTAAAACTAACCAGTCTAGTCCCACACAACCTTCCTGCACAATACCTCAAACTAGCTGCAGATGCCATGCCTACCTTGTCTCTATCCTTGTAAACAAATCTATACAGGAATCCTTCCCTACCTCATGGAAACAATCCTGTATCCTGTCGCTGCAAAAATGTGGTCCCACTAAAACTCTTTAACGTCATACTCATTGCCATACTCTTTTTCTTTGTCTAAGATAATTGATAAATACTTCCACTCACAACTACAAACCAATCTGTTAAACAACAACCTCCTATCCCCATCCCAGCATGCATTTTGTCCCTTCCACAGCACTGTCATTGCTCTTCTATCCTTCCTTAACACAATTCACAAACATAGAAATGACAGCTATCTTGTATTGTCAGTCTTTCTTGACTTATTGAAAGATTTTCATAGGCTCTCACTCCAAACTACTCTATTAACTCTCATTCCTTGGTCTTTTCTCCCTCAGCCCTAGAATGGTTTAACAACTACCTCACTAAAAAGACCCCAAAGTGTAAAATCGCAACAGTCCAAATCTAGCCATCTTCCAATACCAGTTGAAGTACCTCAGGGTTCAATGTTTGGCCCCTACTTTTCAACATATTCTTTAACAACCTTCATCTTGCCTCCACTAACTCTGCCCTTAACTGTTAAGCAAACAGTTTAGCCATTATCTGCACAGCCAAAACAATCCTTGAGCTTTAGAACATAACCCAGCTTTCCTTCACCTCCATTGAAGCCTGGCTAAAACAGTTCAACCTTGTACCAAACCCTAAAAAACTACACTAATGCTATTCACCCTCAAGTCAGTGTAACATAAAAACTAACTTCACCCTTTTTTCCTCCAGTGACACCACAATTGCATCTGTTTCCTGCAAAAAATTCTTAGGTGTCATCACTGATTAAAATCTAAAATGTGATCTCCATGTCCAACAGGTAGTCAGAAAAACAACCCAAAACTTGGACTGTTATACATTGTAAAATCCCACTTAACATAGCCTTCTCATAAACATATATCAAATGCTTACTTAGTTCCCACACTCTGATATGCTGCTCTCATCTTCACAATTTTACATTCACCTTGACTTGCAAAATTTGGGCAGTGGTGCAATATAACAGCTATGTTCACATATGTGAACCTATGAACCATTGTACAACTGGCACTGATCTTGTCAATAAAATAAGGTGCTATAGTCATTGATTCCTTCCACTCATTTTTTTCATAGTTTGTTTTTACCTTTACTGGATTCATAATAGCGCAGACAATTTTACAAATCTCAGATAGCTGCCCATCCCTTAAGAATTTTCTTCAATGTTATGCTCCTACTGGAAAACTTCAGTCCAACACTAAATTCTTGACATATAACACTCTCTCACATATTATCTATCATGGTGAATCCCTTTAGTGTAGCTATGTTGCTGAAATCTGAAACTCCCTACTCATCTTTGTCTGATAGATCAGCAAACCTCTCCTCTTCAAGTCAGCATTGTCAACTCCCATTTCCCATCGGGGTGTCATATCAACATTAGCCAATGTAACCCAATCAGCTAGAATCAATGCTTATACTGCAGAGTGGCAAAGTCCTCACTACAATCATATGTCAAGAATAACTGGACCTGCTGTTCTACCTCTGCCCTTGTCTAACCACCTCCTTTATCTCTGACAGCCTCCACTCCATCTAAATTTCCTTTTTCTTTTTCCTATATAGCCACATAGGACTCTACCCTTAATTATTCACCACTACATTCCTCTTACTGTACTATAACCCTTAATCTCCCTTAGTCTCAACCTAGTACATACTCTTTTATAAACCTCATTAACTTTAACAATAAATACATGCATAAATAAATAAATGTATTTGTTTCCAGTAAACTGTATTGTAGTATGATATGCTCTTATGAATGCTTCCAGAATTGAAATGCTGTACTACCATTTGCATTATGTATATCATATTACATGCTGATTCGTGTTTCCTGTAATTGTTAACTATAATATCACCTACTGTTGTGCAATTTTCCACTATGTTTCTTACTTTATGAATAAGCGTCACACAATGCTCTTTTTTATCTATGTATCTTATGTCAGATTTATTAAGCTACACTGTATATTTTTATTTATTTATGTATTTAACATTTGTTTACCGGGAAGGTCCGACTGGGACAGAGACCATTTTCAGTCGAGGCCCAGGGAGAAACACTCCAGACGCATGTCTTTGGATATGTGTATATTTGTTACAATGTATACTTCTACACTGCTTGTTAATTTTTAGGAGGTTTGCTCTCCAAGCCTTCATTGAAAATGGGTTTCAAACTTGGTTGCACTTTCTCAGTAAACAAATGCAAATAAAATAAAAGAAATAAATAAGAATTATGGATCTACATTAATGCTCCTTAAAGAGTCACTAATTTGCAGAGCCATTATTAAACAACTGCTGTTTGTTCACTGCTTCTTCTAACAAATGAAAGGTCACTGCTACCTGACTTTGTAACCTACACCTTTGCAGTTCTGAATCATTTTTTCATAATTTTTTTCAGCCTTATGATGTATATGCTGTTTGTATATTTATGACTGACAGATGAAAGTTTAGTAAGGTAAAGTAATGAAAATGCAAAATAAGCAAATTCACATAATAACTAATGTATTGTAACTCCCCAAACCAGCCAAGATTTAAACCATTAGCCTAGCTTTGTGGCATAGAAGGATGAAGCCCTGATTATGATTCAGACATCTGGAGATCAGTTAGAAAGTTGGGTGCTGGAGTGGATGGGCAGAGGCGGCTGGGACTGTGTAGACAATGATGGTTTCACCATCCTGGAAGAGGGAGGACCTCCAGCCCACTGTGATACAAACACCTACTGCAGTGAGTGGTCTACATCATGCAGCATTATGGGCTGAAGATGTCCTTGGCTCTGCCAAGCTACATCTGTGCAACCACCTTCTTGGTGCTTGGGTGGGAATGTGTATATCCACAGGAGAAGTGTTACAGACCTACACATCAGTTGCTTGGAAGGGATTAGTTCACAAAGTGGAAATGACTGCTTGAATGATGGCTGTGCCACAAATGGCTCTCACTGCGGTGATGGGGAATGAATGGACAGTAGTAGTAGTAGTGGCAACTAGATGGTCAGTAGGCATGTGCAAAGCTGACTTGATGGAATAGGCCCTGTAAAAATTTTAAATAGTTAACAAGTTCGTAATTGTATCTAGTAACTCATCCAATGGGTAGTGGGAAAGTATCTTCATTCAAAAAATAGGCGTATCATGGAGACCTACTGTTAAGTTGAGTGCATCAATCAGCCATACTCTGTTGTTTGATAAGGAACAATTTAATTAATTGAATAATACAGACAGCATTCTAAATAGTGCCCTTTAAGGATTCTGTAAGGTAAAAAGATGTCATAGCATGCCATTTAGGTTCTCCCTGGAAAAAAGTTGTTCTGCTCTTAAACTGGCTGTCTAAATGTAGGACTCCTTGCCACATTAGACCTACATTTATGTCTTGCATCTATATCTTTAAAATAAGTTTGAGAAGTGGATGCTGACCTGATGAAGTGAGCCTTCCCCAACAGACCTGGTGGAGTGAGTCTTTCCCATCCCTTGCGGATACTTAACCATAGCTGTCTTAACAAGAGAAAATAGAGTTACCTAGCTATTTGAATAGCACCTGTTTGACAACTGATTAAACCTCTTTTCATTTCGCAAACAAAACTAACAAGTAATTTGCCTTGTTGATAGATCCAGACTTATCCTGTTAATACCTGAACTGCCTTTATGTCTTTTGTCTTAGTCATCTGTTGTGAAAAAAAATAAGGTAATAGACTTATTCAGATTTCTAAAGGATATTTGTGGCGTTTTTTGCAGCTAACAATTGGTGTCTCTCCTCAGTCTTAGATGCCAGAATTCACTATTGATCTCTTGGATCTGATCTGATATTTATTTTCATTGGCTGGCAGGAGATTGAGGCATTTCAGTGCAGCATTATACTCACAGCCATAAGGATTTTTATTTTATGCTGTGCCAGTTTCCTGCCTCCATGCCTGGCTTGCAGTGATGTAAAGTTATTTCAGCCAAGAACACCTGTTAGTGAGTGCCCCAGTATTTATAAACCTTGGATGGATACCCCCTCTATTACAACACTGGGTGGTATCATCCTGTATTTAAGACCCCCTTCCTCCCTCTCCCATGATAGTTGAGCCAATAACATAGAAATACATCCTAACTCCCTCCAGCTAACTTTATAGGTGCCCAGGCTTGAATAAAGTTTTTTTTTCTTAATGAAATCATTATCTGTATGAAAAAACAGGATGTGTACATATCAAAGTGTGCACTTCTAATTTTAAAACCAGTAAAACCTGTAAACTCCATATCAGCGTAAATTAAAAGAACCTAACTAAAAACCACTAAATGGCACACTGCAATTTTTTTTTATTAAGATAAAACAAATGTTTAATTGTTTTCATTCATAATATAATGAACTTCATTAGAACAAATTCACACGTCAAACACTCCCTTTTAAAGCAGTATTCATTAATAAATTAACCAGTTAAAAGCAGGATCCATTGCCATCTCAATACACATCCTTCACGTCCTTCGATAAAATATCTAAACTTACTTTGAAATAAAAAAATGTATATAAAATGTATGCAAATATGTTCCTATATACACATATAAAATGTATCCTAATGTATAAATGTATACTTATAAAAACATATAAAAGTATACAAAAATAACTAGATATGGCTATATATATATATATATATATATATATATATATATATATATATATATATATATTTATATAAAGAATAAACTATAAATATGAATTTAACATGACAAATTAAAAATCTTAATTTAATTTTGTCTGCTCTTATTACCAGTAAACTATTAATGCTTAATTTATCATTAACATCAGGGTATTGTCTGGCTTTCAACTCTATTTGCCATAATACTTCCTTACTTTCCAGATAAGATTCCCAGTTACCCCGCCCCCACCATTATGTGGTACCTTCTCTAAAATAAAAAAAATAAAAACTTCTAAAAATTTTTACATTCCATTAAATGTTTACATAAGGCATTTCTCTCATCCTTTGTCTTTATTGAGTATAAATGTTCATAAATTCTTAAACTAAGTGCCTGTTTTTTTTTCCAGTATAGTATGCTTCACGGGACATGGATTGTGTAATGTTAACACCACTGGTGTTACAAATACATTTCCCATTTCCACATATTACCCTCTGGTATACAGCTACAGTAGTATTCCTTCCTTCAAGAATATAATGATGTTGCATGCATGCCCCAAATTTTTATCAAATAAATGAAAACATCCAATTTTTTAATGATATTTTTATGTTTACTGTTATTATTATAGGTCAGTACCATTGCTGTTCTAAATTCATACCATTTTCCTGTATTTTCAATATATAAACTTACAGTCCTTCAAAACTAGGCAGAACCTTCCAATCCTTGTCCCATAAATCTCTTCAATTACCCCATGAATCAGACCCAATGGATATTCACATTCAGTAAGCATCCTCCTTAATAAGTCCACCTCATGTTCATGCACTTTTGAGTTTTTCTAAAAGATGCAATAGCTTTCAGAAATAGGATCTTCCAGGGCAAAAAGTTGGTGTCAGCATATTGCAGGTGCTCAGAAGGCTATAGTATGTTAACCATTCTAATTTGAAAGTTACATTTTGCATTGATGAGTCATTCATTCTTGGACGTCTGAAATATAAACTTCCTCTGAGAAAAATCTTCATTTATTCTGTGGCAGTTAGTAGAATGTAACAAATTATTATATGCTGGTCATGCTTTTACATAAAGTTTGACTGAGAAATGTGCATAACTTGTTATCATACAAAGAATACAGATACCCAGATATAAATGAAATGATGTCAAGAAAGTGTCTTATATTTCTATTTTTTGCTCTAATCGTGTTAAAAGCTTGTGCCAGGTGATAGGTTTTGTTGTGCGTTTTGTGAAATGTCACTTTAGGTAATGCTGTTCTGTTTGCCATCAGGGATAATCATGCAGGATCTCAGCCTGAGGGACCCAAGAGCTAGGTGCATGGCTGCCCTGCTGCTGAAACAGGAGAGTCAACCTGCTAGTTTTTTTCGGGTCTCTAAAATCTGGTGCAGTAATATCTGTAGGGAATTTGAAATCATCTATCACGAGAGGTATCTTTTGCTTTCTTTCACAGTTCAGAGCTAATGGAAGTCAGGCATGTTTTTGACCATTAGAAGTACCCGATGAATTGGAGGAGTACAGGGAAATATGAAATCATGACCCTGATCCCACTGGAATGAGAAGGCATTTTTTCCATGTTTGTTCTGGGACTCTCAAACAGATCTTTAGAGTCTGTACTCTTTTGGGTATTAAATAAGTTTGTCTACATGAAACCCCATTTCTACACTATGAATCTCTGTCTGTTTTTCATTGTAAACCACTGAAATCCTTCAGCTGTATTCCAAGACAACAGCTAAGGTATTAAAGAGCTATTTTTTTACAACTCATGATTCTCTCTTATTTCCCTTGTGTATTGCAGCCCTTCTCCACTTCTCACCTGTATTAAATAAACTGCGGATTTACTGGCCTTATCTCCCTTTGAACTGTTTGGCAGAGTTTACTTTGGCTATCTTGCGGTATTTGCCAAATTCTCATCAACTACAATGTTAACTGCATTGCCCCATCCCTTCTGACTGTTTTTTAACAATGGATACAAGAGAAGTGAAATCATGGGCACATACAAATGCCTAAAACCAAGTATTGTACAGTTATTTCACAGGAAAGGACTTAGATATGAACCATCTTAAAAAAAAAATATCTCCACCCACATGTAAATCTGAATTAAATCTCCACATGGATAACTTAAAATATGTACTCTCTTCAATTGAAAAACATGTTCACCAATTAAATAATATTAGTGGAGATATTTCAGTCGTAAAAGAACAGAAGAAACTGAATTTTGTTCAGCTTGCACTGCTTTGTGTATCTGATCGACACAAAGTTTACTTTGACCTTGACTTTGAAAAAAATAATTTCTATCTATGAAGACAAACCTGCAACAAACAGATCTACTGTAGAATTCAATCTCATATCCTGGAAATCACGGCTTTACAGGGATGTGTTCTCAGTCCACTGTTATTTGCCATCCTGACCCATGAATGCTATGCTAAGCACAAGTCCAACCATATTATCAAGTTTGCTGATGACACCACAGTCATGGGGCTCATGACAAAGGAAATGAAAGGGCATAGGGAAAGGAGGTGGCATCTCTGATCTGTAGTTGCGAGGGGAACAACCTTGACCTAAATGTAAGCAAGACCAAAGAGATTATCACTGACTTCAGGAAAAGTAGAACAAGCCACCCAGTTCTCAGGATCAATGGTGAGAATGTGGAAGGGGTTAAGAGTATGAAATACCTGGGTTTACACATATCAGAGGATCTCTCATGGTTGGGAAACAGCAGCCAACTGGTCAAGATGCCTCCACTTTTATGAAGGCTAAAAAAAGCTAAGCTTCTACCTCATATTCACTCCACCTTCTATAGAGCTGCAATAGAAAGCATCCTCACCTGCAGCTTCACAGCTTGGTTTGGAAGCTGCACAGTTACAGAAAGGAAGGTGCTATGAAGAGTGGTGAGGGTTGCAGAGAAGGTAACAGGTTCCAGTCCTCCATTGATACAACATCTTTATTCTGCAAGAAGCATCCAGAAGGCCACCAGAATAATATAGGACAACACGTATCCTGCTCATGGACTGTTTAAGCATCTGACATTGAGACTGAGCAAGAGATATCACAGCATCCGCTGCAGGACTACAAGATTCACTAACAGTTTCTACCCTACAGTGATTAGACTTTTGAATCTAGGTACTAGTCCCAGGGGTCTGGACACATAATAAGTCAATTTTTATTTATTTGTGCAATATATACTTACATATATTCCAAGTAAGTGCAATATTTATGTATTATATCCATAGTCAGTATTATTTAACTCACTCAAATACAATATTAGACAATTAACTTAGGCATTTCAATCTGTAGTGTGTTTTGTATTACTTTAAATGAGGTAGTTAATTTAACTCAGGGGAGGGTATTCTTTTCATGTGTGAGTGTTGGTAAATGTCTCTGCTCTTTCTTGTTTGTATTGGGAGTAGTATTGTATTGGTTAGTTATGTTTATTCCTCTACATGTATGTGTTGTTTCACTTCCCTTTGTAATCTCAAGAATTGAGCTGATGCACAAAATTTCATTTAGGCTACATGTGTAGTTCTAAATGACAATAAAGTTTACTTTGACTTTAAAATAAAAGTGTTAAATTCATAATCTATAAATTACATGAAAAACATTATACTTAAGGATTTTCTAGGAAAAAAAGTTGATGTAATTAATCTGTCAAAAACAGCCAGAGACATTTCATTTCATCTAATTGAAACACCAAAAATCTTAAGACACCTTACTTGTTGAAATGATACACCATGCTACTTACTACCTCTCTGTCTGATCCTCCAAGACTGGCATATATTGTTGGGTGGGTTCCTATCATGTAGTCAAACTTTTATAAGTTCAAACATCTTATGCTCGAGACCATAAGTTCGAATTTGTAAAGGTTTGAGCGTTTGAATGGAAATCTCCATAAGCGGAGGTTTCCATTTTGTTCAATGGGGTGTGATCTCGGAGTTGGTATATTTAAGTAGTGGGGGGCTGCAGGGGGGCTTGCCCCCCTGCTTAAAACAGTTTATTTTGTTTTCCATTGTTTTTTTTTTTTTTATCCATAGTCGAAGTTTTGTAACTTCGAACATAATAGTTCAAACCTTACGTGTTCGAGATTATAAGACTTTGACTATGTTATATAGACCCTTGTTGGGTACATATATAAGACTATTGAACTATCAAGATGCTAAAAAAGTACTCACATCCTTCAAAAAGAAAGAAGACTATATATAGAGCGGTGTAAAAAGAATATGCTCACAGGATATTCCCCTCCAGTATAAGCTTGCAAGAAGGAAACTGTTTTCTTTCTATCAAATCCTCATTAAAAAAATAATCTAATATTAAAATGTTCTTAGCCAAACTCTTTTGTATGTAGTGTTGTACTAAATATCAGCTTAATGACTCAACTGAAGCTAAACTGTTATTTGAAAAGAAAACTATTTTTCTTCAGATCAAACTGATTTTGCAGTCCAAAATTATATGTGTTACTTATTGTGCTTCCTTGGCTGCAACTTCTCTTGTGCATGCAGGACTGCAGTTTTCCTTAAACTACACATTTCTCATTATTCTAGGAGAAAAATACCACCACGGTATTTATTTTTTTCTCATGTAATGTCAAATGCTGGTTTCCTGATTTTGTTTCTTCTAAATGGTTTGCTGTGTATCAAATCTACCACATCAACTTGGGGCTCTGTGAGTTTTAAATTCACTTTTTTAGTTATTTAAAGTAAGTGTTTTTTCTTTCCTATTCTGATATAAAGAGAAAAAGTACAATATGTATATGGTTCTTAGGTAAGCATTAGGCTAGCTGTCTTTGTGAGATACTTTTCAGCCTATCCAATTTCCTTTGGTGAGAATCAATCCCTGTATCTCTTGCCTGTGAGGTAAACACCTTAACCATTATCCTAACACCCAATGGGACTCAAACCCACAATCCCTGGCTTAGGAGGCCAATGCCTTATCCATTAGGCCACTGATGCACAGTCAGTAGTTTAGAATGAGGAGAAAATGGTAGCCATATGCATATGGCCACATGTTGCAGACTTCATGTGATGCACATTATCAGGCAGCAAGATAAAAGGCATCACTGTTATGGTCAAGCGGCACTGTAAGATTCGCACACTCACTTCACAGGTTTACTGTGCACCTGAACTCCTAGACTGGCAATGGGCAAAGACAAGCATGGTAGCACTGGTTATAGCTAGTATCACTGTAGCAGTGACTCAAAGACAGTCTTTCTAAATCACTTCTTTAATGTAATTATATGTCCGATGAGACCCATTTTAGCATGATAATGTGCAGTCACTGTACTGGGGGAGACCTTTTTATGACAAGTAACTTGAGTAGTAATAGAGTGGATAGCAGTTTATGCTGCCATATAGGCATTCTGACAGCAGAGAAGACAGCTGCTAAGGTAATAGACAGCAGGACTTTTGGGTGTACACATGGGTGTATGAAAGCAACATGAACAGATACTAAGCAGTGTATGTGCCGGGTAACATAATATTAGAGCATGACAGGTTACTGTCCTGCTGTAGCAGGGTGGGATGCCTCAGCCTGATAAGGAAGAGAACACCAGGCAGGACTGAATACTGCCCTGTTGTTGGAGGGGGGATTACCCTGACAGTGAATAGAGCACAATGACAGTACAGGATACTATCCTGCTTTGTGGAGGTGGGGGCCTCACACTGTCTGGAAACAAAGCACAAAAGCAGGGACGAGTACTGTCTTGCAATGGGGAGTAGGTGAAAACTCACCCTGGCAGGGAACAAACCATAATGGCAAAACAAATCCAAAAACCTCCATGGGTGAACCACCACGGAAAGAACACATCCACTGAGTATATCCAACTGGATTAAAATGGGTCCAACTTTATTAAAACAATAAAACCAAATGTGCACGTTCAGGAGAGACCAAGCATTCAAATCAAACACTTCCAGGATAAGCATTTTCGTCTGTAGCCTTCTTCAGATCCTGTTTCCCTCCTGCTAGATTTTCCATTTAAAAACATGATTGACCTATCAAAAATCTCACTAAGAGCCAACACCTTCATTTTCAGTCAGTCAGAGAGTAGCCAATCAAATGGGCATAAAGGGACAGACCTTTCAGTCAATCCAGTTAGCGGTGTTTAACATTGCTTCTCTCTTTCTGTATGGGTTTCAATGGCACCACCCCATTTAATCCAGGGCTACAATCTGCCCTTAGATTTATTATCCAGTTGACTTCTTTTATCTCCATTCTATTACAAATATCCCCTCCTCCTTTATCTTCAGATAGTAGTTGTAGAGACTTTAAACGTAAAAGAATGTAGAGGATATTGTATGAGATGATTAGCTAGGGCATTTGTTTTAACCCGGTCCCGAATATCACACAGATGCCGTAGGATTCTTTCTTTAAACATACAATCTGTTTTGCCTACATAGTAAGCCGTGCATATTTTACAAGTAGTTTGTAAACTAAATGCTTCGTATTGCAATTGGCTTGTTGTCTAAAGTAATATTTCTTGTTAGTAGTGGAATGGCAAAAAACATTAGAAACATCAATGAAAGGGCATACCGTAACATCTACCACACTTAGTGGTGCCTTCCCTGTTTCTGGATACTTGTTGCCTAAGTGGAAACCCATTTTTTCCACATAGAAGTCTCTTGATACTTTTCTTATTCTTAAAAATGAACCTGGGTGTTTCTCTCACTATGTCTCGTATTCTTTCATCCCCAGTGAGTACTGGCCAGAATTTCCGAATAACTCACACGTGCAAAGTATCTGTAGAGAACGTCAGCATGCATCCTAGTTTAGGTGGAGGGTTAGACATAACATCTTTTGGATCTCTCCGATCTATTTTATGGGGAAAATAAGGTTTACCTTTCCCTTTCCTAATAGCTTGTTTGATGGAAATATCCGTTTGTATATCTCTGATTGAACAGCCTCTATTCATCAGGTGAGCTGTAAGGTTGTGTTGCTCTGCTTGAAATTCATCCTCTTGAGTAGATAATCTAGAAAAACGAGTTACCTGATTCTCAAAGGTGTTATTGAAGACATGCCTGGGGTGCATGCAGTTTTTGTGCAGATAATGATTTTTCCAGCTGTCCTTGCAAAGTATTGCCATATTTATCCCTTGAAAAAGGTCCAGGAGTAGTTTCACATCCAGAAATTCAACTTCTTTTCTGGAATAACTCATCTCAAATTTTAGAAATGATGTTGTATGATTGAAATATGTGCCAAATTGTGTTAACGCTATATCATCGCTAGCCCAAACCAGGAAGATATCATCAACAAAATGGGCATAAAATGTCAGGTACTTAGCCCATGGACTGACATCATTGAGTACATGCTCCATTTCCCATTGTGCTAGTATGAAGCTGGAGTAGCTATTAGCGCAGGGGGTCCCCATACCAACCCCCCATCGCTGCCAATAATAGTCATTCCCATATACAAAGATGTTATGTTCCAAAATCAATTCAAGAAGTACACAAATATGTTCGATGTTCAGCATATCTACTTGTGCAAAACTCTCGACAGCCTCAATACCATAATTGTTGGGTATAACCGTGAATAAACTTCATATATCTAGGGTAGCCAAAATAAAATTTGAGAAATGAATCATTAAAATTCTTCATTTGTCTCATACAAT
Source organism: Protopterus annectens (assembly GCF_019279795.1). Taxonomy (NCBI): domain Eukaryota; kingdom Metazoa; phylum Chordata; order Ceratodontiformes; family Protopteridae; genus Protopterus; species Protopterus annectens. The sequence continues at coordinate 1,457,463,117 of NC_056744.1, read as the reverse complement.
ATTTTTCCAAGAAATTACGTGTATCTTTCAGCTTTTGGTAACAATTTTCTTAAGTTGATCTTCCACAAATATTGATAAAGGTTCCCTTATCCAGCCTCTGCCAGATACTATCGGGTACATGGGTGGGTTCTTGATGTTTTTGTGTATTTTTGGTAGCCCACTGATGGTTGATATCTGTGCATGGGGTACCTCAAAATAGTCAAATAATTCCTGAGAAATCAGTCTAGAAGCTAACATATCTCATAAAGTGCTCGGTACATCTCTTATTACCTCTTCTACTTCTGTCTTCAAAATGGACTTGTATGTTTTGTCATCACTCAACATCTCTTCCATTTTGTTTCTATAGTCAGCAGAGTTCATCACTACAATGGCTCATTTGTCAGCTGGTTTCATTTATGTAGTTATTTATTTATTTATTTATTTCAGTTTGTTAACCGGGAAAGTCCATTGGGCCAAGGTAGCCCGTTTTCAGTGGAGGCCCAAGGAGAAAAGCTCCAGACAGAAAGACAATATACAATATACAATGTATTAGTACAGCATATGAGAACAACAGTTTAACATTCAATATACAGCAAGGCAATATTTTACATATCTTGAAATATATGAGCTGAGTCAAGCACTTATAAGATATTAGCAAAAACAATAAATTTATGTTCATTTAATACACTGCATGTATTTAGGCAAAGGAATTTTAGAGAGATGAATTGAAGCAGTGGCAGAGATTAGAGTAGAATAGAATAGGGATAGGTATCAGGAATCAGGTAGGATGGGTACAAGAGCACTGCCAGAGGGAGTAGAGGTGAGAGTGGAGTAGGGTTTTAAGGGATGGTAGGTTAGGGGTAGTTCTAATGTAAGGGGGAAGAGAGTTCCATATTCTGGCAAGGGAGAATGATAGTAGAAGTTGCCCTGGTGCGTGTAAAGGCCTGTAAAGTTCTAAGATGTTCTGATTTATGGATCTAAGTGTTCTATGTGACTGGTGAAGTTTTAGGGAAGAGGAGAGTGATGGACAGTTAGAAGGTTTGAAAATTAGCTTGTGTGCTGTAGTTAGTTGAATGAAATGTAGGTAGCTTGGGAGTTCCAACCAAATTAGAGCATCTAGGGAGTTGCAATGGTGAGTAGAGGATTTGGATCCTGTGGCAAACTTTGAAATGTTGTTATAACATGAGGAAAGTTTAGATTTTAGGGATGATTGGAGGTTAGAGAGTAGCGGAGCTCCATACAAAAGGGAGGGTAGGAGGTAGGTGGAAGATAGGAGTTGTCTAGAAGACAAAGAAAGGTAGCGCCTGTGTCGATAAAGCATACCAAGTTTTTGATGAGTCTTTTTAATATTGCTTTGTAGGTGGATATCAAATTTTAGCTGGTCATCGATAAGAATGCCCAGAAGTTTTGTATGGGGAACTATTTCAATAGTTGTTTTGTTTAGGCTAAGTATAGAGAAGGATGCTTTGTCAGCAGCAGTATGTCTAGAAGGGGTAAAGATCATTATTTTAGATTTGGAGACATTTAGGGCTAGGTGATTGTCAAGCATCCAGGACTCAGTGGAGGAGAAGGCTTCTTGCGTAAGATTTATTAGTAAAGGAAGAGTTTTGGCTGATCAGATGATAGTGGAGTTGTCTGTGTATTGCACCAGTTTAGCATTGGGGATCTTTTGGTGGAAATCATTGATGAAAATGTTAAATAGTAAAGGACCCAAAATAGAGCCTTGGAGTACACCTGTTGGGGTGTGAAGGAAAGAGGAAGTGCAGTAGTTCCATTTTACAGCTTGTTCCCTGGCTGAGAGATAGCTGGAGAACCATTTGATAGACGAAGAGGAGAGATTAAGATGGGAGAGTTTAGAAAGTAGAAGCACATGAGAGACAGTGTCGAAAGCTTTAGATAAGTCGAGGAGGAGCGTAGAAGCTATGTTCCCAGAGTCACTAGCAGAGTTAATGATTTTGAGGAAGGAAAGAAGGGCGGTGGTGGTGCTATGTCCTGGTATAAACCCATGTTGGGTAGGAGTTAGGAGTTGGTTGTCCAATAGGTAGGTTAATAGTTGGAGGTGAATACATTTTTCGAGTATCTTAGAGATAGGGGATAGGATAGCAATAGGCGAAAGTTGGAGATTGAACAGTTTGTACCTCCTTTATGGAGGGGGATGATGAAGGCTTTTTTCCAGAAGTATAGTACATAGGACTCCTGAATGGAGTGATTAATTAGGATGCTGATTGGAAGGGCTATGCCATCAGCAGCTAGTTGGAGAAATTTGGATGGAATGTCATCTGGGGCATTAGAGCAAGGTTTTAACTTTTGTAGGAGCTTTCTTATAGTGTGGGTAGGAATGGATTTGAGAGTAAAAGGGGAGGACTTAGGGTTCATGGATGTTAAGTTTTTGTTATCTGTTAAGTTGGGGGGGTGTTGTTAGGGAAAGAAGAGGTGAGTTTGCCTATGGAGTCAATGAAAAAGGAGTTAAATTGGGTAGCTAGGTGGAGGTCTGGTGTGTCTTGGTCAGGGCAAGGGTTCTCTTTTTTGCCTGGGGATAATACTGATGAAATACTATTCCAAAATTTTCTGGGGTTGGTTTTATGATTAATTTGAAGTTTAAGGTAGTAGGATTTGTGGTCAGTGGCTATTTGTTTTTTTACTTGATTTTGCAGTTGCTTTTATTCGGTAAGAGAGTTGGGAGTTTTGCATTTTTGGTAGTATTTCCAAATTTTATCTTGGTGGTACATAAGTAGTTTTGTGTCTTTAGTTAGCCAGGGGGCTGTTTTGGATCTGAGTATTTTGGTTCTACTGGAGACGAAGTGATTAAGTATATCAGTGAAAATTCTATTGAAATGTGGGACTGCAGCATCTAAAGGGAGGGACTTTAGAGGGTTCCAGTCTATCTCTTTTAAGGTATTAGAGAAAATTAGGGGGTTGAAGTTTTGCATGTTGCGGGTGGTAATGTGTCTGTCTTGAAAGAGGATGGTGGAGGGGGAATGGCATATGTAGGCAGGGAGATGGTCACTAGGGGAGTCTGCAAGAGTACCACTATCAGAAACTCAGTTTGGGTGGGAGACTAGTATCCAGTCAAGGATGCTACCTGTGGTGTAATCTTTATTTGGTCTAGTAGGGGTTTTGATTAGCTGTGTAAATTGATATCGGTTGATGCTTTGAGAAGGGGTAGATGAGTCAATGGAAGTCCAGTTTATGTTGACATCACCTAAGATTATAGTGTCACTATTTATGTTGGAAGGGAACCAGGCATGTATATCTTCCAGTATAGGGATATTGTTACCAGGAAGAATGTACAGAGAGGCAGTGCATAAAGTTTTATTGTTATTTACTTTGAGAAGGGCAAGGGTTAGCTTGGCAGTGTCAAATGAGGGTATGGGCTTAGTATAGGGTGTTACTGTTAAGGAGGAGGAGAAGAGTAAGGCTACTCCTCCACCTTTCTTTTGAGGTATGTCGCTTCTTATAAGTTTATAGTTAGGGGGCATAGTTTCGGTATCTCTTATGTGTGGTTTTAGCCAGGTTTCTGTGATAGAGACAATATCAGGTTTGTTATGAGAGATCCAGGTGTGAAAGGAAGGCATTTTATTACAAAGGCTCCTGGCATTAAGTGTGGCAAGGAGAAGAGATTTGTGGTGCAGGGGAGAGCTATGTGAATGTGGTTTAGAGGTGGAGTTGTAGGAAGGCCCTGGGTTAGGATGTATGTCTCCAGAATGGAGGAGGAGGGTGATAAATTTTGAGTAGAGTATGGATAGGTATCTATTTTCTAATGGGTCGTAGGTGTAGATAATGGAACCTAATGAGGTGAGTTTGGTGGGTATGGGAAGTGGTTTACTAGGGATAAGGAAAAGCTTCCTTTGAAATAGAAAAGATTCATTATGTTTGTAGAGGTGGGGGGAGGCTTGGGTTGTAAAGGGAAATTCTTTTTTAATGTAAATCGCAGTTGTATGAAAGGGAGGGGAGTGCTGAAACTGTGGGAGACTAGTAAGGTAGAGAAAGCAGAAGAGGATTAGGCTTAGAAATAATGGTATTAGAGCATAGGCAGATTTTGTTTGCATGGTGGGAGACAGAGTATGAATTGAGTGAGAAGGATGTGTAGGAAGAGAGATGGTTAATACGTTTGAGAGGAGAGGATTAGAATGATATCTGTGAGGGTGTATTCACAGGGATATAGAAGGGTGGAGTAGAGGGGGAAAAAGGCAGTTGTAGTATTGAGTGGATAAGGAGTAAGTGGGGGACAATATTTGGAGGGTTTGGCTACTGTTTATACTGATGGGGTGCGTGCACTAACCACCTAGTAGGGATAAGGTACAGTCAGTTATTCAGAGGCAAACAAGTTACATAAAAGCATACACCATCCCTTGCCATATAATCCAAATTAAACACCCACTGGAAAAATGTAATTTTATTTATTTTATTTTTATTTATTTACATTTGTTGACCGGGAGTGTCCGACTGGATGTAGGTCCATTTTCAGTGGAGGCCCGGGGAGAAAAGCTCCACAGTTAAAATAAAGAGACAGTAGTTACATTGGATTACATAGCGATTAACAATTTAACATAGCAATTACTTACAACATATTTACAGATGAACATAGTACATCAGTAGACAACTAGAATCTTTATCTGTGAAGTACATAACAGACATTAACAAATGTTACAATGAGAAGTTCCTGCTGTATAATAAGTATGAGGCTTATGAGCATCTGAGCTTGCTATAATAAAGGTAGTTAGTGGAGTGGAAAGAAAGGTAGTGGTTGGATGGGGTGGGTGATATTAGAGTGGGAGTTGCAAGGGCATAGCCAGCATGTTTTTAGGTGCGCTTTTGGTAAAGTTTTGAAGTAAGTGCATGATGGTACAGAGGTAATTGTGGGTGGAATTCCATATGGTGAGTTCCATAATTTGGCTATGGCGCAAGAGAATAGCGCTTCACCAGCAGAGTTATTGGTTTTAGTTATCTGCAAGTGATTTTTGTTGCTGGATCTTAGTGGTCTGGTGGTGTGATAGGGTTGGAGTAGATTCTGGAGGGATGGGACATTTAGTGGATGGTTTACTAGTTTGTGGGTGAGTGAGAGTTGACACCACTGAAGGAGGGAAGGGAGTTCAAGCCAGCCCAGTTCAGCAAGTGAGAGACAGTGGTGACTACGGTAGGATGCCCCTGTAGCAAATTTGGTGATTTTGTTGTAGCAGGTCATTAGCTTGTTTAGATCGCATTGCCTTAGTTTGGTATATATATTGGAGAGGCATAAAGTAGTGGAGATAAGGTGGGAATTTGCTATGGAAATCTTTGCTGCTTTGGTGAGAAATTGCTTATTTCTGTATAACGCTCCTAGTTTTTTTGTGGACTTTTTGTATGGTCATGGATATGTGAATGTCCAGTTTTAGTTTATTGTCTATTTCCACTCCTAGCAATTTGGTGTGTTCAGTTGGGTATATAGTGGTGTTGTCTTTTGCTGTGATGTTAAAGTGAGAGTTGTTTTGAGTATGTTTGGTGGGTTGGAAGATGAGTAGTTTAGTTTTGTTTGGGTTGAGTATTAATTGGGCATCGGATAACCAAGTTTCAACAGAGGAAAAGGCTTCCTGTGTGACTTTTTGCAGTTTGGGTAGGGTCTGGGCTGAGCAGATGATGGTTGAGTCATCTGCATATTGTCTGAGTGTGCCATGTTTGGTAGCAGAGGCTAGATTATTGGTGTAAACAGAGAAGAATAGGGGTCCAAGGATGGATCCTTGGAGAACCCCTATGGAGACAGGTAGTTGGGGAGATATGTCATTCTGCCATACAACAGATTGTTGGCGGTCAGACAGGTAACTCTGAAACCAGTTGGTGACTGATTGAGAGAAGGATAGATTATTGAGGACAGAGATAAGTTGTTTGCATGGGACCATGTCAAATGCTTTAGATAGGTCTAGGAAAGTAGCAGAGGAGAGATAGCCATTGTTTTTATGCTGAAGGATAGTGTTAGTAAAGGAAAGTAAGGCAGTGGTGGTGCTATGGTTTAAAAATACAATGTCCGCTGATCTCACAAAGTACAAACAGTTGAAAAAACAGAGAATGTCAAACATTCCATTCGTTAGAACATTAATTAGGCCAGACCTAGATACAAAAAATGTCCTAGGTAGTAGGCTGACACAGGAATCCTAAACCTTTTTCTCCAGTAGTTTGCTTACTTTGATCATAGGGCCTCTCATTCAAATTCCCCTTCCAAATATCTTTCCTTCTAAAGCTGGAACTTGAAAGGAGGTCTATAGGTCACATTTGTCCAAACATAAAGGAACTGTGGACAACATAGAACTTTTTTCAGACTGCATCTTCGTTTTCAATGTCAAGAATAAATGTTGACAATGAGGTTCCACAATGTGGTATATAGGCTATAAAATATAGGCTGTACGCTTGGATTTAATAATCTGGAACTCACACAAAATTGTTTTGTTAAATAAGGAACCACTCCAGCCACTCTTAACAGCACAATATTGTCATTCCTCGTAAGTTGGTATAAAGCGTTCCTTTCTTGTTGTGTAGGATTATGGAAGCAATGCCCCGTTTCTTTTTGTCTGAGAGCTACCTTATTTTCACATAATTGTGTAAATAATTCTACTGCAGGGTGATTAACTGGTATGAAAGTACTTGTTTTTTATACTTGTTAATACTCCCTACAAAGTCATTTCCAAAAATAGTTTTTAATGAGACATTCCTTCCAAAATATTTAATGTCAATGACAAATTCACTCAGCTTTGAGCGAAGTGCAGGGATAAGTGTCAAGCCCTTTTCCAAAATGCTCGTTTCATCTTCACTTAGAGGGGAGCCGGAAATATTCACTACTAGTTTTACTGTAGATTCTAATTGGTTTTCTTTTGTTTCCTCTCTCTGCTCAGAGATTTGTGCAATCTCTATTGTGTTTGCCTTAGATAGAAAGGTAGTTTCTGAAAAATAGGGGCATGGACTGCTCCTTCCTTGGGCCTTGCTCCAATCCCTAAAGGGGAGGAGGGGTGATTTTGTCTTTGACTGGATTGTTCTATGTGATTCTCTTTAGTATGAGACATTGCTGCTATATCATTAACCGCAGATGAAGTGGTGGGTGTAATATCATTCATTATTGTGGTTTCATTAGTCACAATAAGATTTTTCTCTTTTGTGTTAATTTCCTTATTCAATACAGCAGATATCTTGCTGTTTATTCCTGGTCTGTCCCCTTGTATTCTATTCTTCTTCATCCACTGTTAGTCATGAATTATGGTAGACATTTCTGGTCTTGGCCACTCAAAGACATGCCCCAGTTTAAAATCCTTGTAATCTCTAACTAGTTTTTTGCTTTTCTGCTCTTTCAACTTGCGATTATATCAATTTAGATTACGCTGCAACATCTCAAGTCTGTTGAGGCATGATTCATTCAAGTCCATAACTCCAATTTCAGCCTGTTTCTTTTTAATCTTGTCCATTATCTCTTCTTCCTCTGGTCTAAAGAAGTCAATGAGTAATTTAAAGTAGCTGAAGCTTGTCTCAATATTAATATCTTGCCAGCGTGCTAATAGTTCAGGGAAAGTATTCCCATGGCTGGGCATACATTTGACTCTTAGGCCCCTTGGAATAACTTGGTGATGTATACAAGCTTCAAAATGGAAAACGGTGCCATTGTAGCCTCTTAAGGCAATATGCTGCATTTTCTACATCTGAGTACAACTTATCAACGCTCTTATTGCTATCGGTTTGCTCCAAACATATTACATTATCTGCTTCTAAGTTCTCTTTGAGCAGCGGGTTCATGTAGTCTACTGCAAATTCAGGCATTAGGTTATTAGTAGTTGCAAATTCAAATTAGAAATCTGTCAAGACTGTTTTCCACCATGTGTTGCTTTTGGTTAGAAAAATATAAACAGTAAAAAGAAATGCAAACCTGTGAGCTGCTGAAGGAATGCCATGGAAAAGAAACAAAATAAATCCAAAAACCTCCATGGGTGCGCCACCATGGAAAGAACACATCCACTGAGTATATCCAAATAGATTAAAATGGGTCCAACGTTATTAAAACAATAAAACAAAATATGTACATTCAGGAGAGACCAAGCATTCAAATCGAACACTTCTATGATAAGCTGTTTTGACGGTAGCCTTCTTCAGATCCTGTTTCCTTCCTGCTAGATTTTCCATTTAAAAAGATGATTGACCTATCACAAATCCCACTAGGAACCAACGCCATAATTTTCAGCCAATCAGAGAGTAGCCAATCAAATGGGCATAAAGGGACACACCTTTCAGTCTGTCCAGTCCCTTTCAATATAGGTTTCAATGGCACCACCCCATTTAAACCAGGGCTATGATCTGCCCTTAGATTTATTATCCACTTGACTTCTTTTATCTCTGTTCTATTACAAATATCCCCTCCTCTTTTATCTTCAGATAGTAGTTGCAGAGCTTTAAACTTAAAAGAATCTAGAGGATGTTGTATGAGATAATTAGCTAGGGCGTTTGTTTTAACTCAGTCCCAAATGTCATGCAGATGCTGTAGGATTTTTTCTTTAAGCATACAATCTGTTTTGCCTACATAGTAGACTGTGCATATTTGACAAATAGCTATGTAAACTATAATGGCAAAACAGGGTACTCTCCTGCTTAAGGGAGGTGGAGGGTTCACAGTGACAAGGAAGAGGGCACAAGGGTAGAATAGGGCTCTGTTCTCCTGTGTGTGGGGGTTACTCTGGCAAGAAACAGAGCAGGACAGTGTACTGTCCAACCATGGAAGGGAGCTACACTCTTAACATATTTACACAGACTGCACGTCATGCATTCTCCCATACATAAGTCAAGCCATGTGCTGTGAGAATAGTGCTACAGGATTGTAGGCAATGGTAACATGCTAGTTGCTGCTGTCACTACAGTACAGGATGTGAATGATTACAACACTTTAGCAGACAAGTATGCACACCATCACATGGTAGCAGGTAAGCAGTGCTGAGATATAGGGATGCATCAAGTCCACTAGGGACATTCATGTATACACAGACCCCCCCCCACAAACACACACACACACACACACACACACACACACACACACACACACACACACACACACACACACACACACACACACACACACACACACACACACACACACACACACACACTGGTACACACATGTAAACCCATAAGTGTACAGATTTTACCATGGAGCCAACAAAATGGCGATAGCTGTGACAGTTCACCACCCCAGAGATGGGATGTTACTGCAGGCCCGTTGCAAGGGTAAAACAGTCAAGGCTTTCAAGGACTATATATAGCAGAGTGTAATTCTGAACATAAATACTGTGGATGGCCATAGCACGATGATATTACAGGTGCTTTTCAGGGTTACTTATATGATACTGCATACTGATAAATTGAGGCACAGTGAATATTGCAAGGAACAGGTGCAGTACAAGTGGGGAACCAACAAAGAAACATCTCACAGAGGTGATGGAGTTTCTGGTATCCCTGTCTGACACAGGTGAAAGAACCTTATATCTGCTGATGGCTCTGATGTGGGACCTGGACTGGTTACAAGTGCATGAGTGTCTGTAGGGTTCATAGGTTCATAGCTTCATACTAGGCTATCTGCCCAAGGGCATTTATAAGCCTAACCCAGAGTTTTGTGGCTTTCGCCACCCCTTTAGTTTGGAGGATACTATGCCCATTATTTTGCTGTGCCTCTGTCAAGCAGTGACACTGAGATAATCCCTGGGGTATATCTGCGATCTCCCATCCATTGGTCAAGATTTCTCTTGAACAAAGCTAACAAGGTGCTCTGCCTCACATGTACCGGGATTTTGTTCCACAGCATAGGGAGTCTCTGGGTGATGAATCTGTCCCTCCAGCACGTCCTATTAATAACCGTGTCAAGGTTTAAGTCTCCCGCCCTTGTAGTTCTGAGGGATCTAGATTTTTTGAGGTGAAGCATGTTCATCAATTCTGGGTTCGACATGGCCTTGTATGCCAGGCACAGGTCACCTCTGAGCAGATGGTAAGCGACTGAATAGAGCTGAAGTTCCTTCAGTCGGGCAGCATAGGACATATTTTTGAGACCATTTATCCTTTTGGTGAGGAACTTTTGCGGCCTTTCCAGTTGCTGCAGGTGTCGTGTCAGATACATTCCGAATGGGGCATTGTACTCAATCATTGGTCTGATGAGTGATGAGTACAGGGGGACGATGACTTCCCTTGATCTAGATGTGAATCCCTTCATGATCAGGTGGGCAGTGTAGAAGGTCTTCCTAACTACTTTGGCAACGTGAGTGTCAAATGAAAGGTTACTGTCAACCTGGGTACCCAGATCCCTGATAACCTCTTCTGTGCTTAGTGGGTTGCCGCCTATATGGTAGCTAGGGGTAACCTTGTTTTTCCCGAAGGGTATGACTATGCATTTTTTGGTGTTTAACTTTAGGCCATGGCTCTGGCACCAGTTATCCGTTTCTATAAGACCCTTCTGAAGGATATCTGTGTCAGATGTGTTCTCAATTATGGCGCCCAGTTTGCAGTCATCTGCAAATTTTGTCAGCCATAATCCTCCTGTGTTTGCTTGTACTTCTGAAAAGTAGATGCCGAACAGGAGAGGGCCCAGGACTGAGCCCTGTGGGACACCACTTGTGACAGGCTTTGAGTCTGACATGGCGCCAGCAACTCTGACCCTGTGGGTTCTGTCACTTAGCCAGTTTGCAACCCATCTTGTGACGTATGGGTTTACATTTAAGCTGATGAGATGTTCTTCATCTCACATTGCTGCAGGGCAGGCCTGATGTTTCAGAAGTCTGGGTCAAGACTCTTGCAGGTCTCTCTCCTTATTCTGATTCTGATGTGGGATGATTCTACCTCTTCTGCTTCTCCTCCTGAGGATTTTTCTTTCATTATCTATCCTCAACACTTATCTGACATTCCCAAGTTCAAAATGTTGATGTTACAACAGCTTTTACCTCTTTCCTTTACTTCCATCATCTATCTCATCAGTCCGGCTGACTGCAAGGACAGTCCTTCAGCCTATGGACACAGCACTGCCAGGATCTGGACACTGTCATTCAAATAATACCTCCAGATTGGCCCATTACTGTCTCTCCTGGTACGGAAGCCTCCATGGGCCTTGCCCATTCGATTCCACACCTGTTGTCACAGGAGGACAGCCATTTGCTCAATGTCAAACTTCACTCAACAGCCTTAACAGCCTGGCATATTTTGTTTTGAACCAGGAGGAGGGTCTCTTCCACCACAATTTTTTTTGAAATGATTTGAAGAATAGAAGGCCTAGTAAAGGAAGTGTAATAGATAAAAATGGAAGAGATTTTTTTTTGGTGTGCAGCAAATTTTTGATGTTTCTGAGCCTAATTTAAGTGTGGCTCTTCAATATCTTACTGAGTTACTGGACAAAGGTTTGTCCTTCTCTCCATTGTTTTCAAAGATAAGCCCCCCCCGAAAGAGCTCCTCCTCCTTGGGATCTCAACTCAATGTTGTTGGAGAAAACTCTCTACAACCCTTTTTGCCTGCAGCTACTTCTGAGTTGAAATATTTATCATGGACTTTTCCATTTTTGATAGGTTCTGGGTATCTTACTAATTCTCTTTTTCCTGCCTGCCTAAGGTGGTTTCTAGGTTTAAACCAAACTATTCATTGCTAACTTTTTATGCAAATCCCCAAAATAAATAAAAAAGATTTTTGCACACACACTTTAGATGTACACAGCAGCAGTATATTTGGGACAGAACTAAAGGGTTCAGGGCAGTCTCAACAGTTGTTTGTTTCTTTTGCTTTGAGTTCTCAGGGCAAGCCTGTCAAAACAAACTATTTCTAAGTGGGATTGTTTTGCATTTTTTCTTCTATTCCCATCATTCATGAGGAGATTCCAGCTGGGATTAGGCCTCATTCCACTAGGAGGCAGCTACTTGGAGTTCAGTGCATACTTTCTCTGGCATTATCACCTGCCACTTTACTCTAAATCCAGGGCTGGTTTGACTGCAGCAATGTGAGATGAAGACATAGTACACAGTTTTGTACTACCATAAATGTAGATGTTTCAATGATGTCAGTCATGCGCCTTTGCCCACGCGTCCGCTTATTTTTTGATATTGCCGACCGGGGACAGCGGGACTACAAAAAGTGGGACTGCAGCAATGTGATCTTCGAACATCTACATTTATGGTAGGTACAAAACTGTACTTTTTTCAATGATACCTGAGTGGGGTATTGTGTCGAAAGCCTTTGCCAGGTCGAGGTAGGCTGTGTGGACTGCCTTTCACTCATCAATGGCCTTGGTGACTGTTTTGAAAAAGTCAACCAGGTTTAAAAGGCATGATCTGCCCTTGACAAAGCCAAACTGGGTCAGATCCAAAGTCTGCAAGTCTCCTATGTCTTTATTTATGAGTTCCATTATGATCCTCTCCATAGCTTTGCAGATCAAGCTTGTCAAGCTGATGGGACGGTAATTTCCCGGGTCGGTGGAGGCACCGCCTTTGTGAAGTGGGACCACAGTTGCTGTACACCACTCCTTAGGCACGTATCCTGAGGTGAGGCTAAGATTAAAAAGCTGCCCTAACTGCGGGTTTAATTCCTCATTGAGTTCGTGGAGCACACATCCGGGGACACCATCTGGTCCCATGGATGCTGTGTTTTTTGCCTTGGAGAGAGCAGTTCTCACCTGAGCGTTAGAGATGTTTGGGGGGCTATAATTCTCTGGTATAGATATCTCACCTTTTGGGGGGGAGGGGAGGGGAGTTTGCACTGAACCTGTCAGCCAGTATGTTGGCAATGTCTGTAGGTTCAGTAATTTTTACATCATTTTGAACTAATTCTGAGCATATCTGGGAGTTTCCTCCCAGGTTTCTAACATAGCTAAAGAAGGCCTTATGATTGTCCTTTGAGTCCTTAGTGACTTTTCTCTCAAAATTTGCCTTGGAAGATTTTATGAGAGATCTTAGTTTTTTACTTATAATGATCAAGGGTGTTTTCCCTTTTAAGGATTTTGCTCTATCTTGTAGTAGCTTCCTCCTTTTGTTGTAGAGCTTGTTTATGGCTGGGGTCCACCAGACTGGACACTTGCCTTTGGGACAAAGAGTCTTTGTTTTGTTTGGGATTGCCTGATCCATGCAGTCCTGTAGGTGCTGGTAGAAGGCATTTGTAAGTGATTCAGCGGCTTGAGTAATGGTTTCCGCAGTCTCGGGGGCCTTAAAAGAGACCACACTAGCTTTTAGAAGTGTGAAGTCAGCTTTCGAGAAGTTCTTCACTGTGGTCTTTTTTATCTCAGGTGGGGGCGGGATGTGGACTTCCAGTGAGATTAGTTTATGGTCTGATCTCACCAGTGAGGGGTATACTTCTGGTGTTGAACATTGTGACCCCATGTTCGTGATGATGAGATCTAGTATGCTATCTCCTCTTGTGGGGATGGTGACTAGTTGTTCCATGGCATTTGAGTTTATGAACTCTAGGAACCTTTGGGCTAGAGTGTTGGGGCTTGAGTAGTGATCCCAGTCTATATTCGGGTAGTTGAAATCACCTAGTATGATGGTGTTTGGAGATACATTTATCCCCTCCAGTGTTTTCAGGAAAGCTATGTGAGGTTCCTGAGATTGAGAGGGTGGCCTGTAACATGCTACAAATTGCAGAGCAGTCTTGCCTATGGTTAATTGCACCTGGATGGTCTCCGATGCATCGTGCGTTGCCACCAACCTTGAGGTGTGGGTGTTCTTGATGTATATAGACACCCCCCCTCCTTTCTTGGTGTTGTCTGGATTTTGGGGCCGGAACGCATGATATGAGGTAAAGCCTGATAGTGCCGGGGTGCTCTCGAGCCTTGAACCAGGTTTCAGTCACAGCACAGACATCGATGTTCTCCATACTGAGAAGGGCCTCGGGTGCGTGCATCTTGAGGTTGAGACTTCTGGCATTGAGCAGCATTACCCTTAGTTTTTTTCCTTTTTTGTGTTCTAGGGTGGTAGGTTTAGAATTTGAGCCTTGCCTAAAAAGGCACTATGGGGTGGCAAGAGCCTTTGCCAATATCCGGAAGCCCAGGGGTGACAGGTGCAAGCAGTCCCTTTGAGCAGCGTGGCTTGTCCAGCATGTCATCCCAGGCAGACAGACATTGGATCCCCTTTGAATGACACCAGAGTTTAAGCCAATTATTAAAGCTGATCATCTTGTCTCTGTATTGTGGCATCATTCTTGGTGAAGGTAGGATACTGCTCAAGGTCAGGGTCATACCTGCCTGGGCTACATAATCAGAGAGCTCCTCTATGTCTCTTTTCATGTAGTCCAAGGAGGTATGTCTCAGGTCGTTCACACCAGCGTGGACAATGACAGAGTCGTACTTGTACCTACTGTTGAGAGACCTGAGTGCTTGCGTTATGTGGCGGATTCTAGCACCCGACAGGCAGCTTACTGTGACCTTTTCCTTGTTCAATCTGGTGAGCGGGACATCAGTGTGTCTGACTGTGGAGTCACCAATGACGAGTGTGTCTGGCATTGTGTTTGGCCTTAAGGGCTGTGACTGTTTGGCACACTGACTATGTGGTCTATGTGTTGCATGTGTTGTGTCCTGAGGTGGCAGTTGTTTGGGTGTCTGCTTTGGTGGCCTCTGCTGTTTTGGTAGATTTTTGATCAGAGCCTCCGAATTTGTCTTTGTGTATTTATGTGTATGATTTGAAGTTGTGATAGTACTATGTGAGACTGGGTTTGTGGTGTGTGTGGTTACCTTCTCCTCCTGTCTGGTCTTACCAGTCCTATATTGAGAGAGCTCAGCCTCCAGTTTGGCTATATAGTTGCATCTCTCGCATGTATTTGTGTTTTGTGGGAGAAGGAGAGGGTTGTCCATGTACATGAGACAATTGTAACATTGCCTCAATATTCCCAGATTCACCAGCTGAGCAGGAGAGGACACTAGCAACTGATCCCTTGACATGCTAGAAGGAATAGACAAGGACTTTAAAAGACTCCGGGGGATGTGGGTGATCGAAAGGGGTTTTTGGCTGGTGGGGTACTATGTATAATAAAAGTGCTATATCAAGTAAAAAAATACTTTAGGAGCAAGTGCTAGGCTTTACAGATAGAGAATAGTCTACTTAGGAATCAAGTAGAGCTGAGCTTTTTAGATATAGAATACGCTGGTTAGATCAGCAGTACAGTTCAAGGAAGGCTGTTTTAAGGGAAAATTTGAAGAGTGGACTTTAGGTAGCCCGAATAGTTTAACCTTGATTAACCGCCGCTGCTCTTGTGTGCTCCTGTAGCAACTCCGCGCTAAAGCGCGCCAAAGATACACCAGGGGATACACCAGGTTAGTCGTAGCATGTTTTAATACTGTAATACACTGACCCACATGTGTGACTGGATTATGACGCACAGCACATATGTGTATCGGTTCTCCAGGTTCATCAGGGCTGCAGCTGCAACAACTCGCATCACAGTGTATATGTGGCAGGTATGCTATCCAAGTAATTAGCATATAAAAGTTTAGTGAATAATGTATGTGTTCCACCACTGCCCCATGTATATTATTTTTATGCTATCATAAGATCTAGTAGTGGAAGGTTGGATGTCAGCAAGTCATCTGTGGCTGACAATGATGGCATCACACGCATGGCACAAGCTGATGACCCAGAGGCACTGTCAGCCACATTAACATTAGAAGGCACTTATACAACCTCCACATATGATATTATGATAAAGGAACAGGATGAACCTTTGGCATCATCTTTTTTTGTGCTGGATGTCCTGTCCATTTTAGACCCACCCAAGCTGCACAGGAGTAACTATTACAGATTGCATCTGTGAGACACATTACCTCCTAGGTGTTTGCACCCACCATAAGAGAGAGACAGGTATGTTGGATTTGCCTTCATGACCTCAGGATATTTCCTGACCTGTGTGGCACACTTTCTGTCAATCAGTGGCTGTACAAGTCAGTGGCCCAGGCACAAACAGTCACTATGAACACTGGCAGAAACTATGAGTACACTTCTTGGCCTGCACAAGAAAGTGCAGTTGCTGCAGTGACTGCAGAATGACATATGGCTTTTAGGGACCAGGAGCAAACACACCTGATGGCAGTGGTGCCTCAGTTTGTATGAAATGGTACATCCATGAGGATATTGTTATATGTCCACTGTGATTATGGCTGCTTCCAGCTCTGGGTGTAGGCATTTTTATGGTCATAGATTCATAGGTAAGTACTAGGCTAGCTGCCCTTGTGGGCCTTTTTAAGGATAGCCAATTTCTGTTTTGTGCTCAAAATAACCTATCCAATTTGGTTATAGACTGATCTTACCCATCCCATGGTCAAAAATTATATATTACTCTTAATGAGAATAAATGGGATCATACCAAAGATAATTTGAGCGGACTCATGCATGGGATAAAGTATTTAGGCTATGTATCTGTCCATTACTAGTACAGGGAGCAGTACTGGGAAAAAAATTCTATTTCCCATCTATAGATTTAAGTTGTGCTTGAAAATGGACAGGGTGAACTTTGTTTTATGTGGATGGGTAGTCTATTCCACAACAGTGGTATCCTCTGTGAAGTATACCTGTCCTTGAAGGCATTCTCTTGATGTTTCAGAAGAGGCTTGGATCCCGAGACTGCATATTTCTGATGCCATTTGACTTGCTGATTTCCAGTAAATCCATCTGTAATGGGTCTGAGGATGTCTTGTATGCCAGACACAGGTCATCCGTTAGCAGTTTGTAGGATACTGAGTGTAGTGACAAGGCTTTCAGTTGGTCCATGTAGGACATGTTTTTCAGGCCTTGTATCTTTTTAGTAATATACTTTGTGGTCATTCTAGTTGTTGCATGTGTCTGAACAGATACATGCCAAATGGAGCATTATATTCAATGATTGGCCTAATGAGAGCTGAGAAGAGGGACAGTGACATCCCTAGCTCTATACACAATCCCTTTGTTTATAAGCTGTGCAGTGTAGAAGAACTTTCTTACAACAATAGACCCATGTAGATCAAAAATTAGGTCACTGTCCACACATTTTCCTAAATCCTAAATAACTGGGTCAAATGTTAGGGGCATGTTGTCAGTGTGGTAGTCCTCTGTGTTAGATGACTTCCCAAAGGATACAGTAAAGCATTTTTTGCATTTAGTTGCAGACCATGATTTTGACACCATTTATTTATTTATTTGAGACTAACATTCCTGTAGGATGGTCATGTCATTTGGGGATTCAGTGGATTCAATAACTGCTCCTAGCTTGCAGTCATCTGCAAACTTAGTTAGCCAGAGCCCTTTGGTATTGGCTTTTACCTCAGAAATGTGGATGCCAAACAGGAGATGTCCCAGCAGAAAATCCTGGAGTACTCCAATGGTGACTGGTCTCTTTGTGGAGATAGAATCCTATCTGTGAGGCAGCTGGCAATCTAGTGAATGACATAAGGGTTTAT
Organism: Protopterus annectens; assembly: GCF_019279795.1. NCBI lineage: Eukaryota > Metazoa > Chordata > Ceratodontiformes > Protopteridae > Protopterus > Protopterus annectens. Next base: position 1,457,445,755 of record NC_056744.1, on the reverse strand, counting down.
TCACAGTTTATTTAGCTTTTCTACTATGCCTAAGTGAGGAATTGTGTCTGAAACCTTGGCCAGGTAAAGGTTTGCTGTGTCCACCATTTTGCCATTCATTGCTTTGGTGACCTTTTCAAAAAGGATTCACCAGGTTAAGGAAGCATGACTTGCCCTTGACAAATCCAAACTGAGACATGTTCAGTGTTTGGAGGATCCTCATGTCTTGATTGATTAATTCCATGGCAAGTCTTTCCATGACTTTACATGTGAGGTTGGTCAGACTTATGGGTCTGTAATTGCCTGGGTCTGTGAAAGGACCTTCTTTATGCGAATGTCATGGTCAATATTCATCCAGCAACATTGGGGGTATGTCATTTGGGCCAGCTGCTTTGGCTCCCACAGTTTAACACCATCCATATCCCCTGTTGGACTACTGAGTATAGTGGCTATCCATGCTCATCTTCAGGATTATGGATATCATCTATCTATTGGCTCCCCATATGAAGGGTGCACAGCAGGGTTCATTTACAAGCCAAAGCAGTACACCATCCTTCTGGCATGATGCAGCCAGATCTGATATTGCAGGGCTACACAAAATACCTGTCCAGTTCTCACAGCATAGAAGCTTGACCCAGATGCCAAATGATGCATTTCCTGACTCTCCCAGCCTACTACACCTCCTATAACCATTACATCCTTGCATCTACTCATGTTACCTGTCACTTGTCCCACCCCACCTTGAAAGTAATGATGATGATTGTGACCTACTTGTCCATCTGGCATTTGTGGGTAAGGCAGTGTTTGACAAATAATGTGATCAGTCAGTGAAATGTAATGCATAGCCTGAGTGTATTAATGCATATATCAATTTTATTCTGTGCCATACTTCTCATGGCCCATAGCTGTGGACCAGATGCTGCTTCTTTGCCAATGCTGTAACATATTGTGTGTATCTCTGCTTTACATGGGATACTGCTGCACCCAGTTCATCAAATTACTCTTCTCCGAGTACTCCTCCCTCACTGCTGTCACATGTATATCAAGCAGTACTGTAGTGTTCTCAGGTTATATTTGCTTGTATACTACCATGATATATCATCATCATCATCAGCCCCCTTTTTCCTATTTTGTCTACATGGGGTCAGGGTATCATATTAACTGTCACCAACTTTCTCGATTCAGTGCCACACTCCTGCCTTCTTCAACACTCATATGTGACTGTTGCAGATCGTCTTTCACACAATCCAGCCACCTATTTGCTGGATGTCCTCACTTCCTCTTACCTTCTTCCTGTCTGTCCCAAATCTTCCTCATCAGAGTGTCTTCTGCTTTTCTACACTTGTCCAAACCACCGTAATCTATTTTCTTTGATCTTTTTTGCAATTGGAGCTACTTTGGCTTCTGCTCTTATGTCATCATTTCTTCTTCTGTCCCACAGTGTGCATCCTACCACCCTTCTTAGGCACTTCATTTCTATCACCTCTAGCTTATTCAACTATTCTGCCTTTACTGCCCAGGTTTCTGTACCCCATACAGTAGTACTAGTCACACCACTGTCTTGGATACTTAACTTTTCAGCCTCTTTACTACCATAATATATAACATGGCAAAAACCATAGATATCTTACTGCAGGTTTCAGGTCCATACGTGCATCACTAGATGTATCCAAGCAGTGAAAGTGAAATTCCTTGAGTCCAAACACATATTTGATGATGTTCCTCATATATGACTGTGAGCTGCTGTATGCCATTTCTGCTATGGCCTGGGAGCTTTGAGTGGTAGCCATTAGCTATGGTCCTGCATCACCTGCAAAGCACAAGAGTGGGTACCATTCTGAGTGCCATCTTGCCTGTGTGCCAGGGAGTAGCATATCCAGGGCTCTGTGGTTGGCAGTTTGTGCTGTTTTCAACTAGATGATCCTGGGTGAAGACACCTTGCTTGAAATGCTGTTAGAGGTCGCAATTATGCCAGATCTAGGAATCATGAGAGCTGCCTTGATTGAGCACAGAAATATTTTATGTAGCAACCTGTGCATTGCACACCATAGGTTCATAGGTGTGTACTAGGCTAGTGGCCCTGGGGTCTTTACAAGCTTAGCCATAGGATTACCCTGGTGTAGTGCCACCCGACCTTATTTCCTAGTGCGCCTGTCGAGTAGAGCCACTAGTGTTATCCCCGAGGTGAATTTTCTGTTTCCCATCCACTCATCAAGATATCTCTTGAAGGGGGCCATTGAGGTGCTCTGCTTGACATGTATGGGAAGTCTTTTCCATAGCATGGGCAGTCTCTGGGTTATGAACCTGTCCCTCCAGCATATTCTCTTAATTGTGGTAATGAGGTTGAGGTCATTGGAGCTTGTGGTGTGGAGGGATTGGGATTTCTTTAGATGTAGTATTTCTAACAGAGCTGGGTCAGACATGGCTTTATAAGTCAAGCAGAGATCGCCTCTAAGAAGGTGATATGAGACAGAGAATAGTTGGAGTTTTTTATGCCTGTCCATATAGGACAAGTGTTTAAGGCCTAGGATCCTCTTTGTGAGGTACTTTTGAGGCCTCTCCAGTTATTGCAGGTGTCTAGTGAGGTACATGCCAAATAGGGCATTGTACTCGATGATTGGCCTAATGAGGGAAGAGCAGAGGGAGACAATGACCTCATTCTTCCTGGATGCAAAACCCTTAGTAATGAGATGTGCCACATAGAAGGACTTTCTGAATGCAGTGGCAATGTGGTGATCAAGAGAGAGGTTGCTGTCAACCTGTGTTCCCAGATGTCTTATAATGCCTTCTGTGTTTGGTGGACTACTGTCAAGTGTGGTAATTCATGGGAACCGGATTTTTCCCAAAGGGGATGATGACACATTTTTTTTGGCATTGAGCTTAAGGCCATGGTTCTGACACCAGTCGCTGGTCACAGTGAGGCCATTCTGTAGGATGTCAACATCACTTGGGGAGTTAATAATAGGTCCTAACTTGCAATTGTCTGCAAACTTTGTCAGCCAGAGTCCCTTCGTGTTGGCCTGTACTTCAGAGAAGTAGATACCAAACAGGAGAGGACCCAGGACCAAACCCTGTGGGACTCTACTCGTGACTAATCGTCAGTCTGACTTGGAGTCAGCTACTTTCACCCTGTGGGTTCTATCCATGAGACAGTTTGCAACCCACCTAGTGATATAGGGGTTGATGCCAAGCTTATTGAGTTTTTCTATGATTCCTGAGTGGGGAATGGTATCAAAAGCCTTGGTCGGATCGAGGTAGGCTGTATGAACCACCTTGCCATCATCCACAGCTCTGGTGACTGACCCAAAGAAGTCGACCAAGTTGAGCAGGCATGATCTACCCTTCACAAAACCAAACTGTGTGGGATCCAGAGTTTGGAGATTCCTTATATCCTTGTTTATTAGGTCCATGATGATGTGTTCCATAGCTTTGCATATCAGACTCGTCAGGCTAATGGGGCGAGAGTTCCCAGGGTCAGTAGTCGCTCTTCCTTTGTGGAGAGGGATGACTGTAACAGTGCGCCATTCGGCAGGGACAAAGCCTGAGGTGAGGCTGTGATTCAACAGGGCACACAGTTGAGGTGCCAGTTCACTCTGTAGTTCATGTAGAACATAACCAGGGATATTGTCAGGTCCCATAGAAGCTGTATTCTTGGCCTTGGAGAGTGTTGTTTTAACCTGTGCAGCAGTAATACTGAGTGCCTGGCAATCTACTGGTATTGTGATTGGTTCCTTGGGGGGGGGGGGGGTAAAGTTGGCACTAAATCTGTTGGCCAGTATACTGGCAATATCTGTTGGCTTGGTATAGGAGGTACCATTGTGCAGTAGCTCAGAGCAAATCTGGGATTTGCTGTGGAGATTCTTTACATAACTATAGAAGTCCTTGTGGTTGTCTTTACTATCTGCTGCAATTCTGTTTTCATAGCTAGTTTTAGAGGATTTGATGAGGAATCTCAAGTTTTTGTTGAGGCAGATAAGGGAGTTTTTCCAGTCTTGGGACTTCACCTTATTCCGCATCAGTTTCCTCCTTTTGTTGTAGAGTTTTTTTATGGTAGGGGACCACCAGATTGGCTTCCTTTTTTTGGAGGAGAGTGTGTTGGTTCTATTGGGTATGGCAAGATCCATGCATTTGTGTACGTGCCTATACAGTGCATTGGTGTGTGATTCTACAGCCATGCAACTATTCTCCATTTGCATGGGTGCCATTAAGTTAGCCACATCTGTTTTTAGGATTCCAAAGTTAGTTTTGGAGAAGTTTTTCATGGTGGTTACCTTTGCTGGGGGGGGGGGGGTTGGGGGTGTGGATTTCCAAGGTGATTAGTTTGTGGTCGGATCTAACCAGGGAGGAGCTGACTATTGGTGTAGAGCAATGGTTGCCCATGCTAGTTATGACCAGTTCAAGGATGTTGCTGCCTCTAGTGGGGGTAAGAATGAGCTGGTCCAGGGAATTGGAATTAATGAACTCCAGGAAACGTTGGGCAAGTGTATTGGTACATGAGTAACTGACATGTAATAGAGCAGAAGCCCTTTTGTTTCATGTACTGGATGGAATGTGGAGCATATGCAAACTTGATAGAAAAGTGGGTGCAGTCAGTGACCCTCAGGATCTCAGGGAAATCAACTGTATCATAGAATGAATGCATAGTGGTGGTTTTGCCTTCTGCTGTCCATGGAAACCATATATATTCCTCCACATGCTGCAGCATCATGTCAAGGAACTTGTGTTGGTTTCTCCAAACCAAAACCTGAAAACCTCCTGGTATATCTCTTGTTAGACACTGAAAAGTCCCTCTAGTAAGGTTGATTAATGCTACACAAACTTTCATGCCTACTGGGATAAGATTTCCAGACATCTCCTTGATTCCATATGTGGGTGTATGGACTAACCTCCACATCTTGTCTCTGTCCACATGGTAGTGATTCAATATGTCCTAGTCCTTGAGGTGATAGTATGTATGGACTAGCTTTAGTATCAAACCTGATGCCTGCATAACTGCATTTATTTCTTGCCCCCTCCTAGTAGTTTATAATTATAATAATCACTATTACATTTGTTCATTTAGTTAAAAGCAACAGATGAGTAGCCTTAATCATAGATATCATGTGGATACTAACACCTTTTTGTTTAGACATTATGATCTTTTGGCGAAAATATTCACTTTTCGAATAATCAGTTGCTCATGCTTTTTGCTATGCCTTCATCCTGTTTTGTTACATTTTAGACATTTTATGTTCATGGTGGAATTAATTAAGAGAGGACAAATGGGGCAAATACCTTGAGTTCTGTACTCATATGGCTCTCCTGAACTTTCAGTAGCAAAAAATGTCATTAAGGATAAAGGTGAAATTTTCTCTCATCTCCACATATAAGCTGCTACCATTCACACTGATGAAGGTAAAGACGTCTCATAAGCTTCTTACAGAGCTGTTGTCCACTGATTCTAGCTCACCACAAGTGTCCATCGCAGTTCTGCCCACCTGACTCTTCCAGGTATCTCCTGAATAGTCGCAGATAAACTAATTTTTCAGATCTTAAGTATGGGGCCAGATTAAGGGGTAGTATGGCAAGTACTGTCAAAGGTTAACTCGTTAACACTTACATAGTGTGGATTGACACACCTCTAGCAGCCCCCATACTTCCTTGCATTACAGAGCATTATTTTTTTTTTTAACAAATCAACTTAAAATGTAAATTTGTTTTGAGCAATAAAAGCTATTAAAACTGTAAAAATGGAAATGTCATCAGTGGCATACTAACGACCATCCGTGATCCTATGGGAAATATCAGCAGTGTGACTTACTTTTCTTGAAAAAAAAAAAGGCCACCCTTCAGAAAACTACCCTGACATTCAAAACTACAGTGACAGTCCAGTGGAGATTCTAGTGCAGGACATAAGCATAGGAATGCTACATGGAACTGTTTGCAAAATAGTTAACAGAGTTCATGAGTTGTGCATTTCTTCTTACTTCCAGGTTTACCTTCCTATTTTTTTTTTTTGTCAGTATAGCCAAGGAACTCAACAGGCAGCTTGCACTAGTGCTTTCCAGTAGTCAGGATTATCTAATGTTATTCAAAGGAGAAAATGTCTTCAGAAGGTGATATTGAGTCACTATGCATAATGCATCTGCCCAGGGATACTTTGCCATTGGATTCTCATTCATGAACGATAGTTCATGAGCTTGGACAATTTAAATGGCATATTGAAAATATTAACCAGATGTCTGAAATTCAACAGAGACTGTGCAGGTGATACTTTCACTGATATAATATGAACATTACAGTTGCTTACTTACAGAATTGTTTTAATGAAAAGCAGTTATCAATGTATCTTAACACCTGTATTAAAATACAAAACAATGGGTTTTTTCATCAGCTGTTTGATTTCCTTAACCCTTTGATTTTTTTTGAGTTCCAGTCTTTCTAAAATATTTTGTTCTTATTGCTATGTTAATTGAGGTTATTTTCAACATGGCTGTAATGAATAGGTAGCAGAATATCATACCTTTGTAATTAAGAAATGGTATGGAACTGCTGTACAAATTAGTTAAGAAAAATGTAATTTAGTTAATTTCTATCAGTTTATTTTAGTTAATTCGTGTCAGTTTATTTTCTTTAGAAAAGAAAAGTGTGCAATCAGTTCTTTTTGTCACATTGCTTGCTACATCACAAAATATGTACGTCATTGTGAATTACTGTTTAATTGTAGAATATTCTCTTTGGAATAAAAGTAAAATTCTAGATTGCAGTTTATATATGTAAAGTTAAAGGGCTATACCCTAACAGGTTTGTGAATAACTAAAGAGGTTAGATGACCATGTGAAAAGGAGTTTCACAAGTCAGCTAAGCTAAAATGCAATAAAGAAATAATATCTTTTATCTTTTTATCTTTCATTCGCAACGTAAGCCTTCATTTCAAAGGATCACAATTAATTCAATGCAGCACAATGTTTTTTTATCAATCAAGCACAATAATCAAAATTAATAATTTATAAATTAAAAAAAAAAAATGGGAGGAAAAAAAAAAAATAAAATTAGTTTTTTGCCAACATTTTTTTGAGCTCATGAGTTAAAATTCCAGCATTAAAATTTCAGCATTTTTTTATAAGCCCTTTTTTTTTATAGTGATAACATTTGTGAGTGACTATTGGAGCTGCTAGAAAGGATGATTTTTTAAGTTTCAATTTTTGAAACCTTCCGGTCTTATTAATTATTTATTTGATGATTTATTTAATACATTGTGTTTTATTAGCATTTTATATATTGTTTATATTTATTTTATATATTATATGTTTATCATAAATAATATAAAATAATAATATTTAAAAAAAATATAATATAATATATTTATAAATATATTATATATATTTGTGAGATCAGAGATCACTTTAAATATATATATATTTTTTTTTTTTCCTATAATTTTTAATTATATAATTAATTTGATGATTGATTGAAATTGATATATAAATAAAATATGTGCTGTGCTGCATTGAATTGTTGTCCTTTGAGAAATAAAAGGTACCGTACAGGTCTCTGAAAAAGAGAAAAGAGATTATTGCTGGAAAAAATATCGGCTGTTTGGTGTTTATAAAATGCAATAAACTTTACAGAAGTCCACAGCGAAAAAATCTTAGTAGTGGAGACATAATTGCTATTTTCAGGTGTATATGTAGCAGAAAGAAAATGTCTACAACACACTGTAAGTAAACACTATACTTCTCAACTGTCTGGATTTTCGCAGAATGGCCAGATTTCTGACTCATAAGTTTGGTCTGTTTCTCATAAAATGTAAGGTTTTCTGGATTTTTGTGGCAAATTATTGAGGACTGAATTCACTGTATAATGACAGGCATTTGAGTTTCAGACTTCATATACTTCAGAAAATGGATGGTAACACAAGACTTTGTATTCTAGCAACTTTCTAAATTTATAGTAGCAATATTTAAAATGTGTCTGTATTTTTAGGGCTTTGTCCCCCGTAATGTTTGGCTGTGTCCAGCTTTTTGTGCCAGGAGGTTGAGAACTATGGTAAACGTGTATGTTAAATGTGCACAACTGTCTGCATTTTCTGCATAAAAAGAACAAAAAAAATATGCTGTGTGTCCCATATGGAGCTACACAGCACAACATTATTAATACAATAAATGTGTTAGTGCTTGACACATGGGAGACTAGAATGTGCACTATATTTATAGCTCTCAGCCTTCTGTCTGTATCATGATGAATACTTCCTCTCACAATGTTGAACCAATAGGCAAAATGTGGAACAGTTACTAAAAGCTTATTAATAACTTTAAATGGGAAACTCACTTGATTAAAAAATGTTGCATTTTTAACTTATAAAAGTTATTTTAATGAATTAATATGACTCGGTCATGGATGTTAGTTAAAAAAATTCTTAACACTATATGTGTGACAGACATTTTCAGTTTAGAACAGTGGGGAACATGGACTTTTTCAGACCCAAAATGATTAATGCTGCTGGTAATGAGATGCACTTCAGATGTCACAGGGAGGTGACAGGAAAGGAAAAATCTGTTCAAGGATGTGCTCAGCACAGAGAAGGCAAGATGTTTTTGATGGGATGAGGCCCCGTTTTGCTTTTTGTGAAGCAAAATAAGGAGACAAAAAAGGTGTAAGGGAAGTGGAAATGTGGAGAGATATAACATTACAAAGCAGACACAGCAAAAATATAAACAAGGATGTGAATAACAGAAATGAGAAGGTGAAGGAGGAAGTTCAGTGTGCAAACAGATTTGCAATATTTGGGAGAGAACATGGCACTGTCAGGCCTGTGAGTACCATCCCACACCAGATGAGACCACCTTTAGGGACTTCTTCAGGCTAACCTACTTCAGCTTGTAGAAGATGTTTGAAAAATTCCCAAAATTTCCCTGCAAATGAACCCCTTACTTAGAGGACTGTTGCATTTTTCTCCGATTTTTACTTGCACCTGAATAGCTGCATAGAAAAGTCAATACCTGTCTGCTCAAAATAGTATAGTATATTCAGTAATAAACCTCTTTGGTGGAACTCCAGATTTAATAAACTGCAAAACAGAAGAAAAATAATGAAACATTTTAAGAAATCATTTTTCCATATCATAAGACCACACTAAAACATGCCATTAATGAATTAATAGCACTATTAAAAATGTAAAGCAGAGTATGAGCTTAAAGTAGCAAGAGATACCTAAAGAAACTGTTTTGTTTCACGTGTCAGGAGATTAAGTAATAATGTCCAAAAAATGCACCAAGCTCATCTTTAATAATATCATATATTCCAGTTTCAAAGTTATAGCCAGTATATTATCCGACAAATTTAATGCTAACTTTATCCCACCTGCACACATTCCCTGGAGAGTTTAGCTTTTCCAGAAATCACATTGGAACAAGTCTTAGAATCCAGGATAAAAATAATGTTTTCAAAAAGTACCTCTGTAATTTCATCTGAAAAACTGCATTAATAGTTAGAGTAGGAAGTACAGGTATGTCATCTAAGTGCTCGCACTTCTTTGAAATAATTTTTTCCTTTATGGTCAAACAGTGTAATTATTTTTGTCTACCCTTAAAAAGAGAATATAGATGTAAATGTCATTAGTAGTAAGTAATTTTATGGTATATAAGCTCTCATGTGTCTCAAAGACTATCTGATCACAAGGTTGCTCCCAGATACCTAAGTACACACTCTTGTGGCATTGCTGTCAGGTTTACAAATAACATAGCACCTGAAGTGAAGGGCCTAGATGTCCTTCAAGAATGCAACTGCAGTCATAACATATGGGTTGTCCTGCCTCAGGCAGCCCTCGATTGGCCGAATTCCAAAGTCTGGGTCTGGCGTCGGCTGGTGTCGCCTCCTCTCCGACGTCACAACGGCTGGAGTATAAAGGCATCGGCCGACGCCATCTTCTTCAGTCTTTCTTGCTGCGCGGTGCCCGAAGCAGAAGCAGTTCGCAAGTGCCGGTCGGTCAGCTCCTGTATTTTCAGTACCGAAGTCATCTAAAAGCTAAGTACCCTGTTGGGGAACATTTATTCTTGCCTTAGCCGATGTCAGAACAAATTGAGAAAGTTAATAATTGTTTGCCTTGTGGTAAACAAATACCTCATAAGGACTTCCATTCTCTCTGCCTTCCTTGCCTGGGCCCAGACCACGACGTCTCGGCCTGTGCTGCCTGTGCTTGCTTTAATAAGCACACTCTCAGGCGCCAGGCAGAATTCGCCGTGGACTTTTTTGGTGAATCCTTTGCATATATCATGCCATCGGATCAACCAACAACCCAATCTGCTAAAAAACGCAAGGACTGGGACCGACATCCTCGGCCCGCGTCCACTACCGATTCTACTCCCAAATCCTCTGCTAGCACTCCGGTCCCCTCGGAAGTGGTAAATCAACCACTGCAGGCTGACGACACAGCGTTAACACGACCTTCGGTCTCGGAGATCTCTCCGGTGCCGGTTGTGGATTTTCCTCCGGAAAACGAAGTTCTGGATCTATCCGACACCATTTCTGTGGACAAGGTAACGCCTGCACGTGGGGCTGCTAGGCCTCCTGTTTCCATGTCCATCAAGGCCTTTGCACGTGCTAAGGCCGCCAGTCAGGCCAAGGCTCATCCTAAACCTGCCCAGGCCCCCTCATCTGATAAGCAGATCATGTCTCTGGCTGCAGATCTTATTTCCCTTATCAGGGGGTCTCAGCCTCATCCGGACAGGGGTTCTCAGCCACCTGAAGAAAAAAGGCCTAGAACTGAGCAGGCGGACGACCTCTCCTCGGATGAAGCCTCTGGGGATTCTGAGCATTTTGATGCCCAAGAAGAACCCTTCCAGGCCTACGAGGACTCTGATGCTGAGGAATCAATTCCCTCTGCCTCCCCTCCAGAGGATTTCTCTTTTGGTGAAGTCCTGCATTCTATGAGGGAACATTTTCAATGGCAGGGTCAGGAATTCTCTGACTCCAGGAAAAGGCTTCGTACTTTCCTCAAGCTTCCCCAGCACAGACCCTTGGCTATCCCTCCAGTTATGGATGTTTTGGATGATGTTTACTCTGACTCCAGTGCCAACACTGATTCTCTTCCTCCTGCTCCTGTCAAGCCGAACAGATATTACAGGGTCCCTGACACTCACAAGCACCTTTTTAAGGCTCACTCTGTGGACCTAGAAACTATTTCACAGGGCCCCAAGGGAGTGGCTTCCTCCTCTGCCAAAAACCCACTGCCAGCTGACAGAGAAGCAAGGTCCCTGGAGAGATGGGGTAAAAAAGTATATACCTCTACTACCTTAGCCATGCGGTCTATTAACTGCCTTTTTCACATGTTTCAGTACCAAGATTTTCTCCTGGATGATTTACAGAAAAAGTTAGCCTCTCCTGAGCCTATTGATAAAAAGGCGCTGCAGGATCATATTCATAACACTCAGCAGGTTAATAACCATTTTCTGCAGTGTGGTTATGATGCACTGGAAGCTTCATGTAGGGCAGCTATGACTGGGGCTGTAATACGTAGACATGCTTGGTTGAAGGATCAGTCTTTGCCTGACCATGTTAAAGTAAAGTTACTGGATGCACCTTTGGAAAAACAAAAGCTTTTTGGTGCTACTGCACAAGATGTATTGAAATCCATAGAGGAAAAAGCAAAGTCAGTACAGACAGTCAAGGATTTCCTTCAGGTTCAGCCACCCAGACTCAACCGAAACTGGCCCTCCAAGAATTGGTCCTTCCCCGGCTCTGACAAGTTTCAAAGGGGAAAAAGTAGACGTGCCCGAGGTAGAGGGCAATACCGAGGATCTTACAGGGGACGCCAGTGGCAACCTTCAAATCAAAGAAGTGGCACAGACAATTCTGCTGCACCACAAGGACAATCACAATGACTTGACTTTCGTACCGCCTACAAAGGTTCAAAGAGAAGCACCTTTGGGCGGAAAATTAGCCTTATTCTCACAAAACTGGCATATCTTAACCAAGGACAATTGGATTCTGGATTTGATAGACAAAGGTTACAGATTCCACTTCCACACATTACCAATAAAACAAGGCATGCCAAACCTGCCACATCATCAAAGGGCAGAGGCACTCACTCAAGTTTCCAAGCTATTAAGTATAAAAGCAATAGAAAGGGTTCCTCCTCAGGAACAAGGCCAGGGATTTTATTCAAGATTGTTCCTTGTTCCAAGAAAAGAAAACAAGTGGAGACCCATACTGGACTTGTCAACTCTAAACACTTTCCTCATTGTGCCAAAGTTCAAAATGCTGACATTGCTGCAACTTCTTCCCATGTTGGGCAAGGGGTCTTGGCTGGTCACTCTGGACCTCAAGGAGGCATACCTGCATGTCCCAATCAGACAAAGCTGCAGAAGATACCTCAGATTTCTTGCAGGGACAGAGCATTATCAATTCTCAGCATTGCCGTTTGGCTTATCTACTGCACCCAGAGTGTTCACGAAATGCCTGGCATCAGTAGTGGCACACTGCAGACTGCAGGGGATTCAAATATACCCCTACTTGGACGACTGTCTCATACAAGCAGACAACAAACAAACCTTAAAAGGGAATTTGGACTATGTCATGCATCTACTGCAGGCCTTGGGATACACAGTCAACATTCAGAAGTCAAACTTACTACCATCCCAACAAATTATATTCCTAGGAGCCAAACTGGACACGGAAAAACAAATGGCCTACCTCATGGAGGAAAAACAGCAGCATTTACCAGAGTACTTCAAAGGCCTAGCAAAGCTTTCCCAGCTGACTGCAAGGAAAATCCTGCAGGCCCTGAGTTTCATGGCATCTTGCATCTTTCTGATACCTTTGGCAAGACTTCATATGAGAAAGCTGCAATGGTATCTAAAAAACTTATGGTCTCAACACAACAACAGCCTAGAGGACATAATCCCACTTATTCCATGTCTGCAGAAGGAATTTCTATGGTGGGCTCAAGCCAGTCAACTAAACGAAGGCATGCCTTTCAACAGACCTCAAGCAGACCAAATGATAACAACAGATGCCCCAGACCATGGATGGGGGGCGCACATGGAGGGCAGATGCATTCAAGGTCTTTGGACCCCAAAGGAAAGACATCTGCACATAAACCAAAAGGAGATGTTCGCAGTGATACTTGCCATCGAGACTTTCGAAAAAACACTAAAACAGGGACATTTGCTAATAAGGACAGACAACACTACTGTCATGTGGTACATAAACAAGCAGGGAGGCACTCATTCTTACCCCCTCTGCAGACTAACAATGCTTCTCTGGGAAAAATCCCTGAGCCTGAGGATACATTTACAATCCCAGTTTGTACCAGGCAAGGACAATGTACTGGCGGACAATCTGAGCAGAAATTTCATGGATCCACACGAATGGATGCTGCACCCTCACATTTTCTCTCAACTGGCAAGGACATGGGGAAGACCGGACGTAGACCTTTTTGCTTCCCACTTAAATCATCACCTGGAAAAGTTCTGCACAAGGACTCACCACCCTCTAGCTTGGAAAATGGATGCTCTCTCCTTCAGCTGGAATTCTCTAAAAATGTATGCATTCCCTCCCCCGCCTCTGCTGACCAAGGTGATACTGAAGATCAAAGCAGAACAACCAACAGGCATCTTGATAGCTCCAGACTGGCCGAGGCAACACTGGTACCCATTGCTATTGACCATAACTCGGACCAAGCCATGGCCTCTGACCCTATGGCCCCTGCTCCTAACTCAACACAATTACAGGACTGTACATCAAGACCTGAAAACATTGCATCTGACAGCCTGGAGGCTACCATGACTTCAACACCAAACTCTCTTTCCAAATCTGTTCAAGAGATCTTGCTGGAAGCATGCAGACCTTCCACCAGAAAAACCTATTCAGCCAAGTGGAAGAGATTCAGTATCTGGAATGCCAACAGGGGTCAGGACACAACATTACTGAGTATACCTCAAATATTAGAATACTTGGCAGAACTATTTCATACTGGACTCTCATACTCCTCAATAAAGATTCATGCCTCAGCAATCTCAGCAAAATACAACTGTGACCCTCCAGTGTTTTCGCATCCTCTGCTAAGACAGTTTCTAAGAGGGATCAAGAATATCAAACCTCCCAGAAAACAGCTAGTACCTGCATGGGACCTCAACTACGTGTTGGAAAAACTAACTCTCCCTCCATTTGAGCCAGCAGCAACCTCAGAAATGCAATTTCTGTCATGGAAGATGGCCTTCTTATTGGCAGTCACCTCTGCAAGAAGAGTTTCGGAGATACAGGCACTCATGGCAGTGCCCTGTTCCTCATTTTTCATCAAGACAGAGTCTCTCTAAGAACCAATCCTACATTCATGCCAAAAGTAATTTCCAGGGTGTCTCTAAATCAAGCTATTCATCTACCTGCATTCTTCCCCAATCCTCAAAATAAGGGGGAAAAACTACTGCATACTTTGGACATACACAGACAATTACGCTACTACTTGGACAGAACTAAGGCCACCAGAAGGTCTGATCAGCTGTTTGTAGCCTATGCTGCTGGAGTACAAGGAAAAGCAATCTCCAAGCAAACAATTTCAAAATGGATTGGACATTGCATCAGCTTTTGCTACTCTTTCCATGGAAAAGGTGTGCCAGCCAATATCAGGCCACATTCCACCAGAGCTATAGCCACTTCCACAGCTTTCCTAAGAGGAGTGGCAACAAAGGACATTTTAGAAGCTGCTACATGGAGCTCCATGCATACATTTACCAAGCACTACAACCTGCCCTTATACTCCAGATCCCGAGCAGGCTTTGCTTTGGCAGTCCTGCAGGGGATTTTAGCTACACCATCTTTATCTTAGTTCCATCCACCCCCAGCTTGGCTATGGTACTCAGCCCATATGTTATGACTGCAGTTGCATTCTTGAAGGACATAGTACAGTTTTGTACCTACCATAAATGTAGATGTCCGATAGATATGCAACTGCAGTCGGATTTTCCCACCCTCCTACCCCTCTGTATCCTTCTTTTTGGGTCCCTACCCCTCTTCCCTTCAGCTGGGGGTATCTCCTATGGTGTACCTGTTTATTACTGTTGTGCATGTTTTGGATTATTTTATCCATTTACCAAATTTAGCCTTCCTAGGAGGGCACCTGGCATCTGGGGCAAGAAACACTGAAGAAGATGGCGTCAGCCAATGCCTTTATACTCCAGCCGTTGTGACGTCGGAGAGGAGGCGACACCAGCCAACGCCGGACCCAGACTTTGGAATTCGGCCGACCGAGGGCTGCCTGAGGCAGGACAACCCATATGTTATGACTGCAGTTGCATATCTATCGGACATCTACATTTATGGTAGGTACAAAACTGTACTTTTCCTTCTGTCCTTACTTAAATGTTATATAATATTGCCAGTTGGTATATCACTGGTAGACTTCCAAGATGCTGGACATTGAGCAACATCTTAATTCTAGATCTCCCAGTGTGAAAACAGAAATTTAGCAGAGAAAGGCAGTGGACCTGTACTTTTGGGTAAATTTTAGTAACTGTCAAGTAAGTGTTCTGGCTAAATGCCAGGAAAAAAGAAATAGAGAGGACCTGAAGGAAAATCAGCTATAAAAGTTAAGGAAAAAATGCTGACTGGGAAATCTACTGCAACTGTTCAACAAAAAACAGTGCAAGCTCCAGACATGACTTCCAGTAACCTAGAGAATGGTATGGCAACTGCACACAGACCTGACTAAAATAAAGAAAACACTAATGGAATATATCAACTAAAAAAAGGTTGGAGAAAATGGAAGAAGCTTTAAACAGATATTCAGATGAGGTAATAAAAATTGTAAAACTCAGAGGATGAAATGAAGAAAAGGCTGGCCAAATATGAGACTACATAAGGAGAGATGTTTCAAAAAATAATAGAATTAAGAGGGCAGACTGTATAGGGAAAACCTGAGATTTTCTGCTCTGTCAGAGAAGTCGAAAGGAATAGACCGTATTCATTTTATGAAAGCACAAATAAGCAACTGGACTGGTATTCCACAACAGGAATTGTTAATTAAAAAGACATATTGTCGGTATGCTCCAAACCTGGCTATGAGAAAGCAATCAAGACCTTTAATATTAAAGATGCAGTCTTACCAGCAGAAGTTGTTGATTCTCAAAAAACTTGACAGAACAACAAAACACTAAAAGTGGGAGACAGCAGAGTGTTTGTGGAGAATGACTACTCATTGTACACCAGGCAGAAGAGGAGTAAACGTATTCCATTATTCAGAGAATGTCAAGAAGCAGGCATGAAATTCAAACTGCTGTATTCAGCTATCATCAAAATGTTTTTCCTGGAGGGACAAAATCATTAAGTACATGCTAAGGAGGAAATACACAATTTGTCCAACAAAACGTGAGCTGTGAAACAGAAGGAGATTCTGTTTCTTTTTCTAGTGGCAATAAAGACCAGAGAGAGATTCTGCCAGTGAAACCATTTCCAGTGTTTCATCAGAAAAATGGTTGAGAGAAGGAAGAAAACACAATAGTTGACTAGAACTGAGAGTAAGTTGGAAATGAAGCAGAGACATGATTTGGGAGATGGAAATGAAGAGGAATAAAACCAGTAACTTGGAAGTTGACAAATGTGGAATTACAAAGTGATAATTATATTTGTGAAACATCACAGAACAAGAACATCTGGAAATATTGGACTTTGTTAAACTTGTAGGGCACTCAAAAGCATATGCCCTACTTCATGCCATTAATGTTTGGAAATTACTTGGGAGATAGAAAGAGGAGGAAGAAAGTTAACTGTAAGTAAAACATTCTTTTTTTAATGGTAATATTTTAATAGTCCATGATTTTCTTTGCATGTTATAAAGTAAATATTTCTCAGTTATTTTTAAGTGTAATGGGGATACTAATATAACAAGGTACTCCTGTTTTATCCCCTTCTTCTCTTTTTCTCCTTGTTCAGTTTTAAGAAATGTAGGCACTGCAGTGTAAAATAAAAGAGAGAGAAGAAGAAGAAGAAAAATCTGGTTAAAAAAGCGTGACAAAAGAAAAATGAGTGTGCTTTTTCTCATTCTTGCATAGAGGAATTATTGAATTAAGGTCTTTAGCTTGACTTAGTAAGTTTTAATAGAAAGCAAGTAAATGAAAAAGAATATTGAATATTATAATGCCTTTTTTCTTTTAAATAAATGTATGCTTAGCAATTTTGTATCTGGTTTTCACGTGTCTTTGAGACAATCTGATAAAGGGAAATGACTTGAGAGATATATAAAGATAAGACAAAACAGGAGAGAGCACTTAATAGGAGCATATGTTGCAGCATGTGTCTTAGTATGGATAACCTTTCTTTTAGGTTAACCCATGTTTGTGAGTGTGGCTGTCAGTTTGGAACATTTGTTCCTGTTAGGAGGGTAAAACTTCAATATTTGAAGATGTACATAGCTTTCTGTGCTATGTTTAAGTTAATATGTTTTAGGGGTGGTATTGGAGGTGTGTTTTTTTTGTTAGAGGACTTTCAATAAAACAAAAGGTTTTATAAGATGTGACATAGTCTCAAATGGATATGACAAGAAACAACTGTATAAATGATCATCCTGACAAATAGTGTATATATGTATGTAACACAAAAGCTGTAACTAGACATTTAACAAAAACTTGGTCAGCCATATCCCATTGGTTTTGGCCTGCACCTCAGAAAAGTATATCCCAAACAGCAGATGCCCCAAGACTGATCCCTGGGGAACACTGGTCATTACGGGTCTTCTGCTTAAGGTGGCCTACCCTATTTGACTAGCAGGGGTCTGTCAGTGAGCCAGTTTGCTACCCATCTGGTAACATATGGAGTGTTGCTTAGGTGAGAGAGTTTATGTATTATACCTGAGTGGGGAATAGTATTGAAGGCTTTGGCCAGATCAAGGTAGATGGTGTACACTGTCTTCCCCTCGTCCATGGCTTTGGTGACTGTCTCAAAGGAGTCAACCAAGTTTAACAGGCAGGACCTCCCCTTGACGAAACCAAACTGTGTGGGATTGAGTGTCTGGAGGTTGCCAGCGTCCTTGTTAATGAGGTCCCTGATAATCTGCTCCATGGCCTTGCATATCAGGCTAGTTAGTCTGATGGGTTTATAATTTCTTGGATTGGTGGACGCTTCACCTTTATGCAAATGGATGACGGCTGTCCTCCACTCGACTGGGACAAAGCCCCGGTATTCAGGCTTTGGTTGAATAGGTTGCCAAATGGTACTGCAAGTTCCTGGCTGAGTTCATGTAGGATGCAGCCTGGGATGTTATCAGGTCCCATGA
Organism: Protopterus annectens; assembly: GCF_019279795.1. NCBI lineage: Eukaryota > Metazoa > Chordata > Ceratodontiformes > Protopteridae > Protopterus > Protopterus annectens. The sequence continues at coordinate 1,457,427,529 of NC_056744.1, read as the reverse complement.
AGGCTGCATTTTTTGCCTTTGAGAGGGCAGTGATGACTTGCTCCCTAGAGATAAGGTAAGGGGGTCAGGTACTGGGGATGCCCTGTTTTACTGATGGGGACAGAGGAGTGAAGTTTTCACTGAACCTGTCTGCTAGCAGGTTGGTGAGATTGCAGACATATGTGAAGAAGGCCTTATGATTGTCTTTAGTAGATGTGGCCAGTGGACTTGAAGTTTGCATTGGAGGATTTCACTAGTGCTCTTATTTGCTTGTTCAGGCTAAGGAGAGATTGCTTCCAGTTAAGCACTTCTTCCTTCTTGGTCCTGGGCAGCAATGTTTTCCTTTTATTTCACATTAACTTATGAAAAAAAACATTACCCTAACAGTGCAACTGTACAAAACACTCAGACACTTGGAAACACATACAAACTATCAGACATGCACATCACTACATCTAATGTCTAGCCTAACCCTTACACTAAACCTAACAAAAACTACTTGCACACACACACTCAAAAACATCCACCAGCATTCTGTCAAACAGTCAACAACAAAGTAACTGATGCAAGCACATTTTTCTTTCAGGAAAGTGCCAGATATGAAACAGAAGATTGCTGGAAAATCTTTGCCTACAGAGAAATTTGCTATTCGAAAAACACGAAGATATTTTGCTGAGAACCCACATAGGCTGCCAGTGCCTCCTTTGGTAAGAAGACTGTGTAAGAAAACAATTTTTATTGATGATACCTTATATTTTTCTGTTGTATATGTTTAATGAACAAAAAAATTAATAGATCACAAAATATGCTGTGTATTAAATTGTATGTATTAAAATACTGATGTGCCATATATCTATAATACTAGGTTTGTTTCTTTGGTTATGTGGGCAGTAATGCTAACTATAAAATGTGTACCCCATTTAGTGTAACAAACTTTTATTATTTATTCTTTAATTGTTTATTATATGGTAACAAAATAGGCAAAGTCTGCATTTTTTTAAAAATGTTTAATATTTATAGCTTTTCAAAGTAAAGATTAACCTTTTAGAAGACATCGGCAATGACATCAATAGAACTAATAAATAACCAGCTGCCTGTTGCTTATGCAAATATGTACAGCAGTTTGACTCAGTTTTGATGACTGTATTTGCTTCTTCTGATTCACACATAAGCATACCCAGCATAAAGACTAAGAACAGCTGGAAAACATGGAACGTACTGATGTTATGTTGTCCCTATCTCGCCTTCTTTCTTGTTGGTTGGGTTCGGAGTCGATCCTCAGCTTCAACTTGGCCTTATTCTAAAGCTCGAGAACTTCCACTGGCTTGAGGCTAGACGCTATCCCATCATGCCTAGTGCTAGTTGCCCAGATCTCATTTGCCCCTTGAAGCTTCAAGATTGCTGGAGACTGGCTAGGCTAAGTTTTTGAATTTTCTTATTATATTCTCTACTAAACTCTAAAATCTTAAGGAGTCTTTCTATAGATCAGTTGTAGTAGTTCTAGGATCCCTATCTCTGTTTGGCTGTTGTTGTTGTTCAGGCTGTTGTTATTCCCTTCAGGCCTATTCCCTTACAAATCCGTTTTTAGTTAGAGGATTCTCCCTTGCTTTTGACCTGCTTCAGTTAGAGGAGTTCCCCTTATTCCCTTCTTCTCCCTTTTCTGATAAGGAGTTAGCCGTTTAAGTTAGAAGCTCTCCTCAGTTGGGGGAGTTGTCATTTAACTTAGAGGCTCTCCCCCTTCCTTTATATCTGTTTTTTTCTATGTAAAAAAAAAAAAAAAAGAAATTTTTAGATATAGTGTTTTTTGTGGTTGTTATTGTTGAGTGGTGTACTTCTCCAATAATTTTGTTGTGCTGGTTGCTGTTTTGTGATTATCAACAATGTCAAAAGAAGCGCCCAAGGAATCCAAGCCTTCTGGATTTAAAAAGTGTGAATCTTGCTCCCAAAAAATGTCTCTGACTGATGGACATACTAGCTGTGCTTATTGCCTGGGAGCTGTGCACCTGCAGAACTTGTGTTCCATTTGTCATGCTTTCAGCGCCAGAGTCCTGCAGGAGCGCAAAAACAAACATATATTGAGGCATTTATTAAAAGGTCCCTTTGACACACCTGTGGAAGGGAATCAGCTAAAAAAATCCTGCAAACTGACATCTCCGTCTATTCTGGCCTCAGAGCCGTCAAAGCAGAAAGACAAATCCTCTAGTTCGTAGGATCCGAAACTTCCCGGGTCCGACAAGACTTTATCTTCTGTGGTTCTGTCAGTGTCCTTGGAACCATCTAGGAGTCACAAAAGGACTAGATCTCCTTCTTTGGAACCGGTGCAGTCCACTCCACAGTCACCGCTTCTCCAGTTGGCAGGCAGTCATTGATCGTCCACCCACTCCTCTCAGTTGTCCAGTAGCCTTTCAGATGATGATGTGGAGAGGGTGGTGAAGAGGCTTCTCAGGACACTGGCTCTTGCCAATATCTTATCGAGCCCAGCCCATATGGATGTGGAGCCGACTACTTGACCCCCTGGATCGTCTATTCCTCCTTTGATTCACCTGAGCTTGGAGCCGGAGTGCATGGAAGTCATTGTGGTGGAACCATCAGTTCTGTAAACCTCTGGACTCTCAGTTACGACATTTGCTCTGATCTCCTTGATACCTCCTTCTATTGAGGGATCTGGGAGCCAACACCCCCTCATCATCCCCGAGGGGGGGAGAGTGGCATCAGACCCTTGTCCAACCCCACTCTCCCCCTTGGAGCTTCAGCGCAGATGAGCTTGGCTTCTACTTTGGCCTCGGAGCCATCACCCTCAATGCGGGAGAGGTCTCCCGACTCTCCAATGCCGGGGACCCTCTTGGGCTGGGATCGTGGTACCTTCGAGCTGATGAGGAGTGTGCTTTCCATTCAGATAGCTCCTCCCTCGGCTTCAGCTACTCCATCCCCTATGGAGCCAATGTCTTTCCTCTCACCGCCCCACCATTCTAAATGTAGGGAACCAAAGCCCCAGGATGCCCCATTGGGTGACCCCTCCCTCTTCCGAAACTCCCCAGAGCATCCCCCTGAGGAGGTCCCTCAGAAGAGGACATGTAAGAGGAAGCATGTGGACTCCCCTGAGTCTATGACATTGGACACGGACTTAGAGGACTCAGAAGGGTCCCCACAGTCCCCCTCTGAGGATGTCTCATTCTCGGACATCCTGGAAATCCTCAAGCAGAGGAGTGGTTGGAAGTCCCTTTCCCCTTCTGAAGATGAGTCCGTATACCTGGATGCATTTCGTTCCCGACCCTCCAGCTCTTAGGTGTCTCCGCCCTTCGACTCGCTAGTAGGGGTAGTAAGTTGAAAGGCATGGAGTTCTCCAGAATTGATGGAACCAGTTCCGCGGAGGCCCAATAAGTTCATAACTGCACCAGATGACAAACCTTTTCTAACCAAGAGCATGCCAGTTGATGCTGTGGTGGTAGCACTAAGAAGGAATTAGCAGAGACCTCTACTTCTGTCCATCCACCGAACAAAGAGTCCTGTACGATAGACAGATATGGGAAGCCTGTCTTTTCTTCAGTGGCCTTTACTCTCAGGTCACTGAATTATTTATCCCATTTCACCCGTCTTCAGAGGGATCTCCTGAAAGAGCTTAGTAAATACCATACAGGATCCTACAGCTTCAGGAGCTGCAGATAAAACTGCTTCTCAGCTTGCAACCTTATCTTCGGTGGTTAACTCCTCCATGCGGCTTATTTCCTATGCAGCCGATGGAGCGAGCAGGGCTGCAGGCACAAGAGTCGCCGTACGTAGACATTCCTGGATGTGCCTTTGTTAATTTGCGGAGCTCTTCAAGTCCTCCTTTACTTACTAATGCCCCTTTTGATGGCTCCTCATTGTTCAGGCCTAAGGTAAAAGAGACTCTAACTAGGTGCGAGCAGGATGGCAAGACTCCCTCTGCCATGGGAGTACATTTTTCCGTGCCTTCTAGACCTTATCCAAAGGTCAAAAAGGTGGAAAAATGTGGTTCCGGAAATCCCATGGAGCTTTGCCTGATGCAGAGGAGGGAATAATAATGGAAGACACTGCCCTCACAGCAGAGGGGGTCCGCAGAGTCAGGGTGACAGAGATATGTTCTCTGGTAGACCCTTCCAGCACTTCTGAAAGGAGACCCACCTATCCACCTCTGGAGGCAGTTGGGGAAGATTGTCACTGTACCCAGAATCCTGGAAAAATATCACAAAAGACACATGGGTACAGTCGATGATATCCAGGGGATACAGTATTCCTTTCTCCATGCCACCTCTTCCCAGGAAACAAAAATCCATCCCAGATGTGCCACCCAATCTAAGGGAACAAGCAACTCTAGAAGTTCAAAAGTTGCTAAGAAAAAGAGTCATCCAAGAAGTCCCCGCAGACCAAATTGGGTCCGGAACTTACTCAGGGTTCTTTTTAGTACCAAAGACAACAGGGGACTGGAGGCCCATTTTGGACCTCAGCAGACTCAACATGTCTGTCAGGAAGACAAAGTTCCACATGATGACACTTCAGTCCATACTTCCCTTCCTTGGAAAGGACAATTGGATGTGCTCCATTGATCTCTAGGATGCGTACTACCATATCAAGATGAACAGGTGATCCAGAAGATTTCTATGCTTCCAGCTGGGAGCCGGTCACTACCAGTTCAGAGCTCTGCCCTGGCCTCACCACAGCCCCCAGGGTTTTCACCAAATGCATGGCCGTAGTCATGGCTCATCTGAGGCATCTAGGATTCTGGGTGTTTCCATATCTGGAAGACTGTCTCCTTACCGCCACCACCGAGCATCAACTAACCAAGACAAGGGACACCACAATCCGCCTCTGCTCTCAGCTAGGCATCACTATAAACTACGAAAAGTCTGCCTTGTTGCCCTGTCAGTATATTACACTTATAGGAGCAGATCTAGATGTCAAAGACATGATAGCAAAATTGCCTCAGGAGAAGGTGTCGACCATTCAACACCAGGCTGCAATTTTAATCGGGAGGAAAAAGACTCAATGGTCCATGCAATGTCTACCCATGTCCCACAAAATTCTCATCACGGAGAACTGCAAGAAAGACCTAAAATGGTGGCTTCAGTCCACCCAGCTGACGATAAGCAGATCATTCGTACTCCCCCAACTAGTGGCCACAGTGACCACGGACACTTCCCAGATAGGGTGGGAGGGGCATTATCTGGGACAGACTGTTCATGGGACTTCACAACAACACGAGTACCACTTGCACATAAACGACCTTGAGATGAGAGCAGTGCTCCTAATATTGCAAGCACTTCACAGCTCTCTTCCCACGGGGACAATTGCAATTCAGACAGACAACATGTCAGTGGTATGGTACATCAACAAGCAAGGCGGAACCAGATCCTACCCCTTGTGTCGACAGGCTCTAAGAGTATGGCAGTGGGCGATGTCATCCCAGCACTTTTTGATTGCAACGCACATCTCTGGGAAATCCAGTGTGATAGCAGACAAGCTAAGCAGGGCTATGCTTATGCCTCACCAGTGGTCCCTGAAACAGGATATTGCAAATCAGATTTTTTGCAAGTGGGGCCAGCCTTGCTGAGATCTTTTTGCCACATCCATCAATGCCAAATGCAGCAGCTATTTCGCTCTAGTCCCCCCACCGGAACAAACACCCAGGGATGCAAATGTTCACGATTGGCCCCAGGGACTTCTGTATGCCTTTTCTCCATTCCCTCTGATTCCCAAGGTCCTTCAGAAAGCAAAATCATTAGGTTGCAAGCTAATTCTTATTGCCCCCTACTGGTCTCATCAAATCTGGTTACCGTTTCTATGGCCCCATCTTCAGGAGGAGCCTTAGATTCTGGACCCAGTTCCAGATCTTCTGATGCATCAGTCGAGCACACTCCATCCTTCCATACAGACCCTCAAGCTGACAGCTTGGTTCCTCCACTTCCCGGCTTAGCCAGGTTTCTTGACATCTCCTGGCAGTACAACATATTCTGATTTCCTCTCAAAAATCCTCTTTGAGAAACTGTATACTAGCAAATGGAAATGGTTCTCTTGTTGGGCAGACAAGAATAATATTGATCCCTTTACTGCACTTATTTCAAAAATCCTAGAATTCCTCACTGAAACTTTTAACCAAGGAGCAGCAGCAGCAACTATCCAAGTTCAATTGGCTGCTATTTTCAACTTTCATGTGGGAGAAATGGGTTCCAACATTATGTGCCACAGGCTATGCAAAGCTTTTCTGAGGGGCACTATCCTTTTGAGACCCCCAATAAGAGAACAACTTCCTCCATGGCATCTACATTTAGTACTAGCTGCCTTGATTCTTCCTCCATTCGAACTGGCTAGTTTTTGTTCTCTAACATTTTTGACTTGGAAAACGATTTTCTTGATCACCATTACTTCAGCTAGGAGGGTATCAGAATTACAAGCTCTTTTCATTCGTCCCACTTATTTAATTTTTCACAAAGATAGGGTTTTTCTCAGAACCATCCCTCATTTCTACCAAAAGTTTGCTCAGAGTTCAATCTGAATCAATCTATAGAAGTACCTGTACTCTTTGCGAACCATGACAACAAGGCAGAGTATAAACTCCACCAACTGGATGTTCACAGACAATTACGTTTTTACTTGCACAGAACACGGGAATTCAGACAATCTGACCAATTGTTTGTATCCTTTTCAGAAAACAAAAAGGGAACTTTATTAACTTTATCAAAATAGATTTCAGACACCATTATTTACGTCTATAACTCACAGAACAAACAGCTGCCAGGAAAAATTCAAGGACATTCGACCAGGGCCTTGTCTACCTCTACTGCCTTTCAGGCCAGACTGCCTTTAGACTCAATTTGTGTGGCAGCTACGTGGGCTAACCCCCATACCTTCATCGCTCTTTACAAAGTAGATGTGACCTCCCTGAACAGGGTATCCTTTGGTTCCACAGTCCTAAAGAGTCTATTCCATTGAGCCACCCAAGAAGAAGGTGCTGGGGGATGTGGTCCCAACCAACAAGAAGGAAGACAAGATAGGGACAACATAACATAAAGAAGTTATGTACTCACCATAACGTTCATTGTTTGTTGTCCTTGATCTTGCCTTCCTTCTTGCATCCCACCCTCCATCCCCCTCCTGGAGGATTGAGAGGAGTTATCCATCATTGGCTATATAGGCCTTGATTCCCTTCCTGCCTTATCAGTTGGTTAGACTAAGAGTTTCTACTTATGGCTTGGTGGTTTTCTTATATATGTATATATATAATATACATATATATATATATATATATATATATATATATTATATATGCCTATAGTTTATATATCTGCATATTGAAGTCTAGTGTTATGGGTCATCACAAACGAGATCTGGGTAACTAGCGCTGGGCATGATGGGATAGAGTCTAGCCTTGAGCCAGTGGAAGCTCTCGAGCTTTAAAATAAGGCCGAGTCGGAGCCGAGGATCAGCTCCAAACCCAAACAACAAGAAGGAAGGTGAGATCAAGGACAACAAACATGGAATGTTATGGTGAGTACATAACTTCTGATCTGAAGTAGGAAGACTTCATTCGTCTGCAACCTGTGGGTATCGGATCCGACCTCGGATCCGAGCCGGCAATTCAAAAGCTTAGGCTCCGAGCTCCTAGCTCCTCCCTCTTACCCATAACCCCTTGCCACGCCCTGACTGACCCCAGATTTTCGTTTGCCGCTTTTCAAGAAGCAACGGAATTCTTGAGCTCCTGGCATGGTTTTTGAGATAAGTGGTTTTCTGACAGGAAAATTGTTAAAATTCTCATTTTTTGTTTAAAAAATAGTTAGTGTTGTGTGTGGTTAAGGCTTTCACACCCTGCAATCTATACTCCCCCTGTTGAGGGAGAACGACTGGATGTGTTCCATAGACCTCAAGGATGCGTACTACCACATTCGGATGGACAGACGATCCAGGAGGTTTCTTCGCTCGCTGGGAGCCAGTCACTATCAGTTCAGGGTCCTCCCCTTTGGTCTCACCTCAGCCCCCAGGGTGTTTACCAAGGTGTTAGCGGTGGTAGCGGCCCACCTGAGGCTCCAGGGATTACAGGTCTTTCCGTACCTGGACGACTGGCTCCTAACTGCATCATCAAGGCATCTTCTGTGCTCAGCCAGGGATTACTTCCTTCAACTAGCACCAAGGCTGGGCATAACGATCAACTGGGAGAAATCTTTCCTGAATCCAACTCAAATTATAGATTTCATAGGAGGAAGACTAGACACCAGATCAATGCGAGCCTTCCTCACCCCAGACCGTATCGTCAGCCTGAGGTGTCATGTGACAGCGATCCTTCAACCGTCACCAACTGCAGCTTGGTCCTGAGGGCCCTAGGTTCTATGGCGGCAGCTATTCCGCTTCTAATTCATGCCCCACGCATGCGGGTTCTTCAATGGACCCTTCAAGTTCAGTGGTCTCCTCTTTGTTCGTCTCTAAACGCTCCGATTGCGGTCAGCAGAGCATGCAGGGACTCCCTTCTGTGGTGGCTTCTTTCTCCGGGCCCCTAGCAGGAAGACCCTTCTGCTGCATTTCGGCCACAGTGACCACGGACGCTTCTTGCCTCGGGTGGGGGCATTCTGCGGAAAGATTGTCCAAGGCACGTGGAATCCCACAGAGACATCATTGCATATAAATGTCCTGGAAATGAGGGCGGTGCTCCTAGCGTTGCAAGCACTTCACCACGTTCTTCCTACAGGGACTATTGCGATTCAGACAGACAACATGTCCGTAGTCTGGTATATCAACAAGCAGGGAGGAACCAGGTCTTATCCCCTTTGTCGAGAGGCCATGAGAGTCTGGGAATGGGCAATGTCCACCAAACGCTTTCTGATAGCAACGCACATTCCGGGAAAGTCCAACATCCTTGCGGACAAGCTCAGTCGCACCATCCTTTCTCCACACGAGTGGTCCCTAAACCTTCAAGTAGCGAAGAAGATTTTTGCCGTTTGGGGCAACCCTGTTGCGATCTTTTGCTTCTCCCTCAAACGCCAAATCAATTTCTTCGCTCTACTTCCCCAGGGGAGTTCGAGGATGCTCTGGTGCATGCTTGGCCTCCCGGTCTCCTTTATGCCTACCCTCCACTTCCTCTGATGCAGAGGTTTCTGCAGAAAGCCAACAGTTTGGGGAGCAGAATGATTCTCATTGCCCCATTCTGGCCTCGACAACCTTGGTTCCCGCTCGTATGGTCTCACAAAATCAATCCACCATGGATTCTGGATCCAATTTCGGATCTCATCTCTCACCCTCTGGGAATGCCAGTTCCCAATCTGGACCCTGAAGTTGACAGCTTGGCTGCTCCAATTCCAACCTTAATTAGGACTCGGTATCTCTTCACCGGTCAAAGCAATTTTGGTGGCTGCTCATAAACCTTCTACCAGACAGGTTTATCGGAGTAAATGGAAGAGGTTCTCTATATGGGCAGGGCAGAGAACGGTGGATCCTTTTCAGCACCTATCTCTGCGGTGCTAGAATTTTTAACAGACCTCTTTCATCAAGGGGCCAGTTCTTCCACGATTAAAGTACAATTGGCTATATCCCATTACCACATTGGACAGGCCTCAGCTCACCTTATGACAGCGAAATTATGCAAATCCTTTCTCAAGGGAGTTTTTTATTAAGGCCTCCAGTCAAGGAGGTTGTACCGCCTTGGGATTTGTCTTTAGTCCTGCAGGCCCTTACTGCTCCTCCCTTCGAGCCTGCAGCTTCTGCTGATTTAAAATTCCTTTCCTGGAAGACTGTCTTTCTGGTAGCTATCACTTCAGCCAGAAGGGTGTCTGAGCTTCAGGCTCTTTGTGTCAAACCGCCTTACCTTTCTTTCTTCGCTGATAGGGTGTGCCTCAGGACCAATCCATCTTTTCTTCCGAAGGTCTCTTCTGAATCCAATATTAACCAGTCAATCAATTTGCCTGTTTTTTCCCAAGTATTCAAACAAAGGGAATACAAATTGCATTCATTGGATGTTCATAGACAATTACGTTTTATATTAACAGGACAGCTGGCCACAGGAAATCAGATCAGCTGTTCGTCTCCTTTGCTAAATTTGCTCTGGGTAAAGCAGTGTCTAAAGTCACTCTGTCTAAATGGATTGCTAATTGCATATTGCAGGCATATGACACTTCAGGCAGACCTGCTCCTAAGAGGGTTACGGCTCATTCTACTAGGGCAGTTTCTACGTCAGCCGCCTTTAAGTCCCGTGTTTCGTTGGATGATATCTGCGGCAGCTACTTGGGCCTCCTCATACTTTTATTTCTCATTACAAGGTGGATGTTGTTTCTAGAGGAAGAGCATCCTTTGGCTCAGCGGTGCTCCGGAACATCCTACCATGATGGCCCAAGATTCAGGTAGCTAGGGACTCTGTCCCACAGGTTGCAGACGAATGAAGTCTTCCTACTTCAGATTTAGAAGTTATGTACTCACCATAACGTTCCATCTGAGTAGGTGACTTCATTCGGATGCAATCCATCTGACCTTTATAGAGCGAGTATTTATGCTGTTTTAGTATACTGTGGTCAGTATTTGAGGCAAACTCAATCTGAGGTCAGTCAGGGCGTGGCAAGGGGTTATGGGTAAGAGGGAGGAGCTAGGAGCTCGGAGCCTAAGCTTTTGAATTGCCGGCTCGGATCCGAGGTCGGATCCGATACCCACAGGTTGCATCCGAATGAAGTCACCTACTCAGATGGAACGTTATGGTGAGTACATAACTTCTAATTTTAGACATACACACATACACCATTCACATAGTAACATTGCCCTGTGATATTCATTTTTTTCAATGAGGCCAACAACTTTCCCCAGATATAACTTTCATTGAGGTCTTTGCACATGGTGGCAGGCCATCACATAGCACCACATTTCTCTTCCTTTGCTCTTTCCCTAGTAAACACTGCTCCCCTTACCAGCTTTGTAACTCAGGCTTCATTCATTCTACCATTCTGGCAGTGCAGTCCACTCTTTCTAAACTGTCTGTATCTCAATGTATTCTTTCCTTCGTGGAAACTAATTTTGGTGAAAACACCATACTCTGGTTCAAAATGTACTTTCAGGATAGATCCTTTCAAATATTCTGTAATAATTCTATTTGAAATAGGAACACTCAACACTTGAGTTCCATAAGCCTCAGTCCTAGGTCCTCTTCTGTTCCATACTCTTGTTCAAAAACTACTTTCACGATAGATCTTTTCATTTCTTCTGTTATAACTCTAGCTGAAATAGGAACACTCAATACTTGAGTTCCAGAAGGCTCAGTCCTGGGTCCATTTCTATTCTCTCTATTTCTTAATATTATACATCATTTACCAAACCACAAAATAATTATGTACGCAGATGATATTTTTGTACTAAAAGCTCACAAAACCTACCAATGCCTACAAAAAAACTATGCCATCTTAGTTCACAGACCTGTGTGACTGGTTGTATGCAAATACACTTTCAGTTAACAGCACCAAAACAAATGTCATGCTTTTCTCTACTACACAGGAACTGCTATTCCTACCTACTACAGCCATAAAAGAGTTAAATGTAACATTATAGCAAATGTTACCAATAAAATATTTTGGTGTTACACTTGACCCTTCGCTAAATTTCAGTATTCACACAGATAGTGTTACCACTAAAGTTCTGACACTAAACTTATGTTACTCACTTTAACACCTTCTTTCCACAATAGCACATATGACCTTAGCCAAAATGTTCTTATTCCCAAGACTGAACATGCCTTGCCTCTGATTGCCCTTCAATCAGCACATAATGCACATTGTATAAAAGTAGTTGGAAATAAAGTATTCATATTTTCTCTCCTTGCAGATCTAAATTGCCACTTTTGCATTTTATACAAAAGGTACACAGGCTGCCTATTGCTAACAGGTAGTATTGTCACCTGTCCCTCTTTCCACAGGACAGTCCCTATTTGGGCAGCTGTGTCCTGTGGGGAAAAAAAATGAAAAATGGGAAATTCTTTGTTTTCAGTAAGTACTGCTTAATTTGTTTCTAACTTCAGAATATCTGCCTAAATACTTCATCCTTAAATTTTCAGGGTCTACGTATTAGTTTTCGCTCATGTGTGTTGCAGTGCTCTGTATAGACTCAGACACCTTGAGTGACATTTTTCCAGTAAAAGCACAATTTAAATTTCTCCACTACTTAGTTGTACACAGGACAACTAGTTTGCAGTGACAAGCACTGTCGACATAGTTGCAAACCAGATACTCCTGTCAGTGACTGATATTCTCACTCCAACTGTCTAATCAATAAAAAAGGGTATTTTGCCATGAATATGATCCTTCCTACTGTCTCTGTTACTGGCTTGGTGGATATGGGCATTCAGAGGCAATGTAGAAATTGCCTCATGTTTACTGACAACCAGTTAATTCTCAAACAACAAAATGGGAAAAAAGGGGTTAAGGATGAATGGATGGATGGATTTGTATTTACAGCCGTTTGTCACTATCCTCATACATCATTTGAAGACAATTCATCACCCAGGTAATGTCATTTACAAACTGGTCCTGCTGATTCTCCATAACTAAAGTCATAAAAGAATGTTGCTTCCTGAGGCTGAGGCTCTGCTTTTGTTGGCTTTCCTCAAAAATTTTTGGTAGGGGGAGTTATGGCTGCACAGTTTCCTGAACTCAAACTAACTAGAAGATCTGCTTCTTTCATGTTGTATGCTTAGCTCACAGTCCCTTATTTTTAACCAGTCTTATACATACAGTTCTAACACAGAAACAACTGATTGTTTACTGTTATTTATAATACTTTCCTTTTTTTCTCCAAATGGACTTCTTTTCTGTCTTTCTCTCCTGAAACAGTTTGTGCATACCCTCTTCTCCTCCTCTCATCTCACCTGCTGTTTCTCATTAACCAAAGTCGTACTTTAGTGCCAAGGCAGTACCCAGTCAAGAAGATGGTTTCCCAAGATTCTTTTATTGCATGCTTTAGTTGGGTTGACCCCTTTGATTTCCCCAAATGTCTTATCCCTGCTGCATATTTCCTTTTCCTCCTTGTCCTCCTCCTTGTCCTCCACCGTCATCAAGAGGGTGGTTTCCCAAGGGTGAGGTTCCCGACTTTTCTTCATGCTCCAATAAATATACAGATCCCATATTTGCATTTAAAGCCAGGTTTGTCACAATCCTCACACACCATTGAAAACTAGCTCACCACCCAGGTAATGCCATTTACAACACGGAACCTGTTGGTTCTCCATAATCAAAGTAATAGAAGAATGTTGCTTTCTGAGGCTGAGGCTCTGCTTTTGTTGGTTTTTCTTGAGATTTTTTGGTAGTGTGGAGTTGTGGTTGCACAGTTTCCTGTACTTAAACTAACTAGCAGATCTGTTTCTTTCATGCTAGCATACTTAGCTCACAGTACATTATTTCTAAAAAGTCTGATACATAAGTCCTTCTAAATTAGAAACAGTCATTTCCTCTTGTTTACAACACTTACCTTTTTCTCCAGATGGACTTCTTGTCTGTCTTTCTCTCTCGAAAAAGGCCATGCATGCTCTCCTGACCTCTTCTGACCTCACCTGCTATTTTCCATTAATCAAAGTCATACTTAACTGGCAGGGGCAGTATCACAACCAAGAAGATGGTTTCCAGAGGCTCTTCCACTGCATGCTTTGGTTGGGTTGACCCATGTGAGTTCCCCAAATTTGGGAAACTTAGCTGCATATTTCTTCCTCCTCCCTTACCCCTCCTCCACCATCATGAAGAAGGTGGTTTCCCGAGGTTGAGGTTCTAGACTTTTCTTCTTCCTCCAGTAAATATACAGAGCTCATATTTACATTTAAAGCCAGGTTTGTCACTATCCTCATACAACAGTGTAAGTTATCTCACCACCCAGATAATTCCATTTACACTGGACCTGCTTGTTCTTCATAACCAAAGTCGTGCAAGAATTTTGTTTCCTGAGGCTGAGGCTCTGCTTTTGTTGGCTTTCCTCGAAAATGTTTGGTAGTGGGGAGTTGTGGTTGCACAGTTTTCTGAACTTTAACTAGCAGATCTGTTTCTTTTATGTTAGCATGCTTCACTCACAATCATTTATATCTGATGTTACCCATGTCATTATTCCTCACAGTAGGGTTTTGGATCCGACATAGAGCTTGCAACCATAGCTTAGAGAGAGCCAAGGCTCAAGCCCCTCCTTCTCCCATAATCCCCTGCTGCCCTTTAACCCTTACATCTTGTTTGCCGCATTCTGCTATGGACGTAATCCTTGGCTGTCACTCAGATAGGTGTATTTTACTTTTGCTTTAAGCTTTAAACTAGTAGTTGTCTCCTCTTACCTTCACTCCCTTAGGCAACCTAGTTATTTAGCTAGTGTAGATTTTCCCCTTTTGTAAGTTAGGCGTTTGGAGCCTTTTTTTCTTTTAAACTTTTTATTTTTCTTATTATTCTTTTTTTAGACACCTCACAGCAAGAGGTTCTTCGGTTCAATTCTCAGCTGGGGTGCCTTCTGTCTGGAGTCTGCATGTCCTCCCTGTGGTCATGTGGGTTTCCTCTGGGTGCTCCGGTTTCCTCCCACATCCCAAAGACATGCTGTAGGTGGATTGGACACTCTAAACTGTCCCTAGGTGTGAGTGTGTGCATGTGTGTGCCTTCTGTGGAAGGTTGGGCACCGGGCTGGCAACTTGACACTGTAAAACTCCACTGCCAATCATGAGCGGACAGGTGATCCATTGTGGCGACCCCTAACAGGGAAAAGCCGAAAGAAGAAGAAGAAGAAGTTAATTCTCAAACAAACTGATATGGTATGTGAGAGATGTATTTCCACAATGTCACTGGAGGCAAAGCTCTGACATAAAAATAATGTCAGTAAGGTTGTCAGTAGTACACAGGCTGCACCCATCAAGCACAATTCAAAGCAGACATACCGACCCACATATGCTGAGGCACTTAAATGTAACCTTCCTAAACCACTAAGATCTCCTAGACAAAGAACACATAGCAAATACCCTCAGCAGTCCCAAATGCACTCTTTCAAAACAACACCCACATCAACACATAGAGCTGCATCTCATGGAGCCTGTAAGCCCATAAGGCAAGCCACTACACAATCCAACATTGTAGTCATTGGAGACTTCATAGTGAGACACACTGATGTCCCTCTCCCCAGGCTGACTAAGGAGAAAGTCACGGTCAGTTGCTTATCAGGGGCTAGGATCTGTCACATTACGCAAGCACTTAGGTCATTGGACCACAATTACTAATACGACTGAGTCATAGTCCATGTAGGAGTAAATGACCTGAGACGTACCTCCCTAGACTATACAAAGAGAGACATCATGGAGCTCTGGGAATATGTGTCTCAGGCTGGTATGAGATTAGCATCGAGCAGCATTTTACCTTCTCCAGTGATGATGCCATAATACGAACAAAAGATGATTGACTTTAATAATTGGCTTAGTTTTTCATGTCATTCTAAGGGGGTGCAGTATTTGTCAGCATGAAAGGAGATGGTCAACAGACCAAGCTGCTTTGCCAAGAATGGTGTGTACCTCTCCCCTCTAGGCTTTCGAATATTAGCAAAAACATTGTCTTCCCCCATAGTGCCTTTTTTAGGCAATGCCAAATTAAAAGTACTTCCAACATAGCAAATCAAAACCAAGAAAATCTAAAGGTATTACTGCTCAGTGTTAGGAGTCTAAACAAAAAACTCCACTCCGTAGAAGCTCTCTTTACCATAGAGAATGCTGATGTATGTGCGGTCACTGAGACATGGTTTAAAGCCATGGAGAGCACATCAAACAGTGCTAGTTTATAATGCCTTCCACACATTTAAGCCAGCTACTTCACAGACAGGGACTAAAGGTGGAAGTGTCTCTATTTACATCAGAGATAAATATACTTCAAGGCTGGTCAAACAGGACAATGCACTTGAGCTGCTCCATGTTCAAATCACCATAGACAAAGTCCGATACCACTTCCTGCAAGCTATAGGTCTCCCTCTATGATGCAGGAAACCCATATCATGTATTTAAACTTATTGGAAACACTCACCATCACACCCAATACCATATTCATGAACAACATTAATTACCCTACTATTAACTGGGAATGCTATACGACACCAGGCATAGAGATTCCTGGATTTTGTAAACACAAACTCCCTGGAACAGATTGTCAATACACCAACCAGGGGAGCAACCATATTGGATCTGGTCCTCACTAATACAGGAGAGTGCTGCACACCCCCTACTGTAATGTCTTCCCTGGTAAGGTCAGACCACAAAATGGTCTCCTTCGAAGTAAAAATAAAACCTGGAACTCCTGCTAAACCTGGAATATTCAGGAACTACTCTAAGGTTAACATCCTACTACTGAATGATAACCCGGCAAAATTTCAAACCCCCATAAACCCTGAGAACACTGCTGCCTGTGCAGAACTGTTCACAAGAACCCTGTACAAGCATGTTAATAGCTGCATAGAGGCAGCTGTACTCACCAGGAAGAAGTACATAACAACTAATTCAAATAACAAGTCACCCCTGGTGGAATCACAAAATCAATAGGCTGTATAACAGGAGGGAGAAAATCATGGCAAAAATTAAGAAGTGTAGCACTCAAGAGGATAAAACCACTCTTATCAAACTAAACAAACAACTCAGAGGACAAATAAAGTCTGCCAAAGCCAAATTTGAGGTAAGTTTGTCCTCCCAGGCCAAGGACAACCACAAATAATTATTTGGCTGTGTCCGCAACCTCAAAGATAATACATAAGTGTGTGCAGAGCTCATTGTAAATGGAGCCACTTACACTGAGCCAGAAGACGTAGAAAACTGCCTGGCTGATAAATTCAACTTCAAATGTACCCCTCTCCCATCAGCCTTCCCTCGGGAAATATCATCAAATACAACTCCCCTTACTATCACTAGGGAACAGGTCCTTAATGCTCTGTCTAAGACCAAGAACACTGCATCAGTGGTCCCAGACGATATCCCAGGATGCATTTTAAGTAGCATGAAGCATGACCTGTCAGGCCCTCTGGAAGTGCTGTTTAACTGTAGCCTTCAGATAGATTTCTTGCCTCATGAATGGAGTAAGGCAACAGTCATCCCTCTGCACAAAGGTGGGCCATCTATAAACCCTGGAAACTACAGACCCATAAGTCTCACTAGTCTTACATTTAAAGCCATGGAAAGAATTATCATGGAGATGATCAGTAGAGATGTAGTAAACCTCCAGACACTGGATCCAACCCAGTTTGATTTTGTCAAGAGCAGATCATGCCTACTCAACCTGGTGGACTTCTTTGAGAAAGTCACCATAGCAATGGATGAGGTCAAAATTGTTCACACTACCTACCTTGACTTGGCCAATGCATTTGACACAATTCCCCACTCGGGCATCATTGAGAAACTCAAGAGGTTAGGTACAAACCGGTGTGTCACCCGGTTGATAGCCAACTGGCTTACAGACAGGACCCAGGAAGTTAGAATTGGGGAGTCCACCTCTACAAAGAGGCTAGTCAAAAGTGGAGTCCCTCAGGGATCAGTCCTTGTACTGCTGCTTTTTGGTATTTACTTCTCAGACGTCAAGGCTAGTATCAGTGGTCTCTGGCTGACTAAATTTGCAAATGATTGCAAACACACTGACACAAATATCTTCCAGCAGGGGCTGACACAGGCAGACAACAGGTGTCAGAGCCATGGGCTAAAACTAAATGCCAAGAAATGCATAACAGTATACTTTGGGAAGTCATCCATCCCTGGTAATTATCATATTGGCAACACACGCCTTAGAGGTGACCCAGTAGTCAAGGGCTTATGGACACACATAGATAGTAATCTAGCCTTTGACCATCACATGTCTACAGTGGTGAGGAAATCAGTGGTATGGCATCTAAGTCTAAGTAAGTCATTGTTCCACTGTATTCGGCATTCATCAAACCTATCATTGCATACAGTGCCTCCCTTTGGTATGTACCTATCCAGGCATATCCAACAATTGGAACGTCCACAGAGGTTTCTCACTAAAAGAATACAGGGCATAAGTAAAATGTCCTATGCAGACTGCCTCACTGCCCTATCCCTGTCTTCTGTCTTCTACAGGCTTTTGAGGGGAGATCTATGCCTGCCATACAGGGCGTCAGACCCCACTATGATGGAATGCCTTCATATCCACAAAACAAACAGCACTGAAATTACCCATTGTAAAGATTTAAATGTTGCCTGTGATATAAATGGGACCTGCTGGAGAGATAGATATGTATCCCAGAAACTGCTGTCTGTATGGAACAGGCTCCCATACATGTTAAGCAGAGTTCCTCCCTAACCCAATTCAACTGCAACTTGGACAATTGGATGGGAAAACGGAAATTTGTCCCTAGTTTGGCACCTGTGTCTCTAACAGACGCATGTAACCTGCAAATGGTTCATCTCCCAGGCCCATGCATACACTTATCAAGGGTATCAGAACTTGTCAGAGATTTGGGATGCATGGCTAGGCTTACAAAGGCCCTTGTGGTCATTAGCCTAAACACCTATGAACCTATGTATTGAGATTTTAAGACAAAATTATTTCCTAAGTTTTCTTTAATATTTGCATAAGACAATTATTTTGTATCTGAAACACCTAAATGTTATATGAAACAGCAAAAGCAATTCAAATGCTGTAAGAATAAGCTTTTATTCTGGCAAAAAGGTACATTTTTTGTCCTTCGCACTGGCTGTAGGCATGGTTTGTCCTGCAAAATCTCGCATTTTTGTAAAAAATGTCCCACTTTGGGTATTTGAACAGGTGGCAACCCTACAGAGTCACTTATATTCTAAGTACTCTGATATTTAAAGTTCTTATACTAGGCTTTTATCCAACCCATAAAAGGCTATTTCAAATTAGAGAGCACTGCTACCCCCTTAGAAACAGCCAAGAAAGTACATTCACTTTGCCTTGACCTAGATTTAAACTGACCATTGGAGGAAAAGCCCTTTCGAGAATAGACCTATCATATGGAACCAACTACCTACAGACATAAGAAACATTGAAATACTGGAACATTAAAAAAAATCTCAGGCAACATTTACAGAATGAATCTAACTGAACCTACTTTTGAGATATTGGCTAATATTTGCAGCTTCTAACTGCAGGTACTCAGTTTTGTAATCTTTCTTTTTTCTGTATATTTTGTAAATAGAAATACTGTATTCCATATAAATGTTGTGCTGTACTTGCTACACTAATATATTACATACTTTACAACATTCTTATATGAGCCTAAATATTGTGCTATGATATTACTCAATGTACTAAATCAATTACCAAGTCAAACTTACTGTTACTGTATAGGCTACTGATTTTTAAGTACTCGTGAACATGGGGTATGACTGAAAAGGGTAAGCTGACTGACACCTAGCCGATTATCAAACTGTAAAATAAAAAATGTATCTGAAGGAGAAGAACAAATGTAAAAGATGGTAGAGAAAATGTTACTGCAGTGAATGGAAGTACAAATAATTTAGTGAAAGTGAAGAAAAGTATAAGGGCAAGTAGAGAACAAAATCCATGGAGAGTACCAGAAACACTACTAACATGGGTAATTTTGTTCATTATAATGATTGCTAATGTTACAGTGCATCTGTAAAATATAGAATACAGCTGGATATGGCTGCCAGTCATGTGCCCACAGTTTAAGAAAAGTTGGGCTTAGCTAGGTTGAGGGCAAAGTTACCTGCCACACCATAGCATAAAGTTTGCTTAAGGGTCTCTCCTTCTACTTAGCTAAAGTTTGTTAGTTGTTTTCTGGTGAGATAAAGAATAAGTACCTCTTTATGCCTATTAATATTCTGCTATCTGGCTGCTACTTTTTACTTTCTTGGTGGTTATAGATGTCCACATAATGTTCCTTTGGACATTTAGAACAGATTCCTTCAAAGTTTTACCACTTACAATGTCCTTTTTGTGTAGATGAAGATAGTGATATGATATGCTTTGGGCAGCGCAAACAATTCAACAGGAAAATTTACAGAGGAGGGTTAGGAATTTGAAAGTCTTTACTGAATATAGGAGATTAGTTAGAGTATCTTAAACCTGGTCAAAAACACAAGAAAGTTGAGAAACCCAAGCAGGTTTTATTAAAGAATACATAAGGAGAAATTGTTAGGTCATAGTGACTTAGCCAACCTGCAGAAGTCTCAGGTACTGATGATACTACAATTCATTTCAGTCTTAGTACCTGTGGGGGTTGCTAGTAAGGTGGTAATCATGAAACAGGCTAGACAAAGCTTAGAAACGATTCCTTCTTCTGCAGTTGCTACTGAACCAAAGCTAGACTCCATTCCTCAGGCATCAATGGAAAGCAGTGGCCTGCCTCCTTAGGTATAGTGAGCAACCCTCCTCTCCATGTGTACAGCTGATGTTTTTTTCCTGTCTCCCCACAGAAGTCCATCTGCTGTCAGTAGCTTCTCTCTTCATTCACCAAGTCTACTCAACATGGGCTCAACCTCACTAACAACCAGGGCCACTGAGGAGATCAAAGATACTGGTGCAGTGTCATAATGCTCAGGGTTGGGGGGAGTGTACCCTAAACTCCATCACCCCATGGAAGACTTGCAAGTTCCAAAATGGCTGCCTTTGGGAGAGGCATGCACAATTTCTTAACATAAACAACCTCCCAATGAAGAAGTATACCTCTTGCAGTGTGAAGCTCACCAAACTTTTAGTGCTGCTATTGCAGTGAGCCTAGACAGTCCTTCTCGATTCAGGATATCATATCAACTTCTCTCAGATACCTGTTCTGGAAGAATCTGTTCTTAATGACCATCTCCTCAGCCAGAAGGAACTCAGAGCTGCAGGCCATAAGTGTGCATAACCTTACATAGTTTTCCATAAAGGCAGAAGTCATTCTAGGCCAGCCACCCCCACTCCCCTTCATATCCTTGCAGGCTCCTGACCGCTCCTGTAATCAGTCTATACAGTTTTCTGTTTTTTACCCTAGGCAAGAAAGTAAGTGGAATAGAATCATTCACACTTTGGGTATACACAGACAAGATCATACTTCACTAATGGGCAAAAGGGTTCAGACATTCTGACCAGTTATTTGTACCTTTCATACCAGAAAACAGGGCAGGTTAAAGAATCGTCAAATTGTATTACATTGTGTTATGATATTCGTGGAAAAATCACAGGCAGATATGTCAGAGCACACTTCACTAGGGCACTACTGCACCCTTCATCAGGAATGCTTCTGTTTAAAGTATTTGCAAAACAGTGTAAGAAACTTCTCTGTGTGGAAGATTTTCAGTCCATATATTTCTAGTTAATCACTGTATATTAATCAGATCAGACAATAGTAGTAGAAGTAGCGAACATAAACCCGTCAAGTCAAAAAGTAATAATAGAAAATATATAATTCTACAGCATTACTAAGTATTCGAAAGTAATCCAAGCAAGGCAGGCCGTCTGTTTCCAGTCGAAAATCCTTTATTAAGTACACAGACAAGCGATCCAAGTAAAACAAAAATAGAGTAATAATTTCCTCACAAGCTTTCTAAATATATATATATATATATATATATATATACTTTTTATCAGGCATGGGAGTGGTTTATTGTGCTGTAAGACAAAGTGTTATTGGTACACATGTTAAATTCACATCCCTTCCCCCATCAGTGTGACATTCGAGCTGGTCCTGCCCTACCTAGTAGCTGTCATAGTAATATATAGCCCTGATGTACTTTAATGGTACATCTTATTTAACCAAATTATTAAGTAGACTATTAAGTCTGTGATTTTATACAAGGCAATATACTACATGGCTGGAAATATATCAACCTTAGTTCATTTTGTGATCAAAAATTATATATAAATATATGCATATACATTTTGCATGTAAAAATCAGTTTCTATTTTCATAACCTATTGTTAACAAAGATCGCTTTCGTCTTTCTAGACTTCTTCAGGTCTGTGTACAAGAACCCTAAAAACCTATATAATTGTATAATTAGTTAGTATTGTTATTACCATCATTTTGAATAAAGTGGAAAAAAGAGAACCAGAAAAAAATCAAAATAAGACAAAATGTATGTATGATGATGGAAACAAAATATACACTTCAATATCAAATGATTTAAAATGGTATTTAAAACCAATTTGTAGAAAAAAATAATAAAATAAAATAAAATACAATTAGTCATGTTCATAGGTTCATAGGTTCATACTAGGCTATCTGCCCGAGGTGGGGTATCCTGCGATCTCCCATCCATTGGTCAAGATTTCTCTTTTGAAGCATATTCATCTTGGGTGGCTTGACATGGCCTTGTGGCAAAGGTCACCTCTTAGAGAGCAGCGTGCTGTGTACTGAATAGAGCTGGAGTTCTTCAGTCGGCAGCATAGGACATAATTTTGACAGGCTTTGAGTCTGTCATGGCCAATGATACCCGGGTGGGGTATTGTATGAAGGCCTTCGCCAGATTGAGGTAGGCTGTATGACTGCCTTTCCCTCATCAATGGCTTTGGTGACTTTTGTGGGGACCACAGTTGCAGTGCTACCACACCCCTGTGTATCCAGAGAGGTAAGACTATGATTAAACAGCTGTCCTAGCTGTGGGTTCCCATGGATGCTGTGTTTTTTGTGTTTTGGAGAGCAGTTCTCACTTGGGAGAAGTAGAGATGTTGGGGGGGCTGCAATTGTTTGTTATAGATATCTCTCCTTTGGTTTGCACTTGCTGAATCTGTCAGCCAGTATTGGCAATGTGTCTGTAGGATCAGTAATCTTCTCATCATTTGAACTAGTTCTGAGCATATCTGGGAGTTTCCTTACTTATAGTGATCAAAGGTGTCTTGCTTGGGATTGCCTTATCCATGCAGTCCTGCAAACAATGTGGCAATTTTCTAAGTTCCAGTGCACTTTTAATTGAACAGTAGTAGTTTAGTCCAGGCTTTCTAAAAGAGTTCATCTTTAATTGCCACATGAGTTCATGTTTCTCCAGAATATTCGGGATGTCTCCTTCAAGATCACCCATGTCTATGTGGTCCAGGATCTGGAACTTAAAACCTGTGTGTCTTTTATGAAGAGAAAGGTGTTTGGCTAGTGCATTATTTTTACATCCAGAGCGGATTTCTGACAGATGACAAGAAATCCTTCGCTTGAGTTTATTTACAGTCTTGCCCACATAGAATGCATCACATTCATTGCACTGTGCCCTGTAAATTACTTTTTTAGTGTTACAGTCAACCCCTTGCACTGGTTTTAATGATCTTCTTTAAATAAGGGCAATAAAAACTATCACCTTGCTGTATAAATATACAAAAATGTACAATTAGTTTCACATATTTTAGTACTTTTCTCACATGGTCTAGGTTTAAATTCAACAAAACTTCTAATATTCCTGGCCTTCCTATAAACAAATGATGGGGCTTCACCTAAGATGTTAATCAGAAAAGGGTTTCCTGTGACAATGTCCCAGTTTTCTTCAATAATATTTTTATACTGTGATAATCCAAAGTGTATGTCAGGATGCAGCTATTTTTGCATTTGTTTATTCTCTGTGGAATTACTTAACATTTTTCTACTGGGGAGGTTGAGTGAAGGTGCTTCAGTCCTTTTCAGTTCTATAATGGGTTCCAGGATGTTTTTTAACATCTGACTTTCATAGCCTCTCACTAGAAAATCATTCTCTAAGTTGTTCAGGTTTCCCAAAAATGGTTCCATCTCTGTGGTAATTCGAGCTAATCTATAGTTTTTATTGCCCTTATTTAAAGAAGATCATTAAAACCAGTGCAGGGGTTGACTGTAACACTAAAAAAGTAATTTACAGGGCACAGTGCGATGAATGTGATGCATTCTATTTGGGCAAGACTGCAAATAAACTCAAGCGAAGGATTTCTTGTCATCTGTCAGAAATCCGCTCTAGATGTAAAAATAATGCACTAGCCAAACACCTTTCTCTTCATAAAAGACACACAGGTTTTAAGTTCCAGATCCTGGATCACACAGACATGGGTGATCTTGAAGGAGACATCCCGAATATTCTGGAGAAACATGAACTCATGTGGCAATTAAAGCTAAACTCTTTTAGAAAGCCTGGACTAAACTACTACTGTTCAATTAAAAGTGCACTGGAACTTAGAAAATTGCCACATTGTTTACATGACTAATTGTATTTTATTTTATTTTATTATTTTTTTCTACAGATTGGTTTTAAATACCATTTTAAATCATTTGATATTGAAGTGTATATTTTGTTTCCATCATCATACATACATTTTGTCTTATTTTTATTTTTTTTTCTGGTTCTCTTTTTTCCACTTTATTCAAAATGATGGTAATAACAATACTAACTAATTATACAATTATATAGGTTTTTAGGGTTCTTGTACACAGACCTGAAGAAGTCTAGAAGGAAGAAAGCGATCTTTGTTAACAATAGGTTATGAAAACAGAAACTGATTTTTACATGCAAAATGTATATGCATATATTTATATATAATTTTTGATCACAAAATGAACTAAGGTTGATATATTTCCAGCCATGTAGTATATTGCCTTGGATAAAATCACAGACTTAATAATCTACTTAATAATTTGGTTAAATAAGATGTACCATTAAAGTACATCAGGGCTATATATTATTATGACAGCTACTAGGTAGGGCAGGACCAGCTCGAATGTCACACTGATGGGGGAAGGGATGTGAATTTAACATGTGTACCAATAACACTTTATCTTACAGCACAATAAACCACTCCCATGCCTGATAAAAAGTATATATATATATATATATATATATATATATTTAGAAAGCTTGTGAGGAAATTATTACTCTATTTTTGTTTTACTTGGATCGCTTGTCTGTGTACTTAATAAAGGATTTTCGACTGGAAACAGACAGCCTGCCTTGCTTGGATTACTTTTGAATACTTAGTAATGCTGTAGAATTATATATTTTCTATTATTACTTTTTGACTTGACGGGTTTACGTTCGCTACTTCTACTACTATTGTCTGATCTGATTAATATACAGTGATTAACTAGAAATGTATGGACTGAAAATCTTCCACACAGAGAAGTTTCTTACACTGTTTTGTTTTTAGACCCACTACACTTTAGTGGGTTGTTTTGAGACTTCGGGGATACCATGGAGATTACCTGTTTTTTGTTTAAAGTATTTGCAAACCTGCTACATGAATTTCTGTATATACATTTCGTTTTCCAAACATTACAATTAGATATCTATTCAAAGTGCAGGGCTGTTCTCTCCCTGCCAGTGCAGTATTTCATGATATGCTGTAGCCCAGGATCAGAGATTTGCACTAATAAGCAGTGACCCATTCATTTATGAATAAAGTGCGCCAGTGATCCTTATGATGAATAAAGTGGCATAGCCATAGATGTTTGAATATTTGCTGCAGTAAGAGCTTCCCCTCTTTCATCTTTCTGGATAGGCATATATTTCTACACCTATCCCCTTCTGTATTGGTTGGGGGTATTTGCCATTAGTATATGTAATGAAAATGCAGTGTTAGTGGAAGGATTTGTGTTTCCATTATGATGGAGAATTCTGTGTGTATATGTGTTAGGATAATATTGTACGTTTAGGTAATTAGGTGCATAATGTTTGGGGATTCTTCTGCCTGACAACAGAACCTGAATACAGCAACAGTTTCCCCTTCTTCTAACATACGTTTGGGCAGAAGAAAATGGTGAATCTATAGTTAGACATACAGCCTCTGCACTCACCAAACTGGAAAAGAGCAGGATGATTGCAAACTGCTTGCCTAGTGCCAGTATCTGTTATGTTACAAGAAATCTAAGAAACCTTAAGTCAGATCATTATGACGATGACCTAGTAGTAGGCCATTTGGGAGTGAATGACCTGATGTGCTCCACACAGAGTGATATCAGAGAGACATGATGGAACTTACTATGCATGTGTTTGAGGTAGAAAAGACAGCAGGTATTGTCTTACCTTCACCAAGAAAGATGCGTAAATACCAAGGCAAGATAATTAGATTTATCAATTGACTGTAAATGGTGTCATTAAAAAGAGGTCTCATATGTGTCAGTCTGGGATTAGCTGGTAGATAAGACTTCCTCTTTTGCTAGAGATGGTGCATGCTTCTCATATGAATGCTTCTGCATGCTGGATAAAAAAAGAAGAGACTAAAACTAAAAGCTACTTCAGATCCTAATATCTCTTGTGGGATCTGATGGCTTTCAAATAATATCTCCTTCTTGGATTCTAATAATCCTAGGACCCGACAGATAAGTGCTGGACATTATTGAAGCTACCAAAACTCCATTTTATATTGACTTCCCTCTTCTGATCTGATTTGTGAAACAATTTTTTATTCTTTATTAGATACTAAGTTTTGGTGTTTGAAACATTACGTAGGATGCCCTTCTAAGCCTTTTTTGATGTTTTCTTTAGAGGGTCAAACCCCCTCAACTAAAAGAAAGAAGAGGACAGACATATGGAGCAGCAAAAGAAAATCTCAGATCCAGCGTCTAAGATTCAAAGTCCCTAGGACCTTCTCCATATCCTAATCTCCCCAGCAGATCTGTCAGGTTTGGTGACTATGATCATTTCACATTTGCATGTCAACCTTTATCGGATCCTAACCACTTGATCTGGTTGGCTAAAGCTTCCTCATTAGATACAACAACTTCCTCAGATCAGAAGCATGTAGACACCCTGTCGGATCCTAAGCCACCATCCCCCCTTGGATTTGATATGCCGAATACTAAGCCTAGGATCCAAAAGATAGCATTTCACTGAAACAGCCAAACAATTCTCTGATCCTGCACCTTAAGATCAAGAGCCATTAAATCAGTGTAACTTTCTTCGGATCTGAATCCCTCCTCGGATCTGATAGCTTAACTGCTTATTGTCTTTTATTCCCCTTTCCTTTCACTACATGGAGCTGGTCTTAATTACCCTACCGTGGCTCCATAGGGTGCTTATTGTATCGAAATTGTCTGGTTCAGAAAATAGGTTTTTTGGTGTACCTTGCCTCAGATCAAAAGTACTCCTCGAATCCAATGACCTTTTTGTCTGTTGTTTTCCCTGTATGGATTGGTTCCCTTGGATGGAAGTGAATTTGGGAGCTCTCACCCCATGGGTTTGGATGGGCCCAGCTTTTTCCTGATCTGTCCAGCCCCCAAAGGATCCTCCACTGGGGAGTCCTATTTACATTCCAGAGGCTGTGGATTATCTTCTGGGGTGGCCATTCCCCAGAGCAGTTGTCTTCTGAGAGTAAATCCCCCTAGGAGTACAACTACTAGGAACGGTTTCTGACTCCTCCATAACATTCACCAAACTTTCTACTATAGCATACCCCTTCCTTAGCCACCTAGGAGGCATGGAAATTCCACTGTTGGTTGTGACAGATGTCATTCTCCAAAAGCTGATATTCAAAGCCCACCCCCTTTTCCCATTCTTTCAATGCAGATACTTCCACTTCTCCAGACCTTAGGGGTTATGAGATGTTACTTCCATACTCTCTCAAACCCCGTTGTCCTTTCCTAATACTTTCAAGCGACTCATACCCTGTTCAATGGAGGGCACTTCATAATCAACCAGCCCTGATCCCACTGTTCTCAGATGCACTGCATGATGCAAAGTTTCTTTGACTAACTCTTTATTGCATTTTTGTTGAATGTCCCCTTTGATGGTTCTCTTGTTCATGGCATCAGTGGAGAATGTGCTTACCTGTAACTAACAAACAGGAGGACAGAACCCTGGTTACCATCAGAATTAAGATTTTTCTTCTACTCTTGACATACATTTTCAGGAGACTCAGAGGTGGTAAAAAATGGGGCTAAAGCCCTTATTTTTGGGCTCCCTCAGGATTCACATGACAAAGCTTCCTCCAGGGAGAGGCTAGGTTGAATAATGGTTACGGTCTTCACCTCCCATGCATGAGGTGCAAGGATGGAACCTGAGCTCTGACCAATGCCTGTTTGAAGTTTGCATCTTCTCCCTGAGTCTATGTGGGACTTTTCCACAAAATGAGATGAGTGTTTCCATCTCAAACTCACCTAAGAATGGAGCTGTGGGCAGCAGCATAGACTCTAGATGGTGCCCTATAGGGGGAAAAGTCAAATAGACCATCCATTTTTAGGTATGCAATGTTGTGTGTGGTATCCTCAACAAGGGATGACGGATTCAACTTTAGCCTCCACCCTCCACAGAGACAGAGGAGGTCCACAACACCACTGTTTGTTCACCTCTCAATGCTTTTGGGGGTCCTGTCTCCTTCCATACAGTCACCAGTACTATTATTATAGGCAACACTTGGGATGCCATGTATAAGATGTCTTTAAACAATAGACAAGCAGTCGTAATTCTGGATGCTGTACATTTCAGTCTATCCTGTTTCTTATACGCAGATCTATGAATGTACTCCTTACATCTCTGTGATACACTATACCACATTAAGATGATTAACCATTCCAGAAGTCATCTACTTTTTCGACTGGGAGCCAGTCACTCCCATTCAAATTACCAACCCTTACAGTCTAACACCCCATAGGCTGTTTACCTAGTACTGGGCTGTCATAGCTACTCACATGAGAATAGTAGTATTCCAGCTGCCTTTCATATACAAATAGCTTCTACTACCAGGATCCGAAGTAGTTTACTTCATTTGGTCTTCAGCCTGTGGGATACCAGATCCGTATCGGATCTGAGCTGGCAAATTCACTACCATCTGCTCTGAGCTCCAAGCTCCTCCCCTTACCCATAATACACCTCCACTACCTTCCAACCCCCAGATCTCATTTGTCACGGCTTGCTGAACCATTGTGATCTCCTGAGCTCCAAGTAGTGAGAGGGTTTTCTACTTTTAAAAAGCTTTTTTCTCAAAAAAATTAGTATAAGTGTTTTAGTTTAGGTTCCCTCTTCTCCTCAGCTCTATCTATGAATCCCATAATTTTACCAGATGGACAGCCCATGCTTGAGGAGCCCCAGATAGTTCCCCCTGAAGAACAAGTGGCTTGCGAGTTCCACCTGGAGAGCCCCACCGGAGATGTACCTCGCAAGCATACGTATAAGAGGAGGCACTTGGACTCCCCCAAGTCCCTAACCGAGGACATGGATTTGGATGATGGGGAAGGTCCCCCCAGGTCACCTCCTGAGGATGTCTCCAAGGAGACATCATGGAAATCTTTCGCCAGTGGGGAGGTTGGTCCACCCCCAAACCACCTTCTGACGAGTCTGTGTTCCTGGAGGCTTTCGGCACGGGCCCATCTACTTCCTGGGTGTCCCCTCCCACAGATCCCCTGGTAGACCTGGTCACCTCACAGGCCTGGAAGGAGCCGGACACAGTGGAATCAAACCCTAAACATCCTGATAAGATCTTAAGTTCACCATCAGATAGGCCAACATGGAACAAGGGCTCCCCCGTAGATGCTATGGTGGTAGCAGCAGCCACAAAGAAGGAACTAGCCCAAGAGAGTTCCTTGGTTCATCCTCCTTACCGAGAATCATAGCTGATGGACCACTTAGGGAAGTGGGTTTATGCATCAGCAACCTTTTCCATTAGGGCACTGAACTACCTGGCCCACGTCACGAGACTCCAGCGGGACCTGGTCAAGGAGCTGGCTGAATCTCCCCCTAAGTCCATGTTGCAGGAGGGCAAGGACTCATTCTCCGCGAGGATGGCCACTTTGAATGCAGTCTCCAACACGTCCATGTGACTCCTCTCACATGCTACTGAAGGAGCGGCTAGGTCAGCTGGGTCCAGCATGTCCATGAGGCACAACGCCTGGCTCAGATTATGTCAGTCTTTGGAACCTTTCAAGGCGTCCTTTGCCAATTCCCCTTATGATGGCTGTACTCTCTTTGGTAAGACCTCAGAGAGACTTTAGTCCAGAGTGAGAAGGACGGGAAGACACTGTCTGTCATTGGAATCCGCTTTTCAAACCCTGAAAGATACTTTTCCCAGTATCAGAGAGGGCAAAGAAGATGTGGTACCAGAAGTCACAGTATTCCTGGGACACCCAGGGCTCTTCTTCCCCCAGAGGCAGAGGGGGACAGAATGAACACTGGCCCAGAGGCAGAGGGGGTCCAAGGAATTTGGGGTCTCGAGAACCTTTCTCGGACAGGCCCAGACAGCAACCCTGAGGGGTTGCCCAACTGCTCTACTCTGGAGGCAGTCGGGGATGATTGTTATTGCACCTGGTGGCATGGGAGTCCGTAACATCAAACCGTTGGGTGCTTCAGATCCTGTCCAGAGGATACTCTATCCCCTTTGTGGTTTCTCCCAAACCTCCCAAACACCTCCCGGATGTACCACCCACTCAAGGGGAGGCAGCAGGAGAGGAAATTTCCAAGCTGCTAGAAAAACGAGCCATCAAACCCGTCCCCCAGATCAGTCAGGATCGGGCTTCTACTCCAGGTTCTTTTTGGTGCCAAAGAAAACGGGGGACTTAAGGCCAATTCTGGACCTATCTACCCTGAACCTGTCAGTTGCCAAAGAAAAATTCCAGATGGTCACACAACAGTCCAGCATGCCATACCTGCAAGAGAGAGACTGGATGTGCTCGTTAGACCTCCAGGATGCCTACTATCACATAAAGATGCACAGAAGCTCCAGGTGTTTCCTCCGCTTCCAGCTAGGAATCAATCATTACCAATTTTGAGCCCTACCTTTTGGTGTCACCACACCTCTTGAGGGTGTTCACCAAAGTGATAGCGGTAGTAGCGGCTCACCTGAGGCTTCAGGGGATTCAGGTCTATCCATACCTGGACAATTGGCTCCTCACTGCTCCCACCAGGCAACTACTTTCTCAAACTAGGGATTATTTCTTAAAGCTTGCCCTGCATTTGGGGATCACAATCAACACATCCAAATCACTTCTAAAGCCTGTCCAGGTGATAGACTACACTGGGGCAAGGATAGACACCTTACAATGCAAAATCTTCCTGACCTCGGAGAGGGTACAAAACCTGAGGATACATGTCTCTCTGATCTACCATTTTCATCTTCCATTGGCAGAATCAGTGTTGAATGCCTTAGGTTCAATGGCAGCGACCATAACTCTTCTTCCATGCCCCCGGTTACATATGAGAATTCTACAGTGCACAGTAGCTGTACAATAGTCCCTGTTGGAACTTCCATTATCGTATCCAATACAACATAGTCGAATCTGTCGGTCGTCCCTTCTGAGGTGGATGTGCTCTCCAGAGATCTTGGAGGAACGACCCTTTGTTTCACCCTCTGTCCAAGCCACAGTGACCACGGATGCCTCCCAACTTGGGTGGGGGGGGCATTGTTTGGGCAGGACAGTCCAAGGCCTTTGGTGCCCTGTAGAGACTAGCTTGCACATAAACATTCTAGAGATGAGGGCGATCCTTTTGGTGTTGCAGGCCCTTCATGCCTTTCTTCCTCTGGGAATCATTGCAATTCAGTCAGACATGTCAGTGGTCTGGTACATCAGCAAACAGGGAGGGACCAGATCTTACCCCCTTTGTCACGAGGCCATGAGAGTGTGGGAATGGGCTATCTCCACCAGTCGTTTTCTCACAGCAATGCACATTCCGGGATGGTCCAACATTCTAGTGGACAGGTTAAGTCGGACTATTCTGATGCCTTATGAGTGGTCTCTGAATCTCTCAGTAGTGGAGCAGATCTTCCTGGAGTGGGGTCAACCTTGCTGCGATCTCTTCGTATCTCCTTCCAACGCGAAGTGCAGTGAGTTTTATGCTCTGAAACCCTTCCGAGGAGTCCCTCAGAGATGCTCTAGTCCATGCTTGGCCTCCCGGTCTTCTGTATGCTTACCCTCCAGTACCTCTTATTCTTATTCAGTAGTGGAGCAGATCTTCCTGGAGTGGGGTCAACCTTGCTGCGATCTCTTCGTATCTCCTTCCAACGCGAAGTGCAGTGAGTTTTATGCTCTGAAACCCTTCCGAGGAGTCCCTCAGAGATGCTCTAGTCCATGCTTGGCCTCCCGGTCTTCTGTATGCTTACCCTCCAGTACCTCTTATTCCGAGGTTTCTACAGAAAGCTCGTTGACTGGGGAGCAGAGTGATCCTCATTTCCCCGTTTTGGCCTCGCCAGGTATGGTTTCCCTTCCTTTGGTCTCATCTTCTGGCTCTGCTCTGGATCTTGGATCCCATTCAGGATCTGATTTCACACCCATCGGGGGTTCCTCATCCGAACCTGGACAGTTTGAAGCTTACAGCTTGGCTGCTCCAGTTCCCATGATCGCTAGGACTCCTGGATTATCCTCTTCACTTAGGTCTATTGTAGTGGCTGCTCATAAGTCTTCAACCAGGAAGGTTTACCACAGCAAATGGAAACATTTTTCCTTTTGGGCCTCTCAAAGTAGTTTAGACCCCTTCACAGCTCCTATTTCTGCCATTCTTGATTTCCTAGCCAATATTTTTCAACAGGGAGCTAGTTCTTCTACTATCAAAGTTCAGTTGGCTGCCATTTCTCATTTTCATGTGGGTGAGAATTCTGCCTCACTGGCCTCCTCCAGACTGTGTAAAGCCTTTATCAAATGGACCTTTCTGTTATGCCCCCTGGTCAAGGATCCTGCTCGCACATGGGACCTTACTATGGTTCTTCAAGCTTTAGTCGCTCCGCCTTTTGTACCTGCTGCAACCACAGATCTAAAATTCTTATCTTGGAAAACAGCATTCCTGGTGGCTAGCACTTCTGCTAGAAGGGTTTCAGAACTGCAAGCTTTGTCCATCAAAGTTCCATATATGATTTTCCATAAAGATAGGGTTTCCCTTCAGACCAGTCCGTCATTTCTTCCTAAGGTGGCATCACAAGTTAATATCAATCAAACCATTAATTTACCTGTCTTTTTTCCTAACTTTGCTAACAAAATGGAATATAAACTTCACTTGTTGGATGTTCATAGACAGTTACAATGTTATTTACACAGGACCAAAAACTTCTGTAAATCCAATCAGCTGTTTGTGTTCTTCTATAAATCCTTTTTGGGTAAACCTATATCCAAGGTCACTATTGCTAGGTGGATTTCCTCATGCATCCTTCAGGTCTATAAGGACAAAAGTATGTCTCCTCCAGGTCAGTTGAAAGCTCATTCCACTAGGTCCATGGCTACTTCTGCAGCCTTTTGGTCTAGAGTCTCACTGGATGATATTTGTTCTGCAGCTACTTGGTCCTCATCTTATACCTTTACTTCTCACTACAAATTGGATTTGACTTCTAGAAGGAGAGCATCCTTTGGTTCCGCAGTGCTCTGGAGTATCCTTCCATGAGGGCCACCCAGGAGTTTAGTAGCTGGGGACTCTGTCCCACAGGTTGAAGACCAAATGAAGTAAACTACTTCAGATAAAGAAGTTAAGTACTCACCATAACATTCCATCTGAATAGTTCTACTTCATTTGTCTTCAACCATCCCTCCCTCCTTCCCCCTGACCTTGTCATATGAACAGCCTACCGGCTGCAGTTGTAGGTCATAAAGTATTTTTTCAGGTCGGGTTATCAGTTTAAGGGTCAGCAAACTCGATCTGGGGGTTGGAAGGTAGTGGAGGTGTATTATGGGTAAGGGGAGGAGCTTGGATCTCAGAGCAGATGCTAGTGAATTTGCCGTCTCGGATCTGATACAGATCCGGTATCCCACAGGTTGAAGACAAATGTAGTAGAACTACTCAGATGGAACGTTATGGTGAATACATAACTTCTTTTCTACTTGTTTTTATGCACCCTCTATATCCATGGACATTATGGGAATTATAGCCAAATGAAAACCCATTTTGTATAAATTCCAGATTTTTCATGAGAGCACAGTTATATACTACATTTCATGTTAGTCCTCTCTTAAATAAACAGGTGTAGAGTTTGCATTTTTTCATATGTCGTATCCAGCAAAACTGGCATATTTTAACCATTAAGTCAATGTCAGTTTCCCTTCTCTAGCTCTTCTGGCTACATTTTTTCATGCATATCCATCAGTGGATTTGACCATACAAAGGTCTGTTTCTTAATGGCATCTGTCTTCTCTTATAAAACACATCCGAATTGACAAACGTTATAGCCCTTTCTGGACCCCCCCACCCCAGAGGCCATAAATCACTTGTCATTGCCACTGACATGAGAGTGGTTCTTCTAACGTTAGTTTTTCAGAGGGGCCTACTGCATACCTCCCTCTCATCTAATATTAATTCTGAAGTTTCTGCATGGCCAGCAGGCTGGGGGCCTCTGTTATCTCATTGTCCCCTTCTGACAGTGTCACATATGGATATTATCT
Source organism: Protopterus annectens (assembly GCF_019279795.1). Lineage (NCBI taxonomy): Eukaryota > Metazoa > Chordata > Ceratodontiformes > Protopteridae > Protopterus > Protopterus annectens. The sequence goes on along the minus strand of NC_056744.1, from coordinate 1,457,393,386 downwards.
CTCTTTCTCTCTGTCCTTTCTGGTTTCATCTTAAACATCTGCCAAAGATTCTGGAGCTCAGAATAAATCTCCTTGTGACACCTGTGCCCTGGCCCAGCAATCAAGGAGCCTCAATCCTCACCACTAACACTAGTGAGGGGCATCCATATAGGGAAAGGATAACAGATATACCACAGTAAAGTACAATTTCCCTTAAGAGCACACAGAGATCACAGTCAGTCTGGGGCTGGTTTCTCCCTTTTTCTCCAATTCCCGAATAAGACTCCCCACTGGCACAGCTATAGGGTCCAGATCTCAGCCTTGTGGACAGGTTAAAACCTCCAGCACCCACTCTGTCCAACCAGTGCTTCGTGTCCCTGCCCAAGTAGCTGACACATACACGCTTTGAGATAAGCGTTATATACAACCACACAGACACTCCTGGGGAAGGCTGGCATAGGTTCTCCAGCTATGCCCCTTTTTAGCCAGTCTAAAACGTAGTACCACCTGCCACCACCCACTAATATCAGCTACTCAAAGGCCCTTCTGAAAGGGTGTCCAATTATTATTGTGCAATATTATTGTCCAAATGGTAAGTGTGACTGAACAGTCAAGGCTTATTAGAGTGATTTGGTACAGTATCACTACATACATGCAATGTACTCTAGAGCTTAAATTATCTCCACATAAAACAGCCACAGTTGAAATGTTTAAAAATATTTAATAATAAATAATAAAAATACAAGACAATACTCCTTACTACACAGTGCTAGTCAAGAGTTCAGAGATCACAGAGAAATGTTTAAAGTAATACCATAGAAAAGTTCTGACATAACAGAAAAACAAACTAGTCTAATCTTCCTATTTCCTAGGTATATCTAAGAGAAAACACAGTTCTAAAATAAACTTACATATAGAACATGACAGTGCTGGTGATGTTGGATGTTCTCAAGACAAATGCTCAGATCTCTCTGATTCTGTCTGATAACACAGAGCTGCTTCACATGCCATCATTCTTCACACTTCTCTGGTATTCCCAGGCTAACAGAAACTGCATTTACATTCTTTACATCTGGTCAGAAACCAGGGCAATAAAGGACATTTGTACATGCAAATTCTAGCCATTAACTCTGGCCTCAAAACACTAGGCAGAATTCCTTCATCCAGACATATCCGCTCCGAATTTTGACATCAAAGACAGTCATAAAATGCTTGACTTAGCTTTCTTACAGCAGAGTGCACTGTTGTTGCGTTTTTGCAGTTCAATATCCAATGCAGTCTTTTCTCATTTAAGAGAACAAGCCTGTGGCTTACATTAATATTTACAAATGACAGATTTATCTACAAAATTCTATCTGGCTAGGCTGGCAGCCTTCACCTATCTTCATACTCCTATCTCACCCAATCAAGCAATCCCTCCTTTTTTTATACCTTCTAACCAACTTTATGGTTTCTCCTTTTCTGCTGATAGCACAAGGCTTCTGTCTCGTTCCCCCTGTTAGTGGCATTATTTGGTTTTCCAAAAAAAAAAGCCTATAGAGGCAAGTGGACATAGGCTTCCAGTCATAACTTTGGCCTTTTCTCAGCTTCTATTCCTGCCATCCTTTTCTTCTTGCTGACCTTTTTAAGGAGAAGTTGAGATTTCTGTATTATTAAACTTCAGTGAGCAACTATATTGATTTTTTTTCTCTGTAAGTGAATTCCTTTCCTTTACAACTTCCAGATTATGTAAAGCTTTCCTGAAAGGACTCATGCTGCTTAGATCTCCAATGAGCGACACCTTTTCTTCTTCGGATCTCACAGATATCCTTCAGGCACTAAAACAGAAACCCTTCAACTAGTGAACAATTGGGTTATGGAACTTCAAAGAAATCATTTTTCTTGGTAGTAATTATCTTGGTTAGTTAATTTTAAAGTTTTAGGCCTCATTTGCTAAAACCTCCTTGCAGTATTTTTCAAAAGAGAGTTTGTCCCCCAGTACCAGTATCTCTGTTCTACCCAGACTTGCTATAGAGACTAACATTAATCTTACAATCTTTCTAGTAATGGCTAACAATTGTTACATCACATTGAGGTCCATATACGATTATGTTCATATTGCATTAGATCAAGCAATATAGAAAGTCTGATCAGCTGTTGATCTCTCTTTTTCCTCCTAACTGCTTAGGTTAAGCAGTCTTCATTATTTCTCTGAGGTTTTTGCTGAACTTTTCACAAAATGGCTAATAATCGCCTCATCATCCTAAAGTCCTTTCTACCAGATTTATGACTATCGCATCTGTTTTTCTCCCAGCCCTTCTATCGATGATATCCTACCTTTGGTACTCGTCTGTTACAAATCACTCCTGACACTCTTCTCCACCCACTCCATCCTGCCTGTACTCTCTTCTTCACCTCTCTTCCACACTCACCGTTACCCTGAACTGTTGATCCCAAGTATTTAAACTCATCCACCTTCACCACCCCTACTCCCTGCATCCTCACCATTCCTGTATCCTCCCTCTCATTCACACACATATATTCTGTCTTCGTCCTGCTGACCTTCATTCCTCTTCTCTCTAGAGCATATCTCCACCTCTCCAGGTTCTCCTCCACCTGTTCTCTACTCTCACTACAGATCACAATGTCATCTGCAAACATCATAGTCCACGGGGACTCCTATCTGATCTCTTCTGTCAACCTGTCCATCACCATAGCAAATAAGAAAGGGCTCAGAGCTGATCCTTGATGTAATCCCACTTCCACCTTAAATGCATCCGTCACTCCCACTGCAGACCTCACCGCTGTCACACTACCCTCGTACATATCCTGTACCACTCTTACATACTTCTCTGACACTCCCAACTACCTCAAACAATACCACAACTCCTCTCTAGGCAGCCTGTCATATGCTTTCTCTAAGTCCACAAAGACACAATACAACTCCTGACCTTCTCTGTACTTCTCCATCAACACTCTCAGAGCAAACATCGCATCTGTAGTGCTCTTTCCTGGCATGAAACCATACTGCTGATCACTAATCATCACCTCCCTTCTTAACTTAGCTTCCACTACTCTTTCCCATAACTTCATGCTGTGACTGATCATTTTAATCCCTGTATAGTTACTACAGCTCTACACATCACCCTTATTCTTAAAAATTGGTACCAAAACACTTTTTCTCCATTCCTCAGGCATCCTCTCACTTTCCAAGATTTCATTAAACAAACTAGTTAAAAACTCCACTGCCATTTCACCTAAACACCTCCATGCTTCCACAGGTATGTCATCTGGACTAACAGCCTTTCCATTCTTCATCCTCTTCATAGCTATCCTTACTTCCTCCTTGCTAATCCACTGCACTTCATGAGTCACTATCCGCACATAATCTAACCTTCTCTCTCTCTCATTCTCTTCATTCATCAGCCCCTCAAAGTACTCTTTCCATCTGCTCAACACACTCTCCTCGCTTGTGAGTACATTTTCCTCATTATCCTTTATCACCCTTACCTGCTGCACATCTTTACTAGCTCAGTCCCTCTGTCTAGTCATTCGGTACAGGTCCTTTTCTCCCTCCTTAGTGTCCAACCTTTCATACAACTCTTCATATGCCTTATCCTTAGCCTTCGCCACCTCTCTCTTTGCCATGCACCTCATCTCCTTATACTCTTGTTTACTTTCTTCATCTCTCTGACATTCCCACTTCTTCTTCACCAACCTCTTTCTCTTTATACTCTCCTGTACTTCTTTATTCCACCACCAGGTCCCTTGTCTTCCTTCCTCTTTCCAGTGTCACACCAAGCACCTATCTAGCCATCTCTCTTACTAGTTACCCAGCTATTCGGTAACTCTTCACTGACACCCAGTGCCCGTCTTAACTCTTCCCTGAACTCCACCTCACAATTACCCTTTTTCAATTTCCACCATTTGATCCTTGGTGTTGCCCTCACACTCATCCTCCTCTTCTTGATCACCAATGTCATCCTACAAACCACCATCCTATGCTGCCTAACTACACTTTCCCCTGCCATCACTTTACAGTCTCCAATCTCCTTCAGACTGGCCCTTCTACATAAGCTATACTCCACCTGTGTGCATCGTCCTCCACTCTTGTATGTCACCCTATGCTCCTCCCTCTTGTTAAAATATATATTCATCACAGCCATGTCCATCCTTTTTGCAAAATCCACTACCATCTGACCTTCTGCATTCCTTTGCTTAACACCAAACCTACCCATCACTTCCTCATCCCCTCTGTTCCCTTCACCAACATGTCCATTGAAATCTGCTCCAATCACCAGTCTCTCACCCTTGGGTACAGTCATCACCACTTCATCCAACTCACTCCAAAAATTTTCTTTCTCATCCATTGCACACCCAACTTGTGGAGCATATGCACTAACAACATTCATCATCACACCATCAATTTCCAGCTTTATAAACATCACTGTATCCGACACTCCTTTCACCTCCAAAACACTCTTAGCATACTGTTCGTTCAGGATAACCCCTACGCCATTTCTCCTCCCGTCCACACCATGATAAAACAATTTGAACCCGCCTCCGATACACCTAGCCTTGCTCCCCTTCCATCTGGTCTCTTGCACACACAATATACCAGCCTTCCTTTAGTCCATCATATCAGGTAGCTCTTTTCCTATACCAGTCATACTGCCAACATTCAATGTTCCGACCCACACTATCACAGTCCTAGCCTTTACTTGCCTTCGGGCATGCCTTCCCCCCCTTCTCCTCCTTCGGCCAACAGTAGCCCAATTTCCGCCAATTTAGAAATAAAGCTATCTGGTGGAACTCTTATATAAATAAATTCTATAAGAAAAGAAAAATAATGAAAAGTTGCAAGAAATTTCATTTCCCCTATCTCAAGACCACACTCAGACATGCCTCTAAGGAACTTAAAAGAGTACTACTAGAAAATATAAAGCAGAATACAAACTTAAGATTGTCACAGATACCAAAAGAAACTATAAATCTTTAATTATGTCAGAAAATTAAGGAACAATGTTCAACAATGCACTGAGCTCATCCATAATAATATCACACACTCTGATCCCAAGGATATAGACAATATATTAGCAAATTTAGTGCTAATGTTACCTCACCCACATTGTTGCCTCTGCTATCCTTGAAAATTTAGACTTCCTCTGAATTCACCTTGGAACAAGTCTTAGTCTCCATCAAAGGTTAAAAATAGAATGAATGGTACCAGACAACATAGCAGATTGCATTGTCATCAGTGAAAAATATGTACTATCTCACTCAGATGGTTTACTGTCAATATATCTGCTTAGCATTGCACGCCTATGAACTATTCGAACTACAGATGTTCGAATAGGTCATATGTGTGACAGCTACGAAATCAAACATTATCTTTGTGATTGTACTGTGCATTCGCAAATATAACGTTTGATTATGCACAGGGATCACGCTACAGTGTAGTACGGGCCTTTCCTCACTGTAGTGCGATCTCGGAGTTAGAATATATAGTTGGAGGGTGCAGGGGGCTTGCCCCCCTGCATAAACGGGATGTTAGGTTCACTGGTTAGGGAGTTACGGGAAGGGTGGGATTGCTGTTAAGTGCTGAAAATGTCGTGATCGACATTTTCAGCATTAACAGCTAATTTATGGCATTAGGGACGTTCGGTAATGTCTACTTTCGGCGAAACACTTCATTAATAAGTACTGTTTTTTTTTTTACTTTCGAGATTATGATAGTAAACCTACTCAGATAACTGTAGGTCTATCAGCCTAACCAGCTTTATATGCAAAGCCATGGAATGTATCAAAGCACAATTCATTTATGCAGACATAGGCAACTTAACTGAACTAGATCCCACACAGTTTGGTTTTGTGAATGGTAGGTTCTGCCACATGAACCTAATAAGCTTCCTTGAAAAGGTTGCAGAAGTTATAGAGAGTGGTCACTCCATGCACACTGCTTATCATGATATTGCCAAGGTTTTTTAAGAAAATGTTTATTAATTTAACACACACATATATATATATATATATATATATATATATATATATATATATATACACACACACACACACACACACACACACACACACACACACACACGAAGAAATTCAACATTAAATACTGTTATCCAGTGTTAGGAACACATTGAATCATAAAGGGAATTTATTTATTTAACATTTGTTTACCAGGAAAGTCCGACTGGGACAGAGTCCATTTTCAGCCAAGGCCTGGGGAGAACTGCTCCAGATGCATATCTTTGGACTTAAAATTAGTCCTGGTATTTCAATAGCAACAGTTCAAGGCTATCCTAATCACTAAGAGTCTTAGTATGATTTATAGATCTTATTCGGATAACTTCCTTTTAAATCCGCGGTGGTGGTGCTGCGGTAGTGTTGTCGCCTCACAGTAAGATGCTGTCTGGTTCGATTCTCAGCTAGAGCGTCTTCTGCATGGAGACATGCGTGAATGGGCGTACCTTCATTGAAGGTTGTGCATCAGGGCTAGTAACTCGGCACGTAAAAATCAACTACTAATCATTACTGGACCGGAGTTCCGCTGTGGCGACCCCTAACCGGGATAAGCCGAAAGACACAACAACATTCTGATAACTTCCTTTTCAGTTTTACATAGTATTGCTGTTAAGTTAAAAAAAAATCTTTTAATGTAGGAACTGACGTTCGATTTTCATTTTTTTTTTTTTGTAATAACTTTCTTAGCTACTGCCAGAAGACTCCAGAACATTTTCTGTTGTTTGGCTTTTACAGATAAAGGACGTAGAACATTCATTAGTATTATTGATCAAGTTAAAGAACAATTATCAGACTATAAACCTTTAAAAACATACTTAACTTTTCCCAATATACATTTTAATCAGCTTTTTCATCTTTAATGCATCTCCAACCAACCGAAGAAGTCATTTTACTAAACTTAGAGATTTTATAGGGAGCAACATGCATTCAATGTATATATTTCCACATAAAAATTTTCCAGTATAAACTTAAAGGCATTTGACTAATTGATTTACGTAACAAAGCATTATTCTTAGCATCTGTTGAGTCACTCAATACACAATCTAAAAAGTATCAGAACTTTGCATCAAAATTATTATTATTATTATTGTTGTTGTTGTTATTATTATTATTTATAGTTAACTTATACAGTTTAGACAAGCTTCCTTTGTAAGTTAATTTACCTTTGATGATAGCATTCATATATTCATATAATGGGGGAACAGTGTCCTGTTCCTGTTCACTCATATTATCTACAAATTCATTTCTTACTGATGGATAATATTAACTGGTTAACAGATTCATCCAACTTCTAATACTTTTCATTAAATATTATGGTGACTTAGCTTTTCTTTTTTCAAAGCAGTCAGACCATAATACTAATCCATTCCCTTTTAGTAAATTAATTTTGACATTCTTCTGAGTTTCCTCAAATCTAGAGTTGTGTGCCGTGAAATAGCACAGAAATTTGCATTTTGATAATAATAGAATTTCAAAAAAATGTTTCTTAACTGTTTTAAGAATTGATTTCATATATGCCGTGTCTAAAGACTGAAATGGATTTCCTTCTAAAGTGAATTTTAATAACCAGACGAAAGGATTGTTACATATTTCTAATTTATCATATTTGATAAACTTAAAAGAATTTAGTATAATCTGCTCCTGAATGGTTTTCCATTAACTAGTATAAGTTGAGTCTACCCAGAGTATAATAGAGTTAAAATTTGCAGCAATACAATAAAAATCTACATCTGAGAAGCTAATACCACCATATTCACATAGTCTTATATTATTTTTATAAGCAATTCTCAGATTTTTAGAGTACAGAAAAATGAAGTTAACATTTGACAGGTATTAAAGCTGTTGAATGTAAAAAAAATAAATACATATATATATATATATATATATATATATATATATATATATATATATATATATATATAAATATTGGCTCATAGGTTCATAGGTGTGTACTAGGCTAATGGCCCTGGCGCCTTTACACGCAAAGCACATAGAAGTGCCCTGGCAGCGTGCAGCCCAACTTTAGTTCCCAGTGCCTCTATCAAGTAGAGCCACTGGAGTGATCCCAAGGTGAACTTTCTATTTCCCATCCACTCATCAAGATTTCTCTTGAAGAGGGCAAGTGAGGTGTTCTGCTTGACATGTATGGGAAGTCTATTCCAGAGCATGGGCATTCTCTGGGTTGTGAACCTGTCCCTCCAGCATGTTCTGTTGATTGTGGTAATGAGGTTGAGGTCTCTGGAGTGTGTGGTGCAGAGGGATTGGGATTTCTTTAGATGGAGCATTCCTAACACAGCTGGGTCAGACATGGCTTTGTAAGTCCAGCAAAGATCGCCTCTTAGTAGATGATATGTTACAAAGAATAGCTGGAGTTTTTTGAGTCTCTCCATGTAGGACATGTGTTAAAGGCCCTGGATCCTCTTCGTGAGCTAATTTTGTGACCTTTACAGCTGTTGCATGTGTTTAGTGAGGTACACGCCAAATGGGTCATTATACTAGATGATTGGCCTAATGAGGGAAGAGTAGAAAAAGATGATGGCCTCTTTCTTCCTTGATGCAAAACCCTTGCTAATGAGATGTGCCACATAGAATGACTTTCTGACCACATAGGCAATGTGGTGGTCGAAGGAGAGGTTGCTGTCAACCTGTATCCTCAGATCTCTTAAAACATCTTCAGTGTTCAGTGGGCTCCCATCAATGTGGTAGTTAGTGGGAACTGAGTTTTTCCCAAAGGAGATGGTGACACATTTTTTGGCATTAAGCTTAAGGCCATGGTTTTGACACCAGTCATTGGTCTCAGTAAGGCCTTTCTGTAGGATGTCTACATCACTTGGGGAGTTAATAATGGCTACCAGCTTGCAGTCATCTGCAGATTTGGTCAGCCAGAGTCCCTCCGTGTTGGCCTGGACTTCTGAGAAGTAAATGCCAAACAGGAGAGGACCCAAGACCGATCCCTGTGGGACTCCACTCGTGACTGGCCGGCAGTCTGACTTAGAGTCCGCTACTTTCACACTGTGGGTTCTATCTGTGAGCCAGCTTTTATTTCTAACAACTCTTTATCCTACTCTTTCATTTTGTTACTAGCCCATCTTTCCATTCTGTGTTTAATATGCATTTTAAGGAGTCAGCTAGTATGACTTTACTAACCTGACCATTATCGTTCAAAGATAAAAAAAATCTCAATTTGTTCCTTAAGGTAACACTTAAATTCCTTTCTCATCATATGTACTTAATTCTATAAATAATCTGAAATTTCCTTATATTCATTAGTATATTAATATTTAATGCATTATAATCAGATCAAGGACAAGGAATAGTTTTAAAATAATTCACTTTATTAAAAAAATCTGTAGAGGCATTTCCTATAAGTTCTAGTTTATGTCTCATATGCATAAGAATAATGAGTGAAGAACAATGACTTATCTTCTGCCTTTACTGTTAAATCAGTTAAATTATTATTACTAATCAGTCAGTTTAGTGCTTGCTTTAGCTGATGCCAGAATTTTAGCTTTTCTTCCATCCTCTATCTTCTGTACTAGATATGTAGTTGAAATCCCCTGTTAAACTTAAACTACCCTTCCAATGACTTTGCAGTAAATTTAAATAATCTTTAGCCACTGCTGCACCTATTCCAGGGATCTGGTAACAATTAGCTAGTGTAAATAGTTTGCCATTATATTTCATTATTACAAATGTATACATTCCTTTGAAACCATTAATAGATTACATGACCTTAGGTATTACAGAAGATTTTCTGCAAAATATAGTAGTTCCCCTCCTCTTTTGGTTAAAAGAAATGGATGACAGCATTTTGTAACTTAAGTTATTTAAATATTGTATATCTATCAAGTGAGTCTGTTGCAAGACTATAATGTCACTTTTATTTAATTTTGGATATCTCATTAATGATTTCCTTTTGTTGTCGTTATTTAATCCAGTTATATTAATAGATAATAGATTAAAACTATCTGTACTGTGTATTTATGAAGATTTCTTTTAAAAGATATGACACATTTATCCACCATTTTAATGTAACTTTGTGTAAGATATTAATGCATTCCTCCAACACTATCATAACATTTCACAATTTTTGAATTCTTCCTTTCTACAAACTAAACTACTAAAACTCACAATTAACAAAAATAAAAACAAGTCTACAACTGTGTATATATTACTAATAAAACACAACCTACCATGGATACCAAAGTTCCTAGTTTTCCTATCAAATAGACAAGCTACTTTGCTATCTCTCTACATACCAATACCTAAAAAAATCATAAAAAAATACCCAAAAGCTACCATGACGTACAAATAATTAATATATTATATACGAGTTAAAAATTATAAAAGACTACTAATTTAGTTATATGTTTTGCCATTTAAAACTATTTCCCATTACTACATAAACATTTAATAGTCCTCTTTTATTAATCACTAATAATAAATAATCCAACAAATAGTGTACTGTATACCTATGTAACACTAGTATAAATTATCCATTAAATATGATTAAATTATTCACTCATTCAACATTATTATAACTAAATCTCTATGCAAATAAGTAGAAGAAAGTGGGACTTGAAGAGATAAAGATGTCTGTAAACTTACAGGTGACAGGTACTCTTATCATACTAAACTATTGTACAAAAGGAAAATGAATGCACATATCTATTTATCATGCTGAAAGATACACATATTTTATAGACGAAACAAAAGTTCTGAATTAATTTTAAAAGTATAAGTGTCTATGTCTTAAAAATGTATAACACTCTTAACATGGTAAGTATCAAAATATTTAAAAATCCATTAGCTTATTAAATGAATTCATAAAAATATGTACATTACTGAGTTCAAAGAAAATGTCTTGCTATTTCCATGGAGTAAAAAAAAAAATTGCAGTCAGTATTGTATTCAGAAGTTGTTCCCGCTGTGGTGATGCTGCTGTAGCGTTGTCGCCTCACAGTAAGATGCTGTCCGGTTCGATTCTCAGTTAGAGCGTCTTCTGCGTGGAGACATGCATGAATGGGCGTACCTTCATTGAAGGTTGTGCATCAGGGCTGGTAACTCGGCACGTAAAAATCAACTACCAATCCTTAGCAGACCGGAGTTCCACTGTGGCGACCCCTAACCGGGAAAAGCCGAAAGACACATTGTATTCAGAAGTTACCGTGTACTTAATTCAAATCTCATTCTCCTTTCCTGATTTCAAACATTAAAAATCTACTTTACTTTCTATCAAAATGGATATACTGATTCAGCAATGCAACATTCAGATTTCTGCTCTGAGTTACAAAATGAGTTGTTTCAGGTAGTATTAGTGATTCTGATAACAAACAATATGCAAAACGCTTCAAAGCTCACATGACAAAGCTTCAAATTTCAGCTTTTAGGATATTTTCAAATATTTTGCGTGATTTTCTATGCAAATGGTATGAGATCTTGTGCAGTCACATTTCTGCCATATGCAGGTATACGTAATACATGCATTTCTTATAAGGAGTTTATTATTTAAATATATTTTCTGTCTTATTTGGCCATGATCTTATTCTATATAACTTGTATTTCTAAAATCTCCCATCAAAGAGCTATGTAGTCATCAGGTCTCTGTCAGATATTACAGTATGTGTATATATTTCTCAACCTACTGATACTGTTCTTTTATTAATCTTACATGGTAGATATTTCATTTATTGTGCATTTGCACATTATTCATAAGATGCTTACTCTTCTTATTAATTCTGTTATTATAACCAGTCTTGACTATATATACAAATTGCTTGTTTAATTTGAATGTGTGTTTTTTAGCCATTGTGGACTGTTGCTCTGATCATATCTTCACATCCTGACATTAGAATTTGATTACAGCATGTAATAGTACAACTCACAGCACACGGTAGCTGCTAACTTCCTCTTTACGTTTCTCATTCTTCTTAACTTATTACATCTGACTGATGCCTCCAGGTGCATCTCTAGTTAACTCCTACTGACACCTGTAGGTGTCAAATATTGCTTGCTCATATTTGCATCATTAATTCAAAAACCATGTTTATAGACAAGGTTTTAAAATATTTCTTCTTAAAGCTTACATACTGGCAAACTCAACTGCATTAATATTTCACCTCCATCTTGTGCAGGTAAATAGATATTAACTGTTGTTTTTATGATATCAATTTATATAGATATAACTTTTTTCTAAATATCTCAACAACCAAGTAAGTCAGTCTGAACTACTTAGCCTCATATGAAAGCTCTCAGTGAGATGAATAAAATGCTGCTGACAATATGTGTGTAACTTGAGTGGTTGCTGAAATATTGTAAGTTGTTGACAAAATGTTAGAAATGTAATAGTGTGTTTACTGTGACTTAAAAAATCAGTTTAAGACCAAGAACCTAAAGAATACTACCACTATAAAAATGGTTTGTGCTGAAGAGTTTGCTATTTCTGCTTCTTTCAAAACCCCTGTGTTCCAGAGATATGAACATTTGTTTGAAATGTGAGGACATAATTAGATTCTGTGAACAGACTTAGGGTCCTCCCATTGGAAGTTACAGTGCAAGCTTCCTGAGCTCCACTGGAGTGAATGAGTTAATTAAACTGTTCTGAAAAGTAACAAACATCTAACTTTACTTCTTCCTATTAATGTGTACAGTGAGAGTTAATAACACTGCAGCATAAGCTATTAACATTCACCAAAATGTAAGCAAATATATGTCAGCAGCAGCTCAATATAAAATATTACTATAGCTTTTGTTTTACCACTTTTTCACTTCTAAGAAAAAAAGCTAATATGTTGAATAGATTTCTCACATATATAATTAAGAAAAAGAAAGTTCCTTTCTTTTTTCACAGACATCAGTGATAAACTTTGACCTAGATTTTCCTCAGAATAGCTGAAGATGCAGACATGAAGCAAAGCAAGCAAGAATCAAACACCTTCAGACAACTGGAACATTATTTTCTTCTCAAGCTATTTTTAAGTGTTACTTGCTTCATAAATGACCTGTGAAAGGAATGTGTGTTACACAGGAACAAAGAAAACAAAATCACCATCACTTTAAGACTTCTAATTAGCATATTACTTAGATCTGACACTCAGTTAACCCAGCAATGCACACACTAAGCAAAGTTAAACAAATAAAGTAAAAATCCTAACTTATATAGTCTTAAAGGTACCAATTATGTTGCTTATAATTTAATTACATTCTCTTACAGAAAGTGTATGTTTAACATTTAGAAATATATTTATAAGTTTACTTAAATGACATAGATTAAGTATTTCACTGTAAATGTAGTAAAACAGTACAACTAACCATTTATAATTCTTACCATGAAAATGTTTTAGCTTAAAATATAAATACATACTTGCATATGTCTTGAAGCGTAAAGTATAATACAAACATTTTACTTAAGGAGTAAATCTGTTTCAGAAAATAAAAGTCCTGCAATCAGAGAATAAAAGTCGCTGGTTTTTATGCTTTTTTTTAAATTTTAGAAGCAGTTTTCCAGGAATTCAGCTCACTCTGTCTCTTTATGGATATACCGCTCCAATCCATTACTTCAGTATTATTAAGGATTTTATTTTTGATGACAAAAATGGATGCCTCATCCAGTGTGTCAAATATTTTAGTTCTTTCAGAAAGAAATAATTTGATCTTTGCAGGAAACACCAAGGAGGCTTTAATATTGTTCTTTTTAAGTTCCTTGATGTGTGGTAAGCAAGATTTTCTTTTACTCATTACTTACTGTAATAATCACTGTCAAATCTGACTACATGTTCACCTATTTTAATAGGTGGGCTGAACCATGCTGTTTTTAATATTTAATCTTCTTCTTTAAGCTAGACATAACCTTAACTATAATAGAACATGGCAATGAGTTTTCCTTCTTTGAAGGTGCTGTCAGGGATCTATTTACCCTTTCAATTCCAGAATATAAAGTTTCAGGTAGATTTAAAGTTTTATGTAGCTAGATTGTTAAGAAGTTTATTATATCATCTCCCTCATACTTTTCCGATATACCATAAATTCTAATGTTATTTCATCTCATTTTTCTAAATCAACTTTATCTGTGAGCCAGCTATTTTGCTGTAAAAGAAATTCAGTCTGAGACTCACCTGCAGTTATTCTCCCTTCATGACCATGTAAAGCTTCTTCCATACTGCTGATTTGTGCACTTTGTTGTTTCATAAGAATTTCTAAATGTTCCAGCTTCTTTCTGGCCTCTTCTTTGAAATTTTCTTTTTGGTCTCCAGTTCGTCCATTTTAAGTAATACATTCTGCATATCAGACATTAGTGACCATATGCCTTTTTAACAAAAGAATCCGAGTACCATTTCTTGACGGCTCATGTTGAAGTCTCTTTTGTCTTGAACAAGCAGTTAACATTCTGACAGGAAAATTACAACTTTTGAGGAACGTGAAACAATAAATCTTTTCGCTGAATGTTGGTGAATAAAATTTGCTAACAAGTACCTCCCAATTTTAATTTTTTGATTATATTTTATGTCAGAGAAAAGTTTTCAGTCACAGAGCTTTCACCAGTTGCTACTATCAGTTAGCCATCTTGGCCATGTCCCCCCCCTTGCCAAGGCTTTTGATAACATTCCCCAAACTTAAATTATTGAAACATTAGGCAAATTTAATATAAACCCTTATGTTGTCAGCTGGATTGTAAAGTGGCCATCCAACAGATCCCCATTGGGAAACTTGGTAGTATACTTCCTGAATTTAAAATTGTAATGAGTGGTGTGCCACAGGGATCTGTACCAGGCCCTCGCCTGTTTAACATTTATTTTGCAGACATTCAAGCCAGTATCCCAGAAATGTGGTTGATCAAGTTTGCTGATGACTGCAAGCTGGGAACTGTTATCCACTTGTTTCCACCAATGCTAAACAGATCCAGCAAGGGATGGAATGTGTATGTGCCTTGTGTACTGAAAATGATTTAAAGTTAAAAGCAATAAATTGTAGCACAGTAGTGTTTGGAAAAAAAGGTCATCCTACTTTGTACTTATAAATGGTACTCTACTTCAAACAGAAAATGTCATAAGAGACCTAGGTATGTACGAGGACAGCTCTCTCATTTAATTATCATGCTTCCGCCATAATCAGGAAGTCCTTTTATCTGGCTTGGTTAATTATCAGGGTAGCAGGGGGATATCTACAAGAGCCTAAGAAGTCACTCTATCCCTGTATTTGGTCAGTGTAAGAACCAAAAAGAATAAGGTTCCCCTTTGATAAATACAAATCCAAGCATATTGCTGAGCTGGAAAGACCCCAAAGATTTCTAACCAAGAAATTTAAAATTCTCATATCCTTGAATTTTCTCAAAAGATTAGCACAAATCTCCTTATGCTCAGTAGCCTACTGGCAGCTCTGAGTTGACCTGTGTCTTGTTTTTTAAACCATGAAAGGCCCAGTCCTATTTGACCTATTTATTTGCAAAAGCATTGCTTCTGCAAATACCTGTACTAGCAACCTGTTAAGGTACAAATTAAATAGACAAACTAATGAAGAATTGTACCTTATGACTCAGTCAATAATGACGCTTTAGGATGTACAAAGCATATGTTAATTTAAAATAATGTATATCATGCAACATCTTCTTTATCTGTGCTTTTGTGTGTGTGTGTGTGTGTGTGTGTGTGTGTGTGTGTGTGTGTGTGTGTGTGTGTGAAAGTTTCTTTTTTGTTCCTTCTGTAAAAAAAAAAAAAGTTTTTAAAGTTAGAGATTGTTATAGTTAAAGTTATTTGTAACATTATTTCTAAAGTTTAATTAGTCTTAGTTAACTTTCTAGGTTACTTACTTTATTTTAGCCTTCTTTAACCATCCTTTGTTTTTGGTGGGCTTTGACAGTTGTAATGTCAGACAAACCTTCTCCCGGCTTTAAATGTTGCACTTCTTGTGGGCATAAAATCCCCAACCGGGATACCCACAAGGAGTGTGTGTATTGCTTAGGAGCAGACCATTTAAAAGCAGTGTGTGCTGTCTGTGCATCTTTTAATCCCTGAACTCTTGCTGATAGACAAAATAAATTAATTCTGCGGGTCTTCTTCCTTCATCGGCTCCTAAGGCTCAGATCCCTTCCTTGGCTTCCACTTTATCCTCTTCTGCTAAAGAGGCAAAAAAGAGGTCTCTCCCTGTCTCCCCCGAGAGACCCTGTAGAGCCCAAAGCCAAGTCAAGAAAAACTTCAGATGTGATCCCCTCCAATCCGAAGAAAGTGCCTACTCCTTCGGATCCACTAGCATCCTCAGATCCAGGGGGAGTTATTTCCTTTTGGCTCCAGTGTCAGATCCAGTATCTCGGGATCTGAGAGCTTCAACCAAATCTCCGGCTCACTCAGTCAGATCTAAGTACTCCTCACCCCCCCTCATTGACTTTGTCTAGATCCTCAAGAAGCTGGTCCGCGGTGAACATTGACAGGAAGATGAGGAGATTCCTCAAGGACCTGATCCAGATGGGGGTGGTCTCGGCTCTGTCCCGTCAGATCCATGAACTACCTAGGCCATACCATCAGGACTCCTTCTCCGATCTGGCCTTCAGTTTCGAAGTTGCAAGTTTTGGCACTCCTGTGTGTCAGGTATGGTGCAGGAGAAGCTCCCTTCCTTGACGCTGATGTTACCGTTGATCAGCCCTGTTCCGATTCTGTTAGAGCAGATTGAGTCTCAGAGAGGTGGGCAGTGCTGGGTCTGGGGGACTGGGGTCAGCTCCGTCTTTGTGAGAGCCATCCCTTCCCGTAGGCACCTCAGCACTTGACAGCACGGTTTCAATCCCTTCTGGAGGCTGCGGATCTGGTGTGGGTCCTAGGTGTTTTCCATCTGTGACTTTGGCTTCAGGGGAGATGGAGAGGACTTCTCCCTGTCCATTCGCTTTTCAGGTAGTAGAGAGAGTTTTCTCCTGGGTTGGAGATCTGTCACCACATGTCCTGCTATCAACCCCTGTACGCATGTCGAGTTGGGGCCTTGAGCCCATTCATCCTGCCATGTGTCAACCTGTCCCGAGCGGCCTCCAAGATCTCCCTGCCCAGGATGGATCTCCTTCTTCTTAGACTTTCCCAGAGTACCTCGCCGAGGAAGTCCCCTGGATGAAGATATGCAAAAAGAGGCATATTGACTCCCTGTTGTTGTCCTTCACCTAAGACACTAACTTCGATGAGGGGGAAGGATCCCTCGATCCCCACCTGAGGAAAGCAAAAAGGTGGGCGGTCTGTCCATCCTCCCTCTTCTGAGAAGTCCATGCTCTTGGAAGTGTTTGGGACAGGCCCATCTATGACCTGGGGGACCCCCACCCCCAGAGAAGACTTCATTGATTTGGTTTCCCCCTGGGTATAGTAGGAACCGGTCACCATCGAGCCCATCCCCAATTACCCTGTTAAGTTCCTGGTATCTCCGGCAGACAGAAAGCATTGGAGCAAGGGTCCAGTAGTTGATGTCATCTTGGTGGTGGCAGCCACTAAGAAAGAACTGGCAAAAGAGACTGCCAATGTCCATCCACCTAACAAGGAGTCTAGAATGTTGGACAGGATTGGAAAGTGCATTTACGCTTCAGCCACCTTTGCGCTAAGGTCGTTAAACTACCTGGCCCACTTTACTCAGCTACAAAGACATCTGATCAAGGAGCTTTCAGCCTTTCTGTCTGAGTCCATCCCTGCAGAGGAATTTAAGAAAGTTTATCCTAAGCAGTCCACTCTGTCTTCCATCACCAACTCCATGATGAGGTTAATCTCCTATGGAAGGTACCTCACAAGCAGCCAGTTTAGGACTTTCTCTGAAGAGACATGCCTGGATGAGTCTGTGTGATTTCATGGAACCCTTTAAGACATCCTTTGTGAATGCCCCCTTCAGTGGATCTTCTCTGTTTGGGCCGTTGGTTCAAGATACTCTCACCTGCAGTGAAAAGGAGGGGAAGACCCTTTCTGCTGTAGGAATCAAATTTTATATGGCCCAGAGGTCCTTCTCCAGGAACCAATGGGGAGGCAAGAAAGTGTGGTTTTGTAAATCCCAAGAGGCCTTACATGACCCACATGGGGAGCCCTCCTCTAGAGGCAGAGAAGGAGGGTTTAATGGTAAACACTGCCCTAGAGGCAGAGGGGCCTGCAAAACCAGGGCTTTAGAGACACCTTTTCTGATAAGCCCTGTCAGTGTTCCAGAAGTGCTGCCCAACTGTCCTTCTCTGGAGGCAGTCGGGAGTCAACTAGCTTTGCACTCATAAGCCTGAACCCATTTGACTAAAAACCCTGGATGCTAAGCATAATATCCAGAGGCTACTACACCCCCCCCCCCAACTACAAAAACCTCCCCGATGTGTCACCCAGTTAGAGGGAGGAGGCAGCACAGAAAATTCAACAACTGCTGTAAAAAAGGTCATCTAAGAGGTCCCAGCCTAACACAGAGGATTTGGAACCTACTTCCACTTCTTTTTGGTGCCAAAAAAGACAGGTACCTAAGACCCATTCTAGATCTAATCAAGTTAAATGGTTATGTAAAGAAGTCAAGATTCTGAATGGTTAAGGTTCAGTCCAATCTGTCACTGTTGCTCAAGGATGGCTGGATGAGCGCAGTACATCTCAAGTATGCATGCTATCACATTAAAATAGACAGGCGCTCCAGGAGAGGTTTGTGCTTTCAGCTGGGAGCCAATCATTTCCAGTTCAGATCACTGCCCTTTGGGCTCACCACAGCTCCCTGGGGTTCACCAAATGCATGACAGTGGAAGCAGCTGACATGAGGCTCAAAGGATTCAGGGCGTTTCCATACTTAGATGAGTGGCTCCTTACTTCCACAAGGCATCAGCTCATACAAGCCAGAGGATACTTAATCCAACTTTCACACTTACTGGGCATCACTGTAAACCTAAAGAAGTCCAACCTGGCTGCTGTACAGAACCTGGGATTCATAGGGATGCAGCTGAACACAAGGGATCAGATAGCTTCTCTTCCCTTACACTGCATAACAACACTGAGGAATCAACTGCGGGAATTGTTATCCCACTAGGCCCCCCCTCCCCCCACAAAGATGGTCTTACACGCCCTAGGATCCATGTCAGCAGCAGTCCTGTTAGTTCCTTTGACAAGATTCTTCATGCTGGTTCTCCAGTAGACATTGGTAGTGCAATTGTCCATTCTCTATCACCAGCTATCCCTTCCCATCAGATTGACACCAGTTTGCAAGTGTCACCTCAGCTGGTGGATCCAGTCAAACAATCTCCTTCTAAGCAGGCCCTTCTTAACCAACCCCCCTATAGCCACAGTGACCATGAACACCTCCCAATTTGGGTGGTGGGGGCATTACAATGGAAGATGGTCCAAAGCACGTGGTCCCCTACTGAGACCAGGTTGCATATCAGTGTCCTAGAGATGAGAGCAGTTCTCCTAATATTGCAAGCCTTTCAGGAAGCTCTACCCTTGGGGACTATTGCATTTCGCACCGACAGCATGTCTATTGTCTGATACATCAACACGCAAAAAGGAACCCATTCATACCACTTGTGTAGGGATGCCTTAAGGGTTTGTAAATGAGTGATATCTTCAGGCTGCCTTCTAGTTGTAAAACACATCCCATAGAAAACCGACAACTTGGTGGACAGATTCAGCAGATCAGTCCTGGTTCCGCACAAGTGGTCCCTCATTCAGTCAGTGGCGAACATGATCTTTAATTGCTGGGGTCATCCTTGCTGCAGCCTCTTTGCCTCTCCCCTCAACAACAAATGCAACAAGTTCTTTGCTTTGATCCCTCCTCCAGGGGAGTTCCCGAGGGATGCACTGGTCCACAGCTGGCCCCCAGGTCTCCTGTATGCTTACCCTGCTCTCCCTCTGATCTCAAAGTTTCTTCAGAAGGCAATCTGGCTGAAGAGTTCAGTCATCCTCATTGCCTCCTTTTGGCCTCATCAGGTTTGGTTCTCCTTCCTTTGGTATCATCTTATAGCCTCCATGGATTCTGGAGCCAAGACAGGATGTCCTCTCTCACCCATCAGGGATGCAGCACCCGAATCTTCGCTCCCTCAAACTGATCACTTGGTTTCTTCACTTCCAACTCTAGCTAGGCAGTCACGGCTTGCTTCCCCATTTTGAAAACTTCTTTTAGCCTAACAAAAGTCTTCTACTAAGAAAATCTACTGCAGTAAATGGAAAAGGTTCGCCATTTGGGCTACAGACAGGGATATTGATCCCTTTTCAGCACCAATATCAGAGTTTTTACTTTTCCTTAGTACTCTATGTGTAGAAGGAGCTAGCTTCTCTACCATCAAGTTACAGTTAGATGCTGTTTCTAATTTTCATTCTGCTAGTCAACCTTGCTCCCTTTCCATTTTTAGATTATGCATTGTCATTCCCCTTTGGTAAAAACTCTGCACCCATGAACTAACACATAGGTGGTCGTCTACCTAACACCAAAAGTGTGATAAGAGACCTTGGGACACAGGTGAACAGTAGTCTCTCCTTTGATAATCACATCACCACAGTGGTCAGAAAATCCTTCTACGTGACACACCTCATCACAAAAGGTTTCTCATCCAGAAAAAAAGAGGACATTGTTTCCCTCTACTCATCACTCATTAGACCCGTTATAGAGTACAACGCCCCTTTTAGTATGTACCTCACAAGACATCTACAACAACTGGAAAGGCCACAAAAATACCTCACAGAGAGGATTACTGGCATCAAACAGATGCCTTACACAGACCGTCTCAAAAAACTCCAGCTTTACTCCATCGCATATCGCCTACTCAGAGGCGATCTCTGCCTAACATACAAAGCAATGTCAAACCCAGAGCTGTTGGGCATGCTCCACTTAAAGAAATCCCAATCCCTGTGAGCTACACACTGTACGGACCTAAACCTTGTCACCACAATAAACAGAACATGCTGGAGGAATAGATTCCTGTCCCAGAGACTTCCCATACTCTGGAACAGACTACCTATCTATGTCAAACAGAGCTCCTCATTAGCACTCTTCAAGAAAAATCTTGATGATTGGATGGGTAATAGGAAATTCACCCCACGGATCACTTCTGTGGTTCTGTTTGACAGGGGCACAGGAAAATAATTTTCTTGAGTGGCGAAAGCCAGGGTTCCTTTTTGGCTAGGCTTGTATAGGCCCAGGGCCAATAGCCTTGTACCTACCTATGAACCTATGCAAATATTTTATGAAAGGTATTTTTCTGTTGAGGTCTCCTATAAAGGACCCTTCCCCACTTTGGGATCTCACTGTTGTGCTGCAGGCTTTGACTTGAGTACCCTTCAAACCTGCTGCCCTTTGCGACATGAAGTTTTTGTCATGGAAGACAAGCTTTTTGGTAGGCATAACTTCAGCCAAGAGAATTTCTGAGCTGCAAGCCTTGTCTTCCAAACCTCCTTACATAATTTTTCATAAGGATAGGGTCTCCTTATGTACCAACCCTTCTTTTATGCCTAAACTAGCCACAGAAAACATCAGTTAGTCCATCCATTTACCAGTGTTTTTCCCAAATTTTTCTAACGAAGGGGAATATATGCTACATCTTCTCGATGTTCATAGACAATTACATTTCTGTCTACACAGGACTAAACAGCACAGGAAGTCTGACAAATTGTTTGTAGCCTTCTCGGCTAACAAAGTTGGCCAAGCAGTTTCCAATATTACTTTACCTAAATGGATAATTAGCTGCATTTCCTTCATTTATTCACAAAAAGGCATAGCATTACCTCTTCCTCCCAGGGAACATTCCAGTTGGGCAATGGCTACCTCTTTCACCTTCTTATCTAGATCCTCCATTGATGATATTTGTGCAGGAGCAACATGGTCTAGCAATCATACCTGTGTAGCCCATTACAAGTTAGATATTATTTCTAGGAGCAGGGCTTCCTTTGGCTTAATGGTGCTGTTGCATATCCTTCCATGAGGGCTACCCGGGAATTACATATCTGGGGACTCTAACCCTATTGTGAGGAGGAATGAAGACAACATCAGATTAAAATGTTATGTCTTACTATAACTTGGTATCCATGTTGTCTGTCTTCATTCCTCCTCATTTTCCCACCCAGCCATCCCCATGCCTCATTCTAGTAGAGGATCATGGCACATGACGGGATGCATAGGTCTCATGTCTGACCCTCATCTGCTGTTCCTTTGCTGTCTAGTTGTTGAATCTATGGAATCAGCAAACTCGATCTGAGATGCTTCGGTAGATGTAGTGCATTATGTGTAAGATGGAGGAGCTCGAGAGTCAGATCCAAGTCTGAAGAATGTGGCTGAGCAGGATCCGAAGGGTGGATCCGAGACCCTGTTGGAATGAAGATAGACAACAGAGATACCAAATTATGGTAAGACATAACATTGTATTACGTCTTCTGTTCCAGAAGTTCTCTTGGCAGAAGCCAGAATCTCATCCTGTGCAAAGAAATGGAAAGAAGCCTCAACATATTGTCAGTAAAAGGAACTGAAGAGTCAGGTTTCAGAATGTATATCATCTTTCATCCATTTTACTTTTATTCCAGGGTCATCAAGATTCTTTCCAGTAAGGGTTGCAGGGAATACCTTCTTGGAGAACTTCTACTCCAGATGCTTCCTAGCTCCAGAGATGGAAGATTTCTGTAGATCAGTTTTGGATTTGTCTAACCTCAGCGAGTTTTCAAAAGTAATGAAGTTCAAAATGATAGCTCTTTAGACTGTTGTGCCATTTTGTTCCAGAGAACTTGGATAGCTATGATAGACTGGAAAAATGCTTATTAACATGTAAAGATGTCCTGGGTTATAGGAGCAGCAAGGAATTCCTAGTAAATAATTCATCCATTTAGTCTAGTGACTGCTTCCAGAGACTTTTGCAAATACCAGCCTCCTCCAGTTGTGTCATTCTGTCAGTTATCATAGAAGATTAAGGGTATGAGCTGTTGTCTAGGGTTTGAGTCCCTCACCCTTCATTTGCCTTCTGTGTGACTCTGGAAAGGTCACTTAACCAGACAGAACTCAGGGAAAATTGGGATGGGGTTCTCAATGGTTTACTTAGCGGCATTCCTAGAATGGAATATGAACAAAAAATGTGGTCTCCTTCAAGAAAACAAGCTCAAAGAATATCTAATACCTGTATTTTAAGAATAGTTTTGAAGTAGAACATGTCAAATACCATTTCGGTTCATTGTAACTCTCTTATTTGTTTCAGTATTGTAAGTTATACTAGCAGATTGGTCCTTACTTACTGATACTGTATTTTTTTTTTTTTTTTTTTTGTGAAAGTTATGACTGTTAACTAGTTAGTTGCCTGCCGTTCATTTATTTTGCAGTATGTGTAACCGTTATAACTACCTTTGGCCTAGTTCATGACTGAAAGGGATTTCAACAACAATTCTTCCAACCAGTAAAGAAAATTAAAATAACTGAAACAATAAAATAGATCCATGTTTGCCCATACCTGGAGTTGATAAATATGCTCATATCCTGTTTCTGGATTCTCTGGTTTCTCAGTCAAAAGGAAGAAGCTGGAACTGACCCCAGCATAGATAAAAACTTTTCGATAAGTAGTATTAGAGCAGCTGTTTAGAAAAATATATTTGTGGTACAGAAGATTTCACCAGCAAGGAGCTTTTTGCAAAATGCCACTTTTCTGTTTTATGGCAGTAAGAATATTTTAGCTATTTTTGGGACTCACACCAGAGAGTACATATATATTGTAACCTGCAAGGGTGTGCATAAGGGTGACCCAACATTATGAAAATAGCCTTTGAAACCAGACTGTGAAACCTTTGGACTTTGAACTTCATGTAAGTTTTCCTTAGTAAGGAAGTTAGAATGATAATTTCTCAGAATAAGACCCTCTCTGGCTCTCCTCAGTAATCCCAAACCCTGACTACTGTAGCTTCAGATATAGGAGCAGTACAGATGTCCTTCCATTGTTCCTCTGTAAATTGCCTTTCCAGTCTTTTTTCATTTTTTTTTCTAAACTCCTCTGATTAATTGTTATAGTTTTCATGCAGTATTTTATATGTCCTAATAATTATCCATTTTTAACAGCAGCTTCTCGTCTAGATTTGGCAAAAGAACTCTACCAGAGCTGGTCTTTCACTTAGCACTGGCCTCATCCCACTGTATTACCTTTGCCCTTTCTAGTTCTTTGCTCCCAATGCCTTGGTTCCATTGCCCATTTTCTCTAGTAAATTTCAGCCCCCCCTTGCCTATTTTCTACATCCTTACTGCAGTCATCCCTATAGGCAAAATCTCTTTTTTTTCATTTCCATGTTTGCTTAGTTTTTTGAATACTTTATGCAGCTGTGTGAAGTAATATTCTGTATAGTTATTGTTCTCCTTAAAGATCTACATACAAAATCCTACTGTCTCTCCTTACCTCTTGAACTTCATTCTGTTTCACCATCATCCATTTCCACTTTGATTTATAACCTTCTGTTTGCATTATGCATATGTGCTTAGCTGTAAAGTATCCATTTACATGAGGCAATTCTAAACCACCTTATTCTATGGAGAGTATCAGCTTATCCCACCTAACTCTTTCTCTCTTCCCCTCTCAAATAAATTCCTTCAACTCTATATTAATTATTGCCCATAAATTCTCCTCTTATTGATAAAAATATGGCTGGCATGTACATAAAACTAAAAGGACAAAAAGCATTTTCATGTTTGTATCTTATCATCTACATCCATAATCAAAAGCTTCCCATTTTTCAATTTTTGTATTTTCTTTTGTTTAATTTCTTCTTGCATATCTTCAGCTGTCATATAATCAATATACCTAAATACATCATCTTGTCATGTCCCCATAAATATGGGTATTGCTGAATCAATTCAAGAGTGGTTACATAGGTTACTGCTATAGCCTTTGTTTTATCTTCCTTAATTTTATATCCTGTAAAGAACTGAAAATGTCTCAAAATATTCCACAACACTTAAATGTCCTTTTCTGGGTGTATCAAGCACAAAATAATATCATTTTCAAATATTTTTCTTGATTATCATACAAGTTGTGTCCTTGAATTTGTGAGTTCCATATGTTCTTTGGCAAGGGCTCTAAATATCAAACAAATATTAAGGAGAAAGTAAACAACTCAGCGTGGCCTGCTTCTTCTGTTCAAATACAGTTGTTGGTGACCTTTCATATATGCTCCAAATTAACTCTATTATACTTTCAGGGAAGGTAAATGTTTCCATTGCCCTACCATAGAGTCCCAGCTGACTCTATCAAATGCTTTCTCTGCATCAAGACTCACCAATGATAGCAGTATTTTCTTGCATTCTGCTTCCATCTGGGTCATCATTGTTCAATTTATGTTGTCAGATGTTTACTTCTACTCCCCTTCTCCAATCCACATTGATCCACATCTATCAATTTTGTCAACATCTTTGCCATTTTGTTATTTGGTGTAGAGATAATCACTTTATAATCATGGTCTAAAAGATGCTTTATCCTGTTTGGGAAAATAGCCACCACAGCTAAGATGCTGGTACTCCCTGCCACCCTTTAAAAATAGTGTTAAACAAAACCATCCACGTCTTTGTCATCACTTTTTCCCACTTAGCTTTCAAACTTTCACAGGAATGTTGTGCATTCTAGGAGATTTTCTTGCTGATTGATTATTCAGCACCATTTTTATCTCATCTCTATCTTTCCTATTAATTGTTGAACCTCATTTTCCTCTAACCTTGGCATAATTAAATCGTCCGTAAATATTTCCATTTGTGCCTTTTCTTGGTTTCCACATTCCTTTGCTTTATGTAAATATCTCTAATACCTCTGTAGGATCTCTAGTTATTTTTCTTTAGTTATAGGCTTCATAACCTTGGTGACAACCCTGTCTTGCTTTCTGTTGCCTAAGTAGTTGTGCTAAAAACTTTTGTGCTCTGGAGTTGTTATCAAAATAGCTTCTTAACAACAGCCTTTCTGAGCTCATGCATGTTATTCAAATGCTTCCTTATTTTTAGTACGCTACAGTTTCTCCTCCTCTTGTTCTATCAGATCCTACTTACTCTGCAATACTTTAACCTTTGAAAGCTCCCTTTAAATAATTCATGTTACTTCCTTTCTATACTTATTTCTACTTTATTTTTAAACTCCATTTTGATTTTATTCCATTCTCTAGCTATCTCTTCATATCATATCTACTACCCATTCCTTAAATTCTTTTTTTTAGCAAGTAAGTAGGAAAGTAACAGTGTCTCGTTTTTCCTCATTACTCTGCATCTTTATCTTGTTGTTTATTGGTGTAAATAGTTATTGGATGTGTATCAAAGCTTTCAGTTAAATACACATGCTCCTGTTAAATATAAATTCTATACAATCTAGCACATTTATTGTACCTTGGCGAATAATATGTAAATTCTGTCTGATTTTCTTCAGTTGAATTCATATCTTCTGTAGCAGATATTCTCATATATTTCTTCAGAAGTTTACCCTCTTTTGTTATATTTTCCCTTCTAGGTCCCCTGGTTCATTCTCACTATTGCAAATCAAGTTCCAATCCCCATCTAAAATAATCCCTGTTTAAAGCTCATTATTTCTACCATTTTTAAGGTCATAACAGCAGTTTTTGGTGAAATACAAATACATGCCAGTGTAATCCTCCTCCCTTGCCAGTAGTTCATTGCCACCACAAATTTACAATTATTGTTGCTTTTTTCTCTTTTATCAATAGTGGAACCCATTTATCAATCAATGTTATTAATCCCCCTTTTCTTTGCCACTGTTGTTTTGCTGAATGTCCATCCTGAAATCTTTTCTTTGTCAAATTCACATGCTCATTTCTGTCCAGCTATGTGTCCTCCATCACTGCTATTTGCACCCTGCATTTATTATTATAATTTAATACTATTTACTGTATCTGTAAGGGTATTTACATTATATGATATATATGTACAGAGTAGGTATCATACCAGAAACTGCACCACATATTACATAAGTTATTTTGAATATGTATTACCAACATTTGGCTTGCATGCACAAATTAATGTTTGGCAGGCTAATCTTTTAAGCAGTTGATTCTTCTTATCATCATTTGAACCCATGCCACATTTGTAAGACATTTTGTTGCAATAAAAACACTCAAACAAAAAACTAAATACATTTTCAGAGCCCCCACCCCATTTTAACTTAGAGCAAACACATAAAACTATGTTTATTTTCAACAAATTAAGTTTATCCCTCCAGATAGTAGTGGTTGTCCCAAATTTTCAGCTGTACCTACAGACAGTATCTTATCTAAAGTTAAGGTTACCCATGCTAAAGCACACCTGTGTTCTGGTCAGCTCGGGTTTGACTTCGACCTCCGGGCAGCTGTCCTCAGAACAAAGTGCGACTAAGGATACGAAAGTTCTGTCTGCAACTCAGACCCAGGTGATGCCTCTCCCTTCGGATCCTATGTCTGCTTCTGTTCTGCCTCTGTGCCTTGAGTCTCAGCGATCCTCTTTACAGGGACAGCAGATACCAAATCCCCAGGCTTCCCAACAGGGTATCCCCTCCTTTTCTGACACCTCTCCAGAGTATCCCATTGAGGAGGTCCTTAAGAAGATGACATGCAAGAAGAAGCATATCAAGTCCCCTGAATCAGTCACTGAGGACACTGATTGCTATCTGTTCTTTTGTTATCTCTGTTTTTCTTCCAGATGTGAAAAACAACTTGCATGTGCTTTCAATGAACATTCAGATCTGATGTTGTCATTTCATTCTGTCCTGAACTGATGGGTTCTGATCCAAGCCCTCATATCTGACTCAGCCATTGTAAAAGCTCATTACAACCTTGAACTCTCAAGCTTCTCCCTTACCCAGAATGCACCACCCCATTATCCCAGATCTCATTTGCCACTTCCGGCGAATAGATGTGGTCCATTGTTCTCTCGAGCTTGGGCTATAAGTAGTTTTTAAAAACTTTTTTTTTGTCTTCAATTACTTATAACATATTTTGGCAAAGGTATGTTTTGTTTATTGGTTAGTTTTCTCTCTTACTCTTCCAGCAAATCTCTGTTCTTTCTCCTTTTTACCATTCACGGTATTTCTGGTTACTATTGTTAGTAACATTGTTGGAACTTTCCTTCCTTCCTTTCTTTCTTTCTTTCTGCTTTAAAAAAACTTTCTCAGTTAAAAGTTGTAATAATGTTTTTACTTTTGTTGTTGCTGTTGTTGTTGTTGTTGTTGTTGTGGTTGTGCTTGACCTTTTGCTTTTGGTAATGGCTGACAAGGAAAAGAGCCTAGCTGGATTCAAGAAATGAGGAAAATGTGGTCAGAAGATCCCTATGTCTGACTTGCACATGTTGTGTGTTTTGAAAAGCCGAAAGGCAAACAACAACCTCTCCACCTCCAGGAGAATTGCGCAATCTGCCACACTTTTAACTCTAGGGCATTGGTAGATCACAGGAATAAACTTATTTTAAAGGGACTTTTGCCTTCTTCCTTTGATGAAGCTATATCTGGACCTTCCAAAGAAAAACCTAAAAAGACAGCGCAACATCTCTGAACACCTCTTCTGCATCCTCCAGGTCCTTGGAAAAATTAATGAAAAGAACTTTTTCGGATCCTATAGTTCCTTCAGATCATACAAAGAAGAAGCAAAAGTTATCGGATCAAACCCTTTCTTTGGATTCACCTAAGTCCAAATACAAGTCCTTGGATCTGACTGTTTCTTCAGATGTGAAGTCTCTTTTCAAAGATTTGTCGGACCCGAAGACCTCTGATCAGATATCTTCTTTACGGATTCTGCCTAAAACAAGGTACTCTCCTTTGGTGAATGGTTCCATAAAGACTGCTTTCCCTCTTTTTAGAAAGCCAAAGTCTCCACTGACTCTAGCCACCCATTCATCCAGAAGTCTTACCGAAGAAGTAGAGAGATTAGTGTGAAATATCCTCTTGACACAGAGCCAGCCTGACCTTTCTTCAGCATCTACCCCATCAGGTTGGGAAGCCCATGCATCTTCTTCTCCTCCTCTACTAGTTTCTCCTTTGATTCCTGTCCAGGTTTCAGAGCCCTGGGAGCCAAGTTGTCCAGTACCATCCTTTTTGGATCAAAGGATTTTGTTATCCCAGGATCCAAGACTTGCTCTGAGCTCTTCAATTCAGTCAGATCTGGAGAGCTCTCAGAGCCGATTCTGCCGTGTTGGGTCCAGGGTGCTGCAGTCAACTCTGAGGGTTACGAAGCCATCTCTGCATTTCAGAGCCTCGGCAATGGTCAGCTCGGGTTTGACTTCAACCTCCGGGCAGCTGTCCTCAGAACAAAGTGCAACTAAGGATACGAAAGTTCTGTCTGCAACTCAGACCCAGGTGATGCCTCTCCCTTCGGATCCTATGTCTGCTTCTGTTCTGCCTCTGTGCCTTGAGTCTCAGCGATCCTCTTTACAGGGACAGCCGATACCAAATCCCCAGGCTTCCCAACAGGGTATCCCCTCCTTTTCTGATACCTCTCCAGAGTATCCCATTGATGAGGTCCTTAAGAAGAGGACATGCAAGAAGAAGCATATCAAGTCCCCTGAATCAGTCACTGAGGACATTGATTTTGATGAGGGTGAAGGATCCCCATGGTCACCTCCTGAAGATGTCTGATTTGGAGACATTTTTGAGATCTTGGCTGGAAGTCCAGCAGCCAATCAGGGGTTGGGAGGGTGGCCTAATGGTTAAGGTGTTTGCCTTACAAACACAAGGTGCAGGGTTTGAGTCTCACAAGGGATAATTGGCTAGGCTTAAAATGGCTTGCAAGGGCAGTTAGCTTAGTACTAATCTATGAACCTATCTATGCTACTAGAGGCTTTTGTTACTGGCCCATCTACTACCTGGGTGGTCCCACCTGGTGATGACCTCCTGGAGTTGGTCTCGCAGCAGGCATGGAAGGAATCTGACACCATTGAGCCCATTCCCTGAAAGCCAGATAAGATTATGACCCCCCAGTCTAAACAATTTTGGTCAAAAGGTCCTCCTGTTGATGTCATGGTCATGGCGGTGACCACTAGAAAGGAACTTTCTGATCAAAGTACCTCTGTCCATCCCCCCTGACAAGGAGTCTTGGGTGATGGACAGATTTGGGAAGCATGTCTATGCTTCAGAGACCTTTGCCGTGAGGTCTCTGAACTACTTGGCAAATTTTACTAGACTTCAGAGGGATCTGATTAAGGAACGTTCAGGTACCCTCACAGGAACCGTGTCTGAAGAGAAGAAAGATTCTGTCACTTCTCAGCTGGCAACCCTACAATTGATTTCCAACTCAACCATGAAGCTTATTTCTAATATGGAAGAAGGAACCTCAAGGGCAGTGGGTTCAGGCTAGTCATTAGGAGACATGCTTGGATGTGTGATTTTTGCGGAGCCTTTTAAGTCTAATTTGTCAATGTTCCCTTTGATGGCACCTCTATGTTTGGCCCCAAGGCAAAAGATAAATTGTCCAGGCATGAGAAGGCTGGAAAGACCCTTTCTGCCATGGGCATATGTTTTTCTAATCCCCAAATACCCTTTTCAAGAAATCGTGGAGTTGGTGGAAAGATGTGGTTCATGAAATCACAAGGATCTTTCCAGGACACACATGGAGGGTCTTCCCCCAGAGGCAGAGGGTGAAGTTCAAATGGTAGGTGTCAACCTCACAGCAGAGGAAGCCCACAACATCAGGGGTTCAGAGAAATTTTATTTGGCAAACCCTTCCAGTGCTTGTGAATGGAGGCCCGATTCTCCCCCTCTGGAGGCAATCAGGGTGAGTTGTCCCTGCACTGGAGAGCTTGGGTAGAAATAAAAGATACTTGGGTGCAGAGGTTTGTATCCAGAGATAAATAATTCCATTTTCCCTTCTTCCTCCAAATTCCAGGAAAATCCTCGATGTTCCTCCTAGTCAGAGAGATTAAACAGCCATTCAAATACAAAAGCTGCTAAACAAAAGAGTCATCCAAGAGTTACCTCCAGACCAGAAAGGATCCGGAACTTACTCAGGATTCTTTTTAGTGCCTAAGAAAACAGAGGATTAGAGACCAGTTCTGAATCTCAGCAGTCTGAACAACTTTGTTCGGTAGACAAAGTTCCAGATGGTTACGGTTCAATCCATTCTTCCATTTTTGGAGTAGGATGATGGGATGTGCTCAATAGATCTCCAGGGAGTATGCTATCATATCAAAATGAACAGACGATCCAGGAAACTTTTATGGTTCCGGCTAGGACCTAGTCCTTACAGTTCAGGGCACTGGCCTTTGGTCTCACCACAGCCCCCAGGGTGTTCACCAAATGTACGGCAGTGGTAGCAGCTCACTTCAGACTGCACAGATTCTGGGTGTTTCCTTACTTAGACAACTGGCTCATCTATGCCCCAACCAGGCATCAACAAATCATGGCAAGAGAAAAAGTAATATAGATTTGTGTGTGGTTAGAAATAACTATAAATTTCAAAAAATCAAATCTTCAACTATCGCAAACCTTAGAGTTCATAGAAGTGCTGCTTAACATGAGATCAACAAAGGCCTCTCTTCCTCATTCCAGAGTTCAAACTTTAAAATTGCAAGTCAAGAAGATACATTGTACTACCACAGTCCCTGCTTGGCTAGTTCTACAAGTGCTAGGGTCAATGGCAGCAGCAGTACCCATTGTTCTTCTTGTTCAGCTAACAACTTTGCAGATGTGTGAAAGAATCTTTATAAATTTCACTCAGAGCATATTGTTCAGACATTTCCTGGGCAACTGCCTGCACTTGCAGGCTTTTTATCTCCTGCTGAGAGCATTTCCTAATGGAAACATTTAATAACTTTTCAGATCCAATAAATGTCTACTCTGATCCCATTTCAGATGATTGCCTTCATTGACATGGAATGGGTATTCTCCCTCCATGTTGATCTTTCCTTCTCAAAGAGAAGACCCAAGAAACAATTTTTCAGTCTAGGTGAAGATATGAAGGAAGGTCAACTTTCAGACTTCTCCATACCTTCTGAGCCTAATGGTTGCCATGATCGTTGTAGCACATTGAATTCTAAATGGTAGCTTTCCAAAGAGCCGTGCCATGTGTGCCACACTGAACCTGGATGGAGACAAAACATGCAGACCTGTGAATGCGAGTGTTGCAATACATAGCATGGTACCTGTGACTACAGAGTACCACATGTTCATGGATCTTGAAGAAGGCCTCCTATTCTTGCAGTCAGACTGATCGGATACGTTCATGAGCAATGTTTACTGGTTGGATGCTCACTTTTTTCTATGATAGAAGGAAAGTGATACCCGTCAGAGATGGGGAACCACATTTACCATTGTGAGCTACACAGAGTTCTCTTGCCCCAAAAGGCTCTGTCAGTAATGCTGCTTTTAGGGATTCTTCAGATTTTGACAATCATTCCATCATGCGGTATATAAACAGTCAAGCTGGCATGGATTTTAGCTTCTACTCAGTGAGGAAATGGGTTCCTGTAGTCTGGATCTTCTAGAAGTCTGGAGATTAACCTACTGCCTTTCAGGAGAACGTGGTTTTCAACCCTTCTGCTTGGGTACTGCAAGACTAGAAAATAGTTTGTAGTGGATTCTTTCTCCTTCCACTATTGTGAGAGATGCATTTGCACATTCCTTCCATTCATCCTGATTCTATTCTCCATTGCAAAATTTTCCCATGCGAACGTACCCTTTTTGTCTCTGGTGACCATGAATGGTGTGTTTTCAGGTCTTCCAGTCCCAGTCACTAGAATTATATGAAACAGTCCTAGTACTAGCCAAGGAATTCTCCCATGTTGGAGCCAACTGCTGGATCTACCTTGGGTATTTTTAGTTAGGGATTTCAGAAGTACTGAAGCTGGGAGAAAGCTTTCCATACGACAGATGTTCTCTAAGCGGAATATGTTCTCCATTCGGTCGGAGCATTATCATGTACCACTCTATCTGGTTAGTTTGCAGATGATTCTGGCTTATCAGAGACACGTGTATGATTTAGACATATGTCAGTCACTTTGGCCCATCATAATCTTGTGGAGGAATTAATTAAAGTCCCACACTGGCAGGTCAAGTGCTTCTTTAAAGGTTCTGCATGTCACATGTGAAGGCCCATACACTCTGTAGGATCTGAACTTCATGATCAACAGACTTGTCTGGCTAGGCAGGATTTGAATGAGCTGCTATGTAATGTTTGACTGACAATGACTTTATAAATTATAAGTTATAATGTTTGCAACTAAAAATGTGTCAACATGGTTTGTTTTCATTTATGTAACCATATGACTGCCTATGTCTTAAGTGATAATAAAGATTTTTCTTGTTTAAAAAACACAGACTTGTCTGTATGTTAATTGAACCTGCTGTTAAGTGGCACTGAAGATTTTTCTTAGAAGTCACTTTTCCTGGTAGCCATCACCTCTGCTAGAAGGATTGTAGAGCTGCAGGCTATAAGTGGTAGGGATCTTTATTTTGTCTTTTGCATGTGGTTTCAGAATTATCATTTAATTTGTCAATGTATCTGTCTATTTTCTTTGCCTCAAGCTCATTTTAGCTGAAGCAGACACATCACTTTAAGAAGACTAAAAAGCTATCTATATCATTCACTGTGGGAGGAAAGGGATGTGAGTTACCAAATATATCCTTTCTAGGTGGATTGTTAAACTACATTATTTTTAGCCTTCAAGTAGTTCACCAATTGTTGAAAAAATATTGTAGGTCAAAGGCCACTGCATAAGAGTTATGTCTTATTGCAGTGCTTACTTCAAAACTGCCTTAGTCATATATAATTACACTTGTTTGTTGCTTCACATGTTTGTCAAGAACTGTTATCTGGTCTTTGACTCCAGGATTTGGGCATCCCTTGATGCCTCAGTACTTACGAACCCAGACTTCACAGCTTTCCAGCTTGGCTCCTCTCCAGCCACTTCCAGCCTATCATTTTTATCATATCAGTTGATCTGTGAAGGGAAACTGTTTAATAGGTCTTAGGAAGCCCTTCAACCATCCTCCTGTTTTTTTAGGTTATTCAGTCAAGTGTGTATTTAAATTTCACTTATGAACAGTGTAGGTATCCAGTTTTCAGTGCTTTTCTTGATTTAGGGGAATAATGGTCACATACAGGTTGAAGTGCACTGGAAACGTCATGGGCTAGTCATTCTGGTGTGGCATCTGACATCACAATCTGCTAATGCATGAGGCACCTGTGCCCGTTGTGGCTCTGAAAGTGGGATTCTTTTCAGGAAAAAAAACCCCTCCAAATTGTAAAAGAAGAAAGGAAGAGAGGAATAACCCAATTATAGACCCACCTAAAAGCCCCCCAACTTAGATCAGTTGAGCACATATTTGCTTATCTGCATTTACTGCTGAAATGGGTTATTAATAGGTTGGTGCCTGGTGTTCATTACAAAGTTTGTGAATAACTTTCCATGAAAGTTGTCTCTTCCCTCCTGAAGGTCTTCAAAGCCATTTTATTTTAATTCTCCAAACCACTCTCATTCTTTATTTCTATCATATTTCACCTACATACATCTGATAGAGACCTGGTGGACCCTTTGATTTATTGGTCCTTATCAATAATGAACATGGAGTTAAAAATTGGGCCAGAAGATCTGCAAATATAGTGCTTCTTATTTTACCTAAGGCTGTTTCCAATATTTAAGTATATTTCATGCCAGAGAGAAATTCCACTGCTGTTGTTTGTAACTTGGGGTATTCCCTGGATAAAGTGGCTTTAAAACACAGTCCTGATAGGTGTAAACGCTCAAATGGTGTTTAGGTTACCTTAAAGGATGAGTTTTTCAAGTGCATTCATTCAGGGTATTTAATTGTTGTATCAGTGCATCACATTTTGGATTGTTAGAAACCGTCTTCTGTGAGAAAACTTTCCACTGGTTATCAGGATGAGGCAACAGGGATTGAAACAGATAGGTTGCATTTCTTCATCTTTGTTCTCACAGTTTATGTTGTTTGATATTCCAACCTGACATAGTGCAACCCTAGCTTAAACTTTATCCACAGATGTGAAGTTGTTCATCTCGCTGTTCATTCTTACAGATGGGTTCGGAGCCGATCCTTGGCTCCGAGTCAGCCTACTACAAAGCTCGAGGTCTTCAAATAGCTTGAGGCCAAGTCCCTATCCCATGATGCACCTAGAATTATCTCAGATCTAGTTTGCTACTGCAACAGATCGGAGTTTCTCACTAGCTCGGGCCAGTAAAACCTTACTTTTACAAATATTTTTTTATTATATTGATAACTTTTATTAGTAGTAGTTTTAGATACTTTTATAAGCTCTTATAGCTTGATTGTGTATTTCCCTTTCCCTTGGTAGTGCCTTTCTTAAATTTCTAGTTGGCCTCTTTCTTCTAGGCCTAGTTTAAAGTGTGTTTATCAGCGACTTAGAGTGTGCTTAGTTAGTGACCTTTTGTCACAGTTTAGGATTATTAGAGATAAGGTTTAGTTAGTGTGAGAAATAGCAGCTATCTTTATTACTATAGTTACAGTGTGCTTAGCATTTAATATTGTTGTGTGCATTTAGACAGTGATTTCTTTCAAAAATTAATACTTTATCTGTGTTTAAATACTTGTGTGTGTCTGAATTTTAGCCTGCATTTTTCTAAGGGATTTTTTGACTGTGTTACTGTTCAAATTTTGAAAGTGTTTAGTTTGACAGTAATCTTTTTCGATACTGTGTTTGGTACAATATGGCTGACCAAGACAAACACCCTAAGTCAGGATTTAAAAAGTTCCCCAAATGTGGCCAAAAAATGTCTGTCACTGACAGTCATGTCAACTGTGTGTATTGTTTAGGAGCTTTACATTTACAAGATAGCTGCTCCATATTCCATTCTTTCTCTTCCAGGGTTCTCCAGGAGAAAAAGAGGAAGTTGATTGATAGAGGTTTCCTGAAACCCTCTTTCCAAGAAGCTTTGTCTGACCAAGATGGATTCAGCAAGTTCTCAAAGTCTTCCAAGACATCTGAGAGTAAAAAATCCCAAAAGTCTTCAACATTGGCTCCACAGACATCGGAGCCAACGGTCTTATCTTTTCAAAGCCAGTCCCCAGTCCTGGAACCGGTATCCGCAGTACTTAAGTCTCCTTTGCTACAGTCGGTACCACCCTCTATCCACTCATCTTGGTCGTCGATCAGCCTTTTCGATTTGGATGTGGATTGTGTGGTGCAGAACCTTTCACAGGCACTGGCCTTTGCAAAATTTTTATCAACTCTAACCCAAGCGGCTTCAGAGCCGAAGACCCTTATGCCAGCTACAACTCTTCCTCCTCCGAGCCATATCAGTCCTTCGGAGCCAGAGGAGTTGGACTTGTTGATCGTGGAGCCTTCGGAAACAATGCCTGCTCCAGTGTCTTCGGTGCCGATCAAGGACACTAGGAGTTGACACTTTCTGGTCGGGTCCGGGGAGGATAGTCAGAGCAACTTGTCGGTTCCGACTCTGCCTCTCAGGGCTTCGGCTCTAATGAGCTTGGCTCCTACCTCTGGCTAAGAACCCACTGTCCCAGTGCTGGGGGTATTGACAGTTTCCTCGGATCCATTGGTCCCTTCGCATCGGAGCAGAGGTGCCTTCGAAGCCATGAGGAGAGTTATGTTTCCTAAGACATCCTTGACCTCAGGTCCGGCTTCTTCCTCCCCTAAAGCTCTTGTGTCTGTTTCTGCTTCACAGATACTGGCCAAGCGTAGAGACCCAGAGCCTCAGGAAGCCCTACTGTGTGGCCCATGCTCTTCTGAGACCTCACCAGAAGCTCCCACTGATGAGATTCCCAGGAAGAAAGTTTGTAAGAGGAAACATCTAGACTCCCCACTTGAGTCCCTGACATCTGATACTGACTTGGATGAATCAGAAGGGTCCCCACTGTCCCCCTCTGAGGATATCTCATTTGCTGAGATAGTAGAAATCCTTAGGCAGAGGGGTGACTGGGAGTCCACAAACCCTACTGAAGATGTCAGTTCTTCTGAAGGCTTTCGGGTCTCAGCCCTGCACCTCTTGGGTGTTTCCACCCTTTGATGAGCTTATGCAGCTGGTCTCATGAAGGGTGTAGGAGTCACCGGACACCATGGAGCCTGTCCCTAGGAGGCCTAATAAATTTATCTCTGCTCCCCAAGACAAATCCTTTCTGACCAAGGGTGTGCCAGTTGATGCCATGGTGGCGGCGGCAGCCACTTAAAAGGAAATTTCAGAAACTTCCTCTTCTATCCATCCTCCTAACAGAGATTCCAGGATCATGGATAGATATGGGAAGCGCACTTATAGTTCACTGACTTTTGCACTCTGTTCGCTCACGTACCTAACCCATTTCATGAGACTGCAAAGATATCTCCTTAAAGAGCTGGGAGATACTCTTCAGGGTACAGTAGCTGCAGGAGCTTCAGACAAAGTTGCTTCCCAGCTTGCTACCCTCAACTCCGTTGTTAACTCGTCTATGTACCTCATTTTGTATTCAGCTAATGCAATGAATAGGGCCATGGGTACAGGAATTGCTCTTAGGAGACACTCCTGGATGCGCTTGTGTTCCTTCGAGTCATCCTTTGTGAATACCCCTTTTGATGGCTCATCCCTTTTCGGGCGCAAAGTTAAGGAAACTTTGACCAGGTGTGAGCAGGAAGGAAAGACTCTGTCTGCCGTCGGAGTCCATTTTTCCACCCCTACCAGACCCTACCCCAAGGGTCAAAGGGGAGGGAAAATGTGGTTC
The DNA here is from genome assembly GCF_019279795.1 of Protopterus annectens. Lineage (NCBI taxonomy): Eukaryota > Metazoa > Chordata > Ceratodontiformes > Protopteridae > Protopterus > Protopterus annectens. Next base: position 1,457,355,843 of record NC_056744.1, on the reverse strand, counting down.
CAAAAAGCCCAAGGAGCCTTTCAGGACACACGTGGTGAACCCCCCCTTCCAGGGGCAGAGGAGGGGGCAATAATGGAAGACGCCACCCTCGCAGCAGAGGGGGTCCGCAAAACCAGGGAGACAGAGATCACTTCTTTGGGAAGCCCTACCAGTGCTCCTGAAAGGAGGCCCGACTGTCCTACTCTGGAGGCAGTCGGGGGTCGCTTATCTTTGTATCCAGATGCCTGGCTCAAAATAACAAACGACAACTGGGTACAAAGTATCATTATCAGTGGATACTTCATTCCTTTCGCCACACCCCTTCCACTGACAAGGAAAATCCCGGACGTTCCACCCATTAACAGGGAACAGGCAACAGTAGAGGTCCAAATGTTGCAAAGAAAAAGAGCCATCCAACCAGTCCAGTAGACCAGATAGAATCCGGATCTTTTTAGTTCCAAAAAAGACAGGGGACTGGAGATCTATATTGGACCTCATCGGGCTAAACAAATCTGATAGGAAAGAGAAGTTTCAGATGGTCACTCTTCAGTCAATACTTCCCTTCTTAGGGAAAGATAATTGGATGTGCTCGATAGATCTCCAGTATGCGTACTACCACATAAAAATGGCCAGACCATCCAGGGATCATCTGTGCTTCTGGCTGGGAGCCAATCATTACCAGTTTTAAGCCTTTGAGCCCTGCCCTTTGGTCTCACTACAGCCCCCAGAGTGTTCACCAAATGTATGGCAGTGGTCATGGCTCACCTGAGATGTTTAGGATTCCAGGTGTTTCTGTACCTGGATGATTGGCTCCTTACCACCACCACCAGGCATCAACTCATTCAAGCCAGGGACTTCACTCTGCAGCCAGTTGTGCATTACAGTAAATTCAGAAAAATCTGCCTTGTCGCCATCGAAACATACCATTTTTATTGGAGCAGAACTGGACACCACCACTACCATGCTAAGACTTCTAGTAGAAAGAGTCTTACTACTCCATCAGCAGGTCCGCAATCTGGTATCCAAAAACAAGGCTCCATCATCAGAAGTTCTAAAATTGTTAGGTATGATGGTTGCTGCAATTCTGGCCATACCACTGGGTCGCATGCACATGCGGATACTGCAATGGCTGTTGTTCACTCAATGGTCTTACCAAGAGCTCCCCATGTCTCACCTGATAATGATCACAAACTCTTGCATAAAGGATCTTCAGTGGTGGTTGACCTCACTTCATGTCACAATAGGTTGTTCCTTTGTTTTACCCCCACCAGCGGCCACAGTGACCACGAATGCTTCCCTGATAGGGTGGGGGGGGGGGCATTTTCAGGGAAGGACAGCCCAAGGCACATGGACCAGTCAAGAGACACACCTACATATCAGTGTCCTAGAGATGAGAGCAGTACTTTTGGTGTTGCAGTACTTCCAGGACTCTCTTCCTCTGGGTACGATTGCAATTCAGGCAGACAACATGTCAGTGGTCTGGTACTTGAACAAACAAGAAGGAATCAGGTCATATCCCCTTTGTCGTGAGGCCCTAAGAGAATGGCAGTGGGCTATATCCACCCAGCACTTTCTGTTAGCAATGCACATCCCGGGGAAATCCAACGTGATAGCAGACAAGGTGAGCAGAGCAATTTTGTTGCCCCACGAGTGGTCCCTCAAGAAAGAAATAGCGGAGAGGATATTCTGCAGGTGGGGCCAGAATTGCTGCAACCTTTTTTCCAGTCGCATGAAAACGAAATGTAGAAGTCATTTTGCCCTGTTTCCCCTTCTGGGAGAAGCCCCAAGGGACGCACTTGTTCACGATTGGCCTCCGGGTCTCCTGTATGCATTTCCACCAATCCTGTTGATACCCAAGGTGCTACAGAAAGCAAAAACTGTGGGAAGGACCATCATTCTAATAGCCCCTCATTGGCCTTGTCAAATTTGGTTCCCCTTCTTTCGACTTCATCTTTTGGAGGACCCTTGGATTCTGGACCCAGTTTTGGACCTTCTGACTCACTCGTCAGGGGAACTTCATCCCTCTCTGCAGTCCCTGAAGCTAACAGCTTGGCTGCTCCAATTCCCATCATAGCCAGGTTCCATAACCTCTCCAATGAGATGAAGCAAATTCTTTTATCCTCTCATAAATCTTCTACGAGGAAGCTATACCTTAGCAAATGGAAAACATTTTCTATATGGGCCTCTAAAAACAATATTGATCCTTACCAAGCCCTTATGGCCTCCATTTTAGAGTTCTTGACTATGATTTTCAACAAAGCAGCTGCAGCAGCAACAGTTCATGTTCAGCTTGCTGCCATTTCTAATTTTCATCTTGGATTTGAAGGACTGAATATTATGTCACACAAATTATCCAAAGCCTTTCTCAAAGGGACCTTTCATGTCAGACCACCTGTGAAATCTCCCTATTCCCCATGGAATCTAAATGTTATGCTTTCCCGCATTATTCTTCCTCCATTTGAACCAGCTTCATCATGTGACCTCAAATTTTTGTCATGGAAGACTATCTTTTTAGTAGCTATTTACTTCTGCCCGCAGAGTGTCAGAGCTTCAAGCCTTATCCATTAAGCCTCCTTATTTGATTTTCCATGCTGACAGTCTCACTTTGAACAAGCCTATCCTTTTTGTCTAAGGTTTGCACTGAAACTAATCTTAATCAAATTATTGATTTGCTAGTTTTCTTCCCCAATCACTCCAACAATCTAGAATACATGCTGCACAAACTTGATATTCACAGACAGCTCAGATTTTACTTGGATAGAACAAAAGATTTTAGGAAATATGAGCAGCTTTTTGTTTCCTTTTCAGACTCCAGGAAAGGTATGCCAGTGGCTAAAACAACTCTGTCTAAGTGGTTATCTGATTGTATCACATTTGCTTATTCAGCTGCCAATATGCCCTTACAACACAAAATTAAGGCTCACTCTACCAGATCAGTTTCTACATCCTCTGCCTTTTCTGCCAGACTTCCTATTGATAATATCTGTGCAGCAGCCACTTGGTCAAGACCTCATACCTTTATCACTCATTACAAAGTTGACAGGGCCTCCTTTGGGTCTACTGTCCTGAAAAATATACTCCCTTGAGCCACCCGAGATAGAGGGTGCTTGGGACGCTACCCATCTGTAAGAATGAATGGCGAGATAGAACAACTTCGCATAAAGAAGTTATGTACTTACCATAACGTTCCATGTGAGTTGTTCATCTCGCCTTCATTCTTACTTCCCACCCTCCTACCCCCTCCTGGGCTTTTAGAAGACTGAGATGCTGGATCCTTCCTGGATGCTCAACTCTTCTATACTTTCTCTTATGGAGTGATAGAATGACATATGGTATTATTATATGCAGCAAACAAGATCTGAGGTAACTCTAGGTGCATCATGGGATAGGGACTTGGCCTCAAGCTATTTGAAGACCTCGAGCTTTGTAGTAGGCCAACTCGGAGCCAAGGATCAGCTCCAAACCCATCTGTAAGAATGAAGGTGATATGAACAACTCACATGGAACATTATGGTAAGTACATAACTTCTTTTTATAATCTTTATCCTGGTTTAGAAGGAGGTGTTGTTCAGCCATCAGTCAAGCTGTCATGCTATTAGTGCAGAGGATTGACTATGCACTATTTTCTAGCTGCTTCCTGTGGTACAGGGTTTGATTCCCTTAGCCCTCATTTTCTCACTGTGTGACACTGAGCGGGTTAATTATCCAAACAGTACTTTGGGGAAATTGGGCTAGGCTATTCAGTCATCTCCTGGACTGCATACCTACTAATGACCTATGAACCTATGAACATCATAACCCTGCTCCAGCAACTCCAGCAGAGGTCTGAAAGATCATTGTCTTGAACTTACTTAATTTTTGAAACTTGTTAAGGTCATGCAAGTTCAAAGTCAGACTTCAGAGATTCTCCTTCTTCAATAAAGAAGAAACTGAAGTGGAACTCCTTTGCCATTTTTATTTTCTTCTTGCCCAAACATGCTTTATGATAAAAACATTTGGCCCTTTCATCATCGTTTTTTCAGCAATAAGCTAAAGATCATTTTGTTAGTATATTATTACTGAATACTTTAAGCTTTAAGTCTATATATTAATATGAAGTATTGGTGCTATGAGACAGAGGTACTCTTACCATTTGTGAGGAATTTGGCTGGTTCAGAAATAATTTAATACAATGTTATAATTTCCAAGGAGCTAGCAAATGAAGTGTAGTTATATTCTTTCAAGGAATCTGGAGAAGGGGGGGACAAAGGCCCAAAAATAGAGACAATTTTTTAGGTATTGCTCGACTGCTGTTACAAACTTAGTTGATAGAATAACAGATGTTAAGTTGTAAATCTCGCCTTCATTCTTGCTGGATGGGTTCGGAGCCGATCGGCTCCGACTCGGCCACTTACTAAAGCTTGAGAGCTAATTTTACTGGCTCGAGGCAACCCTATATCCCATGATGCAAGGCCATAACTACCCAGATCTCGTTTGCCGCTTTCGCTTGCGAGGTGCATTTTTACCGGCTCCTGGTAAGTTTTCAATTTTTCAGACTTTTAGTCACTCCCTTTCGTTTTAGTTCACTACTGTTATTGTCTTATCTGTTAACGGTTAGATTTTTAACCCTATCTCCCATTAGTGGTTCCCCTTATCCAGTTATTTATCCCTTCCCCTAAGTTAGGCCTTAAGCCTCCCCCTTTCCTAATTTTTAGTCAGGGATTCTGTGTGGTGTTTGGGTGTGTTTGTATCCCTGTTTTATTTTTTTATTTGGATTGGGTGTTTATTGTGTGTGTGTGTGTGTGTGTGTTTTTTGGTACTTGTTGCTCCCTCAACACTATTATGTCGAAGGACACAAAGGTCTCAGGCTTCAAGAAGTGTGACTCGTGCTGTCAGAAAATGTCTCTGACACATGGTCACACTTCTTGTGTTTACTGCCTGGGACCTCTGCACCTGCAGGACTCTTGTTCTGTCTGCCACGCCTTCAGCCCAAGAGTCCTGCAGGAGCGCAGAAATAAACTAATACTGAGGGGCTTGTTAAAGCCTGAGAGCTCCCCGACTAAGTCTGCTCCGGGGAAGCCCTCGAAACCAGTAAAGCCTTCGGCTCCAAGCCCTAAGCCATCGGCTACTGGTTCACCTTCTGTGACGAGATCGGCTCTGGCCGGAGCCGATCCTTCTGTGTCACAGCTTACAGTATCGGCTCCACCCAGCGCCGATACCGCTAAATCTAGGCACTCACTGTCAGCTCCGATTGGAGCCGACGTATCCTCGGCTCCTTTGGCTCCACCCATCTCCAGAAAGAGATCAAGATCCCCTTCGTTGGAGTCTATACATTCGGCTCCGAGATCACCCCTGCTCTCGGAGCGGAGCCATCGGAGCCAGTCTTCTCGGTCGTCCAGGCTGTCTGACCACGACCTTGAGAGAGTGGTGAGTAGGCTATTAAAGTCTCAGGCATTGGCCCAAATGCTCCATAGCCCATCTCATCAGACAGTAGCTATTACACATCCACCTAACATTCCTCCTTCGACTCTCCTACAGAGCTTGGAGCCGGAGCTCCTCGGAGCCGTGACTGTTGTGGCTTCGGAGCCGATACCTCCCCCTTCAGCTCCGTCGTCCTCTGCTCTGACCTCCTCCTTGATGCCTTCATTGGAGGGATCCGGGCATCTGGTCTCTCTCGTCGGCTCCAAGGGGGCGAGTGGCATCAGACCCTTGTCCAACCCCGTTCTCCCTCTCAGAGCTTCGGCGCTGGTGAGCTCAGCCCCGACATCAGCCTCGGAGCCGTCCCTGTCGGTGCGGCCTGGGGTTCCTATCTCTTCGGAGCGGGAGCCTTCTGGCCTCTCTGATGGGGGAGCCTTCGAGGTGATGAGGAGTGTACTAGCCCCAGGGCATAGTCAACGGTCAGTTCCATCAGCTCCTCCCACTACAGTGCCTGCTGACGTCTCTTCTCACTCTCTTGCTCCCAGACCCAGAGATCCAACAACTCAGGTTTCCCCACTGGGAATATCTTCCTCTTCCGAGGCTTCTCCTGACCCGTCAGGTGAGCCTCCGCATAAGAGGACATGTAAGAGGAAACATCTAGACTCCCCCAAGTCTATTACATCCGATACTGACTTGGATGAGTCAGAGGGATCCCCAAGGTCCCCCTCTGAGAATGTCTCTTTCTCAGACATCCTTGAACTCCTTAAGCAGAGGGGGAACTGGCCTTCCCTTAATCCTTCTGAGGACGAGTCGGTATACCTGGAGGCGTTCGGTTCTCAATCCTCCACCTCCTGGGTGTCTCTGCCTTTCGACCCTCTTATGGACGTGGTGGCTCGGAAGGCGTGGATGGCCCCGGATTCGGTGGAACCCACTCCTCGGAGGCCTTCTAAATTCATCACGGCCCCACCTGATAGGCAATTTTTGACAAAAGGTGTCCCGGTTGATGCCATGGTGGTGGCTGCAGCCACCAAGATGGAACTAGCTGATCCTTCAATACCTGTCCATCCTCCTAACAAGGATTCCAGGACTATGGATAGGTATGGTAGGCGGATATTTTCTTCAGCGACCTTTGCCATGCGGTCGCTGAACTACTTGTGTCACTTCACCCGCCTTCAAAGAGATGTTCTTAAAGAGTTGGGAGAAGTTTTACAGGATCCGTCAGCTGCTGGGTCCCAGGATAAAATTAACTCATAGCTAGGAATCCTAAACTCCATTGTTAACTCCTCCATGCGGCTCATTTCATATGCAGCCGATGGAGCAAGTAGGGCCGCTGGCACAGGAGTGACTTTAAGGCGTCAATCCTGGATGTGGCTTTGTAATTTTGCAGACCCCTTCAAGGCATCCTTCACAAACTCTCCTTTTGATGGTTCGACCTTGTTTGGACCTCAAGTGAAAGACACCTTGACTAGATGTGAACAAGATGGCAAGACTCTTTCTGCCGTAGATGTCCGTTTCTCCACCCCTTCAAGACCTTACCCAAAAGGTCAGAAGGGAGGAAAAATGTGGTTCCGAAAATCTCAAGGAGTCACACCTGACGCACGAGGTCAGTTTACCCCCAGATGCAGAGGGGGTAACAACAACAGATGCCACCCTAGGGGCAGAGGGGGTCCGCAGAATCAGGGTAGCAGGGAGCCTCTCTCTGACAAACCCTTCCAGCATCCCTGAGATGTTGCCCGATTGTCCACCTTCGGAGGCAGTCAGGGGAAGATTATCGCTGTACCCAAAAGCCTGGCTTTCCCTTTCTCAAGACAAATGGGTACAGTCGATCATATCTGAGGGTTACAAAATTCCCTTTATCCAAACCCCAATTCAGCAAAAGGGAACCTTTCCAGACGTTCCACCCAGTCTAAGGGAACTAGCAGTACCAGAGATATCAAAACTGCTAGCAAAAAGAGCCATCCAGCCAGTCCCAGCAGACCAAATAGGATCCGGAATCTACTCAAGGTTCTTTTTAGTACCAAAAAAGACAGGGGACTGGAGACCAATATTAGATCTCAGCAAACTAAACAAGTTTGTAAAGAAAACAAGATTCCAGATGGTCACGCTTCAGTCCATTCTACCCTTTCTGGGCAAGGACAATTGGATGTGCTCGGTGGACCTACAGGATGCGTACTATCACATCAAAATTCACAGTTGCTCCAGAAGGTTTCTACACTTTCGGCTGGGGGCCAGTCACTTCCAATTCAGAGCCCTGCCGTTTGGACTCACTACAGCCCCCAGAGTGTTCACCAAATGTATGGCAGCGGTTACGGCTCACCTGAGACGTCAAGGATTCCAGGTGTTTCCATATCTAGACTACTGGCTCCTCATTGCCACCACCAGGCATCAACTTCTCCAAGCCAGAGATTACACCATTCACATTTGCAGAGGGCTAGGGATCTCTATAAATTTCGAAAAATCTGCCTTGTCACCTTGTCAATCTATTACCTTTATAGGCGCCAATTTGGACACCGTACAACTTTCAGCAAAGTTAACAGATCAAAGGATCTTGGATATTCAAAACCACATCAATGTGCTTCTCCAGAGCGACAAAATTCAGGCCAGGTTTGCCCTGAAAGTATTGGGTCTTATGGCGGCCGCCATAGCACTTCTTCCCCTTGCCCACTTTTACATGCGTCTCCTACAGTGGATGCTGTTCGCCCAATGGTCCTTTCAATGACTTCCCATGCATCACAGGATCATGATAACTCCAATTTGCAAAAGGCATCTGACCTGGTGGATATTGTCCCCTCAAGTCCATTAGGGCAGACCCTTTGTTCCTCCCGCCCTGGTCGCCATGGTTACATCGGACGCCTCCCTGATCGGGTGGGGGGGGCATTATCAGGGCAGGATGGTCCATGGCACTTGGCAACCTTTCAAATGCCACCTGCATATAAATGTCCTGGAGATGAGAGCAGTGCTTTTAACGTTGCAAGCCCTCCATGACTCTCTTCCCCTGGGGACTATTGCAGTCCAAACGGACAATATGTCCGTAGTGTGGTATATCAACAAGCAGGGCGGAACCAAGTCCTATCCCCTGTGTCGAGAGGCACTCAGACTTTGGCAGTGGGCAATCTCTTCTCAGCGGTTTCTGATAGCAACGCATGTCCCTGGGAAGTCCAACATCATAGCGGACAGGTTGAGCAGAGCTATTCTCATGCCTCATGAGTGGTCTCTCAAACAATCTGTGATGGAAGAAATTTTCAGAAGTGGGGCCTTCCTTGCTGTGATCTTTTTGCTACGCCTCAAAACAGCAAATGCCTCGACTTCTTCTCCCTTTTCCCCCTTCCAGGCCATCCCCCCAGAGACGCTCTAATCCAAGATTGGCCCCGGGGACTTCTCTATGCTTTTCCTCCCTTTCCTCTAATACCACAAGTAATTCAGAAAGCAACCGCCTTGAGAGCCAAAATGATTCTCATTGCCCCTTATTGGCCTCGACAGATATGGTTTCTGTTCCTGCATCATTATCTTTGGGTACAGCCATGGCATCTGAACCCGGTTCCAGATCTTCTGACCCACCAGTCGGGACAACTGCACCAATCCATACCTTCTCTCAACCTCACTGCTTGGTTGCTCCACTTCCGTCCCTAGCCAGGCTTCCTATGATTTCTAATCCCGTTCAGGATATCATAGTAGCGTCCCTTAAATCTTCCACCAGAAGGATTTACACTAGTAAATGGCAGCGTTTCTCCTTCTGGGCAAAAGCTAGGAACATAGATCCCTTTACTGCTCCGATTCATTCAGTCTTGGACTTCCTAGCTGAAATTTTTCAGTCAGGATCTTCTTCCTCCACAGTAAAAGTTCAGTTGGCAGCCATTTCAAATTTTCATATCGGCTTGTTGGACCACAACATCATGTCCCATAAACTTTGCAAGGCATTCCTTAGAGGTGTATTTTTACTTAAGCCTCCGATTAGAGACCCCCCACCACAGTGGGATCTAAATTTAATCTTAACATCCTTGATTCTTCCCCCCTTTGAACCTGTGGCTACCTGTTCATTGAAATTTCTTTCTTGGAAGACACTCTTCCTGGTCGCCATTACTTCCGCCAGGAAAGTATCTGAGCTTCATGCCCTCTGCATTCATCCTCCCTACTTAATCTTCCACAAAGACAGAGTTTCTCTAAGGACTAATCCATCTTTCTTACCCAAAGTGGTATCGCAGATGAACTTAAATCAATCTATTGATCTTCCAGTTTTTTTCCCAAATTATTCTAATAGAGCAGAGCAAAAACTACATTATCTCGATGTTCACCACCAACTCAGATATTATTTGGACAGAACCAAACAATTTAGGAAATCTGATCAACTGTTTTTATCCTATGCAGAGAACAGGAAAGGCCTTCCGGTATCCAAGGTAACCCTATCTAGGTGGCTGTCTTCTGTGATTACATGCATTTATCAACTCAGAGGTAAAGAGTTGACTTCTCGGCCAAAAGCTCATTCAACTAGAGCACTAGCTACATCTACAGCTTTTCAGGCTAGACTTCCAGTAGACACTATTTGTGCAGCAGCCACATGGGCCTCTCCTCATACCTTTGTTTCACATTACAAATTGGACTTGGCCTCCAGAAACAGAGCAAATTTTGGTTCCATCGTTCTCAAGAGTCTGTTCCATTGAGCCACCCAGGATAAAGGTGCTAGGGGCGCGGTCCCATCCAGCAAGAATGAAGGCGAGATTGACAACTTAACATTGAGAAGTTATGTACCTACCATAACGTTCCATGTTAGTTGTCTTCTCTCGCCTTCTTTCTTGCGTCCCTCCCACCATCCCCCTAGCCTGGTCAGACCGAGAAGATTGTTCCTCTTCCTTGAAGAGTCCTGATCCAATTTTTACAGCTAATAGCTTCCTAGTGTCACTAGATCAGATTGGTCTTTTTCGAGGGATTATTTCCCCTTCCTCCTCCTCTCCAGTTGGAGGAATATATTGCATAATTTTTCCTTAGCTACCAAACGAGATCTGGGTAGTTATCACCTTGCATTATGGGATATAGAGGTGCCTCGAGCCGGTAAAAATAGCTCTCGAGTTTTAGTAAGTGGCCAAGTCGGAGCCGAGGATCGGCTCCGAACCCATCCAGCAAGAAAGAAGACAACTAACATGGAACATTATGGTAGGTACATAACTTCTCATTTTTGCATTTGCATGAATTTTCTGAAGGGTAAGAAGTCTGTAACGCAGGTGTCTGCCATTATTTTCTGACTTCAATCCTTAATGATTTACCAGTGATTTACAAGAAAACTAAAATTGTATGAGGAACAGACCAAAAATATGAGGCAAAAAATTCTAGACATTCTGCGAAAATCTGAACAGTTGAGAGGCAGGCTCTTATGGAAGATTAAAATGTATTGAATTCCAAAACTTTTTCTGTGAAATATGGAGCACTACTGTTTTCTGTTAATGGCACGTTTACAGTTCAAAACATATTTTATATGGAATTTATTTGACACTGGCTCCAGCTTCACACTGAGCTAAACGGAGGAGTGACACTGACCACAACTCTGATCTGTGATATAAAATAATAAGCATCCTGTTTTCTTGCTTATTTTTTACTAGTTATTGCTTATTCTTACAATGTATTGCACTTTTTATTGTCTGCTACCTACTTTTTATTGTCTGCTGCCTATTTTTTTACTGCATCTTGTTGCTATAAACTAATCTGCACTGTTCTACTGCCTTGCTGGGCCTTTTAAATCACTCTTGTTACTGCTTCAATTTTTGCAAAACTTTTTTAGCTAGTTTCACTATGTGAAATGTATTAGTTGGAAATGTTCTCCTTTTGTTAAGCATCTGTTTGTTCTGTTTTTCTTGCCAAGGAGTGTATCATATAACTGATTTGTTTACAGTTAAAAGCATTTTCTAGAGTTTCTTTGCTCCCTTTTCTGTATAAAACTTTAATTTAGTGTATCACTGCTGTTTTCCTGGTAGGATAAAGATTTCTGTAGCGTTTTCTGCCTAAAATAGTGTAGCTAGTAACTGTAGCATTGTCCAATTTCAGGATTGTTGTCTTTGGGCCTAATTGTTTGTTTGCAGTGGCTGTGTGTTCTGAGCATTTTTTCCAGGCCATCTTGGTTTAGCAAAAGCCATTCTCCAATTTAGTGAGAGTATAGTGTTGATGGTCATTGGCTAGTTAGGGTTGCCTGGTCTAGGGCTTGGAGTAAGCACTTCATTGGTTCTTTTGAGCTTTTTTTAAGTTGTTTCAGGTTTCAACCTTCTGTTACTTAAGAAGTTACCTTGTGAGTGTTTCTGCTATTTGACACAGCTAAACAGAGGAGGGGCACTGACCACAACTCTGATCTGTGATATAAAACAATAAGTATCCTGTTTTCTTGCTTATTTTTTTACTAGTTATTGCTTATTCTTATAATTTATTGGACTTTTTATTGTCTGCTACCTACTTTTTATTGCACTTTTTATTGTCTGCTGCCTGTTTTTTACTGTATTTTATTGCTGTAATCTGCACTGTTCTACTGCCTTACTGGGCCTTTTAAATCACTTTTGTTACTGTCTCACTTTTTGCAAAGCTTCTTTAGCTAGTTTCACTGTGTGAAAGATATTAATTGGAAATTTTTCTCCTTTTGTTAAGCATCTGCTTGTTGTTCTGTTTTTCTTCCCAAGGAGTGTATTATATAACTGATTTGTTTGCAGTTAAAAGCATTCTCTAGAGTATCTTTGCTCCTTTTTCTGTTTAAAACTTTCACTTAGCGTCTCACTGCTGTTTTCCTGATGGGATAAACATTTCTGTAGTGTTTTCCACCTACAATAGTGTAGCTAGTAGCCATAGCATAGTCCCCCCTCCCTATTGTTGTTTTGTTCTTAAACTTGGTGGCTTTGCAGTTGCCTGCCCCTACAGTAAATTTGATCTGGGACACTCATCCCAGTCCAGTCTCATTAGCTCATTCTACTTAATACAGAAAGAACATTTGGGAAGGCCAACCTCCATAGTTTCTTTAACTTGAATTATCCTCCTTTCCGCCTTTCTCCCTTCCCATTTAAAAAAAAAAATCAGCTGCTTTTAAAGTATTTGTGTTTCCTCTTCCTACTCTCTAACTTAATCTTGCTTCTTCAGCTACTTGTTCTCTAAAGTGCTCAATTGTGCTGCATTTATTACTGCTTGTTTTTAGCCTATTTAAATTGTGTTATTCTAAGCCTGTTAATTTTGGTCTAAGCACTTGGGCTTTAGGCCTACCCCTTAGCTTTCCCTGGCCTCTCTCCCTCAGATTCTGACAAATATGGATGGACAATTTCCTACAGTTTCTCCTGCCAGCCTGGTTGATATAGGCATCCTGAGACAGTGTAGAAACTGCCTCATGTACATGGACAACCATCTGCTATTTCCACCTAGGAACACAATTTGTGAGAGATGCAATTATATTAAGAGCCTAGAGTCTATGCTCTCTCCCTCACAATCCAGTATATCTGATACTGAGATGGTTATCAACACAATCACTACACCTCAAACACCATGCTCAACTACACAACTCACACCCACATATGTGGAGGCTCTCAAGAAAAACATACCCAAACAAAGGAGACCTCAGAGGCAAAAACACATGTGAACTCCACAACCCGCCACACCATGTACCACATAGAATCCACACACTTGTGTCTTGCAACCACAAAGGCCTAAACATAAACTCAACATATTAGTCATAGAACACTCCATTGTGAGACACACAGAGGTTCCTCTCACCAGGCTGAATAAGGAAAAAGTCACGGTTAGTTGTCTTGTCAGGTGCCAGAATCCACCATATCACACACGCACTCATGTCTCTCAACAACAAGTACTGTTATGACTCTGTCATAGTCCATGTTGGGGTGAACGACTTGAGACATACCTTCCTAGACTATATGAAGAGAAACATAATTGAGCTTGCTCAGTATGTGCCCCAGGCAGGTATGTCCCTAGCCTTAAGCAGCATTCTACCGTCACCCAGAATGATGCCTCAATACAAGCAGAAAATGATTGACTGTAACAATTGGCTCAGTTTCTGGTGTCATTCCAGGAGGATCCAGTACCTGACAGCCTGGGAAGATATGATCGACAGACCACAGTGCTTTGCAAGAGATGGTCTGCATCTGTCTCACTTGGACATCAGGCTTCTGGCAAAGGCTCTTGCCTCCCCCATAGTGCCTTTTTTAGGAAAAGTTCTGAGGTCGATAAAGCCAACATAAACATTTCAACAATACGCAAATTAAAGGTCATGCTGCTAAACGCTAGGAGTCTAAACATGAAACTGCACTCATTGCAAGCATTCTTAACCCTGGAAGATGCTGACATTTGTGCAGTCACAGAAACCTGGTTCAAAGCTGTGGAGAGCACCCTAGCCTTACCTGGTTACTCATCCTATCATACAGTCAGACCCCAAACTGTGGGCAGCAAAGCCAAAGGAGGTGGAGTTTCAATGTATATTAAAGACACACACACCTCCAGGCTGGTCAAACAGTATGATGCACAGGAGACACTCCAGGTGCAGTTAACCATTGACAAGACCCTGTTCAAATCATAGCTAGTTACAGGCCACCCCACTCCACCTATCTGGACCGCTTTGAATCTATCAAGATTCAACCCTTTACCCTGATCCTGGGCGACTTTAACTACCCAACCATAAATTGGAAAAACTACTCATGCCAGAATGCAAATGCCCAGAGATAAAAATGTCTTGGAGTAGCTAGTCGATACACCCACAAGGGGTGAAAATATCTTAGATTTGGTATTAACCAACATCGGTAACCACTGCATCACCCCTCTACATTATCATTCACCCTGGTAAGATCCAACCGTAAAGTAGTCACTTTCAAAGTCAGCATTTCCCCTGACCCCCCCCCCCCCCCCCAGCTAGGGTCAAACAAAAAAAACTTCTCCAAAGCTGATTACAACCTCCTGAGGGATGGTATAAACAGCTTCACAGCCCCCTTCCCCTCTGTTGGATCTGGCACCAGTGTCCAAGTCTATACCAAAGTACTATACGAGCACTTGTATAGATGCATGGAATCAGGAATACCTGAAAGGACAAAATCATCCTCCGTAAGAAAGAGTAAACCTGTCTGGTAGACATCTGCAGTAAATAAACTATATAACAAAAGGAAAAAATTGCTGTCCAGGACCAAGGAGGAGCAGGTGCCAAATTGGAAGCAATCTCTCCTTAGCCTGAACAATTAAATAAGAGCATTAGTGAAATCCTCCAAAGCCAACTTCGAGTCCAAATTGGCCATGTCTACTAGAGACAATCATAAGGCCTTCTTCACATATGTCCGTGGTCTCCAAGGAAGCACTGGGATCTGTTCAGAACTGGTGGTCAAGGACACCACATACACAAATGCTGTAGATATAGCCAACCTACTGGCTGACAGATTCAGTGAAAACTTCACCCCTCTCTCCCCCCATTAGTAAATCAGGGCAACCCCAGTACCTGCCCCCCCTCCCCTTATCTTTAGTGAACAGGTCATCACATCCATGAAAGGCAAAAAATACAGCCTCCATGGGACTCAATAACATCCCAGGCTGCATCCTACATGAACTCAGGCATGAACGTGCAGCACCATTAGGTGCCCTATTCAACTAAAGCCTGAGTACCGGCTTTGTCCCAGTGAAGTGGAGGACAACCACTGTCATCCCTTTGCACAAAGGTGGAGCATCCACCGATCCGGGAAATTATAGACACATCAGCCTAACTAGCCTGATCTGCAAGGCCATGGAATGGATTATCATGGACCTCATTAACAAGGACACTGGCAACCACCAAACACTCAACCCCACACAGTTTGGCTTTGTCAAGGGGAGGTAATGTCTGCTAAATCTGGTTGACTTCTTTGAGACAGTCACCAAAGCCATGGACGAAGGGAAGATGTACCTTGACCTGGCCAAGGCCTTCGACACTATTTCCCACTCTGGCATAGTAGACAAACTCTCTCAACTAGGTATCAATCCATATGTTATCAGATGGGTGGCAAACTGGCTCACTGATAGAACCCACCTAATCAAAATAGGGGAGGCCACCTCAAGCATTAGACCCGTAACGAGCGGCATACCCCAGGGATCAGTATTGGGACCTCTGTTATTCAGGGTATACTTCTCTGAGGTGCAGGCCAAAACCCGTGGGCTGTGGCTGACCAAGTTTGCAGATGACTGCAAGCTGGGCATGGTCATCAATTCCCCAAGTGATGTGGACGTCCTCCAAGAGGGTCTCACCCATACAAAGACTGGTGCCAGAAACTTGGCCTCAAGCTAAATGCCAAAACATACATCATCATCCCCTTTGGGGAGAGTGATGTCCCCGAGTTCCTATCACATAGTCGAACTTTTACAAGTTTGAACCACATATGGTCGAGACCATACGTTCGAATTTGTAAAAGTTTGAGCTTTTGAATGGAAATCTCCATAAGCGGAGGTTTCCATTCAGTTCAATGTGGTGTGATCTCGGAGTTGGTATATTTAAGTAGCATTGGTGTGGGGGGTGCAGGGGGACTTACTCCCCTGCTTAAAACAATTTATTTTGTTGTCTGTTGTTTTTTTATTTTTTTTTTTTACGTAGTCGAAGTTCTGTAACTTCGAACATAATGGTTCAACTATTAGGTGTTCGGAGTTATGGAACTTCGACTATGTGATATATACCCGATGTCCCCACATATTATCACATTAATAACAACGTCCTAAGCATGCGATCAGCCATGAGGGATTTGGGCACCCAGATTGATAGCAACCTAATTTTTGGCCACCATATTGCTTCTATTGTACGGAAAGCTTCTATATGGCGCACCTCATAAGTAAGGGTATCTCATCCAGGGACAAGGAGGTCATAACATCCCTGATGTTATGTGATCCTATCTCGCCTACATTCTGACTGATGGGTTTGGAGCCGATCCTCGGCTCCGACTCGGCACGCTTATGCCAAAGAGCGAAGTCTCTTATTGGCTGAGCTTACTATATTACAGGATGCACCACTACCAGTCCCCCAGATCTCGTTTGCCGCTAACAAGCAAAGACGTGGTCTCGAGCTGGCTGAGCTAAGTAGTGTTTTCTTCACTTACTTTCCTGTCAGGAATTTCCTAAAAATTCAACAAAAAGCTGTTTTAACAGCTATCTCGTGTTTTTGTGAATGAGTGGATATTTTCTGTTTAATATTTGTGTGGTGATTGCGTTTTTTTCTGACTAGAGGTCCCCTTTGAGTTGAAGGGCCTTCCCCTGTCAGTCCGTTGTTGTTCAAGTCCGTTTATTTAGGGATTTTTGGATCCCTTTAGTTATTTTTGTGACAGCCTTTGGTTCTTAAAAAAAAAAAAAAAACGGTTCTCAAAAAAGAAAAGAAAAGAGAGTTTTTCTGTGATATTTAGTGTGTTTGATTTAGCTAGTCACTAAATTGGTTGCCATAATGTCACAGGCTCCTAGGCCTTCAGGATTTAAAAAGTGCACTAAGTGCAGTTTCAAGATGTCAATAACAGATGACCATTCTCTCTGTGTGTACTGTTTGGGCGCCAAACATTTGCAGGAGTCCTGTAGCGTGTGCCACGCATTTTCCTCGAGGGTCCTCCAAGAGAGGAAAAATAAACTTATTTTAAAAGGCCTTATTTAAACCCTCATTTAAAGAGGCTTTAGCTTCCTCTCCTTCTCCTGCAAAGAAGAAAAGGGCGTCGGCTCCGACCAGCCCGTCGGATCCGACCGCCAAAAGACATAGGCAGGCTTCTCCTTCGGCTCCACGGACTTCGGAGCCGAGGGCGGAACGGTCTGCCTCGATGCCTCCAGCCTCGACTCCTCTGGGTTCGGAGCCGACGGCTGGGGCCTCAAGAGGCGGGTCATCTTCATCGGCTCCACTGATCTTGGAGCCGATGAAGGTTGTCCACTCAGACACTTCCTCCTCGGCCAAGCCCTTCGCACCGATGGAAATTGGTTTGGACACTCCGGCGCCGATAATTATCGAGTCGATTCGGAGCCGGTCCCCTAGTCCCTTGGAGCCGTTGGAGAGGCCTACTCGGACCCGTTCGGTCTCTTCCAGGTCATCAAAGATGTCAGATTCGGACATAGACAGGGTACTCCAAAGACTTTTCCAGCCCCCAGTCTTTCAGAAATTAGTTTCGGCTCCGACCCAATTGGCTTCGGAGCCGATAGCCCATTCCATTGCCATTCCTCCTCCGATCGCCGCCCGCCGGAGCAGGTGCTGATGGAGCCAGTAGAGATCCTAGGGTCGGGTCCGACCCTTACTCCAACCCCGGCCTTCGGGTCTGAGTTTAGCACACGGACTTCTTCGGCCGGGCCCGGGGGTGACGTTTCGGGACCAATGCTGTCGGTTCCAAGCCTCCCTCTCAGTGCTTCGGCCGCGGGACTTCCGTCTGCTATCATGGCTCCGAGACTGGACCCTCCCAGGATTCTGGGGTCCGGCCTTCAGAGCTATGAGGAGTGCCTTGGCCAAATCTTCTTCGCCATCTCTGCGGCTTTACCGGCACCTTCCTGGGCATGGAGACTGGGTCTTTGGTAGTTCCCTGTCTCTAGGCAGCGGAGCCCTGGGCCTGAGGTTACCCCACTGGGGTTCCCTCCTCCTGAGGGTCTTCGGAGTTGTCTTCGGAGGAGCCCCAAGGAAGAGATCGTGCAAGAGGAAGCACGTGGACTCCCGATGAGTCTCTTACATCGGACACTGATCTTGATGATGCGGAGGGGTCCCCAAAGTCGCCTCAGATGATGTCTCATTTGCAGACATTCTAGAGATCCTCAAGCAACAAGGCGGCTGGAATTCCAAACCCTCCGCTGATGAGTCGGTGTTCCTCAAGGCCTTCGGGCTCAGCCCTCCGCCTCCTGGGTGTCTCCGCCCTTGACGAGCTCCTGGATTTGGTTTGTCGGAGGGCGGGAACATCCAGATACTGTGGAACCAGTGCCTTCTCGCCTAACAAATTTTTGTCTGCCCCACCGAGAAGGAGTTCTTAACTAAAGGCGTGGCTGTAGATGCCATGGTGGTGGCCTCTGCTACCCAGCAGGACGTGGCAGTGGCTTCACCGTCCGCTCATCCTCCTAATAAGGAGTCTAGGAGCATGGACCGCACGGAAGCGCACCCTGACTTCAGCGGCCTTTACTCTGAAGTCCCTGAATTATTTGGCACATTTCACCAGACTACAGAGGGATCTGGTCAAGGAGCTCTCAGACTCCCTCTCAGGTAACCTACCTGAGCAGCTAGCCCAGTCGGTTAGCTCTCAGTTGGCTATCCTTACCTCGATTTCTAACTCGTCCATGAGGCTCATTTCATATGCGGCCGAAGGGGCGGGCAGAGCGGCAGGCACAGGCGTGGCTCTGAGACAAGCCTGGCTCCGTTGTGTCATTTCGGAGGCCTTCAAGTCTTCCTTTGCCGACGCTCCCTTTGATGGGTCCTCTTTGTTTGGACCCAAGGTAAGACACTCTTACCCGCTGTGAGCAGGAGGGAAAGACTTTATCTGCCGTAGGAGCACGATTTTCCACTCCCTTTCGGCCTTATCCCAAGGCTAAAAGAGGAGGGAAGATGTGGTTCTGCAAATCACAGAAATTCTTTCCTCAACAGCAGGAAGATTCCCCTTCCAGAGGCAGAGGGCGGGGAAATTTTTCTGGGAGACGCTGTCCCAGAGGCGGCAGAGGCCCCCGCAACACTGGAGACCGCGAGTCCTTTCGTGGCTCTTCAGCCTCCCACACTCCATGAGGGATTGCCCGGCTGTGCTGCTCCGGAGCCAGTCGGGTGCCATTTTGCCAAGCACCTAAAGGCCTGGGAGTCTATTACTCAGGACAGATGGGTGCTTCGGATTATTGCCGGAGGTTACACCATTCCCTTTACACGCTCACCCCCACCGTCCAAAAAAATCCCGGACCCACCACCCAGTCAAAGGGAAATTGCAGCCGTAGAAGCTTCAAAGCTGCTAGAAAAAGGAGTCATCCAACCGGTCCCCACAGACCAGATCGGATCCGGAAATTACTCAAGGTTCTTTTAGTGCCAAAAAGACAGGGGACCTGAGACCCATTTTGGATCACAGCAAACTAAACCAGTCCGTCATGAAGTCCAAATTCCGAATGGTCACTTTACAATCCATTCTCCCATTGTTGGAGAAAGATGTTTGGATGTGCTCCATAGATCTCAAGGACGCCTATTATCACATACCGATACATCAGGCGCCCAGGAGGTATCTGCGCTTCAGCCTGGGAGACAGTCATTTCCAATTTTGTGCACTGCCCTTTGGTCTCACCACAGCCCCCAGGGTGTTCACCAAGTGTTTGGCAGTAGTGACTGCTCACCTGAGGAGTCTTGGATTCCAAGTGTTTTCCTATCTGGACGACTGGCTCCTGACTGCCACCACCAGGCATCTACTACTAGAGAACCTACAAGCCACCATCTCCCTGGGTGTTTCCCTGGGAATTACATTCAACTGGTCAAAGTCTGTCTTGCTGCCTTCTCAGCGCATAAGATTCATAGGAGCAGAGATAGACTCAAAATTAATGCGGATCTTCCTTCCTACCGAAAGGATACAAACATTACAAAATCAGGTCTGAGCCCTGCTTCTAAGATCCAAAGCCCCAGCCAGGATGGTCCTGCAACTTTTAGGTTCAATGTCTGCCACGGTTCTCCTAGTTCCTCTGGCAAGGTTGCACATGAGGATTCTCCAGTGGCTATTATCGACACAATGGTCTTTTCAAGATCTCCCCCTCAATCATCACATACTGATTACAGAAACGTGCAAACGGGACCTCCGCTGGTGGCTTCTGCCATCCAATCTGAATCAGGGAAGACCCTTTGTTATACCCTCCGTGGCCACCTTGACTACGGATGCCTCCCAGACGGGGTGGGGGGGGGCATTGTCTGGGCAGGTCAGTTCAAGGTTCTTGGCTTCCCAACGAAACATCTCTCCATATCAATGTGTTGGAAATGAGGGCTGTACTTCTGTCCTTACAAGCCCTCCACAAGTTTCTCCCTCAAGGCATTATCGCCATCCACACAGACAACATGTCGGTGGTCTGGTATCTAAACAAACAAGGAGGGACCAGATCTTACCCTTTGCAGAGAGGCCATGAGGGTGTGGGAATGGGCAGTGGCTACCAAGCACTTCCTGGTAGCGACCCACATTCCAGGCAAATCCAATGTATTGGCAGACAGACTGAGCAGGACTGTTCTCTCTCCTCACGAGTGGTCTCTGAACAAACAGTAGCAGCTCAGATTTTCAAAAGATGGGGTTTCCGTGCTGCGACCTGTTTGCAACACCACGAAACACGAAGTGCAAAGGTTCTTTTCCTTGACCCCGTGCCAAGGGGAGACAGCTACGGATGCTCTAGTCCAACCTTGGCCAACAGGACTGCTTTATGCTTTTCCTCTGATTCCACTCCTCCCCAAAGTCATCCAGAAAGCTTCCCAATTGGGGTCCACAATGATTCTAATTGCTCCACTGGCCTCGTCAGGTATGGTTCCCCTACCTACAGAAATATACTCTGGACGGTCCTTGGTTCTTGGACCTAATTCCGGACCTTCTTGGTTCATCAGTCGGGACAACAGCACCAGTCCCTTCACACTTTGAAATTAACAGCTTGGCTCCTCCACTTCCGACTATAGTCAGAAATCACACCTTGGACCCAGAAGTTATTCACATTTTATCTTCAGCCCACAAACCCACCACTAAGAAGTTATATCACAGTAAGTGGAAGAGGTTTGCTATCTGGGCTCAACTCAGAGGATTAGACCCTATTACTGCCCTGATACCAGAGGTCTTGAAATTTTTAACATCCTTGTTTAATCAAGGATCTTCAGTCTCTACTATTAAAGTCCAATTAGCAGCTATCTCCAAATTTCACGATTCCACAGACCCACCGTTGATGAGCAGCAGATTATGTAAAACTTTCATGAAAGGTGCTGTGCTTTTAAGACCCCAGTTTTTCATCCTGCGCCTCCGTGGGATCTTGATTTGGTACTTCGTGCCTTAACATCTTCCCCCTTTGAACCGGCTGCTACATGTGAGTTGAAATATCTGTCTTGGAAAACTGCCTTCTTAATTGCAATTACCTCTGCAAGAAGAGTTTCAGAACTTCAAGCCCTATCTATCAAACCACCGTACTTGATTTTTCACAAGGATAGAGTATCACTTAGACCTAATCCATCTTTTGTCCCAAAAGTTTGCTCTAATCTCTGTCTCCAACAATCTTTAGAGCTACCAGTTTTCTTTCCAAAATTTTCAAACAAAGCGGAATACACCTTCCATACATTGGATGTTCACAGGCAATTGCGCTTCTATCTAGATAGGACTCAGCAAATTCGGAAAACAGATCAATTGTTTGTGTCCTTTTCAGATAATAAACTGGGTAAAACCATAACTAAAGCTACTATTGCCAAATGGATCAGAGATTGCATAACTCAAGCTTATTCCTCTTCAAATAAGCAACTTACAACATCTGTCAAAGCTCACTCTACTAGAGCTATGGCTACCTCTATTGCATTCCATTCCAAGCTCGCTATTTCTGAAATTTGTGCTGCGGCTACTTGGTCCAACCCGCACACTTTCATTTCCCACTATAAATTGGATGTGGCATCTAAAGGACGAGCATCATTTGGTTCCACGGTACTCAGGAGTGTTTTCCAGTGAGCCACCCAGGATTTAGGTGCTAGGGACGCTGTCCCATCAGTCAGAATGTAGGCGAGATAGGATCACATAACATCTTTTAGTTATGTACTCACCATAACTTCAGATGTTTGGGATCCATCTCGCACA
The DNA here is from genome assembly GCF_019279795.1 of Protopterus annectens. Taxonomy (NCBI): domain Eukaryota; kingdom Metazoa; phylum Chordata; order Ceratodontiformes; family Protopteridae; genus Protopterus; species Protopterus annectens. Next base: position 1,457,333,737 of record NC_056744.1, on the reverse strand, counting down.
TTCCTAATACCCACCCTCCTTCCCCTGCCTTGGAGATCAGAAGAGATTGAACGGTTTGGGTTCTACTGTTTTTATCTTGTATCATCTGTCAATGTTATATAAGCAGTGCATGCGTGTGCATGTATGCGGACAAACTAGATCTGGGGGACTGGTAGTGGTGCATCCTGGGATATAGTAAGCTCAGCCAATAAGAGACTTCGCTCTTTGGCATAAGCGTGCCGAGTCGGAGCCGAGGATCGGCTCCGAACCCATCAGTCAGAATGTAGGCGAGATGAATCCCAAACATCTGAAGTTATGGTGAGTACATAACTAAAAGTTTTCTTCCTTTATAAGGCCAGTTATTGAGTAAAATGCCCTCTTTGGCATGTACCTCACAAAACACATGCAGCACCTGGAGAGACCACAGAGGTTCCTCACCAAAAGAATCCAGGGCTTCAAACATCTACCCTACTCAGATAGGCTAAAAGCCCTGTCCCTCTACTCAGTTTCATACAGACTCCTCCGAGGTGACCACTGACTTGATGGGACTGCTGCATATCCGCAAGTCAAGCTCCACTTGAGTAACCCGCATGCGTGACCTCAGCCTCGTCTGTGACATCAGTAGGACTTGGCGGGACAGATTTGTGTCCCAGACACTCCTCCATCTGTGGAATAGACTCTCTCTCCACATCAAGCAGAGTACCTCATTGTCCCTTTCAAGCGCAACCTGGATAACTGGATGAGAAACAGAAAATACACCCCCTGGGATTCCACCCGTGTCCCTGCTGGACAGGGGCTTTGAGTGCTGACTTGTCTAAACATGGGCAAAACTCTTGTCTAGGCTTATAAGGGCCTCAAGTCCAATAGCCTATAACTTCCTATGATCCTATGTAGCTGAAAAGAATCTTAGACCAGCTCTACCTGGGTAACAAATAGGCAAATACAGAAAGTGTTTTATTGTCTTACTGGATATGTGCCTAATAGAGTTATCTTTGTCTCAGAGAACCATAGTTAGAAATAGTCTTTCAGAACCATTTCTTAGTTCCACAATCTTTTAATGGTTTTGGAAAAATAACCCAGGGTATCAAGGACTTTTGAGAGTGGTTTTAAGCTGCTCTGTTCAGATATTGATCAGACAAATCTGACCACAAATAGCAAAACTGCACACAGTGAGCTAAAATGTGTGGCAGCATTGCTAAAAAGCTGATTCTGCTGGAAATATGACTTTAAATTATTAAATCTGCTAATGTTCCTGATATCTTATATTCTGGGTATAAAATATCTTTACCACAATGATCTTGTTTAGATAAAGCTGAAAATAAAATTTTAAAGATTTGAACAGTTGCTTCAAGGATCCTTTACTCAACACATGCATGACACTGTCATGCCTTGCATTTTGCATTTCCATCAATTGCTTTTTCTTTATTTTCTGGAGTTTAACTGTGGATAAAAAGCCAATTTTGTTCAGAAAATGGTATATCCAAGATAAAAGTACTTTCTGTTTTACTTGGTGATGTATTCAGTCCGTGTGCAATTTATTTTTTGAGGGCTTGGAGAACAAAGATAAGATTAAAGCAAGTGTGTGCGTGTGTGTTTCTTTTTTCTTAATTTACACAAAATTGTAAGACATTTTTATTTTGTTTTTATTCTGTCAGAGGAAAATTTGGGACCAAGACTGTTCTAGTGGACTGTCTGTTAGAGCTGGCCTTTTCTTTATAGGAAGAGCTTTTTCTAGATGGGTGAGGGCTAGGGGCATACCTGTCAACGTGCGGATGTTGAAAATCTGGAAAAAAGCTCTCAAAAAGTCAGCAGCCAAGCCAAAAATCTGAACTGCTAAATAGCATAAAGTTTGCATATATAATAACATAACTCCGCTCACACCAAGTGAGTCGTGCAATACCACCACTCAGAAACACTCATTTAAACAACTGGGAACAATACAGCAAAGCAATTTTCAAATGTCAACTTTTCCTTTAGTAAGAACTGCACTAAAATTATAAGAGATTTAAGTTCACAGTGCTGCCATTTCTAACACAAAAAAGAAAGCTACAGCAAATGGTCATGGTAATAAATATATTCTGACTTCCAAACAAATGTCACATAGTTGCTGCTGCATTTGAACACATTCCAAGTACCTAGGATAACACAAAGGCTGCCTGTGTGTGCTTGTCAATGAATTTACTTTCTGCAGCATGCACATAGACAAAATATTCCTGCAGGAATGTGATGCCTTGTGTGAAGAAAAACTTTCTTCCAATGAATTGAAAGTAATATGGCAGCATTTTTTTCATGTATAACACATTGTAATATTTGAAATGCACTTTAGTTTTATTACAGTTTATGTTTGTTCTTGCAATAGTTGAAGAAATATTGGCTTAAATGATTTCTCAGACATAAATATTACAGCAGACAAATATGTTAAATGTACATGTCACCAATTTATATCTCGATGCAAGCTTAGAGTTTTACAAACAATTCACACAAAGCAAAGAGCAGGTTCAAGCTCCATGCATTTGTTAGGCAGGAGGAAGGGTATGCTTTACACATTATTAGAGGAAAGCTATGTTCATCTAGCCTGAAGAGCATTGAAACCTTGCAACATTATTTTTTATTGGGGAAGTTAAAATTTAATAGAATGCTTATTTCATAAGTACTTGCATCAACTCAAATAATGTAAAATGATAACTAAGAACCAAACAGTAATAACTTTAAAACATGCAGTGGTTTATGCTAACAAACATTGCTATAAAAATAGTAACAATGTTAAATACTGTGACTGCTAATATAACACTTACAGTAATAACAGTAGTACACTTACACTTATAACAGTAGTACCACTGTTGATACAATATATTAATACTGCATAGCCACCAATAAGAAACAGTTTTAAAATTCAAGGCAGCAGTAGAACATTATCCCAACAATTCAAACCAATTATTAAAAAAAAATCAAAAATTCCATAATAATAAATCAGTAAAATTTTGCAGGCAAAATTTAATTCCAGACTGCAGAGGTCTCATTTAAGTTTAAAATTAATCATGACAAAATCTGCTCAGTAAATATCAAGTGCCATAGAATAATAACATATTATTGCCAATCCATGAAGCAATCCAAGCATGTCCAAGAAACAGCTTAAAATAACACAGTCCTGTAGTTCAAAAACACAGTACAGGAATAGGTAAACAAACAAGCCATTTCAATGCTGAATAACAAACTGCCTTGGTTCACACTCCAGTAATTCACTTGCAAATCTAGTGGTACTAAAAGAGATGTAAAAACAGACTACAAAAATCCAGCTCTCATAATGATTACTCTCTTCCTCCCTCCTTCCTCTTTTTTAGTACATCATGAAGACGTAAATAATAAAACACAACATGTCAAACTACCAGAGTCAATAATTTGATATATATAAAAGCAAGAGGGAAGAATCTAAAGAAATCTAGATCAGACCAGAAAACGTATAGAAAGCTGTATCGCTTGGCAGCCACACACTGCTGTTGTTGCAAACCTAGCTGTGTCGTACAACATTGTCTGTTTGTATGGATTCCTAGAAAGACATTGAATTCAAAGAAGATTCTACAACAAGGTGGGCTGTCTTTCAGAATAGCTCCACCACAGTGTCTGGTTAAATATAACCACTTCACCAGTCAGCCGCAGATAATAGATAATTTTCAAAATAGTAATTAGTGTCCCAAAGCTCTAGTGCTCTTCAAACTAGATAGATGTAATAGTTTCTCTTGTTCCCCTTAAATAATAGATGCAGTATCATACAGCACTTTTTCCCAAAATTGGGGAATAGAGTAGTGCAAGCACTACTCACCCAAACAAATGAACATCAGATTTACTCACAACCAGGTAAATAAACTAGCAATAGTTGAGGAGCAAGCACCAATTTCACACAAGTCTGAATCTTGCAATTGCACATATTTGCTTTGCTTGATTTCTGTTTAAGAGTTTATGGTGTAAACTGTACAATAAATCTGAATTTTTAATCTGAACCTATAACTTACCTTAACTATCTGCCTTGCCTGACCTTGTCTGAGACACTGCCTTGCAGCCATCTAACTCTGATGACTTGATGACAAGTCATTGGAGATGTCTCAGAAGGGACGTCTGTGATTTTTTTTTTTTTTTTAATTAAAGCAAAAGTGCAAGTACCTCACTGGCTTAAGTATGTCTTTTTAACAGAAGCTCCTTTTTTTCTTGCTTTAGTATTTCAGAGATGGAGTCACTTCTCACATCAGTTACATGAAATACTGTCATGTTGTCATGTCGCTGTTCTACTGACATTGCTGACAGCAGCTAGCTGATGACATGATGGCTGGAAAAGTACAGGTATCAAAGTGCAGGTATCAAACTGAACTGTAAAACAATCATAATTTAAAGGGTCTACTCTGGATTTCAGGGTGTCCTATTATTTCACTGCAAAATTTGGGTTTTGCAGCAAAAAGCATACAGGTGAAAAGTATGCCTGGGGGCAGGGGTCTTTGCAGCCTGCTACACCTCCCACAGACACAGAAAGATTCAATAAAGCCTACACAAAGTGTCTTCTTCCTCTTTCGGCTTTTCCGGGTTAGGGGTCGCCACAGCAGATCACCTGTCCGGTCATGATTGGCAGTGGAATTTTACAGTATCTAGTTGCCAGCCTGGTGCCCAACCTTCCACAGAAGGCATGCACACATGCACGCACTCATGCCTAGGACCAATTTACAGTGTCCAATCCACCTAAAGCATGTCTTTGGGATGTGGGAGGAAACCGGAGCATCCAGAGGGAACCCATGCGATCACAGGGAGAACATGCAGACTCCGCACAGAAGGCGCTCCAGCCAAGGATCGGACCGGAGAATCTCTTGCTGTGAGGTGGCAACACTAACCGCTGCACCACCATGGCCGAAAAGCCTACACTAAGTGTACACTACATGTATTCAATAAAATTCTTACCACATTTTTGCGCTTTCTAGTCACTCAGAAAGATTACATGAAGTGTACATGTAGTCTACACTTTGTGGTAACCTTTATGAATCCTTGTCAGTATTTAAAGATGCAAGAATATCAGTAGGAAAACTAAAATTTATAGGAAGAAGGTATGCGCTATGTCTGTGTTGCCTGCTCACTCAGAACATTGTGGACCCAATAACTGACAGTATGGTAAGCTGTGATTGACAGTGAAGATGACATCTGCTGACAGTGTCACTAATGCAAGACTCCCAATCCTCTGACTAGGGTAAATAAAAATTTTAAAACGCATACTGGATTCTTCAGTTTTGTCACAAATAATTATTTTAGGACAGGAGTAGCACCCCTTCCCCCCAAAAAAAAAAACAAACACATCCATGGATTGTAAACTCACCCTGTCAAAAAAAAAAATTAAGCAGCAACATATGTTTGGTAATTGTATGTGTTAAAAACTCGGTGGTGGTGGGGGTTGGAGTGGCAGATCCCCCCCCCCCACACACACACACACACATACACACACCATGCACGGTCTGGCAACAGAGCTGTATAGTATTAATTAATTATATTACAAAAAGCATTTTGCAGCACTTTTCTAAAACACCTGCACTTTTCCAGCCACTGTGACATTCCAATGTAACATATGTGAACAGTGCTGCAAAATGCTTTTTGTAATGTATTTAATTAATACTGTACAGCTCTGCTGTACCATGCATGGTGTGTGGGGGGGAGGGGTGCCACCCCAGTCCCCCACCACCAACTTTTTAACATATACAATTACCAAAAGATGTGTTGCTGCTTAAATGTTTTTTTAGACAGGATGAGTTTACAATCCATGTATATGTTTAAAGTCCCTTCTTATTGGTGTTAGTTGGGGTTTCCTGCTGCATAGACTATGGAGTATTTGTTCACAACTACCTATTTCCACTAAATGCAAATACAGTTAATCTGTGGTTATATACTGGCCACCAACACCATTTATGTAGTTTTGTTTAGGTTTTTATATTTCTCCAGTGAAATATGTGTCTGAAATTCTCTGTTCTTTAGTAACAGTATTACAGAATGACAACATACCTCTCAACCTCTTAGTGCAAGAAATCTGGACATAGCCCAAAAACCTGGAGGGATAAAGGCCCAAAAATAGGGACATATTTTAAATATTGCTCTTATAAACTTAGAAAGTTGCTAGAGTAACAGGGTTTGTTTTAACATACATTTTCTGAAGGATTTGATGTCTGAAACTCAATTGTAAGTCATTATTTAGTGACTTCAATCCTCAGATCATCCCAGTGATTTGCTAGAAAATACAAATTTTATGAGGAACAGACCAGAAAATATTAGCTAAAAATCTGGACATTCTGGGAAAATCTGTACAGTTGAGTGGTATGAATGACAAGTCCATGTACCACAATAAGACAGTCCCAGTAATGTCCACACTCAAACTTAACTGATATTTACTGGAACCACGATGCCAAAAAAACAATGATTTCTTTGTTCTTAAAATGACAATATGTTGTTTATTCCACAATTGACAGCAAATATCACCATAAAATGTCTTAGTGCCTTGGCCAAAATCAGCCTTTACAGCCTTTTAACTGATATTTAGCTATGTTATCACACTGTAACAAGTCCCCATATCACATCAAGACAGTCAGTCTCACAGTAGTTCACTCATATCAAGCATCACATATAGTAAGGCTCAATGGCAGACATTTACTTCTCCTTTGATAACTGCAGGTGGTGTTTGTTGCCCTGATTTTGATTCACGTAATGTTAACAACCTAATCTATTCATAAAAGTAGTCCTCTTCCACTGCAACGCAAAACATCAACAATATAAATTATTAACAAGCAACTCTGTTTCAGTCCAAATTGAAACACAGCAATCTAAGCCATTTTGCAATTAGCATGTCATAAATGCAGCCAGGGCTTTGGTCCTGAGTGGAGTCCTTCATCTCCGAGAATGATGCCTAGTTACAAAGAAAGGATACTTGGCTTCAACAATTTGCTAAACAACTGGTGTCGTTTGAGTGTGATCCAGTATGTGTCAGCATGTGATGGAATGCTTGAATATCCTACGTGCTTTACAAAGAATGGCTTGCACCTCCTGTTGCAGGGCTTCTGCTTGCAGGTTATAGCCCTTGCTAAACTATAGCACCATTTTTAATCAGAGTCCAGCTAATGGACATTCCAATGTAACATGAAATCCAAAACAGAATCACATTAAGGTGTCCCTGCTCAATGCCAAAAGTCTCAACAGTAAACTGCCAAATCATAAGGCTCTCATGCATTTAGAACATATCCATATCTATGTAATTACTGAAGCTTGGTTCAGATGTTCAGAAAGCAGTCCATCTATTCCTGGGTTATGCACCTACTATGCCTTCTGACATGATGTCAACCATGGTGGTATCTCCATATTTGTTAAGAACCATAGCACATCTAGACAGATTCCTGAAGAACTAAATGGAACACATTGAACTCTAAATCTCACCAAACAGGGCCAGTTATCAGTGTATAGCCTGCTACTGCACACCCCAAATGTTCCTTGAAAATAATGTAGGTTCCCAGATGTGCTTAATAAACTCCTTGTAAACAAGAACTCCATTATTTTGTGAGACTTTAACTACCCCTTAATAAACCGGAGTACCTATACTTCCAATGTAGGATAATGCTCAAATGTTCTTAGACTTAATAAACAAAACTGTCTGTGCCAGATTGTTAAAAAACCTACAACAGGAAATAATTTTATCGACCTTGTCCTTAAGAATATAACTTCCTTGTGTAGTATTCCCCTTGTATCTCTTTTTTTTGGCTAAGTCAGATCATAGACTAATTACCTTCAACTTTCAAATCCCTAAACACACTGAAATCAGTATCTGAGAATTCAATGATTTCAAATGTAATAATCTCATCAAATTCTATGATGACGTTTCAAAATTCACTTGTAGCAGCATCACCCCAGATGTTGACATTGCAGGTATTTTTCACAAAAGGAATTCTATACCCACTTAGATAAATGTATAGAACTAGCATCCCAACCAGATCTAGATATAATGAGAACTTTTAAAATAAACCATCAATATAAACAAACCCTACAACAGAAAAAAAAAAAAAACTCCTTAAGGTAAACAGACAATTAGAAAACTCACATATCAAGGATAATGTCAGAAAATTGAATAAAAACATGAAAAATGCTTCAGGTTCTATTAAAGTAGCTCATGAATTTAGCACCAGAAGCCAAGTACAGCTACAAATCCTTCTTTTGCTACATTAAGAAACCAATAAATAACATGTAATAGTGCTCTGAACCTATTCATAATGGCACCACCTACTCTGATCCAACAGGCATTGGCAACATACTAGCAAAGAAATACAGTGTGTAAAATACCTCAGAAATGACTATTCAAAGACCACTTATCCTTGAATCTCTCAGAACACCCCCCCCCCATCATCACTAAAGAATATATACTGAAGATGCTCTCCAAAACTAAAACTAGTTCATCAGTGAGACCTGGCAGTATACCTGGCTGCTTAAATAGTACTAAGCAAGCCCTGGCAGAGCCAGTCCTTAAACTGTTTAACCTGAGTTTAGCCACTGACTTTACCCTTGAGGTTTGGTGCACAGCAGTAGTGATGCCACTCCAAATGGGTGTTCACACTGCTGATCGTGGAAATTATAGGCCCATCAACCTATGTTTTATTTGCAAAGCCATGGAAATTAACCTGGTAAGCTATGATATTAAAAGTCTTATCAGCCTAGATTCATAGCTGAATGGTTTTGTCAAGGGTGGATACTCTCTAATGAAGCTGGTTAACTCCTTCAAGTGGGTAACAGGGGCTGCTGATAGTGGACAGGCTGTCCACATACTGTATCTTGACCTGGCTAAGGTATTTTGACACAATTTCCCATACTAGTAGTTAGTAAGCTTAAAGCATTACATATAAATCACTTTGTAGTAAGATGGATATTAGAAAATTGGCTAAAAGACAGAATCCATGCAGTGCATATAGCAGATCTCTTATCAGAGCATAGAAAAGTGACCAGTGGTGTCCCATAGGGCTTAGTGCTGGGACGTCTCTTGTTCACCATTTACTTTTCTGATATCCAGACCACGCATCAAGACCTGTGAGCAACCAAGTTTTCAGATGACTGTAAACTAGGAATCATTGTCAAGTTCCACACTGACACCAAAGTCCTTCAGCAATAACTTACACTTGTGAATACCTGTTGTACTAAAACTAGGCTCCGATTAAATGCTAAAAAGTTCAATATTGTCATGTATGATAAACAGCCTCTTCCTCCCAGAATACAACACAGACAACATCACACTCCAAAATGAGAATGTTGTTAATGACCTTGAACTTGTGTTGATAATGCCCTCTCCCTTGTAACACCAGTAGTGAGAATGACCTTCTACATAATGCAGCTAATTGTCAAAGTAATATCATCCAGATATGAAGAAGTCATTGTCTTCTTAAACTGAGACTTAATTAGGGCAGTTACTAAATACAATGCCCCCTTTGGGATGTACCTCACTAGTCATGTCAACAACTAGAAACACCCAGGAGGTTCTCACACTGTCTTAAACGTCCTAAACTTCCAGAAAAGACTTGAAGCACTTTCTCATTATTCAGTATCTTGTAGACTTATGAGGGGACATTTATGCTTTGCCTTCCATGTCTTTAGGAATCTATTGGTCCTGGATCTCTTGTATATAGTCGCACAAATAGCAGAACCAGGGATCGAAATTTTCATCAGCAAATAAATAAATAAAACACAGTGTCAAGATAGGTTCATTACTCAACACCTTCCCCACCTCTGGAATAGACTACAGCAGCAAATCTTTTAGTTTGATACATTATCATCCTTCAGACAAGAACTGGTTGATTAGATGGGCATTCAGAAACTCACCCCTTAGCTTGACTGGCCTAGCCCTGTTTGAAAAAAGGAGGTACAATTTAAGGGCGGATGTTGACAAGGCATAGTGGTCACAAGACTCAAGTTTCCTTATATTTCCCACCATTCTTATGATTCCCTTTCTTTCTGGGTTGGACATGGCATACAAGCAGACATTGTGCTACAAAAACTGCATCCACTGCCTTATCCATTCTCTGTATCACCCACGCAAGCCTAGAAGGACATCAGCTGCTGGCCAGGACTGAGTTACATTCTATGCCTTCTATCCAGTATGCTAAGTACTTGTTGGTCCACAAACCTCCAAACTAAAGTTCCTTCTTGCACAACACTGGCAAAATGCTTAATATTTCAGTACAGGGGTGAGGTCAGATGCATATCTGTCTCATGTAGTACCTGGTACAGTTCCCTGACTTAATTTGGAGCAAAAAAGGAAAAAGTTTACTACCTGGCTGGCACTCCTAAAACTCAGGAGTCAGTCAGGTCCTGTTTCTGTTCTGTGTCCCACCCCTCAATTCAAGAAAAGGACTTCTGTTTTTAAAACTGCAGCAAGCTGCTTGTTACATTTATAGCAAGTGGCTTGCTACAATTTTTTTACCACACACGAAGTGTTGAAAGACTTCAGTGCTTCAGAAAAGCAGTGCTGCTATTCAATTCTGTACCAGCATTCAGAAATACCGTACAGAAATGAATGCTAGTACTGCACTAATGATTAAACTACTGATATGTTGTTGTTCTATCTCACCTTCATTCTTACCAGGATGGGTTCAGATCTGACCATCGAATCCGACTCAGCCTTATACCCAAGCTCGAGGTCTTCCACTAGCTTATGGCTAAACCCTATCCCAGCATGTACTAGGAAAACTCCCCAGATCTCGTTTGCTGCTAAACAAGATCGGGTGCTCATTCTACTGGCTCTGGCTAAGTATATTCTCCTTATATTACTATTATTGGAATTGTCATTTTCTTGTTATATTATTGTTTTTAAAACATAGTTTCTTGTGCTAGTTTATTGTTTCCACTTTGTTCTGCTGTAGGCCATAGTCTTTCAATTAGGCCTTATTGTCCCTATCCTGGCCTCTTTGTTAGCGAACTCTCTATAGTCCATTTTTAAGTTAGGGGACAATTCATTCTCTTCTTTTCCTCCTTTAGAAGTTGTTAAGGTTAGTTCATTTAAGTTAGAGAGCTGCCTTACCCTTAGCCATTTCTTTGTCTGTCCCGAGCATAGCCCCTTTAAGTTAGAGGGCTATGCCCTCCCTTTCATCTTCTATATCCCCTTTTTTGATACTTAACTTCTACTGTTAGCTTTTTGTTGTTGTTGATAAAAACAAAAAAAATCGTTCTGTAGCTTCCCTTGTTACTACTCTCTTTCAGTATGTCTTCTAAAGACTGGAAACCCTCTGGTTTAAAAAAATGTGAGAAATGTGGACAGAAAATGTCCTGACTGACAGACACACAGTTTGTGTCTACTGCTTAGGAGCTGTCTATCTCCAGGAGTCTTGTTGCATTTGTCATTCCTTTAATCACAGGGCTGTCCTGGAGAGGAAGAACAAATTGATATGGAGAGGACTCTTAAAGAACTCCTTCTCAGAAGCAATACAAGAAGGCTCGGGTTTATCAATGTCTAACCAATCATCTTCTTCAAAATCTGACAAGTCTGGGAAGAGATCTTCTTCTAGTGCTCCATCGGAGCTGTCAAAAAAGATTTCCAAAATCTCGACACCGGACACTAAGCCTGTCAGATCAGAGACATCCGCAGCTCTGGCACCATTAGTCTCTGTGCCGGTAGAGTTTGAGTTGTGGAGCCAGTCCCCTGTCTTGTAGCCGTTCTCCCCTACTCTAAGTTCTCCTATTCTTCAACCTTCCAAGTCTCCAGCCCCCTCCACTCAGTCTTCCAAGAGCCTATCTGATGATGATGTGGATTGAGTGGTACAGAGGCTTTTAAGGACACCGGCGCTAGCCAAGCTATTATCAGATCCAACCCAGAGGGCTTCAGATCCAACCACATCCTCCCCTTCTGCTCCAATTCCTCCTCTAATGTTGGACTTCAAAGTCGGAATGTCCCAAGCTGTTACTAGTGGAACCATTGGACCCGAGACCTGTTGCTGGATCTTCAGATCCAACCATTGCTCAGACGTCCTCGGCTCCATCTGAGCTCGAGGAGTGTAGGAGCCAATGCTCTCCATTTGGGTCCAGGGAAGTGAGTCAGATCAGACAGTTGTTGGAGCCAATTTTTCCTCTCAGGGCATCAGGCTCAGGAGAGCTCGGCTCCTACCTCAGCCTTGGGGCCGTTGTCCTTGATTCTGGGGGTTTCCTCAACTTTTTTGGATCCAGAGATTTCCTCGGATTGGGGCAGGGGGCTTTTGAGGAGATGAGGAGAGTACTGTCTCCATAGGTGGTTCCTCTGTCATCTTTGGATGTTCTTCCCCCAAAAGCACCAGTGTCTGCCTGTATACCCTTGCATCCACAGGAACGCAGAGATCCTAGGCCTCAGGATGTCCCACAGGGTACCCCCCACTCTTCTGAACCTTCTCCATAGTACCCCTCTGAATGAGTCTCTCAGAAGAGGTTATGTATTTCTGATATGGACCTTGATGAAGCTGAGAGGCCCCCACAGTTGCCTCCTGATGATGTCTCCTTTGGAGACATCTTAGAAATACTTAAGCAGAGAGGCGGCTGGAAGTCCACCAACCCTTCAGCAGAGGAGTCTGTGTACCTGAAGGCCTTTGGATCTCACCCTTCCTCCACTTGGGTGTCTCCACCTTTTGACAAACTTCTGGATCTAGTTTCTCGGAAGGTGTGAGAGTCTCCAGATTCAGTGGAACCTGTTCCTTGGAGGCCAAATAAGTTCATCACAGCCCCTTCAGACAAAACCTTTTTAACTAAGGGAGTCCCAGTAGATGCTATGGTGGTGGCGGCAGCCACCAAGAAGAAACCCTCTGAGACATCTTCTTCTGTCCATCCACCGAACAAGGAGTCTCGTATGATGGACAGATATGGAAAGCACATTTTTTCTTCAGTGAAGTTTGCTCTCAGATTGCTGAATTACCTGACCCTCTTTACAAGATTGCAGAGAGATCTCCTGAAGGAGTTAGGAGATACTGTCCAAGGTTCAGAAGCTGAAGGGGTTTCGGAGGGAGTTTCCTCTCAGCTCTCTACCTTAAGTTCAGTTGTCAACTCCTCCATGAGACTGATTTTTTATGCACTGGATGGAGTGAGTAGAGCAGCGGGTTCAGGAACTTCCCTAAGGAGGCATTCGTGGATGCTCTTGTGTGACTTTGTGGAGCTCTTTAAATCTTCCTTTATGAATGCCCCATTTGATGGCTCATCTCTGTTCGGACCCAAAATCAAGGACACACTAACCAGGTGTGAGCAAGAAGGAAAACCACTGTCTGCCATAGGAGTCCATTTTCCCATGCCTACCAGACCTTATCCCAAAGGTCAGAATGGTAGTGGCAAAATGTGGTTCTGAAAATCCCAGAGACATTTCCAGGACTCACGTGGTGAATCTTCCCCCAGGGGCAGTGGGGGAAATAGTAATGGAAGATGCCGAGCACACAGCAGAGAGGTTGCGCAGAATCAGGGCAACAGAGATTCTTTCTTTAGTAAGCCCTTTCAATGTTCCTGAAGGGAGGCCTGTCTGTCCAAATTTGGAGGCAGTCAGGGATCGCTTATCTTTGTACCCACAAGCCCGGTTACAAATAACAAATGACAAGTGGGTACACAGCATCATATCCAGGGTTACTCCATACCCTTTTCCTTCCCTTTTCCAAACATAAAAAAGATCCCAGACTTTCCACCCAGTCAAAGGGAACAGGCTACATTAGAAATTTGCTAGACAAAACAGTCATCCAAACAGTCCCTGCAGACCAAATAGGATCTGGAACTTACTCAAAATTCTTTTTAGTTCCAAAGAAAACAGGGGACTGGAGACCAATTCTGGATCTCAGCAACCTAAACAAATCAGTAAAAAAGTCCAAGTTCCGGATGGTGACACTGTAGTCAATACTTTCTTTTCTGGGACCAGACAATTGGATATGCTAGATAGACCTCCAGGATGCGTACTACCACATAAGAATGGACAGACAATCCAGGAGACACCTGCTGTTTTGGCTGGGAGCCAGCCACTACCAGTTTTGAGCTCTGCCCTTTGCCCTTACTACAGCCCCCAGAGTGTTCACCAAGTGTATGGCAGTAGTCACGGCTCACTTGAGGCACCTTGGATTCTGGGTGTTTCCATACTTAGACGACTGGCTCCTAACCACCACCACTGAGCATCTACTATTAAAAGCGAGAGACACTACCTTGCAGCTCAGCTCTCACCTAGGAATCACAGTAAACTATGAGAAATCTGCCTTGCTGCCTTCTCAGCATGTAGTATTTATAGGAGCAGAATTGGATACAACAAGTATGATGGCCAAACTTCCTCCAGAAAGGGTTCGCATTCTACGTCATCAGGTTCAAAATCTTCTTGCAAAGCAAAAAGCACAAGCAAGAATAGTGCTAAAAGTTTTGGGGACCATGGCAGCAGCAATAACCTTGATCACATTAACGTGCCTACACATGAGAATTCTCCAGTGGCTGCTGTTCACTTAGTGGTCGATGCAGGAATTGCTAATGTCCCACAAAATAATAACAGAAACTTGCAAAAAAAAAACCTTCGTTGTTGGGTTTACTCCACTCATGTGATGCTAGGCTGAACATTTGTACTGCCCCAACCATTGGGCACAGTGACCACGGACACCTCTCAGATAGGGTTGGGGGAGCATTATCTGGGAAAGACGGTCCAAGGCACCTGGCAGGATCATGAGGCCCATTTTCACAGTGTCCTAGAGATGAGAGTGGTGCTTCTTGCATTGCAAGCATTCCAGGACTCTCTTCTGCTGGGAACTATTGCAATACAGACAGACAACATGTCAGTTGTATGGTACATAAACAAGCAAGGTGGAACCAGATCTTACCCCCTTTGTCAGGAGTCCCTGAGAGTATGCCAGTGGGAAACCTTCTCCCAATCCTTTCTGATCGCAACGCACATCCCGGGGATATCCAACGTGGTAGCAAACAGACTCAGCAGAGCGATTCTGATGCCCCACAAGTGGTCCCTAAAAGAGGAAGTAGCAGAAAGGATTTTCTGCAAATGGGCCCAGCCTCGCTGTGACCTTTTTGCGACATCCATGAATGCCAAATGCAGCAACTACTATGCCCCCCCCCCCCCGAGGGAGTCAACAAGGGATGCACTTGTACACGATTGGCCCTCGGGTCTCCTTTATGCTTTTCCTTCCTTTCCATTAATACCCAAAGTTTTCAGAAAGCCAGTTACTTGCAAGGGACTTGATACTTATCGTCCCATTCTGGCCTCGTCAAATCTGGTTCTCCTTCCTGTGGCCTCATCTTCAAGATGAGCCTTGGATTCTGGACCCAGTTCTAGACCTTTTGACTCATGCATCAGGAATGCTCCATCCTTCCCTTCAGACCCTCAAATTGGCAGCTTGGCTGCTCCAATTTCCACCATATCTAGGTTCATAACCTCTCTTTTTAAGTTAAGCACATCTTGATTTCTTCTCATAAGGCTTCTATGAGAAAAATATATAGAAGCAAATAGAAAAGATTTTCTTTGTGGGCTTCCCGTAACCACATTGATCCCTTTACTGCCCCAGTAAATTCCATTCTAGAATTTCTAGCAAAATTATTCAATGATGGTGCAGCTGCAGCTACCATTAGAGTTCAATTAGCAGCAATATCTAGTTTTCATATAGGTGAGTCTGGCCTCAACATTATGTCTCATAAGTTATGCAAAGCATTTTTTAAAGGTACTTTGTTACTATGTCCACCTATCAGAGACCCCCCAGCAGCATGTGATTTAAATTTTGTCCTATCTCGTTTAATCCCTCCCCCCCATTCGAGCCAGCATCATCTTGTGAACTCAAGTTTTTCACATGGAAAACTATTTTCTTGATAGCACTTACATCTGCTAGGAGGGTGTCAAATCTGCAAGCCTTGTCAATAAAGACCCCGTACTTGCTTTTCTACAGAGACAGGGTATCCTTATGAACAAACCCTTCCTTCTTGCCAAAGGTATGTTGAGAGTCAGATTTGAACCAGTAGATAGATCTATCAGTCTTTTATCCAAATTACAGGAATAAGGTGAAATACATGTTATATCAGCTGAATGTGCACAGACAATTACGTTTCTACTTACACAGGACTATGAACTTCAGAAATCTGACCAGCTATTTATATCCTTTTCAGAGTCAATGAAAGGTACTTCAGTCTCTAAAGTAACACTATCGAAATGGCTTTCAGATTGTTTAACCTTCATTTATAAATCTCAAAACGGAGATATCCCCAGTAGAGTTAAAGCCCACTCTACAAGAGCCATAGCAACCTCTTCCGCCTTTCGGGCTAGACTACCAATTGATACCATTTGTGCTGCAGCAACATGGGCAAGACCACATACCTTTATCACTCATTACAAAGTTGATTTGACCTCCAGGAACAGGGTCTCCTTTGGTTCCATGATTCTGAAGAATATTCTCTCTTGAGCTACCCAAGAAAAATGGTGCTAGTGAAGCTGTCCCATCCTGGTAAGAATGAAGGCGAGATTGGACAACAGCACATAAAGAAGTTATGTACTCATCATAACATTCCATGTATGTTCTCCATCTTCACCTTCATTCTTACATCTCACCCTCCTTCCCCCTGACATTTTTTTTTTTTTTTTACTGCTGGAAGACTGAATTGGTACAATTGGATATCATTATTCTCTGACCTTCTTTGTTGCACTCTGAATATTTTAAGCTACCTTTTATCTTTATTACTCTTATTATAGCTGCAAAGAAGATCTGGGGAACTTTCCTAGTGCATGCTGGGATAAGGTTTAGCCATGATCTAGTGGAAGACCTCAGGCTTGAGTATAAGGCCGAGTTAGAGCTGAGGGTTGGATCCGAACCCATCCTGGTAAGAATGAAGGCAAAGATGGACAACACACATGGAATGTTATGGTGAATACATAACTTCTTTTTTAAGACCCTGTAGCACCTTTCACCTGACACCACTGCTCTCTTCTCCCCACATAGATATGTTACTACCTGAGATGTTTACTGTTCTAGTTATCGTTTACTTAATGATGGCCTAAGACATTCCCAGAACCCCCCCCCCCTTTTTTAGAACAAAGCTGTCTTCCACTCAAGGCTGAAATGTAACAGCCTAAATTGTTTGCAATAAGCAGACATTTTTTTTTATCCCAAACCTCAAACACACCACATGTACTACTAAAAAAAAAACTTACAGGTTCATAGGTGATTACTAGGCTAACAACCCCAGGGGGGCTGTTTAAGCCTACCCATGCTTCAGAAATGCATTTGACAAGTTTTAACAGCCTAGGGTTATTTTAAGGGGTATATGTACTTTTGAGCATGGGTAGTCAAGCATTTATAGGCTGTCCTGTGTCTAATAGAGATATAGGTGGCAGATCTGTGATAAATATCCAATTCCAGATTATGCACTCAATCTAACATATTCTTTATCTGTCACCACTCAAACCTTGAGGGACATGTAGTACTGGTCAGGTACCAGACTATGTTTTAGTGCCACAGAGGTTAGCAACAAGCAATCAATCTTCAGTGTCATGTGAAATATTCACTACCTGATTCTGAAAAATAAGTATCATTTTTACTTGATCTGCAATTCTTGCATTGTATTTTACTGTGTTCTGTTATTTTCTGAACTGCATTTTACTCTATTTTTGCTGTTTCCTGCACTTGTAGCCTAGCATAGACTTGGTTCAGATTTGCTGGACTCAGTTTGTTTTTACAGTTTCTGAGCACTAATTTAGCTTTTCTCCACAAAAGAGGGGCCTCCCCCTACACTCTAGTGAGAGTAGAATGTAGCTAAGGACCTATCTGAGTGGTGATTGTTGGCCCATGGCCCAGTCTGTTGTGCTACTATTGGTTAGAGTGTTTGAAATCAGTTTAATTTCATTGCTACATGTTGCCCACATTATCTTGGGTTTGCATGGTGCGCACCACCCGCATAAACACACATTACAGCACAGTGGAGGATACCATTTGTGGTTATAGACGCAAACTCTTAGATTAATTTTCCCTTAGTCAACTGCTTGTGCTCCATCTGAGGTTTTCACTGTTGTGCTTCACTGCCAGTTAGACACTCAGCGTCCTGAAGTTCCTTCACAAGTCTTACCCATTAAGCTCCTCACAGTTAAGAACTTTTTCTTGTCCCTTAGCCATACCTGGTCCTTATAGTCTCCTCCCTGTTACTTACTGCAGTACTTCACCTATCATCATGAATAGACAATTTTCCACCATTTCTCCAGCAAACCTAATTGACATGGGCATCCTGAGGCAATGTAGCAATTGCCTCATGTGCAGTGCCAGCCCACATCTCCTAATTCACACAAATTCGATGTGTGAGAGTTGCATCTATATTAAGAATTTAGAATCTAGACTACATCACTCACAGGTCAGTATATCAGATACTAAGCAGGTTGTCAGCTCATACACTTCACCTCCTGCACCATCCATGCACAACACCTAAACCTACATATGCAGGGGTTCTCACTAGAAGCCTAACCAAACATCAGAGACCCCCCCCAAACATAAACACACTTCACCTGATACATTCCCAGCAAATCACAATACACATACAAATGGGCGCACCAGTGTCTCACCAAACATGCCTCTAAAACAAAACGCAAAATCAAATGTTTTAGTCATAGGAGACTCCATTGTGAGACACATAGATGTCCCACTCACCAGGCTGGATAAGGAAAAGGTCACAGTCAGCTGTCTGTCAGGTGCCAGGATCCACCACATCACACATGCACTCAAGTCTCTCAACAACAGGCACTGTTATGACCCTGTCATAGTCCATGTTGGTGTGAATGACTTGAGACGTACCTCACTGGACTATATGAAGAGAGACATGACTGAGCTCTCTGATTATGTGTCCCAGGCGGGCATGTCCCTCGCCTTAAGCAGCACTCTACCTTCACCTAGGATGATGCCTGAGTACAGACAAAAAATGATTGACTTCAACAGTTGGCTTAGTTTCTGGTGTCATTCTAAGGGGATCCAGTACCTGTCAGCTCAGAATGATACGGTTGATAGACCATGATGCTTTGCCAGAGATGGTCTCCACCTGTCACCTCTGGACTTTCGGCTATTGGCTAAGGCTCTTGCCTCCCCTATAGTGCCTTTTGTAGGCAATGTCACAAAAACAAAATTCCCGACGTAAGAATATCCTCAAAAAACAACCCTAAGGTTATGCTGCTAAATGCTAGGAGTCTAAATCTGAAACTGCACTCACATTGAAGCACTCCTCACCTTGGAAGATGCAGACATCTGTAAAGTCACATAGACCTGGTTCAAGGCTGCAGAAAGCACCCCGGCCATATTGGGATATAACGCCTTCCACACATTCAGACCACAAAATGAATGAGTGAAAACTAAATGAGGAGTATTAACATTCATCAAAGATAAATACACCTCCAGACTGGTTAAACAAAATGATTCCCAAAAGTTAATCCATGTGCAAAAGTATAGGAAAGACCCCTTTCTAAGTTATTGCCAGCTATAGATCCCCCTCAATAAAACATGTTAGCCACACTGCTTACTTGGATCTACTTGAGTCATTCAAAATACAGCCAAACAGTCTGGTTATGGATGACTTGAACTACCCAGCCATAGATTGGGTAAATTATACATGTACAAACACACTCACCCAAAGTGTCTTGGACGTCATTAACTCAAATGCCTTGGAGCAGATAGTTGGCACCCTCACAAGAGGCTCACAGAAGGTGTAGAGCAGCAAATAACCAAGTCCAAAAACACCAGTAGAGACAATAATTCAACTGCAGCAATGTAAGGGTAAAAAACAGGTTTAATTCCAACACAAATCCTTAAGCACGAAACAAAAGCACAGTGAGGACAAGCGCTTTCGCCTGGACAATTCCAGGCTTTATCAAGTCAGAATGAAAAACAACAAGGAGAACACTTTTTAAATAGTTACAGCTTCTTGGTCACATGATCATTTAATTATTAATTAAAAACTAATACGTCACAACTAGTAGGAATTAAATCTTTGCTTAAATGCATGCATCCTGTTCCTGTTCCCTCACAAGATGCTTCAACATTCTAGACTTAGTACTCACCAAACATGGTAAAGTGGTGCACCACCACAAGTGTGCGGCCATCCCAGGTGAAATCTGATCATAAATAGTGTCTTTCAAAGTAACGATATCATCAGACCCCCCCCCCCAACTTCTCCAAAGCCAACTACAGCCTCTTATGAGAAGGTATTAACAGCTTCAAAGCTCCTGCCCCATCTAACGTCAAGGGCACCTATACTGGGATATACACCAGTGCATTGTAATAAACATCTATACAATTGTACTGACTGAGCCACTCCTGATAGGACCAAAGCAAGATTCTCAAGAAAAAACAAGCCTGCCTGGTGGACATCCACCATAAACAGGTTGTATAATAAGAGGAAGAAATTACTGTCTATGAGCAAGAAGGAATGATCTCAGAATTGGAAGCACACCCTTCTTAGCTTGAACAAGCAAATAAGACATCTTGTAGAGTCCTCTAAAGCTAACTATGAATCTAGATTAGCATCCCTAGGTAAGGATAACCATAAGGCATTCTTTAGCTACATCCGAAACTTTAAAGGAAAACCCAGTTATGCGCTGAACTAGTAGTGAATGGTATCACATATACTGAGCCAGTGGAAATAGCCAACTTGCTAGCAGACAGGTTCAGTGAAAACGTCTCCCCCTGTCCCATCCACATATACCACAAAACATTCCTGCCACCTATTATCCACCTAGTATCTCTAAAGAGCAGGTCTTAACTGCTCTCTCCACGGCCACAAAACACAGCCTGTATGGGACCTGATAACATCCCAGGCTGCATTCTTAATGTTTTAAAACAGAAGTTAGCAACACCATTGGATACTCTTTTCAACCACAGCCTAAGCACTGGTTTTGTCCCTGCTGAATGGAAAACAGCTACCATCATCCCGTTGCACAAGGGGGGGTGCATCCTCTGATCCCAGGAACAACAGACCCATTAGCCTAACCAGCGATCTGAAGTAGGCAGACTTCATTCGTCTGCAACCTGTGGGTATCGGATCCGATCTCGGATCCGAGCCGGCAATTCAAAAGCTTAGGCTCCGAGCTCCTAGCTCCTCCCTCTTACCCATAACCCCTTGCCAAGCCCTGACTGACCTCAGATTTCGTTTGCCGCTTTTCAAGAAGCAACGGAATTCTAGAGCTCCTGGCGTGGTTTTGAGATAAGTGTAGTTTTCTGACAGGAAAATTTTTCAAATTATCCTTTTTTGTTATAGTTACAGTTAGAGTTGTGTGTGGTTAAGGCTGTCCTCCCTCTTTAGTTAATTTTTCTCGGGTTTTCGTAGTTTGTTTGTGTGTGTGTGTGTTTAGGCCTTAGGTGTAATGTCTGAAGCCCCTAAGGCTGTCTTTAGTGTGGCCATAAGCTGTCCCCAGCAGATGGCCACACCTTGGGGTTGAACACCTGTCTTCTGGTTGTACCATTTGTGCAGGGTTCAACCCCGGCTTTAAGGGAACGGAGGTCGAAGTTGGTGCTGGCGGTCTTTTACCCCCAGATACTGCTTCGGCCTCTGCCTCCAGTCAGCAACTTGTTGCTGTGAGTTCTCCTCCGGCTGGGACTCAACCTCCCTTAAAGTTGCCGGAGGGGAAGGATTCTTCTAGGGAGAGACAGAAGGAGAGGCACAGGGAAAAGCACCACAAGAGGAGAGCCGCTTCCTGCTCGGCTCCTCCATCTAAGCGGGCTTCCCCTGTGCCTTCTAGCTTTCCTCCTCCTCGGCTCCACTCCCCTCGGTTCTCTCCTGGACCCGAGGAGGAGGAGGCTAGCCCTTCCAGGAGGTCACCGAGACGGCTCTCTAGGTCCGCTCGTGGCCTCCTCTAGATCGACCTTTTCCATGAGCGAAGCTGATATGGACCGGATGAAGAGGAAATTCATCCAGGCCGAAAAGCAAAAGGAGTGCTCCTAGCCCCCAACCGGGAGGGGCTTCACCCCTTTTCGTAGCTCCTTCTCCGACCCATACCACGGGTTCGGAGCTTTCGCCGTGCAGATTTGGATCCGGGGTGGGTCGGATCCGATTGGTCGGCGCACCTCGGATCCGTCCCATCCCTTGAGTGCTTGCCGGACCCGACCTCGGAGCCGAGGGCCGAGCCTCGGATCCGAGGGAGCTGGTGTGTCTTCGCCCGCCCAGGTCGGAGCACACTGGTCTCGGATCCGACGGTTTTCGACTCCGATCCGCACGCCGGATCCGAGTGGGGTCGGCTCGGGCTTAGAGAAGCTGGCTCCCCCTCGGCTTTCAACGTTATGGAAAGGGCACTGTCGAGGACATCCGGACCCCCGGTCCCTGCCACGGCTCCATCCCGCACTCCATTGCAGTTGGGCCAGGCCACACCAGCCGGTCCCAGGGACAGATGTCCCAAGTGGTTCCCTTGGAACATCCATCTGCTGAAGAGTACTCCTCGGACAGCCCCCCCGATGAAGTACCTCGGAAGCGCAAGTGCAAGAGGAGGCACATGGACTCCCCTGAGTCCGTCACTGAAGACACGGACTTGGATGAAGGGGAAGGCTCCCCTAGGTCACCCCCTGAGGACGCCTCATTTGGAGACATCATGGAGATGTTAAGGATCAGGGGGGGGTGGTCTGCCCCCAAGGCTTCTTCGGACGAGTCTGTGTTCTTGGAGGCATTCGAGGCGGGCCCTTCTACCTCTTGGGTGTCCCTCCTGCTGACCCCTGGTAGATCTTATATCTATCAGGGCGTGGAAGGATCCGGACACCATTGAGCCTATCCCAAAACGCCCGGACCGCATTCTTTCTCCTCCATCAGACCGCACCCACTGGAGTAAGGGTCCCCCAGTAGATGCCATGATGATGGCTGCAGCCACGAAGAGGGAATTGGCCCAGGAGAGTCCCTCCGTCCATCCTCCGGGCAAGGAGTCCCGCTCGATGGATCGAATTGGGAAGCGAGTGTTTAGTTCAGCGACCTTCTCCTTGAGAGCTGAACTACATGGCACATGTCATTAGGATGCAGCGAGATCTGATTAAAGAGTACGCTGCATCTCCCGGAGTCCATCTCGGTGAGGATAAACAGGTTTATTCCACCAATGGCCACTCTCAGATCTGTATCCAATACATCTATGCGGCTGCTGTCTCATGCTACTGAGGGAGCCGCTAGAGCCAGCGGAGCAGGCCTTGTCATGAGGCGACAGTCCTGGCTCCGCCATTGTGATTTTGCTGAGCCCTTTAAGGCACCTTAATGCCCCTTTCGATGGTTCTGCCTTGTTTGCCAAGACTGTTCACGAGACATTAGTCCAGAGCGAAAAGGACGGGAAGACGCTGTCTGCCGTCGGAGTCCGCTTCTCAGCTCCCCAGAGGTCCTTCTCTAAGAACCAAAAGGGACAGAAGAAGATGTGGTTCTCGAAGTCGCAGCAGACCCAACCTGCTCCGGATATCCAGTCCTTCCGTGGCAGAGGATGACTGGGAGGTCGGCGTGCCAGAGGCAGGGGGGCTCCTGGCAATTTTGGGTCCAGAGAACCCTTCTCTGAGAGACCCACGCAGCAGCCCTGAAGGGTTGCCCGGCTGTCCGTCTCTGGAGGCAGTCGGGGGGTGGTTTTCGATGCACCTGACTTCTTGGGAGTCCATAACAACAGACAGTTGGGTGCTTCGACTCATATCCAGAGGATATTCAATACCCCTAATCAAGATCCCCAAATCTCGCAGCCTCCCAGATGTTCCACCCGACCAAAGGGTGCAAATCGAGCAGCTGCTAGGAAAAAGAGCCATCCAGCGCGTCCCCCCAGATCAAGCCGGATTAGGGTTTTACTCCAGGTTCTTTTTGGTGCCAAAGAAGACGGGGGACTTAAGACCAATTTTAGACCTTTCCCTGTTGAACCTGTCAGTAACCAAGGAATAGTCCCGGATGGTCACGCTGCAATCTATACTCCCTTTTGAGGGAGAACGACTGGATGTGTTCCATAGACCTCAAGGATGCGTACTACCACATTCGGATGGACAGACGATCCAGGAGGTTTCTTCGCTTCTGGCTGGGAGCCAGTCATTATCAGTTCAGGGTCCTCCCCTTTGGTCTCACCTCAGCCCCAGGGTGTTTACCAAGGTGTTAGCGGTGGTAGCGGCCCACCTGAGGCTCCAGGGATTACAGGTCTTTCCGTACCTGGACGACTGGCTCCTGACTGCATCATCAAGGCATCTTCTGTGCTCAGCCAGGGATTACTTCCTTCAACTAGCACCAAGGCTGGGCATCACGATCAACTGGGAGAAATCTTTCCTGAATCCAACTCAAATTATGGATTTCATAGGAGGAAGACTAGACACCAGATCAATGCGAGCCTTCCTCACCCCAGACCGTATCGTCAGCCTGAGGTGTCATGTGACAGCAATCCTTCAACCTTCACCAACTGCAGCTTCGGGTCCTGAGGGCCCTAGGTTCTATGGCGGCAGCTATACCGCTTCTAATTCATGCCCGCCACGCATGCGGGTTCTTCAATGGACCCTTCAAGTTCAGTGGTCTCCTCTTTGTTCGTCTCTAAACGCGGTCAGCAGAGTGTGCAGGGACTCCCTTCTGTGGTGGCTTCTTTCTCCGGAGCCCCTAGCAGGAAGACCCTTGCTGCATTTCCCGAGCCACAGTGACCACGGACGCTTCTTGCCTCGGGTGGGGGCATTCTGCGGAAAGATTGTCCAAGGCACGTGGAATCCCACAGAGACGTCATTGCATATAAATGTCCTGGAAATGAGGGCGGTGCTCCTAGCGTTGCAAGCACTTCACCACGTTCTTCCTACAGGGACTATTGCGATTCAGACAGACAATATGTCCGTAGTCTGGTATATCAACAAGCAGGAGGAACCAGGTCTTACCCCCCTTTGTCGAGAGGCCATGAGAGTCTGGGAATGGGCAATTTCCACCAAACGCTTTCTGATAGCAACGCACATTCCGGGAAAGTCCAACATCCTTGCGGACAAGCTCAGTCGCACCATCCTTTCTCCACACGAGTGGTCCCTCAATCTTCAAGTAGCGAACAAGATTTTTACAGATTGGGTGCAACCCTGTTGCGATCTTTTTGCTTGTCCGTCAAACGCCAAATGGGAAAATTTCTTCGTGCTGGTTCCCGCAACAGGGGAGTTCACGAGGGATGCTCTGGTGCATGCTTGGCCTCCCGGTCTCCTTTATGCCTACCCTCCACTTCCTCTGATGCAGAGGTTTCTGCAGAAAGCCAACAGTTTGGGGAGCAGAATGATTCTCATTGCCCCATTCTGGCCTCGACAACCTTGGTTCCCTTTCGTATGGTCTCACAAAATCAATCCACCATGGATTCTGGATCCAATTTCGGATCTCATCTCTCACCCTCTGGGAATGCCAGTTCCCAATCTGCGAACCCTGAAGTTGACAGCTTGGCTGCTCCAATTCCAACCTTAATTAGGACTCCCGGTATCTCTTCACCGGTCAAAGCCATTTTGGTGGCTGCTCATAAACCTTCTACCAGACAGGTTTATCGGAGTAAATGGAAGAGGTTCTCTATATGGGCAGGACAGAGAACTGTGGATCCTTTTTCAGCACCTATCTCTGCGGTGCTAGAATTTCTAACAGACCTCTTTCATCAAGGGGCCAGTTCTTCCACGATTAAGGTACAATTGGCTATCTCGCATTATCACATTGGACAGGACACAGCTCCCTTATGACAGCGAAATTATGCAAATCCTTTCTCAAGGGAGTTTTTTATTAAGGCCTCCAGTCAAGGAGGTTGTACCCTTTGGGATTTGTCTTTAGTCCTGCAGGCCCTTACTGCTCCTCCCTTCGAGCCTGCAGCTTCTGCTGATTTAAAATTCCTTTCCTGGAAGACTGTCTTTCTGGTAGCTATCACTTCAGCCAGAAGGGTGTCTGAGCTTCAGGCTCTTTGTGTCAAACCGCCTTACCTTTCTTTCTTCCCTGATAGGGTGTGCCTCAGGACCAATCCATCTTTTCGTCTCTTCTGAATCCAATATTAACCAGTCAATCAATTTGCCTGTCTTTTTTCCCAAGTATTCAAACAAAGGGGAATACAAATTGCATTCATTGGATGTTCATAGACAATTACGTTTTTATATTAACAGGACAGCTGGCCACAGGAAATCAGATCAGCTGTTCGTCCCCTTTGCTAAATTTGCTCTGGGTAAAGCAGTGTCTAAAGTCACTCTGTCTAAATGGATTGCTAATTGCATATTGCAGGCATATGACACTTCAGGCAGACCTGCTCCTCAGAGGGTTACGGCTCATTCTACTAGGGCAGTTTCTCGCCAGCCGCCTTTAAGTCCCGTGTTTCTTGGATGATATCTGCTGCAGCTACTTGGGCCTCGCCTCATACTTTTATTTCTCATTACAAGGTGGATGTTGTTTCTAGAGGAAGAGCATCCTTTGGCTCAGCGGTGCTCGAACATCCTTCCATGACGGCCCAAGATTCAGGTAGCTAGGGACTCTGTCCCACAGGTTGCAGACGAATGAAGTCTGCCTACTAGATTTAGAAGTTATGTACTCACCATAACGTTCCATCTGAGTAGGTGACTTCATTCGATATCCCTCCATCCCCCTGACCTTTATAGAGCGAGTATTTATGCTGTTTTAGTATACTGTGGTCAGTATTTGAGGCAAACTCAATCTGAGGTCAGTCAGGGCTTGGCAAGGGGTTATGGGTAAGAGGGAGGAGCTCGGAGCCTAAGCTTTTGAATTGCCGGCTCGGATCCGAGATCGGATCCGATACCCACAGGTTGCATCCGAATGAAGTCACCTACTCAGATGGAACGTTATGGTGAGTACATAACTTCTAATTATCTGCAAGGCCATGGAGAGAATCATCATGGACCTTATCAACAAGGATATAGGAAAGCTTCAAACACTTGACCTGATCCAGTTTGGTTTTGTTAAAGGGAGATCCTGCCTGTTGAACCTAGTGGACTTCTTCAAGATCATCACCAAAGCCCTGGACGAAGGCACATCTGCACATATGACCTACCTAGACTTGATGAAGGTCTTTGACACAATCCCCCACTCAGGCATCATTGAAAAATTCTTCCAGCTGGGGGTCAACCTATATACTGTCAGGTGCGTTTGGCTCGCCAACAGAACACATATAGTCAAAACAGGGGATTTAATTTCCACCAGCAGACGCACTACCAGTAGTGTTCCACAGGGATCAGTGAAGGGCCCCCTGTTGTTTGGAATCTAGTTCTCAGAAGTACAGGCAAAAAACAAAAGGTCTGTGGCTGACAACGTTTGATGACTACAAAATGGGAGTAGTCATTGAGTTCCTAAATGATGTCAACAGTCTACAAGAAGGACTTATGCAAACCAATGATTAGTGCCAAAGTCATGGTCTTAAACTCAATGCAAAAGAATGCATTATTGTCCCCTTTGGCGAAGGCAATGTCTCTGGAGATTACTGTATTAATAGCAACACCCTAAGCTCTAAACCAGTGGTGAGAGGTTTGGGCACACAGGTTAACAGCATCCTTACTTTTGATCACCATGTCTCCACGGTGGTAAGGAAGGCTTTCTACATCGCTCACCTCATAAGCAAGGGCAAAGCTTCTAGAACAAAAGAGGTTATAACACCCCTGAACTCTTCCCTCATCAGACCAATAATAGAGTACAGTGCTTCCTTTGGTATGTATCCAAACAGGGGCCTGCAGCAACTGGATAGACCTCAAAGGTTCCTCACAAATAAAATTCAGGGTCTTCAGCACATGTCTTAAATGGAAAGACTGAAATCACTGTCACTATACTCTGTATTGTATAGACTTCTCAGAGGCGACCTGTGCCTTGCATACAGAGCAACTGCTGATCCTGCCTTAATACAAATGCTACACATTCATAAGTCAAATGGTGCACGTTTCAGTCGCTCTAGGGACCTTACCCTAGCATGTGACACCAACAAGACTTGTTGGAAAGAGATATATGTCTCCCAGAGTTTGCCTCTCCTTTAGAATAAACTTCCAATACAGGTTAAACAGAGCCCCTCATTAACCCTTTTTCAGTGTAACTTGGACAGTTGGATGGGAAACTGCAAATTCACCCCTGTCCCTCTTGGATAGGGGCAGCTGGTGCTGATTTAGATCTACTTATAACATAGACCATATTGCTAGTCCCTTAAGGAAGCAAGGGTTGAATATGGCTAGGCTTGTAAAGGCCCTAGGGCCATTAGCCTATTAACTTCATATGAACCTATTTACATAGTGCACATATCGATGCCAGACCCTAAACCACCAGACAAAAGGATCTCTCAGCACATCACTTTCAAATGTTTAATCTTTAACTACTGCTGCTGTGGTTTTTGTTCAGTTAGAAATAACCACCTAAACTATTTGCAGAAAGCAACCCCCTTCCATTGTAAGCTGAAACACAGGAACTCATGAAGGGTGATACAGTCCAAGAAATTTGTATGCATAATAATAAAGCAATGGTTCAAAAATACATGCAGTAACAAGAAGTTTTAACCAGGGAATAAATAAAATAAAAAAGAAGGTAAATCAGTATAGGAATGGTACAATTTGCCAAGGTTAATTTGGAGGAGAGTGATATTCCTAGGAAACATAAACTTTTTCATTCATTGTCGGGGACTTTTTACCTTGCACCCTATATACAAATTCAAATTTCCTGGCTAACTAAGAAAAATCATTCTTTAACACATTCACTCAGTGATACCTTTTTTATTTATTTAAGATTGCAGGGGACATAGCCCATCACAAAGTGCATGTACATGCAAAGACACAGATACTGCGCAACCCATTTGCATGGCTTTGGGATGTGGGATAAAATTTTTTCCCCACAACAAAAATCTAAATACACTCCACACAGAAAGAATCTCAGCCAGAAACCAAACTAGAGAAGTCAGTGATAGCCTTTTTTTCATAAAAATATGTCAGTAATCTTATTGTACTAAACAGAGCATTAATTGATGCTCATAGTACATTTTTATATTACCTGACACTGTACTGAACCTTGGCAGAATCAGCAGGCGTCAAGCATTTGTCCTGCAATGAATATTGTTGCTCTACAGGATCAGTTGTACGGATTGCCCTGCTGGTTTCCTGAGGACTGAGAAAGAAGAGATACAGCCACAGACTAAAGCAGCTACCATGACAAGTCAAAGAATCCAACAGAGATATGACTGAGAGAAACCAAGAATGAGAAATCAAAGTTTACAAGCATGGATGTAAAAGGGAGCTATATATCCACAAACAAACAGACTAAACTATACAAGCATATAAAATAAAAGACTGAATCATGAAATTAAAACCTGTATTTAAAATATTTATTTTAGTCCACCAAATTGCTGCCACCAATAAAGAAACGGCAGCCTGTCCTGGCAAATACAGTTTCTGAGCTAATGTTGATCTGCAGCTCCACAATATTGCTATACATTTTGCTGCTTCTCCTTGGAACAGAAGCAGTAACAAGTTTAATTGGGTATTCTCCCAGACTGGTGACCTTGCAACCTCGAGTTGAGGAACAAAAAAAGCTCCTCTGGAAAAAAAAAAAAGCTCATATAAGTCATTTAAATACATACAACCAGTGCTGAATTGCGGTATGGACTGAAATGCCAATAATTCTCTTCAGCATTGACAATCTCATTATCAGACCACTTGATATCTTGCACCCAGACAGTGTCCCACCCTTGCAGTTGTTTTGACACCCCCCTTTCTCCCGAAACGAAATGACTTGGACAGTCATTGTAATGTGGGAGGGTGACTGACTAAGTGGCATTGTCACATGACACTGACTGACGTGTGTGTGTGTGTGTGTGTGTGTGTGTGTGTGTGTGTGTGTGTGTGTGTGTGTGTGTGTGTGTGTGTGTGTGTGTGTGTGTCTGTATTTGTGTGTGTGTCTGCGATAACCCTCCCCAGATACTTGGATTAACAAAAGAGGTGTGACTGAGGAAGTACTTTAACACGTATTGGCAGCAGTTTAATATTGCTTTTAATGTAACTGCTAATTACAGTTGCCTCTGAGGTGTGACAGTTGATTTTAGAGTACAGCTCTTGACTTATTTAACAATAGCATTCCTATGACTCAGGTTGCCTTACAGATTAAAGAATACAGAAAAAAGTGTTTTTTTTTTTTTTTTTTTTTTTTGAGTATGTAATTTTTCCGTCCGCCCCTTACTGATTACATGTATGCTATAATGTACATAGTGTACACTTCCTGATATCGTTGCTTGAGAGTACTGGGCTTACTGGAAGTTTCTCTTGTTATAGACAGAGAATTCTCAGTGAGTATGTTTATCCATTTAGGCTAGCCACTGATGCCAGAGATTTCTCCAAATACCCGACTCATCCAGTTGTATCAGTCTGGCTGTTAGCACAGAGGATTAAGGCTGTGAACTGTTGTCTAAATGTTGATTCCCTCAGCCTTCATTTGCCTATTGTGCAGCTCTGGGCAAATCATTTAATCAGACAGGACTCCATGAATTTTAGACTAGGCTTAGTAACTATTTGTGAAACCAAATGCAACAAAAATTGTCTCCTTCAAGAAAACCCACTCAAGGAATACCCAGGCTGTATATTTATAGTAAATAGTGGCCAACAGATATTGCCAGAACTACTGGCTGACAGATTTAGTGCCAACTTTACCCCTCTCCCCCCCTAAAGGACCAATCTCAATACCAGAAGAATGCCAGGCACCCAGCATTACTGCAGCATAGGTTAAAGCTGCACTGTCCAAGGCCAAGAGTACAGCTTCCATGGGACCCGGCAATATCCCTGGCTGTGTTCTACATGAATTACAAAGTGAACCGGCACTACATCTGTGTGCCCTGTTCACTCACAGCCTCACCTCAGGCTTTGTCCCTACCAAGTGGTGCACTGCTACAGTCATCCCTCTCCATAAAGGAGGAGCGACTACAGATCCTGGAAATTATCTCCCCATTAGCCTGATGAGTCTGATATGTAAGGCAATGGAGCGCATCATCACAAACCTAATTAACAAGGATATAGGGAATCTCCAAACTCTAGATCACACACAATTTGGTTTTGTTAAAGGTAGATCACACATGCTCAACCTGGTTGACTTCTTTGAGTCAGTAACCAGAGCTGTGGATGAGGGTAAGGCAGTTCATACAGCCTACCTCGATCTGTCCAAGGCCTTTGATACCATTCCTCACTCAGGAATTATTGATAAACTCACCAAACTAGGCACTGACCCTTGTATCGTTAGGTGGGTTGCAAATTGCCTTACAGACAGAACCCACAGTGTGAAAGGAGCAGACTCCAAGTCAGACCGTCGACCAGTCACTAGTGGAGACCCACAGGGATCAGTCTTGGGTCCTCCTGGTTGGCATCTACTTCTCAGAAGTCCAGCCCAACATGGAGGGTATCTGGCTGACCAAGTTTGCAGACGACTGCAAGCTGGGAGCCATTATTAACTCCCTAAATGATGCAGACATCCTACAGAAAGGCCTCACTGAGACCAGTGACTGGTGTCAAAACCATGGCCTTAAGCTTAATGCCAAGAAATGTGCCGTCATCCACTTTGGGAAAAACTCAGTTCCCACTAATTACAACATTGATGGGAACCCACTGAACAGTGAAGGTGTTATAAGAGATCTGGGGACACAGGTTGACAGCAACCCCTCCTTCGACCACCACATTGCCACTGTGGTTAGAAAGTCCTTCTATGTGGCACATCTTATTAGCAAGGGTTTTGCATCCAGGAAGAAAGAGGTCATCATTTCTCTCTACTCTTCCCTCATTAGACCAATTATAGAGTATAATGCCCAATTTGGCATGTACCTCACAAGACATCTGGAACAGCTGGAGAAGCCACAAAGTACCTCACGAAGAGGATCCTAGGCCTTAAACACATGTCCTACATGGACAGACTCCAAAACCTCCAGCTATTCTGTGTCTCATATCATCTACTAAGAGGCGATATCTGCTTGTCTTACAAAGCCATGTCTGACCCAGCTCTGTTAGAAATGCTACATCTAAAGAAATCCCAATCCTTCCGCACCACACTCTCCAGAGACCTCAACCTCATTACCACAAATGAACATAACATGCTGGAGGGACAGGTTCATAACCCAGAGACTGCCCATGATCTGGAATAGATTTCCCATACATGTCAAGCCGAGTACCTCAATGGCCCTCTTCAAGAGAAATCTTGATGAGTTGATGGGAAATAGAAAGTTCACCCCGGGGATCACTCCAGTGGCTGTACTTGATAGAGGCACTGGGAACTAATGTCGGGCACCACAATGCCAGGGCACTTCTATGGGCTAGGCTTATAAAGGCACCAGGGCCATTAGCCTAGTACACACTTATGAACCTGTGGTAAAATGTTTCTTATTCAATCGCTGAAGGACCTGCAGCTGCATATACTCAATATTTTACTCCTTAACTAGGTAGGTGATGGCTTTTTACTTACCTGAGGAATTGTGCATGCAACAAGGGTGTATGTATGATTGTGGATATACTGGAAAGTTTTGAATTAAAGTTGATATTTCATGAAGATTGCCTGTCTGTGGCTTAGATTCATAGATTGTTATTAGGCCAATGACCAAGGGGGGCCTTTCTAAGTCTAGCCAAGTTTTCCCAAAAGAATATTGATGTCTTGTATCCAAATAGGACATTGCATACCAGGCACTCATAAGCTACTTCTGTCCATAAGGAACATGGGTGCCAAGTGGGTTCAGGCGCCTAGGCAGAGAGACATTTCCCTGTGGTACATTTGACTGGGGCACATGGCTGAATTGGCATTCAGCTGCAGAGAAATATGGCTGTCTGCAAATTCCCTGTGGGCAAAGAGAAGAATATGTTGATGTGCCCACAACTTCAGTAGCTGAATGCACAGAGGGAAAACAATGTGCATGGTCCACAAGAGAACATGAGACAGCAGGCAATATGGCAGGCGTCAGCAGCAGGCTGGCCAGATGGCATGTCAGTGGCAGTAAAAATGCAGTGCACAATGGGCAGTGCCTTTATAATTGGAGTGTGTGTGTGGACCACTACCTCCTTTACAGTGTCTAGGGAACATTACCTAAAATGCATACCGGAGCATACATGTGACTACAATAGCATGCTGGATTTCCTCCATGCTGTAGCACACTTCTACATGTTGTAGTTACATAAGTATGTACTGTACACTGAGCACAACATTCATTACTTCCTCTGCTGCCATGCATTTGGTTATTAAAGCTGTGAGCATGGCAGTGTGTGCTTCTCTTTGCCCACAGGGAATTTGTAAACAGCCATATTTCTCTGCAGCTGAATGCCACTTCAGCCATGTGTCCCCAGTCAAATGTACCACAGGGAAATGTCTCACTGCCTGGGCGCCTGAACCCATGCCAAGCACCCTGTAAATTTCCTATTCCCCATCCTGTGGTCTAGGCTGTTACATTAATAGCAGTGACAACTGAAACTCTGGTCCTTCCAACATGTTATTTAAAAAAGTATGAGGCAGTGTTGCAGTAAGTCAGGTTAGACACCCAGCAATGTGAACCATGAGGACAAGGATGGGCAATGGTTACTTATAATGATCAACCAGAAGCTATGCAGACATATCGCATGGTAAAAATGCAGTGACAGTACACAATGCAGCATTTCAAGTTTATAGCACAGATCCTTGCCATTTTTCAAGTAAAGTTTTAGTGTTATGGTATGAATTAGGGTTAGGATCAGAGTATTATGATTATGGATAAAGATTAAGGGTTGAGATTAGAGTTTCATGGTTAAACTTATTGTTAAGGGTTTTAAGGTTAGGGTTGCAGCTTTAGGAGTTAGGTTAGCATTTTAGGGTTAGGTTACAAATAGAGTTTTAGTGTTAGAATTACAGTTTTAAGGACAGACTTTTAGGGTTAGGGTATGATTAGAGTTTAACAGTTGGATTACAGTTCAAGTTTTAAAATTAGGATAGGGTTTTTGGGTCAGTGTTAGACTTACTGCATTTAAATGGCATTAGTTACTCATATTGGTAAGGTGTAACATTCATGGACATTCCATGAGTTATCCCAGTTGCTGTAAGTAACTAAGCCCACAGATGAATCCTCCGTCTGCAGTTAAAATGAGTAGTCACACAACTGTACTTTCTGGGTTAGCTTAACAGAGCTATGCAGACCATGTCTGTCCATGTCTTTCCTCACACTTTGAACACAGACATAGGTTTTGCTGCACTATTTGAATGATTGCTGATGTTTTGAACTTCAGGATAAATGAAAACACATTTTTGATCCTATGGGCAGCACCATGTCATTGTGGTTAACATGGCAGCCTCTCAGCACTTGGTCTTTCAATTCAGTCCTTGCCTGGGGTGCCTTCTGTGTAAATTATTCATGTCCTTCCTCTGTCCTTATGGCTCCCCCCCCCCATATATTTCAAAGATGTGCTGTTGGTGAACTGATGCTCCTCCAAATTGCTGTAAATTGCCCAGTGGTAGACATGTCATGTGTAACAGTGAGTTGGTGTGTGTGTGTGTGTGTGTGTGTGTGTGTGTGTGTGTGTGTGTGTGTGTGTGTGTGTGTGTGTGTGTGTGTGTGTGTGTCCTGCAGTGGGCTGGCACCATGCTCAGGATTAGTTCCCCTGGTTTGTACCCAGTGAGTGCCAGGCTAGGCTCCAATTTCACTCAGGCCTAGACCTGGAAGAGGTTGGAAATTGAACAATGAGTAAATGAGAGAATGAATGAATGGATGAATAAATAAACTTTGATCCCTTTATATTTGCATACTGCTTGTGTTTGCCCAGCCCAAGCTGTTTTGAACATACAGCTTCAGAGGTTAAATTTTTTGTCTCTAGGTATCAAGGAAGGCATATGATGCTTGGAGAAGTTTATTAGTGGAAAGTTTATAGTTGAAAGGGACTGCAAAGGTGGGCTAAACTGAGCCTGAACTTTTTGATCCACTTCTGTATTGTAAAAAGAAATGAAATGCTCTTCGTGAGTTATCTGCATGCTTAGTATATTCCTTTTCATATTTCATATTTTTTCTATATTCTTTAAAATAATCAAAGGATTCTCACTGAGCTACCTGCTGTAAGGTCAGCAAGAGAGGAAGAAGCACTGTTTTCATTATTACATATCTACTAAATGGGAGTGGGTGCTAAGATTGATGGATGTACAGAAATACTGTCTCACTAACAGAGTGATAAGGATGTTAGTACTTGAAGTGATTATGTTAAGTTGTCTGTCTCGCCTTCCTTCTTGCTGGTTGGGATCGGAGCTGATCCTCGGCTCCAACTCGGCCATCTTCTATAGCTCGAGAGCTGTTTACTGGCTCGAGGCTACCCTTTATCCCATAATGCCTAGCGCTAGTTACCCAGATCTCATTTGCCGCTTCAGCTGCGAAGTGTTGTTTTTCTGGCTCAAGCTTATATAAAGATGTTCTTCGTCTTCCCTTGCTGCAGTCCTGACAATTGGGTATAGTCCGCGTCCCAATGGTCCGATGCAGAGCAATTTTAATGTTGTGCAGGTTGTTGGCTTGATTTTTTCCAAACCGGAGTTTCAGACCGAATACAGAGTTGGCTAAGTAACCCAACATTTTGGTTTTTCTTGCCTCAGTATTTAACCGGATGTCAGAAAAGTGAATAACTGTATTTTGTGGGAAGCAGATACCGCATAGGGATTATCATACATTGTGTATACCTTGTTTAGGCCACCTGCCTGTTTGCTGGTTTGTTTGCTGTGCTATTTTTTAAATGTTTATTTATTAAGAGGAGAGAGGATTTGAGCTTGTTAGTGTTTGAAAGCGTTTAAATTATACTATGCCGCCGGATGCTCCGACTTCGCTTTCATCTAAGAAGCGCAAGGACAAAACAGTGAAGTCTAGGGTGAGGAACGGCAGTCGGACGACGGGTCCCTTAGAAGCTCAGGGGAGCCAGAGGTTTTGCCAGGAGTCTCTATGGAGTCTCAGGCAGATACTTTACTGTTACAGGATGTGCCCTCTCAGGAGGTAGGCCAGGCTGAGGGGGCTTCTCAGGTAACTGTTCTTCCCTCTCTTCCCAGGGATTCGGGCCTCTCCTTCTGTTGCCAAAGCTTCTTTTAGAGGAAGGCCAAGTTCAGCTTTGTGCCTAAGAAACATATGCTTAAAATGGCAGAAGATTTGATTACTCTGATTAGAGGTTCCCCCCCCCCACCCCCACCTGATAAGAGGCCTAACAACAGGAGTGTTTTTTTTGAACAGAACATGTTTCACAGGCTTCTCTGTCTCTTCTGCAAAAGTTTCCCTACTTATTCTTTCTGATTCTGGATGATGATGATCCTTCTTCTTCTTCCTCCCCTGAGATTTTTTCATTTTCAGAGGACTTCACTCCATGAGGGAGCACTTTAAATGGGAAGGCCAAGATTACTCTGACTCCAGAAAAAGGCTTAGGGAATTCTTGTTTTGCCCCAGCATAGGCCCTTAGCTATTCCTCCTGTGTTGAATGTGGTGGAGGATGTTTTGCAGAGGCTTCTCTGAACCCTGATTCCTTGCCTCCTGCTCCTGTTAAGCCTGATAGGTATTATAGGGCTCATAAGTATTTGTTTAAGAGTCCCAGGGCGGACCCAGAAACTGTTTCTCAGGGGCCTAAAGGTGTTAAAGCTTCTGTGGTTAAAAATCCTGTACCCTCTGATAAAGAGGCAAGGGCTTTGGATAGGTGGGGTAAGAAAGTATATACTTCTTCCACTCTAGCCATGAGGGCGTTGAATTGTCAATTTCATATGCTGAAATATCAGAATTATCTCCTTTCACTATTGAAATCTAAGGTGGATGCTTTGGCGGAAGGTATTGAGTGTAAGGAATTGCTGGATTTGGTTCATGTGTCTGAACAAGTGGGTAAGCATTCTTTGCAGTGTGGTTTTGATGCTGTTCAGGCCTCCTCGAGGGTGGCTGCTACTAGTTCTGTTCTTCGCAGACATGCATGGTTGAAGGATCAGAATTTAGCTGAGCATGTTAAGACCAGGATTTTGGATGCTCCTTTACAGTCTGATGTGTTGTTTGGACCGCCTGTGGAAGCAGTTTTAAAGAAAATGGAGGACAAAGCTAAGTCTATGCAGACTGTTAAAGATTTTTCGCAGGTGCAGCCTCCAAGTTTAGTAGAAATTGGCCTGCTAAGGGGTGGACATATCCTGCTTATGGTTCCCAGTCTAGGAGGTCTAGACGTGTAGGGGAGCAGGCTCCAAGGTTCGTTTTAGGCCTAGATCAGACAGTTCACCTGCTCAGACTTCTGGTGAGGGCAGGGGTCAGTCCTTGCAGAACCAATGACCTGCCTTTTCAGCTGCCAGTGGACTCGTCTGGCAGCTCCTTTGGGAGGAAGATTGTCTCTTTTCAAAGAAAATTGGGATTTAATCACTCAAGACAGATGGGTGCTGGATATCATTCATCACGGGTACAGATTTTATTTCCACACAATGCCCCTTTCAAAGGCATGCCAGATGTTCCTCCTCCACAAAGAAAAGAGGCTCACAAGCAAGTTTCTCAGTTACTCCAGATAGGGGCTATTCAGCCAGTCCCTGTGCCAGAAAGGATTTTATTCTCGCCTGTTCCTAGTACCAAAGAAGGGGAACACGTGGAGACCAATTTTGGATTTATCTATCCTCAACACTTATCTGGACATTCCCAAGTTCAAGATGTTGACGTTACAGCAACTGTTACCTCTGCTGGGCAAGGATCACTGGATGGTAACTTTGGATCTCAAGGAAGCTTACCTTCATGTGCCCATAAGGCTAAGTTGCAGAAAGTATCAGATTTTCATTATCAGTTCTCTGCATTGCCCTTTGGCTTATCTACTGCCCAGAGTATTCACAAAGGTTCTGGCTCCAGTGATAGCTTACTTCAGGCTTCAAGGCATTCAAATTTATCCTTACTTGGACGACTGCCTGATTCTGGCTCAAGAAAAGGAACATCTTCTACAGCATCTGGAATATGTCATAGCAGTGCTAAGATGCCTAGGGTATTCTGTGAACGAAATAAAGTCCAGTCTAGTACCCTCTCAAGACATGTGCTTTCTGGGTGTGAGACTGAATACAGCAGCCCAGATGGCCTTTTAACCCCGGACAAACAAAAGAGTCTGTCACTTTACTTCCATCAACTATCTCATCAGTCCGTGCTGACTGCAAGGACAGTCCTTCAAGCATTAGGGTTCATGGCATCTTGTATTCTGGTGCTTCCCAATGCCAAACTGCATATGAGGAAGCTGCAATGGTATCTCAAAATGTATGGACACAGCACTGCCAAGATTTGGACACTGTCATTCAAATAATACCTTGCCTTCAAAAGGAATTCTTGTGGTGGGCTCAGGAATGTCACCTAAACAAGGGACTCTCTGTGACCCGGCCAGAGGCGAGTCAGATTTTAACGACAGATGCCTCGGACACTGCTTGGGGAGCTCATCTAAATGGAAAGTGGATACAAGACAAGTGGCCTGCCAGACTACAGCATCTACATATCAACATGAAGGAGATGTTAGCAGTCCAGTTTGCATTGATGGCGTTCAAGGAGTTACTTCTTCCAGGGCAGGTGTTGATTCTGACAGACAACACAACTGTCATGTGGTACATCAACAAGCAAGGGGAACACATTCTTATCCTCTATGCAGGCAAGCAATGATTTTATGGGAGACTGCGTTAAGCCTGCAACTGACTCTTCAGGCAAGGTTTCTGCCAGGAGCACAGAACTCCCTAGCAGATGTATTAAGCAGACAAATCATGGATCCCCACGAGTGGAAACTGGATCTTCATGTATTTCAGAAATTGACAGTGTCATGGGGAACTCCAGACATAGATCTGTTCGCTTCTCCACTAAACCACCAGCTGCCACAGTATTGCACAAAGGGGTTTCATCACACAGCTTGGAAAGTGGATGCTCTGTCTTTCAGTTGGAAAAACCTTCATGTCTATGCCTTTCCTCCTCTACCTCTTCTTCCAAAGGTATTACTAAAGGTCAGACAGGACAGGCCAAGGATGATTTTGATAGCTCCAGATTGGCCTCGGCAACACTGGTACCCACTTCTAAGGAGTCTTGTAAAGAAGCCTCCATGGCCTTTACCTCTGATTCCTCATCTGTTATCTCAGAAGGACGGTCATCTGCTCAATGTCAAGCTTCAATCTCTTCATCTCACAGCTTGGCATATTCTGTGTTGAAGCATGGTAGGTCTCAGCTTCCTCAACAAGTTTTAAATGTGATTATGGAAGCTAGAAGGCCTAGTACTAGGAGAAAAATGGAAGAGATTTTTTTTTTTGAGTAGGCAAAGAATTTGGAGATTTCAGAGCCTAATTTGAGTGTGGCTCTTCAATATCTTACTGAATTATTGGACAAAGGTTTGTCTTTCTCTTCCATAAAGATTCATGCTGCAGCAATTTCAGCTCACTATGATTGTGACCCACCTTTGTTTTCGCATCCTTTGTTCAAGCAGTTTCTTAGAGGGCAAAGAATATAAGACCCCCATGAGAGCTCCTACTCCTGCTTGGGATCTCAATTTTGTGATGGAAACACTTACTCTACAACCTTTTGAGCCTGCAGCTACTGCTGAATTGAAATATTTGTCATGGAAGACTGCTTTTCTGTTGGCTATTACTTCTGCAAGAAGGGTGTCTGAGTTGCAGGCCCTTATGGCAGTAGAGCCCTTTTAGATTTTCCATAAGGACAGGGTATCATTAATCCTTCCTTTATGCCTAAGGTGGTTTCTAGTGTGGCTTTAAACCAAACTATTCATTTGCCCACGTTTTTTGCAGATCCTCAAAATAAAGGGGAAAAGATTTTGCACACTTTAGATGTACACAGGCAATTGCGTTATTATTTGAGCAGGACTAAAGATTTTAGGCAGTCTCAGCAGTTACTTGTTTCTTTTGCTTTAAGTTCACAGGGCAAGCCTGTGTCAAAACAAACTATTTCTAGGTGGATTGGCTTTTGCATGCATTTTGTTATTCCGATCATGGCAAAGAGGTTCCAGCTGGGATTAGGCCTCATTCCACTAGGGCTACTGCCACTTCAACAGCATTTCTAAGGGGTGGCAACTAAGGATATTCTGGAAGCAGCTACTTGGAGTTCAGTGCATACTTTCTCTAGGCATTATCACCTGCCTATATACTCTAAGACTAGAGCTGGTTTTGCCACAGCTGTTTTACAAGGCATGTTGTCAGCTCCTGCTACTTTATAATTTGCCAGCCTCCCTTTCCTCTGCTTTGGGATTCTACCAATTGTCAGGGACTGCAGCAAGGGAAGACGAAGAACATAGTACAGTTTTGTACCTACCATAAATGTAGATGTTTCTGTGTTTCAGGGTGGTTGTGTAGGTGAGTTTCCATGCTTATATTTTTGTATATATTACTATATATATTGTACATGTTTTTGGTGCAGGTTGTTTTGGGACTTGTCTTTTGGGTCTTCTGACATCTGGGGCAAGAAAAGACTGAACTATACCCAATTGTCAGGACTGCAGCAAGGGAATCCTCGAACATCTACATTTATGGTAGGTACAAAACTGTACTTTTCTTTATAGAACTTCTTTACTAGAAATAGTCCTTCTCCTAGGGATTTTTGTTAGTTGTTAGTCATATATTTGTTGTGTTGGTAAGTGTGTATTTGTAGATTCCTTCCCGTCCCTTTAGAACTCGTTTAATTTGGAGAGTCCCCCCCCCCCCCCGTTATTCCTGTCAGGTTAGTCGTTTAAGTTAGAGGCTTTCCTTCTGTCTTCTTTGTAAGCTAGCCGTTTGAGTTAGAGGCTTTCCTATTTAAAAAAAAAAAACTTTAGCTTTAGCCTGTAGTGTACTGTGTTTTTCTCTTTAATTTAATTTTGTTTGGTAGCTATTGTTGTATTTTTTGTTACAGGATGTCCAAAGAATCCAAGGTGTCTGGGTTCAAGAAGTGTGACTCATGCTGTCAGAAAATGTCGCTGACAGATGGGCACACTTCTTGCATCTATTGTTGGTGAAAATAACAGCATTTTAGTTTTTTTGGGATTTAGG
This sequence comes from Protopterus annectens, assembly GCF_019279795.1. NCBI lineage: Eukaryota > Metazoa > Chordata > Ceratodontiformes > Protopteridae > Protopterus > Protopterus annectens. The sequence continues at coordinate 1,457,292,895 of NC_056744.1, read as the reverse complement.
ATCAGACAATGTTCAGAAAGCCAGTTTTCTATTATATTAAAGGTGGTCTGGGTAGCTGACCATAACTCTACTGGAGATGTGGCTGAACAAATCAGAGTAGAGTCATCAGCATATTGGATACAGCTGACTTTTGGGATGACAGTATAAAGGTCGTTAATGAAGATGGAGAACAGCAAGGGCCCTAGTATAGAGCCTTGTGGTACTCCAAGGGTGTTAGGTAGAAGGTTAGAGAGTTTGTTCTGCCAGAGGACAGCCTGCTGTCGACCATTCAGGTAGGATTGAAACCATTGGAGGGCTCCAGTATCTAGACAGAATGTTTGCAGGGTGTGGATTAAAAGTTGGTGATCAACCATATCAAATGCCTTGGAAAGATCCAAAAGAGGGCTGAGGATATATAATTATTGTTGTGATTATGGTTTATGGTGTTAGTAAAGGCTAGGAGGGCTGAAGTAGTGCTGTGATGAGGACGGAAGCCATGCTGAGTGTCTGCCATAAGGCAATTTTGGATTAGGTGGTGCATGAGTTGTCTATGAATACATTTTTCCATAATCTTTGCAAGTGGAGAGAGTATAGCTATTGGCCTATAATTGGAGAATTCAGTAGAGCTGCCTCCTTTGTGAAGTGGGATTACATAGGATATTTTCCAGATGGTGAGAATTTTAGCTTCTACTATGGTTCGATTGATTAATATTGAGACAGGGTAAGCAATAGCATCAGCTGATTTTTGCAGGTACTCGGCAGGGAGTTGATCAGCAGAAAGTGTGGTGGGTTTTAGTGTTTTGATCAAGGTATGGATAAGTGAAGTGGCGACTGGTTGGAAGCTGAACGCGAGTAGGTTTCTAAGGGTGCTACTTTCAGGACCAGGGGAGCTAGGAGGTAGTTGGCTAGCCAGGGTCTGTAGTCGCTCCTCCTTTATGGAGAGGGATGACTGTGGCAGTGTGCCATTCTGTAGAGACAAAGCCTGAGGTGAGGCTGTGATTGAACAGGGCACACAGGTGTGGTGCCAGTTCACTTTGTAGTTCATGTAGAACACAGCCAGGGATATTGTCGGGTCCCATGGAAGCTGTATTTCTGGCTTTGGACAATGCAGCTTTAACCTGTGCTACAGTAATGCTGGGTGCCTGGCATTCTTCTGGTGTTGTGATTTGTCCTTTGGGGGGGAGAGGGGTAAAGTTGGCACTGAATCTGTCGGCCAGTATGTTGGCAGTATCTGTTGGCTCAGTATAGGAGGTACCATTGTGCAGTAACTCAGAGCAAATCTGGGTATTGCCATGGAGATTCTTGATATAACTGTAGAAGTCTTTGTGGTTATTTTTAGTGTCTGCCACAATTATGCCTTCATAGCTAGCTTTGGAGGTTTTGATGAGGGATCTCATCTTTTTGTTGAGGCTAATAAGGGAGTTTTTCCAGTCTTGGGACTTCACATTTTTCTGCAACAGTTTCTTCCTTCTGTTGTAGCGTTTATTAATGGCAGGGGACCACCAGATTGGCTTCCTTTTTTGGAGGAGAGTGTCTTGGCTCTCTTGGGTATGGCTAGTTCCATGCATTTATGTAAATGTTCATACAGTGCATTGGTGTATGATTTGGTAGTCATGCATCTATTTGCCGTTGACATGGGTGCCGTGAAGTTAGCTACCTCTGTTTTTAGGAGCCCAAAGTCAATTTTGGAGATGTTTTTCATGGTGGTTATCTTTGCAGGAGGTGGGGGTGAGATGTGGATTTCCATGGTGATTAGTTTGTGGTTGGATCTAACCTGGGAGGAATTGACTATTGGTGCTTCCTGTAGTGGGGGTAAGAATGAGCTGGTCCAGCGCATTGGAATTAATGAATTCCAGGAAGCGTTGGGCAAGTGTATTGGTGCATGAGTAGTTTTCCCAGTTGATGGAGGGGTAGTTAAAGTCACCCAGTATGACAGTGTTGGGTTGGACCCTAATAGTTTCCAAGGTGCTTAGGAACATGGAGTGAGAGTCTTGGGACATGGTTGGGGACCTATAGCAGGCTATGACCTGAATTGCCATCTTACCCACTGTCAGTTGTACCTGAAGTATTACGCTCAGCCACTAGTCTGGAGGTGTGCGTATCCTTTATGAATATGGACATACCACCACCTTTGGAGCTTCTGTCCATGTTCTGTGGCCAAAAGGTGTGGAATGAGTTGTAGACTGGTATCACATGGGTGCTTTCTGCTGCTTTAAACCAGGTCTCCGTCACAGCACAAAAGTCAATGTTCTCCATTTTGAAGAGTGCTTCAAGTGAGTGCATCTTGAGATTTAGACTTCTAGTGTTGAGCAGCATGACCCTCAGATTGAATTTATTTATAGCTGTTACGGTGGTAATTTGGTCTTTGGAACACCATCTAAAAAAGCACTATAGGAGTGGCAAGAGCCTTAGCCAGTATCCGGAAACCTAGGAGTGACAGATGCAGGCCATCTCTGGCAAAGCATCAAGGTCTGTCAATCATGTCATCCCAAGCAGACAGATACTGGATCCCCTTAGAATGACACCAGAAACTTAGACAATTGTTGAAGTCAATCATTTTCTGCTTGTACTGTTGTATCATTCTGGGTGATGGTAGGATGCTGCTCAAGGCTAGGGTCATACCTGCCTTGGCCACATAATCCAAGAGCTCTTCCATGTCTCAGGGAGGTGCATCTCAGGACATTCACACCCACATGGACCATGATAGACTCATACTTGTACTTGTTGTGGAGTAACCTGAGTGTGTGTATGTGTCTGATCCTGGCACCTGACAGCTGACTGTTACCTTCTCCTTATTCAACTTAGTGAGTGGGACATCAATGTGCCTCACTATCAAGTAACCTATGATTAGTGTATTGGGTGGGTAGATTTCTGTTGAGAGCCTATGTGAAGGTGGGTTTGTGTTTTTATATGAGATCTGTGATGGTGGGTGTTCTGGAGGGCTGTGTGTTCCATGTGGTGCAGGTGCTGACCTTCTCATCTTGACCAGCTATTCTGGTCTTGGCTGGAGAGTGCATGTCTTCCAGTTTGGAAACATAAGTGCATCTCTCACAAGTCTGAGTTTTGGGAGGTAAGAGGAGAGGGTTGTCTGTGTACATGAGGCACTTGCTACACTGCCTCAGAATGCCCACGTTCACCAGATTAATAGGAGAAAGCACAGGGAGCTGACCTTTAGACATGCCAGGAGGCATGGTCATTATTAATAAGTACTGGAGCTGTTTTCTTGAAGGACATTTAGTGCTGTTAGCACTTATGTGTGCTACAATAATTGCTATAAGAAGCCAGATGAAGTCCTAGGCGAACAAGCTAGTTAAATGCAAGAGAGAAGAGAACTAGCAAGATCTAAGGGAAAAATTGAAGAGCAGACTTTCTGGCACTGGTAATAGTTTACCCTAGCTTAGCAGTGCTGCGTGGCATGCATTCCCATGCAAACAAGGGCTTTTAAAGCAGAAGGTTGGAAGGGAGCTAGAAACCACTCCTCTTGTGGTAGATAGGCTACCTAGTGCTTACCACTCCCACTGATAAGCTGCAAGGCTTCCCTCTGACACAGAAAGGTCTGATAAACTCAGAAACTACAATACAGTCCTGAATACAGCAAATCTGTATCTGGACTATATTAACAGGAAAGGCGGGAAAACAAGTTAGAACTTTTTTTTTTTAATATAACAGTAGCAAACAAGCAGAATGATTTAAACAAATTAACCAATTAACCAATAAAAAAGGTTAAAATTGAGCCCTGTTCCATCAGTCTTTAATCAGACAAGTTCTAGCTGCACACTCCTGCCACTAGGGTGTAGGGGAACCTTCTCCAAAGAAAGATGGCCTGGATTAGTGCTCAAGTTATACAAACAAAGCTAGATTCAGCAGGTTTGAATCTAGTCTGTGCTACAGCAAACATAGTGCACCAATTTCAGAAAGAAATAGTTCAAATAAGCAGGCACAATAAGCCTTTAACCAGAAATTCCCAACTCAAAAGGGCAGAATCTACCCTCTCCTCCCACAAGAGTACAGACCACAAACCTTCTTAATGTAAAATAACTGGCCTGAAGCCCAAGTGCTTAAACCAGAAACTAAGACACTTTTAGAATAACAGACAATAACCCTTCAATCAGCAACTCCCAACTTAGAAGGATGTAAGCTACCTGTTCTGCCACAAGAGTGCAAACCACAAACCTTCTTAATGTAAAACAATTGGCCTGAAGCCCAAGTGCTTAAACCAAAAGGCTTAGAATAACTGTTACAATTTTAATCAGGATACTAACAAGCAGTAATAAATGCAGCAGAATAAATGCAATTGAGAACTTTTAAGAACAGGCAACAAAAGCAAAATAAAGTAATAAAGTAGGAAGAAACACAAATACAGTAAAAGCAGATGATTAAAGTGTAATTTGTTTAATGTAACAGTAGCAAACAAGCAAACTGATTTAAACAAATTACCCAATTAACCAGTAAAAAATCTTAAAACTGAGCTCTGTTCCAGCAGTCTTCAGTCAGACAAGTTCTAACTGCACACTCCTGCCACTAGGGTGCAGGGGATCCTTCTCCAAAAAAGATGGCCTGGATAAGTGCTCAAGTTATACAAACAAAGCTATATTCATCAGGTCTGACTCTAGTCTGTGCTACAGAAAACAAGGTGCACCAATTTCAGAAAGAAACAGTTCAAATAAGCAGGCATAATAAGCCTTTAACCAGAAATTCCCAGCTCAGAATAGCAGAATCTACCCTCTCCTCCCACAAGAGTCCTTTTGAAGTTGCCAAGGATACTCATTGTGAGTGCAATGTCTGGGAAGTCTTTATGGCGTAGGAAGAGTACATTTAAGAGTCTTAACATATATGGACCTATGTGTCTGGTCCATACTGTGTTTGATGGGTGTAGCGTGTGTGTTTCTAACAACCTGTTTGGTATGGTAAGTGCTTGTATGCGAGAGTCTTGCTTCCAGTGACATTGTGTAACTACATCTGTCATATACTATATCACTTCATTTAAAATTAGATGGTTGTCAGTACACATGACACAGTTGTTACATTTCCTGTGGACACCCATTTTACATGTCGGGAAGATCCAATGGACTAGATCTCTTTTATGTAGCCTTGATGCCAGGTGCTTTCTTGAACATTACCCTACATGCCTCTCTTCATTTAGGGAGGCCACACAAATGTTTGTTTTCTGTGTTTAGAGGAGGGTCGGTAGATCTGTCAGTAAGTAGTGTCACTCTCGTTATCCTATTGTTTAAAGTCCACTACAGCAACCTCACAGACGTGGCTATTATTCTACAATGAGATCAGGAGCTTCACTGGCATATTTCATAGGGGAGCATGTTCAAGATATCTGTGCTGTGGTCACATTGTTCACACCTCAGATATTCATCAAAATCTACATCTTAGACATTCAGTTCTTGGCTGGCTGTGTTGTCTGTGAGCATTTCTGCAAATGCTGTTTTCCTGTTCTGTCAGTATCTGTCTCCTAAGTTTAATATCTGGCATTTATTCAACCTTCCTGTTGGGATTACCCTAACAAAGTCAAGTCATTACTTAGATACATTTTGTCTTCAAGGGCATCCTAGCCAGCAGAGTCCCTGTTCTTTCACTTTTCTCCAGTATGACATCTAGTTTTGTGCTTAAAACCTTTGTCTGTTTCCTTGATCATTCTTTTTATTGCATCTATTAAGAAAGAACTATGGACAAATCCTTTAGGATGCCCTTCATTAGTGGCATTTGTAGGGTCCCATGGGTAGGGGGAACTCTGCTGTCATGCCAGTGAAAATTTCTTTAAATCCTATATTGTCAGGGTCATAACACAGTTTTGTTGTCTTCATTCATAGATCATAAGTAATTATGAGACCACTGAACTTCTGAGGTTAAGGATGTGTTTCTCTTACTCTTACATTGAGAAAGGTTGATGTTAATGTATACAGAGCTGTGGGGGGTTGGATGGACACCACTTCATGTATGTGACACAAGTGCAGCTGTTTTTAATTTTTTTTTAAAGTCAGACTTTTTTGTAGTTGGACATTTTATTTTGGTGCTGAAGAGAATTGTGGAGCAGCGTAAAGATACTGTTGTGTATCCTAAAAAGGACAGGGTATTTTAAGAGAACTATGTGAAAAACTCTTTGCAGCATGGGCACTCTGTGGTGGTGTAATGGTACATGATTAAGGACCTTCTATTTAACATTCTGTTGAAGATCTGGAATTACTGTAGACACCTGCCTAACAAAATGCAACGTTTTTCTGTTGTTCTCATTATTTTGCACAGTTATTTTGATAAGTATTGCTTTATGATTTGTAGCCAGAAGTATTCAAGAACTGACAAGCTTTTGCATACATTCTCTATACATACAGTTGTATGTGAATCACTTGAATTTGTAAGTCATATCTGAAGGCTGAATATGTTTAAGTGGTTAACACTTTAATGTATTTTGGTATACCGTGTAAAGGAACCATTCCTATAATAAACAGACATTTGACCAGTGAGGTATAGATCATTGGATAATATGGACAGTTTATAAAACTCTTGCTATGCTAAACTGACATGTTGTAAATGTTTGTTTAGGAAATGATGTACATTTGGAATGGATATACTGTGATTGGGAAACACCGACATTTGACAGAAGGAATGTTAGAAACTCTGCTGGAAGCTGAAGAAGAACTAGACACCTGTCCAGGTACTTAAGTATATGTGTCATGTTTCTACAAAGGAAAATAATAAAGTAATTCTGAGAATATCATTGCTACAAACTTATGTTGTGACTGTTGTAGACAGAAATTGATTTATGCTGTCCACCCACACTAAAAAGCAGCAAATGGGAAAATTTGTTAAAACAGATTAGCTAGAATAACCTTGAAGCCGAAAAATGAACAGAAAGTTTACTGAATTGCAAAATACTTTCATTAAAGTGAACAGCTTCAGCAAAAGAAATCTTACCAAACAAACATGATAATAGTTCTGAAAGATTACTTCAGAAGAGGCATTAAATGAATCCCACTTGATAAACAGGGTAAGCATGCCAGGAAGAGAACATGTTTTTGTCTGTCCTTGATTTTCATAGATGAAACAGACTCTGAACCTTTGTCTGTAACTGTATCTTTTTGGGTTCTTGCCTGATGACCATTAAGCCCCACACCACTATGTCCCATTTGTTTCCCCTTTTTGGCGAAGTACCCAGAGGTGTTCTCTCCAGTGGCTGTCGTCTCTGAGTACTCCCCACTGTACGCTGCGTGGGGGGGGTACCAGAGGTGAGAGCCACTGGAGAGACCATCATCCAGGCATCCATGTAGTTTGTTAATAAACAAAAAGGTGGAAAATGTGTAAAAGTAACTGATAAACTTGCAAATAGGCACTGGATATCAGCCGTTCACAAACCAGAGTCTTTATTTTAAATACAGGAATGAAACCAACACATAAACACTATATACACACTGTTCCATATTTTTGTCTTCTAACTTCATCAGATGAGCATACTAACTCCCAGAAACAGTTTAAATACCTGACATTAACATAAATAACCATTAAAATTCAGCTTCCAGTTAATAATACAATCGATTTTAAAGTTCCCCTTCCAACCTAAAACACGAATAAATAACTTATTTCATACCTTAAGCCATATTAAAAACATATAAAAAACAATTTTCAAAAGCAGTTTAAATGTAAATCACTTTAAAACCTTAACAAATATAATGAATAACTGAATAAATAAGAATATAATAGATAAATATATAAAATGTGCTCACAGTAAAACTTCATTTAAAATCTAGTTTAAGGGCACCCTATATTGGACCTTTTGAAAATAATTTTTATTGTCCTTTTGAAAATAATTTAATTAATTAAAATATATATCACAAATATGTGTACTAAATAATGTTTTGAGAATTATTCAAGCTGTTAAAATGGTGAACAATGAATTATACATCAAAAACGTGTTCAGTCAGTACTGGCAATAGGGAAACCATGTCATTTAAACCTGGGTGTCTACTGGCCTCTAAAACTACCTGCCAGTAGAGCTCCCTATATTCTAACCTGGTTTCCCAGGGACTTCCTCTTGGATCTGTGACCACTATTTCTATAACAAAGAAACAAAATTCAGCCTCTGTACATATTTTAGTGTGTTTATACAAAACATTGTTCTCACAATTTCTCCTGATGTCATACAAATGTTCATACACTCTTTGCTTAAACTTCCTTTCCCTTTTCCCTACGTAAAATGAATCACATATTTTACATAAAGGTAGACATATAATCCCTTTCGTATCACAATTAGCATATCCATTTGTACTAATATTCCTATTCCTGGATTTCAAATGAACCATGTTACCTGTTAAAGGACATCAATGGGATATTAAAGCAGATTGCTCAACCTGCTGTCTCTTTTAGTCCCTGTTCATTGATACAGCCTCAGAAAATCACCCATGCATCTTTAAAAACTAATCCAAATGTTTTTCTTGTTAGGCTTCCTACCTTTCCATACTGTTTTACTTTCACTTTGAAAACCAAGTTGAAAAACCTCTTGCTGGCTCTGAAATGATGATGTCACATCTGCCAGAGCTCTTGCTCTAGCTACCAGGAAGTTTCCTTTCCCAAAGTGATGTAATCCCCGCCTGATTTGCATGCTGTATAGAAGAGCCGGTGGACCTCCCACATTGTGATGTCAGAGCTGCCGTGCCCAGCCCACTCTTAACCTAGCAAAAATGTCAAACTATAATCTCACTTTTCTGAAGTGCCCTACTGATATGTGACAAAGTGCAGACAGAAGCACAGTAACAGCTGCAAAAACTAAGTGCATAAATTTGCAATGACCATGCATAGACATTACTTGCATGTTTTTACATAAGAAGCAAATGTCTGTCACAATTAATCGACAACACTACATCAAATTACAAGAAGTATGCAGTACCGTATTTTTCTTAAATTACCACTTAAAAAAGCATGTGGGTGTTGTCATGCAAGTCTGTGAAATATTTTATGTTTATAGTGCATCATTTATTAGCTATTTAACCAAACAGGAAGGAAAAAGAAGTGGGAGTTTGATGCCTTGCAAAACAGTGGTTATTCCCAATGCTATGGAGCTTGGTTCTAAATTTTTCAGGAGGAGTACAACAAAAAAAGTCTCCCACTGTGAGGAAGGAAAGGCTGACAAGAAAACAGTACATTAGTCTGGTCACCTGCTGTGAGCTGTCAATCATATGCAGATAATTGGTCAAATTACTCTTAGCTCTTTGACAGCTAAGGAAGGTAGGTGTGAAGGGGAGGGGAGATACCTTGAAGAAATAGATTTCAGCCTTCATAAAATAAATCAAGTTAGAATTTCTAAGAAGAAAGAGCAATAAAATGCACTTTTCAATTCTGTTCTGTAGCATTTGCACTGTTTGTGTTTGAAGTAGTCATTGAAAAATGAAAAAGGATAACATTTTAACCAAAAAGTAGGTGACTATAACACATCAGTGAATGCCTGTAAAATCAATGCACTGACAGCAGCTTTCGGGGAAAACGTGGCAGATCTGGTGCAATTGTTTGGAGACAAACAATGCATTCTGGGATACTTAGAGACAGACTAAACAGAATTATTTCAAGATGCAAGACCCCATGTGGTCAGAGTCAGAAATTGCATATAAAAATATCAAAAAAGCTCTAAATAGTCCCAGAGTGGTGTTAAAATGTAGGAAACACCAAACCATGATGAAATAAACATTTTTTTGAGTCTGTGGGTGTGGTTGTCCTTTAAAACATTTGAACATTGGGCATAACCCCCACGTTTAAATGTGCCACTCTTGTTGTTTAAATGTTACTTAAATATCTCCCATTTCTTTCATAGGGTGTACCTCTCTCTAACAGGTGTTTCATGTTACTACCTTTGCAGTATATACATTTGAATGTTTTGTCAAATATGTGGTTTAAATCTGATATCTTAGCAAATTTATTCCATTCATTTTCAGTTATTTTCCTCACTAAACCTGCTTCACCATCATACTTAATAGTGAGTGCTGAATAGTATGGATAATTTCCATTACTCACATCCACGTTTGTTTTTTTTTTTATAAACCAAATTCTTTGTACCAAGTATTGGGTCAAACCTTGTTTTCCTTGCATTGGACACCTCAGTGTATATTTCCTTCAACATTTTACTGGGGTAACCTCTATCCAAAAATAATTTTCTCAAAAAAATCACACTCAATTACAAAATCTTGGTCATCGGAGGTCATCCTACTTGTACGCACTAGTTGACCCTTCACTACCCCCCCCTTTTTTTGATATGGGGGATGGGTACTGGTGTAGTGTAAATATGAATTAGAAAAAGTGTATTTCCTGAATATTTTAGATTTAAAACCTCTGTTCCTTTTTTGAATATTGACTTCCAAATAATTAATTTCTTCACTATTAAATTCATAAGTGAACTTCATAAAATTAGTAGTTTCAATCAAATAATCCAAAAATGTTTTAAACATGCTTTCTGTGCTGACCCAAAAGAGACATATGTCGTCTAAAAAGCGTCCATAAAATTTCCAATATTGTCTGTACTCTGAGTTCAATACATAATTGTTTTCCCATTATGCCAAAATAATTTTAACATAAGTAGGTGCGCAATGTGCACCCATTGCTACACCCTGAGTTGTCTGTAATACTCCCCTTCAAAAAATATAAAATTGTTCTTTAAAACTAAGTCCATTAAAATTAGGTCTGTCCAAAATTCATTGAAGGAGATGTCTCTGAAGTCAGCTAAAGTTTCCTCAAGCCACCTCAAACTTATATCATGTGGTATACATGTGAACAAGTCAATTACATCCAAAGTGATAAAACATAAATTATCAGAATACAATGTGTCATTCAACCTTCTTAAAATGTCCCAAGAATAATTTAAAATGTTGTCATTACCCATAACCAGTTTTTTTAACTTTATGATCTACATATTTGGCTAAAGGTGTTGTAACAGACCCCTCTGCAGAAAATATGGGTCTTGGGGGGGAGGGGTCATTAAAATTGTTGTGCACCTTCGGAATGCTGACAATAGATGGGACTCTACATTTTTCTACATGTAAAAAAATGTAAGTTTCCCTGTCTATCAGAGCTTCCATCAGTAAGTCATTCAAGCATACTGATATTTTCCTGTAGGCAATGTTCACTTCATTAATTGAAACCCTTGTTCACTTCATTAATTGAAACCCTTGTGTATTTATTTTCATCCCTTAAAATCTCTAACATTTTTCCTTCGTAGGTTATGTGGTCCATCAGTACCACCCCCCACACACTTTTGTCAGGCTTCATCACTCTCAGGTTTTTGTTGTCCCTGCATGTCTGCAGAATATATCTTTCATCGACTGTCATATTAGATTTCACTTTGTTATTTTTGAGTGCTTTCCTTAATTCATTTTCTACTAACACTTCAAAATTCTTGAGTTGAGGGTGCAAAGGCAGGTTAAAAGTGCTTCTCTTCACCAATTTGTCCCCAGTATTCCTAATTTCTTGTCCACTAAAAAACAGTTCCAAATTTTTCTTTCTAATAAAAAGTTTGAGGTCCACTATTACATTAAAAATATGTGCTTTAACCGTAGGTATAAAGATGAAACCTTTTGAAAATAAATCAAAATGTGATTTGTTGATACTTATATTTGTGTAATTAAAAATATTAAAACCATTATAACTGAACTTACATCCATCTTTTAAAATCTAAAAGTTCTAAGTCCAGTATGTCCACCTCCGTTGTCTGAAGCTTTTTGAACCATAATTCACAGGTTCCTTCTGTCTTAACCTTTCAGACCTCCAAAGAGAGAGAAAGTCTGGAGGGTCATGTATATTCAAATTGTTACCAAAAACATGGTTGTCCATTTCATCATCCACCCAACCTCTATTGTGTTCCTCATCATTGTATGTGCCTCTATTAAATTGCTTAGGTTTGGGGTAATGTGTGTGAGTACTGTATTCATTCATATCTCTCTCTATCTTTTTTATTTTCCTAGCCTGTACTTCTTTACACTTTGCCTCAATTTTCTTTAATAAATCATAACACTTTGCTTTCTCTGCATCAATAGTAAACATTTAAGTTATGAATAATATTGTTGTTAGTACGCTCAATTAAAACATACACTTTTTCCATCTCTGATTCATTATTTTTTAAAATGGCGCTCTCTATGTCTATCCCACATCTTTCAAATGCTCCCACAAGATCTTTGTGGAAATCCAAGCCTTCTTTTACATTGTTGGAGTATTTACATACCCTTAATCCTTTTGGCTCAATATTTAGATGTAAACAGTGTTTTAAATACGCATTGTCCATTTCCTACATCTTATACAATAAATTATAAATTTATACAAATAAACAAAATCACTTAACATGCTAGCTTATGAGTTATTTGCAGTGGCTTGTGTCAGTCTTTTAAAGTCAAATTTAAAGTTTAAAATGTCAGCAAACTACCGTTTTGTACCTGGCAGACTTGAGGAACTGTCCATTGGTGCTTGCGAACCCATTACAAGGTTGTTAGGAGAAGAATTTGTTTAGGTTGGAAGAGGAACTTTAAAATTGATTGTATTATTTATTGGAAGCTGACTTTTACTGGGTATTTGTGTTAATGTCAGATATTTAAACTGTTTCTTGGAGTTAGTATGCTCATCTGATGAAGTTACAAGATGAAAACTTAGAACAGTGTGTATATAGTGTTTATGTGTTGGCTTCGTTCCTATATTCAAAATAAAGACTCTGGTTTGTGAACGGCTGGTATCTGGTGCCTATTTACGTTTGTTAGGAATCTTGGCCACATCCTGGCAATAACAGCATTTCTAATTAGCTCCTAACCATGCATAGTGGCTGGCACAAGGATACTTATCATTGTAGGGGGTCTCCTATGCGCTCCTTATGCATGTGCAGTCTACCACCAATTTACAGTGAAGGCTACCATCACTGGCTTGGGAGCAGCATTACTGCATCCATGGTCCTGCTCATTTCACTACCTAGCAAACCACTACTTGCTTCTTGGCAGTCAGCTGACCATAACCTCCATCTCCTCTCACCTGGATTGGTGAGCCAGTGTCAGATGTTCACCAGTCCTGAGGAGAAGTGGCACTGGCTCACAAATCCTGGAGAGAGGGGTGATCAGTTTCAGCCACTCAATCCCATTCCTCCTTACCCAGCCTTTCAGCACCCAAGCTGCTACATGAGCTCAGGTCTTCTGTGCTATTGGTGAGCCTTCATCCATGTGTATCACAGAGCTAAGCTATGATGGTTTTTACTTTTATCCTGATACTTGAAGTAAGATGTTGAGAGAAGTAGTTGAACACAAGAAGTTAATAACTAACCATTCAGCATGATCATGGGGGCTGAGTGCCCTTTCTTTTCTTCTGGTTACTGAGGTTTGATTAGTGACCCAGTGAATGGTAGGGGTGGCCTAGAAGAGAGGACTGAGTTGCTGGAACTCTACACAGCTCCTGTTTTTAGGTGGAGAGCTAAGGTATGCAGTGATAATCAGCTGCCGCTATTGGTGGTGGTGGTCAAGAGATAGCTTCCTTTATTGAATGATATCCTTTAGAGAAAGGCATTCATGTGGGTACAGTCCTAATTACTGTGTTCATTTGTTTTATCAGATTTAAAATTTTGGGGTTTTATTGACTTTCTGTTTCTTTCACTGATCTTAGTATATCTGTCCATCTCTATTAAATCAAGCAAGTCTTCTCTTAGATCATTTTATTCTGAACTGAGGGCACATTCTTTGTTCTCCATTTCCTGAAGAAATTCTATAGAAAGTTCCAGAGCATCTTCCTGTGCCACATTCTCTTCAGTTTCATCTTGTGTCATCCGTTGCTCTTTCATATGGGAACTCACTTGCCTATCACTCCACATTGACTGTGTCAGAGGTGCCACAGTTTCCTGTTCCTTCCCTTGCTATGCAAATCAAACTGAATGTTTGCACTGGTTTTCTATGGAGGGTTCCAAAGTATCTTCATGTGGCAAGTGACCAGATGTTTCCCACTCTACTGGCTTCTCCTTAATTTGGGGATCCATTGCTCTATGCTGCTGTGATGTTATCAGATTTAGATTTTCAAAACTAAATCCTTCACTTTGCAGTTAATCCATAACTTCAGTTTCTATTTCTGTAGCTTCTTTATTACTGATCCTCTTTTCTACTTTTCCTCTTTGTTTTCTTATTTTTTGTATTGTAAAATTTTCCATGTCTGGATGCCTTTGCCTTTTCCTTTACGTAGATATTGCACCATATTGAATCTTTTTTTTTTCTTTCACTTGTCCATATTTCTTCTTCAGATGTCTCCTGCTCCTCCTGTTTCTACTTACTTGGGGGACTCGTTCCATCATGCTGTGCTATAACCTGTGTTAGACTTTCTACTCTAAATACTTCACTTCGCTGATCTTCCATAACTTCGGATTCTGTTGTTTATTTTACTTCTACTTTAAGTAAAATAAAAGCAAAATAAAGTAGAAGTAAAATAAACAACAGAACTACTTTAGTTGGGCGCTGGGCTGGCAACTTGGCACCGTAAAACTCCACTGCTAATCATGAGCGGACAGGTGATCTGCTGTGACGACCCCTAAAAGAAGAAGAATTTTACTTCTACTTTACTTATCTTCTGTTCTACATTCCTTCTTTGTGATTTTATTTTTTGTGTTTTTTGTATTGTGAAATTTTCCATATCTGAATGCCTTTGCCTGTATTTCTCTTTGAATATCTTTCGGGCTGCCTTTTTTTTTTGTATTGATTAATTTGGCTTTGTCCTTTCCATAAATATTATACCATATCAGATCTCTCTTTCACATGTTCATATTTCTTTTCTATACCTTTCAAAAATCTCTTCATTTTGTTCTTTATATTTTTGCACGTCAGTCACTTCTTTTTCCAAACTTCCCAAGGTTTCTTGGTCTATATCATGTTTTTAATAAATCTGTTGTATTAATGAGCACAATTTTTATTTAAAGCGTCTGACAGTTTTTTTTGTGCAAGTGTTTTTCTTTCCTCTAATTTCTCTCTTAATCATTTGTATATCTTCTGTCTGGAAATTCTGTGCTTCTAGTAGTAAAATTACATAATTTCTTTCTTATCCTCAATAGTCCACTCTATTGTTTTTATGGCTCATTTTTGGCTTATCAGTTTTTGTGGACTACTACTTTCTTCTACAGCGGGGTGGGGGGGATCCTCCCCCGGGCCTGGCCTAGCCCCATTCTAGGAATGTTTCCATGTCTTGAGGATTCTGCACTGTCATTTTTTCCAATCCTGACACAAGTGCACCTACCAGGATTGGGTGCTTTTTTATACTGGGTCTTGTGCACCCAGCTATTTTTTTTTATTTTTTCAACCTACTTCTGTCCATGATATATGCTGTATAAAATAAGTCTATATATCAATGTTGTCTTGGTGAGGTTTTGTGAAAAACAGGGTCTACCTCATGAAGGTACTCACCAAGACTTGAGAATGAATCCAGTTCCAGCAATAGTACTTTCCTTTGCTTGCTGATTTATCATGTCTCCATTTGAACCACGTCTTCATGTTTTAGGGATACTGTGATGAACTTGCAGATTTTTTGAGTGAATGTCTGAATGTCTGTAGAGTTTATTTTTGATGCGGATGCCATTATGGAGAAATCAAATTCTACTTGGGGAAGTAGAATGTCTTTGCGTATTGCTGTTTCACAGACCTTAAAGTGAAAAGAGGATTTTTGTTTTTGCTCAGAACAGAAGCTAGTTAATCTTTTTCCTTGTATTCTCCAGATGGAATTTGATGTTGAGAAATGGGTCTAGCTAAAGAGCCAGATAGTCACATTGTCAGCATAAAGTAATAAGGAGAGGAGAGGCAGATCAAAACACAGTTTGTTGATGTCAAAAGAGAATGGGGGCAAATATGGAGCCTTGTGTTACATGTTATTTTTAGGTGAACTGATGGTGAGTAATACTGAGGAATGGATTTTGACACTGAAGGGACAATTTGACACATAATTTTGGAACCAGGTATTAGTCCCTTTTTCAAGAAGGTGATCAAGGAGGATTGTGTCGTCTATTAAACCAAATGCCTTGATCATGTCAATAAAAGTGGTCCCTTTATACAGCCCTTTGTCCGTGGCTAAAACTTTCATCAATAAGAGTCTATAATCCTGTCAGTGTATTAGGACCCAAACAGGGAATGTGTTGTTTGGATGAGAGTAAGTTGTAGCTGCTCATGTATTTTGTTAGCTGGGTGTAGATAATTTTCTGTAGAGTTTTCCTAGTTTGAGGAGAATGGACATTGGGCAGTACTGAGAAACATTGGTGGGGTTGGTTTGGGTTGTTTAAGAAGTGAGTTACTATAGCTACATGCCAGGTATTTGGCAT
This sequence comes from Protopterus annectens, assembly GCF_019279795.1. Lineage (NCBI taxonomy): Eukaryota > Metazoa > Chordata > Ceratodontiformes > Protopteridae > Protopterus > Protopterus annectens. The sequence goes on along the minus strand of NC_056744.1, from coordinate 1,457,276,619 downwards.
GGTGTTCCATGTGAAGCATAGGTTATGCATATGTTGGGACAGAGCTGAGGAGAAATCACTATGGTGATAAATGAAATAGGGATGAAAGCCATTTCAGCCAGGAGGCTTATCATTTTTAGATGCTCGGGTAGGGGCTCTATGTCTTTTGCCTTGATAGTTTAAAGTAAAATATTGATGTTGAGCATCCTAGACACTGGGAATTATAAGGAAGTTTCCCTTAATGAGTTAAACACTGCATATAAAACGATTTATGGTCAATTGGCAGACATATTTTTAGAGAGAAGAATTGATATCTCTTTATACAACTACTTAAATATTATTACCACAAGAGTTCCAGTGTTTTTTGGTATCCCCAAAATCCACAAGAGTCTCTCAGATCTCCCCATGAGACCCTTAGTGGATGGAAGGGATTCAATTACAATGGCTTGCGCTCAATACTTAGACCATGAAGTTAAGAAAATATTACAAAAGGAAACCCAAATATGCAAGGATTCCTGGACCTTTTTAGAGAAGATTACTAGAAATGAGTACAATGTAAATGACATACTGGTCACAATAGATGTGAAGGATTTATATACTTTCATTCCACAAACCATTGGCCTAGAATGGGTAAGTGACATGTTATTGGAATACAAAGTGAATCAAGAGAAAGTCAGTTTAATTTTAGAATTGATGGAGATTGTTTTAACTAACAATTACTTCTCATTTAACAGCAAATATGTCTTGTAAACAACTGGCGTGACCATGGGATCAGCTTGCGGGGGGGCATTTGCAAACCTAGTCATGGCATATTTGGAGAGACATTTTGTATTACGATCAAACTATTTTTCTTACATCAAATTGTATTATAGTTACCAGGATGACATCAGTTTAATTTGGAAGGACTCCTCATCTGTAGTGGACAAGTTTTTCGAATACCTTAACAGTACAACCACCTTTTTACAATTTACTTAGATCAATAACTTGTACCATATGGACTATCTGATGTCCATTTATTTAAAGACAAACATAATGGAAGGTATGCCACTAGAATACACAGACGAGAAACATATTTGAATTCTTTCTTACACTACACCAACTCCCACCCAAAACATCAGAAAAGGTCAGTTGTGAAAGGGCAACTTGTTTGAGCTGCCCGCATGATCTCTGGTGAGCAAGATTTCACCTTGGAGTATAGAAATTTGAAATCTATGTTTCTTAGGAGGGCATACCCAGTTGACTTGCTTAATGAACTTATAGATGAGGTCACAGAGAAAAGAAGAATAGGTCATTTTAAGCCCATAGTTGGAGTTTATATTCCAGACACCAATTTGTTAAGCACAGAAATTAGAAGACCAGGCGAGCAACAGACCCCTTTCCTTAAATCTCTGGTTTTCACATACAGTTCTGATTTTCATAGTCTCAAGTCAATTTTTTATAAAAATTGGGATATTCTAATGGAAGACACAGATATCAGAACTTATTTAGGTGACACACCAGTAATAATATATAGGAAAGGCAGGAATTTAAAGGATCTCCTTAGGAATTGGCATGTTTACAATGCAACAGGCTGCCTGGGTACCCACAAATGTGGGTCTTGCAGTTGGTGTCACAAGGTCAAAATTGGTGATGTTAAGTTGTCCATCTCGCCTTCATTCTTGCTGGATGGGTTCGGAGCTGACCTCGGCTCCGACTCGGCCACTCTAAAAGCTCGAGAGTTGGTTCCACCGGCTCGAGGCTCCCCTTATATCCCACAATGCTAGGCGGTAATACCTCAGATCTCGTTTGCCGCTACAGTGATTGAGGTGTGTTGCTTCAACCGGCTTCAGGTTAGTGTAGAAAACAGTTTAAAAGTTTAACTAAATCCCTTTTAAATTAGTTTCTGTTCAGTATCCCCTTACTTAAAAGGATTTTTATCCCTTCCTCCTTGCTCTTCGCCCCTTTTTTCACAAGAACTTATATGTTCTTTTCTTAGGCCTTTGGGCCCTTCCATCCCCCTTTGGAGTATATGTGTTTTTTGTAGGGACTGTTATAAATTTATAACTATCTATCTAAATTTATTTAGTTAAGTTAGTTTTATTTTAGTGTATAGTGTAATCGGTGTGTTTGTGCTTGTGTGTGATTACACTTGTTCCTTAAAATGTCTAAGGATTCGAAGGTCTCAGGCTTCAAGAAGTGTGACTCGTGCTGTCAGAAAATGTCTCTGACAGACGGTCACACTTCTTGTGTGTACTGCCTGGGACCTTTACACCTGCAGGACTCTTGTGCTGTATGCCATGGCTTCAGCCCTAGAGTGCTGCAGGAAAGAAAAAATAAGCTCATCTTACGGGCTTGCTAAAACCTGAGGGTCCTCCGACTGTTTCTTGGGCAAACCCTCTAAGGCTTCTAGGTCTTGACTCCAGCATCTGAGTCGACACCTAAAGTCGAAGTCTGCTACAACATCAGCTCCGGCTGGAGCCGATGAGACTCGAGCTCTTATTTCTGTGGTTCCTCGGCTCGGCTGGAGCCGAGGTATTAAAATCTCTGAGTCGGCTCCGATAAGACTATCGGAACCGACATCTAGGAAGAGGTCTAGGTCACCGTCCCTTGGCTCCGTTCATTCGGCTCCAGCATCTCCCTTGCTGTCTGAATGGAGCCATAGATCTCACTGCTCTAGGTCATCGAGACTGTCTGACCATGACCTTCAGAGGGTAGTGAGTCGACTTCTTAAGTCCGAGGCACTGGCCCAAATGCTTCAGAGCCCGACTCATCAGTCGATGCTTAATCCTATTCCTCAAAATGTTCCTCCTCCGACTCCCTTGAGCTCGGAGCTGGGACGTTTCGGACCCGAGACTGTGGTAGCGTCGGAGCCGATACAGTTGTCTTCGGCACCGTCGTCGGCTCCGATTTCTTCCTTGGAAGAATCTCGGCGCTGGACTTCCCTCGTCGGCTCCGAGGGGGTGAGTGGCATCGGACCCTTGTCCGACCCGCTCTCCCTCGGCGCGCTGGTGAGTTCGGCTCCGACATCGGCCTCGAGCCATCACTGTCGGTGCCGAGGAGGTTTTCAGCTTTTCGGAGTGGGGACCTCTGGCTCTGCCTGACAGGGGTGCTTTCGAGGTCATGCGGAGTGTGTTGGAACCCGGTTCAACTCCACAGTCGGCTCCGTGCGTCCCTCCCGCCGGTGCCTCAGGTAATGTCTGCTCACTCCCTCATCCCAGACCGCAGAGAGCCAGCCCCTCAAGAATCCCGGTGGGGATCTCATCCTCTTCGAGGCCTCCCTGAATTGGCAGGGGAGCCCCTAGGAAGAGAAAGTGCAAGAGGAAGCACATAGACTCACCTGAGTCTGTCACCTCTGACACGGATTTAGAGGATTCTGAGGGTTCCCCGTTCCCCTTCTGAAGATGTCTCCTTTGCAGACATCCTGGAGATCTTGAAACAGAGGGAAATTGGCCAGCCCTTAACCCTTCGGAGGATGAATCTGTGTATCTTGAGGCGTTGGCTCGCCCTTCCACCTCCTGGGTGTCCCCCTTGACCCCTTATGCAGGTGGTAGCGAAAAGGCTTGGGCGGCTCCTGACTCTGTGGACCCCACCCCAGGAGACCTTCAAGGTTTATTACAGCACCAGCAGACAAGCAATTTCTGACTAAGGGAGTTTCTGTGGATGCTATGGTGGTAGCTGCTGCCACTAAGAAGGAACTAGCTGATCCTTCAGTGCCTGTCCATCCCCTAACAAGGAATCTAGGTCTATGGACAGGTGCGGAAGCGGATGTTTTCGTCAGCGACCTTTTCAATGCGTTCGCTGAACTACCTCTGTCATTTCACTCGTCTTCAAAGAGACTTGATCAAGGAAGCGAGTGAGATGTTAAAGGATCCTACAGCTGCGGGTTTTCAGGACAAGATGAACGCTCAGCTGGCTACCCTAAATTCTATAGCTAACTCCTCCATGCGCCTCCTTTCATATGCGGCTGATGGAGCGAGCAGAGCCGCAGGTACAGGTGTGGCCTTACGGCATGCCTGGATGCGGCTATGCAATTTGGACCCTTTAAAACGTCTTTCACTAATTCCCCATTTGATGGATCATCCCTTTTTGGTCCTCAAGTGAAAGAAACCTTGACAAGGTGCGAGACGGATGGCAAAACTCTTTCTGCCGTCGGAGTCCGTTTTTCTACTCCTTCTAGGCCTTACCCCAAAGGCCAGAAAAGTGGGAAAATGTGGTTCTGCAAGCAATCTCAAGGGGCTTTGCCTGATGCACAGAGTCGGTTCCCCTCTAGAGGCAGAGGGGGGAACAATAATGGTAGACGTCGCCCTAGAGGCAGGGGGGGGTCCGCAGAACCAGGGCAATCGAGAAACCTTTTCCGATAAGCCCTTCCAGCATCCCTGAGGTGTTGCCCGACTGTCCACCTTCGGAGGCAGTCGGGGGAAGATTATCACTGTACCCAGAAGCCTGGCGACCTCTAACTCAAGACAAGTGGGTACAGTCCATCATTTCCGAAGGCTATTCCATTCCGTTCTTTCGCATTCCAAATCAATCAAAAAAGTCCTTTCCAGATGTTCCACCCGCTCAAAGGGATCAAGCAGCGTTAGAAATATCGAAGTTGCTTGCAAAAAGAGCCATTCAGCCAGTGCCAGCAGACCAGCAAGGATCCGGAATCTACTCCAAATTCTTTTTGGTTCCAAAGAAAACAGGGGACTGGAGGCCCATTTTGGATCTCAGCATCTTGAACAAGTCTGTCAAGAAAACAAGATTTCGGATGGTCACGTTGCAATCCATCCTACCCCTATTGGGAAAGGAAAACTGGATGTGCTCTATAGACCTCCAGGATGTGTACTATCATATAAAAATGAACAGACGCTCCAGGAGATTTCTCCGCTTCAGGCTGGGAACCAGTCACTTTCAATTCAGAGCCCTGCCCTTTGGACTCACCACAGCCCCCCGGGTGTTTACCAAATGCATGGCAGTGGTGGCCTCTCACCTGAGACGTCAAGGATTCCAGGTGTTTCCATATTTAGACGACTGGCCCCTTACAGCTCCCACCAAGCATCTTCTACTACTTGCCAGGGACTACACTTTTCATATTTGAAAGCTAGGTATCTCAATAAATTGCGAAAAGTCTGTTTTGTCGCCTTGTCGTGCTATTACCTTCATAGGCGCAATTCTAGACACAGTCAGCATGTCTGCGAGACTCACAGACCAAAGGATAGCAGACATACACAAACTAGTCTCTCTTCTTTTCCACAGCAACAGAATCAAAGTCAGATTAGTCCTAAAAGTACTGGGGATTATGGCGGCTGCTATCCCTCTACTTCTATTAGCCAGATTTCACATGAGAATCTTACAATGGATGCTCTTCACACAATGGTCATACCAACAACTTCCTATGTCCCACACCATTGTGATAACACAAGCATGCAGGAATCGTCTTCTTTGGTGGATTTCTTCCCCCCAGCTCTTCCTAGGAAGACCATTTTTCCCTCCCCCTCCGGTTGCTACTCTGACAACGCGGGCCTCCTGATCGGGTGGGGGCATTATCAGGGCAGGACAGTCCAGGTCATTTGGCAACCAGACGAACGCCACTTGCATATAAATGTTCTAGAGATGAGAGCAGTGCTTTTAGCGTTGCAAGCCCTTCAAGACTCTCTTCCTATGGGAACGATAGCAATTCAGACGGACAACATGTCTGTAGTGTGGTATATCAACAAACAAGGCGGAACCAGATCCTACCCCCTATGTCGAGAAGCACTCAGACTGTGGCAATGGGCGATTTCTTCTCAGTGGTTTCTGATAGCAATGCACATCCCCGGAAAGTCCAATCTCCTTGCGGACAAATTGAGCAGAGCTATTCTCATGCCTCACGAGTGGTCTCTGAAAAATTCAATCGTGGAGAAAATTTTTCTGAAGTGGGGCCAGCCTTGCTGCGACCTTTTTGCTACTCCCCAAAACAGCAAGTGCAAAGATTACATGTTAAGTTGTCAATCTCGCCTTCATTCTTGCTTGATGGGTTCGGAGCCGATCCCTCGGCTCCGACTCGGCACTTGCTAAGCTCGAGAGTCACTTTTACCAGCTCGAGGCAGCCCCATATCCCATGATGCAAGGCGGTAAGTACCCAGATCTCGTTTGCCGCTTCGCTTATGAGGTCCTCCTTTTACCAGCTCCTGGTAAGTGATTTACTAATTCGCTAATTTAGCCCCTTTTAACTTAAAAACCCCTTATTGTTAGTTTTTATTTAGTTTTAATCTGTTTCTGACAGAAATTTGTCTGTCTCTTATTATTTTTTAGTCAGACTTTACCCATCCCATCCCCCCCCCCTGTTAGGGTGTGTGTGTGTGTTTGTAGTTATACCTTTTTGGTATATTTAAATTTAAATTCTTTGACTGGTGTGTGTGTGTGTTGTGTTACACCATGTCAAAAGATAGGGTCTCAGGCTTTAAGAAGTGTGACTCGTGCTGTCAGAAGATGTCTCTGACAGACGGTCACACTTCTTGCCTTTATTGCCTGGGGCCTCTTCACCTGCAGGACTCCTGTGCTATATGTCATTCTTTCAGCCAGAGAGTCCTGCAGGAAAGAAGAAACAAATTAATACTCAGGGGCCTTCTTAAGCCGGAGGGCTCTCCGGCTAAGTCGGCTCCACCTAAGACTGCCAAGTCTTCCAAGGCCCAGGCTTCTGTGTCAAAGCCTGCGGCCTCGGCTCCGACTTCGTTCTGAGTCGAGATCGGCCGGCTGGAGCCGATTCTGGCTTAACAAGCCTTCGGCACCGATGGCTATCGGTGCCGATTCTGCATCGACCGCCGGTGTCGGCTCCGATCGGCTCCGACCACCATGTGGCACAGGCATCGGTGTCGGCTCCGATCGGCTCCGACACCGTTACTTTTGTGGCTGTATCGGCTCCGGCTGGAGCCGATGCATCGAGCTACCTGTCGGCTCCGATAAGTTGTCGGCTCCGACAGGTTCAATAGTTTCATCGGTTCGAAGGCTCCTTGAGAGGTCGAGGTCTCCTTCCTTGGAGCCGATACTTTCGGCTCCGGCTTCACCTCTACTTTCGGAGCGGAGCCATCGGAGCCGATCTTCAAGGTCATCCAGGCTTTGGACCATGACTTAGAGAGTGGTCAATAGATTACTTAAGTCACAGGCACTGGCCCAAATGTTACATAGTCCGTCTCAACAGACTATTGGTCCACACCCCGTTACAGTTCCTCCTTCAACTCTACCCCAGAGCTTGGAGTTGGAGTCTTCGGGAATGGTTACTGCTACGGCTGAGGGACGGATACCCCTTCTGTCCCTTCAGCCTCTACTCTTATCTCCTCTTGAGACCTTCCTTAGAGGGATTCAGTGGCGGGCTTCCATGGTCTCCTCCGAGGGGTGAGTGGCATCGGACCCTTGTCGAACCCGCTCTTCCCTTGGAGCCTCGGCCTTGGTGAGCTCGGCTCCGACATCTGCCTCGGAGACTTCCCTTCGGTGGTCCCTGGAGTTCCTAGCTCTTGAACGGGTTCTATCGGACCTGCCTGGGAGGGGAGCATTCGAGGTGATGAAGAGTGTGCTGGCCACTGGTATCAGCCAGCAGTCTGTTCCCTTAGCTCCTCCCTCTATAGTGCCTGTTGACATCTCTGCCACTTCTCTTGCTACAGGACCCAGAGCTCCTCCGCCTCAGGTTTCCCCATTGGGAATTTCCCCTCTTCGAGGATTCTCCTGATGTTTGGAGATCCTCCTAGGAAGAGGACTTGTAAGAGGAAACACGTAGACTCCCGAGTCTATCACTTCAGATACTGACTTTGATGAGTCAGAGGGATCCCCAAGATCCCCTCTGAGGATGTCTCCTTCTCAGACATCCTAGAACTCCTTAGACAGAGGGAAACTGGCCCACCAATAATCCCTCTGAGGATGAGTCAGTATACCTAGAGGCGTTTGGATCTCGGCCCTCCACCTCCTGGGTGTCTCCGCCTTTGACCCCTTATGCAGGTTATTGCCGAAGGCGTGGGCTGCTCCTGATTCTGTAGAGCCAGTCCCTAGGAGGCCTTCAAAATTTATCACTGCCCGTGTGACAAGCAATTCCTCACTAAGGGTGTCCCGCTGATGCCATGGTGGTGGCTGCTGCCACCAAGAAGGAACTTGCAGATCCTTCCGTGCCGTCCATCCTCCTAATAAGGACTCTAGGACCATGGATAGGTATGGTAGCGGATGTTTTCCTCAGCGACCTTTGCTATCGTTCGCTGAATTACCTATGTCACTTCACCAGACTCCAGAGGGATATCCTTAAGGAGCTGGGTGAAGTAGTACAGGATCCTACAGCTGCAGGGGCTCAAGAAAAATTGCTTCGCAGCTAGGAACCCTTAATTCCATTGCAAACTCCTCCATGCGGCTAATATCATATGCTGCTGATGGGCAGTAGGGCCGCAGGTACAGGTGTGGCTCTTAGGCCAAGCCTGGATGCGGCTATGTGACTTTGCAGATCCCTTTAAGGCGTCCTTCACAAATTCTCCCTTTGATGGGTCAGCTTTGTTTGGCCCTCAGGTGAAGGAAACTTTGACCAGGTGTGAGCAGGACGGCAAGACTCTTTCTGCTGTAGGAGTCCGTTTTCCACCCCTTCTAGACCTTACCCCAAAGGACAGAAAGGTGGCAAAATGTGGTTCCATAAATCCCAAGGAGTCACGCCAGATTCACGTGGTCAGTTTACCCCTAGAGGCAGAGGGGTAACAACAACAGACGCTCTAGAGGCAGAGGGGTCCAAAAACCAGGGAAACAGAGAGCCTCTCTCTGACAAGCCCTTTCAGCATCCCTGAGATGTTGCCCGGCTGTCCCTCCTTGGAGGCAGTCGGGGAAGATTATCACTGTACCCAGAAGCCTGGCATTCCCTCACTCAAGACAGATGGGTACAGTCGATCATATCCAAGGGTTACATAATTCCTTTCGAGGAAAGTCCTTTCCCTCAAATTCCCTTCCAGATGTACCACCGGTCTAAGGGAAATTGCAGAGTTAGAAGTCTCAAAACTACTGCAAAAGAGCCATTCAGCCAGTTACAACAGACCATTCAGAGCCGGAATCTACTCAAGGTTCTTTTGGTCCCCAAAAGACGGAGACTGGAGACCAATATTGGATCTCAGCAGACTCAACAAGTCTGTGAGGAAGACAAGATTCGAATGGTCACTCTTCAGTCAATTCTGCCCTTCTTACAGAAGGACAACTGGATGTGCTCAATAGATCTTCAGGATGCGTACTATCACATCAAAATTCACAGGCGCTCCAGGAGATTTCTCCGCTTTCGGCTGGGGTCCAGTCATTTCCAGTTCAGAGCCCTGCCCTTTGGTCTCACTACAGCCCCCAGAGTGTTCACCAAATGCATGGCAGTGGTCACGGCTCACCTGAGACGTCAAGGATTCCAGGTGTTTCCGTATCTCGACGACTGGCTCCTGTCAGCCACCACCAGGCATCAGCTTATTCAAGCCAGGGATTACACAATAAGTCTTTGTTCTCATTTGGGCATCTCGATCAACTTGAAAAGTCATCCTTATCGCCCTGCCAGTCTATTACTTTCATAGGCGCAAACTTAAACACTGTTCGGATGTCAGCTACCCTTACAGATCAAAGAGTTTCAAACATTCAGAGTCATGTCAGGATCATTCTGGCCAACAAGAAAGTACAGGCCAGAATGGTTCTAAAGGTATTAGGCCTCATGGCTGCGGCCATTACTCTTCTTCCCTGGCTCGATTCTACATGCCTTCTTCAGTGGATGCTGTTCACACAGTGGTCGTACCAACAACTTCCAATGCGCCGCCAGATTCTGGTGACACAGACTTCAAAGATCATCTTGCTTGGTGGATCACATCTCCTCAGGTTCACCAAGGCAGGTACTTTGTACCCGCATCCCCGATAGCCACTGTCACCACGGATGCCTCCCTGATCGGGTGGGGGGGTCATTATCAGGGCAGGATGGTTCATGGGACGTGGCAGCCGTTCGAGTACCATCTGCACATAAATGTCCTGGAGATGAGAGCAGTGCTTTTAACGTTGCAAGCCCTCAACGACTTTCTTCCCGTAGGGACAATTGCAGTCCACACAGACAACATGTCTGTAGTATGGTATATCAACAAACAAGGTGGAACCAAGTCCTACCCCTTGTGTCGAGAAGCGCTCAGACTATGGCAATGGGCGATCTCCTCTCATCGGTTTCTGGTAGCAACGCATATCCCTGGGAAAACCAACATTGTAGCGGACAGATTGAGCAGAGCTATTCTCATGCCTCACGAGTGGTCTCTCAAGCAATCTATAGCGGAAGAGGTATTTCTGGAATGGGGTCGTCCATGTTGCGATCTTTTTGCTACTCCCCAAAACAGCAAATGCCCAGACTTCTTCTGTCTCTTCCCTCTACCAGGCCATCCCCAGAGACGCTCTGACCCAGGATTGGCCCCAGGGACTTCTTTATGCCTTCCCTCCATTTCCTCTGATCCCTCAAGTTATCCAGAAAGCTACCGTTTGAGAGCCAAATTGATTCTCATTGCCCCTTACTGGCCTCGACAAGTTTGGTTCCCGTTCCTCCATCATCACCTTTTGGTGCAGCCGTGGCATCTGGACCCAGTGCCAGATCTTCTGATTCACCAATCCGGTCAGCTGCACCGGTCTATCCCTTCTCTCAACCTCACAGCATGGTTGCTCCACTTCCTTCCTTAGCCAGGCTTCCTTTGATCTCTAACCCAGTTAGAGACATCATAGTAACTTCTAAAATCCTCTACCAGGAGGATTTATACAAGCAAATGGAACGTTTCTCTTATTGGGCTAAGGCCAAGAATATTGATCCTTTCACTGCCCCTGTTCAGGCAGTCCTGGACTTCTTAGCAGAGATTTTTCATGCAGGCTCCTCTTCTTCCGCAGTCAGAGTTCAATTGGCTGCTATCTCCAACTTTCATGTCGGTCGCAGATCATAATATTATGTCCCATAGGCTCTGCAGGGCCTTTTTGAAAGGAATTTTCCTACTAAAGCCTCCAATCAGGAATCCTCCTCCTCAGTGGGATCTAAATTTAGTGCTGACATCCTTGATTCTTCCCCCTTCGAGCCAGCTGTTTCTTGTTCCCTGAAATTTCTTTCTTGGAAAACTTTATTCCTAGTGGCTATTACATCGGCCAGGAGGGTGTCTGAACTTCATGCTCTATCGGTTCGACCCCCTATTTGGTTTTCACAAAGACAGAGTATCTTTGAGAACTAATCCGACCTTTTTGCCTAAGGTCGCTTCAAAGACCAATTTGAATCAATCCATTGATCTCCTGTATTTTTCCCAAACTATTCAGACAGAGCTGAACAAAAACTACATTATCTTGATGTCCACCGTCAACTTAGATATTATTTGGACAGAACAAAAATTTAGAAAATCTGATCAACTTTTTGTTTCCTATGCGGATAATAAAAAGGCCTTCCTGTTTCTAAAGTGACCTTGTCCAGATGGCTTTCTTGGTCATCTCTGAAATTTATCTGCTCAGGGGAAAACAGCTGTGCTCAAAACCTAAAGCACATTCAACTAGGAGCTTAGCTACTTCTACAGCCTTTCAAGCTAGACTTCCTTTAGACACTATTTGTGCAGCGCCACTTGGGCCACTCCTCACACTTTGTTTCCCATTACAAATTGGACTTGGCCTCCAGGGACAGAGCCAGTTTTGGCTCTACAGTCCTCAAGAGTCTGTTCCATTGAGCCACCCAGGATAGAGGTGCTAGGGGCGGTCCCATCAAGCAAGAATGGCGAGATTGACAACTTAACATTAAGAAGTTATGTACCTACCATAACGTTCCATGTTAGTTGTCTTCTCTGCTTCTTTCTTCGACCCTCCTCCTTCCCCAGGCCTGGACAGACCTTGTTATAAGAAATTATTATGCTGAAGACCATTCAGACCTGGTCCTTCTTCCATCCTGTAAGTTTTCTTTCTTCCTTTGGGAAGTATTTTATGCTTGGTGCTATTGCCCTTTGTCATCAAACGAGATCTGGGTACTTACCGCCTTGCATCATGGGATATGGGGCTGCCTCGAGCTGGTAAAAGTGACTCTCGAGCTTAGCAAGTGCCGAGTCGGAGCCGAGGGATCGGCTCCGAACCCATCAAGCAAGAAAGAAGGCGAGAGAAGACAACTAACATGGAACGTTATGGTAGGTACATAACTTCTTATTCACCCTCTTTCCTCTACCAGGCCATCCCAGCAGGGACGCTCTTGTCCAAGTTTGGCCCCGGGGACTTCTGTATGCATTTCCTCCCTTCCCACTAATTTCTCAAGTGATACAGAAAGCCATCGATCAGAAGGCTTCATTGATCCTCATTGCCCCTTACTGGCCTCGACAGGTTTGGTTCCCCTTTCTACACCATTTTCTGTTGGAGCAACCCTGGCATCTGGACCTAGTTCCAGATCTTTTGACCCATCAGTCGGGTCAGTTACATCGCTCCCTCCCCTCTCTGAACCTCACTGCTTGGTTCCTCCAATTCCAACCTTAGCCAGGCTTCCTCAAATATCTCACTCAGTTCGAGATATTTTAATAGCTTCCATAAATCTTCCACCGGAAGATTTATCTTAATAAGTGGAACGTTTCTCCTATTGGGCTCAAGGAAGGGACATAGATCCTTTCACTGCTCCCATTCAAGCGGTCCTTGATTTCTTAGAACTATTCCACAGGTTCTCCGTCTACTCTTAAGGTTCAATTGGCAGCTATATCTAACTTTCATGTGGGCATCTCGGATTCTGCCATCATGTCTCACAAGCTTTGCAAAGCTTTCTTGAAGGGAGTTTTTCTTCTCAAGCCTCCTATAAGAAATCCTCCTTCTTCTTGGGACCTTAATTTAGTTCTCACATCTTTGATTCTTCCCCCTTTTGAACCTGCAGCTTCCTGTTCAATGAAATTGCTATCCTGGAAGACACTCTTTCTGGTAGCCATTAATTCGGCTAGAAGGGTCTCAGAGCTTCATGCACTCTGCAGTCGATCACCATATCTTTTGTTTCATAAGGATAGGGTATCTTTATGGACCAACCCATCCTTTTTACCTAAAGTAGCCTCTGCAGCAAATCTAAATCAAAACATTGACCTTCCTGTGTTTTTTCCTAACTATTCTAACAGGTCTGAACAAAAATTACATTGGCTAGATGTTCATCGACAATTAAAGTATTATTTGGATAGGACCAAACAGACCAGAAAAGCTGACCAATTGTTTGTTTCTTATGCAGAAGGCAGAAAGGGCCTTCCAGTTTCGAAAGTATCACTCTCCAGATGGCTTACATCCTTGATTTCCTTTGTGTATGAGATTAGACACCAGAAGTTGCCTAACAGACCTAAGGCTCATTCTACTAGAGTTTTGGCTACTTCTATAGCTTTCCAAGATAGGCTGCCTATTGATACGATTTGTGCAGCAGCTACATGGGCTACTCCTCACACTTTCATTTCTCATTATAAGTTGGATTTAGCTTCTAGACATAGAGCTAACTTTGGTTCCACTGTACTCAAGAGTCTGTTCCGATAGGCCACCGGGACAAGGTGCTAGGGGCGGTCCCATCCAGCAAGAATGAAGGCGAGATGGACAACTTAACATATAGAAGTTATGTTCTTACCATAGCGTTCCATGTTAGTTGTCTTCTTCTTTCTTAGGCCCCACCCTCCTTCCCTAGCCTGGACAGACCTAGAGGAGTTTGATTGTGACCTTTCTTCCTACCACCTCTATTGTATATATGTATATACTATACTATGTATATATTCCTTCATCAGGTTTTAGGTCACCTTCCTTCTGTCATTTTATAGAGGTGGGTTTCCCATTTCCAGTATTTCTGGATTTTTTTTATTGGCTGGGCCTAGCTTACAAACGAGATCTGAGATATTACCGCCTAGCATTGTGGGATATAAGGGGAGCCTCGAGCCGGTGGAACCAACTCTCGAGCTTTTAGAGTGGCAGTCGGGCCGAGGTCGGCTCCGAACCCATCCAGCAAGAAAGAAGGCGAGAAGAAGACAACTAACATGGAACGTTATGGTAAGAACATAACTTCTATTTACGTTTACCATAAACAATGTGGATTTTAGTATCAAGGGGAGATACAACTGTTCCTCTAAAGCGGTTGTCTATGTGGCCACATGTGACGATTGTCCTGTGTTCTACATAGGCAAAATGAAAAGAAAACTTTTTACTAGAATCTATGAACATGATTACGCCATAAGAAGGAACAACTTAAATAATGCTTCAGCCAGGCATATTCATGACAATATTAACCTCAATTTTAGGTTCATGGCTATAGACCACGTAGACATTAGTGACAAAAAATCTAGGAGGGCGTGTTGTTAGAATTAAAGGAACTTAGGTGGCAGATTTTATTACATGCAGATAAATGGCCTGGCATCAATGACAGGACTTCCATCACTCCTGCCTTAAAATTAAAGGCCCTTGAAAGGAATAAAATAGCATAAAAGAAAATGTCTTGATGGATGCATTAGCAATTTATTAACAATTTCTCAACAATTTTTCTTAAAGTACAAACAGCTGAATTTTAATTTAATGTTTTTTAGAACTGTTTATTTTTGATTTTAATTTAAAAGTATGTTTTCAACATATTGCACTTTTAACATACATTCAAGAGCAGAAATAGAGACTGAAGAGTTAATCCTTTTCTTTTTCCCTGTTAACAATTAGTTAGCAGTTTTTCCTTGTGCCCAATTGGAATGATTCGATCAGTATTTAAATGTTCATTTGGTATTGTACCTTTGTCTGATAAAGTTTGCACTGTTTACATGAAAGGGCTTGCGATCTGTGTTCTACTTATTTTTATTTACATTAAAACTTGGTTTTTGCATCGAGCCTCGAGTTTGGTGCTTATTGGAACTCTATCTGCCAATTTGTTTATTCTCTTTTGTTTGTTTAGTATATTTGTTTTTTAGTCGGATTTCATTAGTTGCCCTATAGCCCCCTAAGTTGGAGAAAGTGTTTCCTTGTATCTGGCAATGGCTTATATTCTAGATATGCTTGGACTCATCATGTTCTAGTCGAATATGGGGAAAAAACTGGAACAATAATGTACAGTGGACAGAAGGGATGCAACAACAAAGAGGTATAGCAACCTCCCCCCCCCCAAGTAAGTAAATAAATAGAAGTAGCTTAGTAAAATGATATTAAAGGTGACAGGAAGCAGTGGAGAATGGTATACCAGTATTCAGAAAATGCACTGGAACATGACAGCTATAGTTTAACAGATGTGAGAGAGAAATGTGCAAGTCTTCAACAAATATCTCTCACGTTCTTTGCTCAAGAATTTTGGACAAAGCCAAAATTGTGGATGAAAAAATACCCAAAATTGGGACATTTTTTCTGTGTGTGTGTATATATATATATATATATATATATATATATATATATATATATATATATATATATATATGGGTCCCCTTCGAATGGTCGACATTTCACAGTATCGACATTCATATGGCCGAGACCATCTGATCGGCATTTGAAATGTCGACCATGGGGAACCGGCATTTCACTACAGTGCAGAATGGAAAGATTTCCACTTCCGCACTGTAGTGCGATCTTGGAGTTGGTATATTTCAGTTCTGGGGGAGTGGGGTGGAGCCCCCCATGGGGGGGTGCAGGTGGGCGAAGCAGTGTTAAGGTAAGTTCTTTTTGTTTTTTTTATGTTCTACTTGCATGGTTGACATTTCAAGCGTCGATCATATGGTCCCGGCGATATGAATTTCGACATTGTGAAATGTTGACCATATCAAGTAGACCCATATGTATGTATATATATATATATATATATATATATCTAGAACGTTTGATGAAAAGATCAAACGTCCGAATCCATAACCACCAAACATACTTTAACGAAAGCACTTTCATCAAAAAAGTGCTTTCATTAAAGCGTGTTACTAAAAAAAAAAAAACACTACATTTACGTTTCTGCAGGGGGGCTTTGGCCCCCTGCACACCCACAGCCCCCCACACCTCCCCTACTCTAATATTCTCCCTCCAAGACCACACTACAGTGGGGAAAAGGGAATTTTCCCATATCTGCACTGTAGTACAGCCTCGGCAACAGGCATACATACGCAAAAGTGCTTCTTCGTGTGTGTGTGTATATATATATATATATATATATATATATATATATATATATATATATATATGTATGTGTGTGTGTATATATATATATATATATATATATGTGTGTGTGTGTGTGTGTGTGTGTGTATATATATATATATATATATATATATATATATATATATATATATATTCATTGGTTTATCAGAAAAATCTGCAAAAATATGAAGCAAATTATGGATGTTCTGTGAAATCAAGTTCAGTTGAGAGGTATGATTCAGGTCAATACACAGGTATTCAGAAAATCACTATAGCATGTCTTAATAATTTGACAATATAACTTCTTAACAGAAGTGAGACAAAAAAAAAAGATGTCATATATACATTATTTACTCTATGTTAGACATGTCCTGTAGAGTTATTTTCATACATATACACAAAACTTTGCCTGCTAGTGTAAATGATAGAAGTGTTAGTTATGGCAGTGTATGGTTCAACATTGCTGCTGTTTTGTCAAATAAGATCTGATATTGTCATTTTCGCCCAGCTTCAACCTGTGGGCTATCAGATCCAACTGGATTTGAGACCAGCCACTTCCAAAGACTTTAGGACCCAATGCCCCTACCCCCACCCCATAGTACCTTGATCTCTCTACAGTTATTTCAGATCTTGTTTGCTGCCTTCCAGGACAGCAGCTAGATCTCAAGCTCTACTTTGGTGTATCCTTTTGATGCGCTTTGTTTTATGTCACTTATTCCTCTAACCTAGTTTTATTATTCTTGTAGATAGGTAGTGTATATAGGTCGATATAGTACCTTGAGCTCTCTACAGCTATTTCATATCTCGTTTGTTGCCTTCCAGGACAGCAGCTACATCTCAAGCTCTGCTTTGGTGTATCCTTTTGATATGCTTTGTTTTTCTGTCACTTATTCCTCTACCCTAGCTTTATTGTTGTTGTAGATAGGTAGCATTTATAGATAGATAGGTGGTGGGTAACCATTTGAAATGTCGGGACCTGCTAGAGTGAGTCCTGAAACAATGAGACTGAATGACCGAAAGACATGACTTACTTATACTAAGTCTGAAATACAGTTTCTCAGAATATTCTCTTTTCTCTGAGGATATGGTGATCTTGGAGCTGGTATATGCAAGTTTGGGAGGGGTGCAGGGGGGACTTGTCTGCCCTCCAAAAGGAAGTTTAAAGAAGGAGAAGAACAATTTTTGAAATTCATTCTTTTATGCTTTCAATCTTTTTTTTGTTTTGTTTTGGCTTGACGGAACTCAACATTGTGAATACCAACATTTCAATAAGGAGCCTAGGTGGTGATTAAATTAGGGTAGTTTTAGGTAGTATTTTAGGTGGCATTTAGCTGTTTCTGCTGTCACTGGCATTTTCCCTTCCATATTTTTTTCTGTTTGTATTTCTTTAACAAAAGAAAGATTTGAAATGAGTGGTTCCCCCTGCTATTAACCATCTGGATCTGAAGGTCCAAACATCTTTGGCTCCTCTGGCTGCATCTGCACTGGCTTCAGATCTGACTCCTTGGACACCAAACACCTTCTAGACATGCCAACTCATTAGAGAAGAGATGCAGCTTTCGAGATTCAAAAACATTTAACAGATCAACTCATCCAAGAAGTCCCAACAGACCAGTGTGGATCTGGGGTTTATTCCAAGTTCTTTTTGGTTCCAAAGAAGAACAAGGACTACAGACCAATTATGGATTTAAGAAAGTTAATTTGCTTTGTACAACAGACCTGAGTTTTGGATGGTCACCGTGCAGTACATTCTACTGAGAAGGGTGACTGGATGTCCTTGATCAATCTCAAGGATGCTTGCCATCATATAAAGATAACAAGGTGGTCCAAGAGATATCTGCACTTCCAGCTAGAAGACGATCATTACCAGTTCAGGGCTGTGACCTTTGATCTCACCGCCACCACTCAGGTGTTTACCAAGTGCATGGCAGTTGTGAGGCTGTAAAGGTTCTAAGTCTTTCTTTACCTGGACAGTTGGCTTCTCACGACCTCCACAAGGGCATTTTACTTAGGGACAGGAATTCATTACTCCAGTTGTCTCTGTCTTTTAAGAATCACCATGAACTGTCAAAAAGTCCAGCATTCAGACAGTTCAGACGTTTGAGTTCTTATGCTGACAGTTAAATACAGTGTCTCAGATTGCAAGACTTCCAGTGCATACAGTAATTGCCCATCATACTCAAGCCAGTTTCACACTGTCTCACAGAAAACCTCTTGAATCTCTGGTTCTGAGGCTTCTAGGTCACATGGCTGCAGTGATTTACTTAGTTCTCCTGGTAAGTTACCATATGAGTATAGTACAGTGGACATTAATGACTCAGTGGTTCTACTTAACCCATTCCATGGCTTTTACCATCCTTTTGATTAGAGTCTGTTAAAGTCATATCAGATTGGAGTTGGAGTCTCCCATAATGCCTGCTGGGAGACCAGTTGTTCTTCCTCCTCTGCAGGGTGTAGTCAGACAGACGCCTCCCTTCTCAGGTGGGGTGGGGCATTTCGAAGGGAGGACCATTCTAGGGACTTGGTCTATGTTCAAGGCCAGTCTTCACATCATTGTCTTGAAGATAAGAACATTTCTCCTTGCATTGTTGGCTTTTCAGGAATTCCTCCCTAAGGATGTAATTTCATTGCAAACAGACGATGTATCAGTGGTTTGATATATGAGTAAACAGGGAGAGCCTGATCCTACCCTCTGTGTTGGGAGGCCATGAGAATTTAGTAATGGGAGATTTCACCTCAATGCTTTCTTGTAGCAATGCACATCCTGGAGAAATCCAGCATTTTAGTGGACAGTCTGAGCGGGAACATCCTTCTTCCACATGAGTGGTCCCTAAATCCGAGGGTAGTGTCTCAGATCTTCCGCCATTGCGGCACTCCTTGTTGTGCTTTGTTTGCTTCCCCATCCAACACCAAGTGCAACAATTATTATGCTTTAGTTCCTGCACATAGCCAGTCATTCAGGGATGCTGCTGTGTATGCTTGGCCCTTGGGTCTCCTGTATGCCTATCTCCCCACTCTTCTGATAATAAAGTTTCTTCAAAAAGCCACCATTGCCGAGCAACTGTGATCCTTATTGCTTCATTTTGGCCCTGTCAGGTATGGCTCCCTTTTCTGTGGTCTCTTCTGCGATACTCTACTGGGTGCTGAATCCCTTTCCAGATCTGATCTCTCACCCAGCAGGCTTGGACCCATCCAGCCTCCAGACTCTCAAACTATGTGCAGGGTTTCTCTGATTCCCTTGATGTTCAGGGATCCCAAGTTCTCTGACAAAGTGGTTCCCAATTTATCCTCTTCCCTGAAACTATCTACTCGCAAAGTTTATTCTATTAAGTGGAGACGCTGCACTTTATTATCATCTTCTAAAGGTCTGAACACTTTTTTAGCACCTTTGGATGTCATTCTTGATTTCCTTGCTGATCTGTTTCAGTTTGGATCTAGTTATTCCACAATTAAAATCAGTTAGCTGTTATTTTCAACTTTCATACTGGCAGATATAATACTCCTGTAAAGATGCTGAAGATGTCTAAGGCCTTTCTCAGAGGAACTTTCCTGTTAAAATACTTGTTCAGGATTCTGTTCCTCCGTGAGATTTACCTTTTGTGCTTCACATTCTTGCTGGCCCTTGTTTGAGCCTTCAGTGACGGTCTCTTTGAAGTTGTTGTCTTGAAAAACTTTTCTTGGTGGCTGTTACTTCTGCCAGGCAGAACTGCAGACCTTATACTCAGTACCCCCATATCTGGTTTTTCATAAAAATAGGGTTTCTGTTAGAATGGACCTTACATTTTTTGTCTAAGATGGCATCAGAAACCACCTCAAATCAGACCAATTATTTGCCAGTGTTTTTTACCCAACTTTTCAAACAAAGGAGAATATTTAATGCATTGTCTTGATGCTTATGGGCAGTTGAGATTTTTATTTGGATAGAATCAAATCCATCAGGAAGTCTGACCAGCTGTTTGTTTCCTTTCTGAAGGCCAGGTTGGGCAAGCGAGTGTCTACGTCTCCCTTATCTAAATGGCTTTCAGATTGCACTTCTGTGGGATATAGATTGAGAGAAAAGTCTTTACCTTCCAAGCCGAAGGGTCACTCTGCCAGAGCTATGGATACTTCTACAACATTTTTTCTTTAGAGTTTCTATTGATGGCATTTGTGCTGCATCTACTTAAGTAGGTAAGCACACTTTTGTGCCCCACTACAAGCTGGATATACAGTCGAGGTCTAGGGTCTCCTTTGGTTCCACTGTATTGTGCAGTGTTTTGTTATAGGAATTCCATGGGATGAAACATAGCTGGGGACTCTGTCCCACAGGTTAAAGCCAGACGGAAACGATATCATAAGACTTTTGTAATCAGAAGGGAAACAACTATATCTTTCATTTTTAATTTGAATTTTTTTCTTTTGATGTTCCTTTATTCTGCCACAACATGTAAAACATTAAGAAAACCTTTCTTCTTTATGTATAGTGTGGGCAATAATGTACATAGATAGCTTCTACCCTGCATAGCAGTCCATATGTAGAAGTAATCTTGTCTTGAGGCCAAGCAGGCACTTGGCTTACACAAATAATCACATGACATACAAAATACGCACAGTATGTTCCTAGAGGAACGTTTTGGTGCACTGAATGATGATAAGACTGCCTAAGAGTCCTTTAAAAATTGCTTGCAGACTCTACGTGAGCATTCTTGATGCTGTGAGTAATAACTACAAGAGCACAGCAACAAGTAGCCTGATGACATTATATATAACATAACGGGAAGAAACTGGACAAAAAGTGCTACTGTCCTAAACACGTAGTATAGCAGTGCCTTATAGTGTTGCAAGCATGTGGTGTGTGGTGGGTGCAAGGGAAAAGTTCATTTAGGTGCTGTTAACACGTGCAAGGGATTAAGATGGCCTCTTTGTATAGAGTATGGTTGCCAAGTATGCAGTCATCCATAATAAGGGATGTAAACTACTAGAAAGGGTCTGATGTGTACCCATTCTGACAGCATCTTTTCCTCATATTTCCCACATGGAAGTTTATATACTGGAATGATAAGGATTATGCACAAAGATACTTGCTGCATTATTTTAATAGCAGATATGGAGTATGGAAACTTGAAGTATCTGAGTAGTAAGCAGGGAAGCACGCAGCAATAGTGAAAAGTAGTTGCAGTATATTTGATGTTGCCAGGAAAGAGTTATATCTTCACAGACCTTTTTTTTTATTTCTAGTTTAGTGATAGCTTTGGCTCTGAAATACTTCAGAGTTTACTGTTTGTGGGGGTATAGATGGGAGGAGTGATTGGGCACACATCCTGTATGGGTTTCATATGAAACCATCGAAATTACATTACATCGACGATTAGAACGTCGAGACTACTACATCGAAATCACAAAGCAGCGAAAATGGAAATCGTCGACTTAGACAACATCGAATTTACGGAAAGTGTACAACATGCAGTATCCAATTCATAAATATAGTTTGTACATACTGCACTGTTAGGAAAATAAAGGCGCAGTGATACTGTCAACTTGTGTGGTTTGCACCATGTTTCAAACACCGAGTTGAGGTGTAAGTTTATGTTTGAGAGTTATATATATTCAGTTTCAGCGTATAAGTTTGTTTTTGGAAATACACGTTTTAATTTGGAGTGTCTGCCACAGAACACTACTGGGATGTTAAAAGTAGAAACTTGTCCGTTTTTGAGAGACTACTACTGTTCACGTATTATTTTCAGATAGTGCTGTAATGAAAAAGGCACATTTGCTGCAGATTTGTTTTGATTTAATATACGCTAGTCTGAACCATAACCAAGAGTTGTTCTTCTTCAGTTTCGACGTTATGAAACTCGACGATTTCCGTTTTCGCTGCTTTGTGATTTCGATGTAGTAGTCTCGACGTTCTAATCGTCGGTGTAATGTAATTTCGATGGTTTCATATGAAACCCCTGTATGACATCTCCACATGATACACAAAAGCACACACTATGATCCATTTGTGTAAGTGCCTCACTTTGTGTTCCAGATGATAGGGTGCCAAGGCTTTGTCTATATGCAGTCGGTCACAGATGGCTTAGCCAATATGTAGGTATGAATAATGCAATTTATAAAGTTATAATACCATACTACTTTCATCACAAAGTCCTGCATGCAAGAAAATATTATCACCTCAACATTGTGCATGGCATCACAATCGAAAAATGTTACAGAATTCTGTTGGCCAATACAGCCTAAGTATATAGTCTACATTCCTGTAGGTATTACTTCTGGCTATGCACTGTCATGTTTGCTAGTATGCTTATTCCATTGCTTAACTTTCTGGGAGCTGGGTGTTTGTGGACTTAGATGAGTTGGGGGAAGGTTGTAAATCCTTCCACTGCTGTGGCATATAGCGTCCAATGCTGGGATAGTATATAGCAGCATCTCTATTGCTCTCTGATTGTGCAGACTACCAGAATGTGAAGGTTCTGATTTCTGTGAATTTCATTTGGACACATATCCATGTTGCCCATTTTATTTGCAGGCCTTCTACAGTCCTCCCACCAATATGGAATGCTGTAAAATGTCCCTTCTGCAGCTAGCTTGCTGTTGTTTAATTCTGATGCATAGCACCATTGTGTGGAGATTTCAGGTTACAGTAGCCCAGCACCTGGATTATCTAGTCTATGAATCCCACCAAGAGTGTTTTTAGGTCTTATGTTAAAACACACAGTATAATTATATTTAATTGTTTTGTTTTTTTGCTAAACTAGGTAAAAGGTCAGTCCCTTTTCAGCCATAACTTTGGCGGCTATAAGCACAGCTAAATACATGATTAACAATCAATAGCGTGTTTTATGAATATGTAAAGGTTTAGTAGGTTGTGTCAATGATTTACAGCAACTTGGTATAAGGCATAAGGGTATTAAACAACACAAAGAGACAACACAGTACAGGAGATTTTCATGTAGTTGGAGCATCAGAATTTTATATAAGATACCTTTGCTGTAGAGGTAAGTACATTACCCATCACAATTAACAGTGACATTTATAGATAGCAGTTAAATATTCTAACAATTTAGATTAGAATCCCAGACAATTTTCTTCATTATTAACATCAGAAGGAAGCTGATTCCTGTTTTATATGAACCTATGAACCTACCTACGTTACCCTGAATAAAATGTTATAAGACTGTGACATCCCTCCTCTGAGCAGTAATCAAGGAGCCTCAGTCCTCACCACAGACACCGGTGGTGATCGTTCACTGAGAAAAAAAAAAAAGACGCAGTATTTTCAGATGCAGTCTGCACCAAGTACAAGTTCCCTTAAGAGCACACAGAGAATGCACATTCCAGTCCTGGGACTGGGCTTTCTCTCCAGGCCCCATATAAGACTTCCCCACTGACACAGCTATAGAGTTGAGTCCTTAGCCGGTGTTCCAAGCCAAGTCCTCCACCACCTTCTCTATGAAATCAGCGCTCTCAGTGTCTCTGTTCAAAGTAGCTGACACACACAAACTCTCTTTGAGATTTGATTTACAAACACTCACACACACACACACACACACACACACACACATGGGAAAGGCTTGCACACCTTACCCACTTTGCCTCCTCCACCCAAACACTAAGGTAGATACACTGCCACCAGAACACCCAAAGCCAACTACTCTAAGACTCTTACCAGGGTACCCATTTACTCTCAGTAAAATTAATACTTACACAAATGGTAATTTGACCAAGCAGCAATCCTTTCAGGAACGTGGAGCCACAGTGCCACTAAATAAATGCAATTACTCTCAAAGGTTAAATATTTTCTAAAAGGCCAGCCACCATGAAAGGTATAGATATATTTAATAATAAATAAAATAGAAAACATGAAAATAATGAATATCTATTGATAATAAACATCAGGGTTTCAATTCACAGGAAATTTAAAAAACAATACAGATGGAAACAGACACATGAAAACATTATTTAGCTAATCGCATTATGTTTTCTAACTGACTGAAGAATTATTGTTTGCTAGTTATGTACTTACTAAATCAAGGCAAGATGAAGGTGGATGAGTGTGTTTTCTCAGGTCCCAGAAAAGAGAGTGCCCTTTTCACATCTGTCACTAGTATTCAAAAAACATTTCAGTGTTGGCTACAGAATGACATCATATCTGGTCACCTGACTCTGTGGTTCCCACACTATCCCCTTACTAGCAACTGAGCCAGGAATTGGCACTGACATGTCAGAATACACACAGAGAACTTTAGCTAAGGTATATTGCAGCATTTGGAAATTGTAAAACAATCACAGTGCTTCCACCTTTCCTGCAGAGACTAGCAAACCATTCTGTGTCACCCTAGGTTAGCAATTAGTTCACAACTATGGACAAAAGAGTAGGATTCCAGCCCCAGCTTTTCACAGACATTACATCTCTGGCTGTATTCGGATCTGTGAGATAAAATCTTTATGGCCTAAACCAAGGCATTTAACTTCAGGCTATGTTTCTTAAGGTTAGCTGGGCTGAGCTTAATCCCTTTCCTTCCAGCATCTTCTGTTAAAATACATGCATTTAATCAGTTACAACAATACAGCCTGACATACATGTATATTTCGTTTCTGTCCAGCGGGACCCACTGTTGATACATTTTTAACACAAGCAACTTTACAAATACATTTTAACACAAATATCTGTACAAATCAGTTTGATATTCAAATGACATATAAATCTTTACAAAACTCCAGCTAACTAGGCTGACATATGTTACACATGCACTGCCCTACTCCCCCTAGCACAGCTGGCACTACCTCATATCATCACAAAGACTATGCTAAGTTTATTACACATTTCTGCATACAAGAAGGTATTATCACCTCACCATTGTGCCTGGTGTCACAGTCACAAAATGTTACGGAAGGAATCTGAGTCCTTTTTTATATTTGTTGCACTGAATAGAATGGATAGTTGTGTGTTTTCTCTAAACTGAATGTTCTGGAAATGCTGACATTTGTCAATTCCAGATTATAATTCTGTCCGGATTTGGGTCATATTTCTGTAATTGTTTTCTGAGAATGTTCTTATAATCTGATAATTTTCTTATAAAGTGCCCATGTGTTGTAATATTATACTATATGGGCATATTACATATGGTTTTATACTTAACAAGAAAATGTATGCCTCTAGAATGCATGCATGTATGTCATTTGCACATGTCAAAACAGTTTTTTTCTGTGATATTTAAAGTGACAAGAAGATGGACAAAACTTGCTACATGTATGTTTATTGTAAACCATGCAACACAACTCTGCAGTATATTATATTTGTCTTTGAAACAGATTTGACATTTCTGTCAAAATTCTCAGAAGAATATAGAATGCATTGCATGCTGTTTGTGATTACTAGCTATAAAGATATGGCATGGCAGTGATTCAAATGACATCAAATATTGGACTTCTTAAGACACTCAGATTCACTTGAGATCTCACTGGACTCATTCCAGAGTAATTTAATCCACATTTTTCCTGTGTCAGATGTGGTAATTACTTTCTCTTTATCCAATAAAAGCCTTTCTAAACTCCTTCCTACACCCATGCCTTGGCACTTACTGTACTCAGCTGGTGAGAACAGATATCAAGTTTGTACCTGCTTTCATTAAGTAACTCTCTTACCAAGAGACTTAGCTGCCGAATTTTTTGTTAGATCTGTTGGCAGTCTATAATATGTTCCATTATTTTTAGGATCTGTTTCCGTTTGTTTTTCTGTTGATAGATGTTATGACAGTGCTTTTGTCAGTTTCTAAACTGGGAGATCTAATTTCCATTCTTCTCTCCTTGATCTGTTGTACTGGAAAAATAAATGTTTCTTTCACTTCTATATATTCCAGATGTTTTGACTCAGAAAGCCTCAGTGTGCAGCACAGGGTCTTCAGCAGACGTAGCAATTAGTATAAGTACTCCCATTTTCCATTTTCATTGAAACTCTGATGAATATCCCTGCTGAAATCCTTTCTTTATCAAATTCACATGCTCATTTCTTTCCAAATATGTCTCCTGTAGCATTGCTATTTGCAGTCTGCATTTCTTAATATAATTCAGTATTCTTTCGCTTTTGTCTATTCCTGTGACGCTATTAACTTTCCAAAATAATATGGATAGTGTAGCCATTATGATAACAGGTTTTTATTCCCACTTATTATATATGACAGGTTTTTCAAATGTCTGTTTCCAGCTTTTGTGTTAACATGCACCCACTAATGTTCAGCAGGTTGATCTTTTATACAGTTGTTTCTTATCATCTCCATTTGAACCTGTGTCACATTTTACAAGACCTTTTGTTTTAATGAAAACCCTCAAAAAAACACCCCAGTATCCCCCATAACCTATTAACATAAAACAAACACACAAAACTATATACATTTTCAGATAATGAAGTTTAACCCTTTTGATAGGAACAATTGTCACAAATCTATAGCTGCACAGACAGGCATTATTTAACCTAAAATTAAGTTTATCCATGCTAAGATGCATATTACAGCGAGTGCTCCTCTTACACTAATTGCTGTCTGTTCTTGACTTATCTTTATTTCTCTCCTAGATGTGCAAAACAGCTTGTATGGTTTTAGAAAACATTAAAAAATTATTGTAGCTGTTATTGTCTGGACCTCTAGTCAACTTGTCTCCACAGAAACATCAGAACAAAATGTACAGTTGCACTCAGTTGCAGACTTCTCAACTGACACTGAGCATTTATTTGCTAAAGGAGAACCATTTCATTATATAAAATGTTCTCTTATTTACTTGCTTACACACACACACACACACACACACACACACACACACACACACACACAAAATTATTATATTAAGTGAAGAGTCTTAATCCAGATCTATGCAAAAATTAAGAAAATATATCAGCTGTATGTATATTATAATCTGTGCACTTTTACATCTCATCCCCCAGTTCAACAGCCCAAGATCACAGCATATTAATTTAAACATCTTGCCCAGCCTTTCTTCTGTTTTTTACATTGTAATGCCTGCATTTCTTAAAACTAAAAAAAGGAGAAAAGCACTTGTTTGCTTTAGTGTCTTTATCACATACAACAATAACTGAAACTGTTTTACTATATAACATGCAGTTTATATCATTATATGTTTTATATTTATACAGATACTGTTAAGAACAAAAATTATTTTACTTACAGTTACCTTTTTCCCTTTTCATTTAGTATCCTTCCAAACATTAATGACATGAAATGGGGCATATGCTTTTCAGTTGCCCATAAGTTTAACAAAGTCGACAAAAGTCCAGTCTTTACACTTTTTATTGTAAAGCCATATTTCACAAATGTGATTGATGCTTTATAATCCCACATTTATTTGCTAATTTAAGTGTTGCTGGTCTTGTTCCTGTTCATCTCCATCTCTCAACCCTAGACTCTGGTTCAAGTACAAAGTACTCCTGATTTTTCTAGTCAACTCCTGTGCTTTTTTCTGTCTCGCAAGCATTTTCCTTTGGAATATTGGCAAATGTCTTACTAGCAAAGTCTCTCTATGGGCTTTATTGTCAGAAGAATGAGAAGCAGAGTCCCATCTGTTTGATGGTTCAGTTTTGTTGGTCAGACTTTTGTATTTCTTACATAGCCTGTTTTGTGTAAAAAAATGACTCTGCTCCTCTAGGAAAAAAAATATTCTGAACACAGCTGGACACAGCAGCTTGAGTCACACACCTGCGCCTCGACATTCTCCAATTGCTGGGATAAATTTTCTTCTCTTCTGCCTGGTATACAATGAATAATCATTTTCCAGAAACACTCTGCTGTCTCCAATTTTTAATACTTTGCCCTCCTGCCACAGTTTTATCAGAATCAATTCTTTCTGCTGGTATGATTGCAACTTTACTAATAGAGGTTTTGGCTGCTTTGTCATGGCCAGGTTTGGACCATACACACACAGTGTGCCCTTTCCGTTAACAAATCCTGCTGTGGAACACCAATCCAGTCACTTACTTGTGTTTTCATAAAATTATTCTTGAGCAGTCTCATAGTCAACCAGCCTTTTCTTAATTTCAACCTCTGATCGTTGCAGTTTTATCAGTTTATTAGAATAGCTGTTTAAAACCTCTTCCATTTTTTCTAGCCTTTTTAGTTGATATAGTCCTTCAGTGTTTTATTTATGTTAATCAGCTTTGATCACATTTGATTTATTTTTTTCCTCTGGATTACTGTACTAAAGCTGGACCTTGAACTACTTTTTGATGAACAGCTGCAGGATTCTTCCCCGTCAGTGTTTTTCTCTTCACCTTTTCTAGTTGATTGTCTTTCAGGTTCTCTAAGTTTCTTCTTTGCTGGCATCCAGTTAGTGTACTTACTAGCTAGTAACTAAATTTACTAAAGCTAGTGCAGTTACTGGCTCTTATCTCTAAGTTCCATTTTTCATACTGGGAAAGCCGAAATTAAGCTGATGATTAGTGTGCAGCCATCTTGGAAGTCTGCTTTTTCCATTCATTTCTTGGGGCAGTTTTGTTAGTGGCCTATTCTTGATCATGAAAAGCATGGCACTTTTGCATCTTCCAGTTTCTCTAGGTGAGCCGATTGGTTTGCTTGAAGGCTTAGCAAGAATCCTTCACCATGCTACTTATGTCCTCTCAGTGTTATTGGAAGATATAGTTTACCTTTCTCTGGAAACTGTCCTTGGCGACTTCTCAGCCAATTTTAGCAACTTATCAGGCAGTGATAGACAGCTCCTCGTAAGACCTGCCATGCCACACTATGTTGTGGCTACTTGGTTGAATCCTTACACATACTGGTTACGTTTGTAGTTTTTGAGTCACTTTCCAGTGTCCTCCTGGCAGGGTATACGCTGTGTGCCTGGGCTTCTTATGTTAATTAATATAAACTATTTATTCATTTGTTCATGCACGTGTATTCTTATCCATTTTCCTGCTGAGTCCTGTTGGTGTTTGGCTTGCTTATTCCACTTATCTAATTTTGTATCTTATTTTTCTTCTGTCAGAGTCCATTTGTTTGCTACTTCTACATTCTATATCCATCTTAATGGGCATTTGCTGGCATATTTTCACATCCAAAGCTCCTGAAGCTGACGGTAAGGGAGACTGATCATATATGGATCTTTTATAAGCAGGGTACCCTGGAGATCAGCCTGTTTGAAACATGGGAGGATGCAGTTTTCCAGCAATCCTGGCTGGTTCAGCAGGGCCATGGAAAGTTGATGGCAGAGGCATTCTCCTTTCAGTGGTGCTTGAAATTCTTTTACTCCATTACTCCTTTCTTGATTACATACCTCCTAGCAGGATTCAAAGAGAAAGGAGTAAAATTCATCCTCTTCACCTTATGATGACCATGAGGGACAGAGTTTCATATGCTGTTAGATTAATTTCAGTACAGAAAGGTACCCGGTACAAGACTAGAAAGTCCTTTTCAGGATGGGATGGCAGCTTGCTCCACCTTAGGCTGTGGCTTCTCCATTAGCTCCCCTGCTCTTGCTTTACCTTCTGCTGAACATGTTGGAATTTAGTAAAACTGTCAAAAGAAGTCAAGCATACTTTACCCAGTAGAGTTTTGTCATCATCTCTGCAGAGACATATTATGTAGTGCCACCGTCCATCAGCATGCACATTAAGTCAGACCTATCTAAGCCATATGTTTGACATTGGTGTCAATTATTCGATGGTCAGGGTGAATGGTTCAGCTGTCTTGGAGTACTGCTATGTAGAACTACTTGGACTGGTTAGTGCTTATAACAAACAAACTGTTGGTGCTGTTTAGTAAAGGCCAGCTGTGGATATTGTTTCTTGTTTGGGAAAAGCGTCAAGATTTTGGAAGAGTGCACAGAAGTGCTACACTGAGGTAAGTGGTGCTCCCAATTTTTTGATTTACTTAAAAGACTTGTATATGCGCTGCTTGTTTGTAACTGTTTTACTATCTGCTAATTATTATCAGAAAATCAAGGTACTCACCTGTAGGCCCCAGTCCTTATCATGTTGTCATAAATCAATATATTTTAAAAATATGTGCATAGCTTAATACAGTGGTTTTGCAGGCAGATTTTACTACAAAGTCTTGCCACCTTAGATTATGTTCTGTATATCTGAATTGTCTATTACATTTCAATAAACATTTTACTATACATTTGTATCTTATTTAGGGGAAGAATATGATTATCACACTTTCAAAGGACCTAACTGATGATTATTTTAAGCAGTGTACGAACTGCTAATACTTATGGAAATGAGTTACTTCTTGACAACAGAATAGTATACCTTACCACTTACCTCCGCTGGTTCCTTTTATAGTTGTTGTATACCTGAGTATCTGCTGATTTCTGGCAGATGGCCTCTGATACTGATATTATTGTGTTAGACTGCAGAAGCCAATATGTTGCTAGCTCTCAAAAGCAGTTATAACTTCCCGTTTACTGATATTTTAAATATTTTATCTCAAACCCTGTCCTACCCATGTAAAAAGTAATGTCTTTCGTCTTTTCCTGGTTAGGGGTCGCCATAGCGGAACTCCAGTCCGCTAATGATTGGCAGTTGATTTTTACGGTGCCGAGTTGCCAGCCCGACGCCCAACCTTCAAAGAAGGCACACCCATTCATGCATGCACCAACCTGCATATCTTTAAACATAACTTGACTGTGGGGAGGACATGCAGACTCCACACAAAAGGCACTCCAGCCGAGAATAGAATGGGAGAACCTCTTGCTGTGAGGTGACAATGCTAACTGCTGCACCACCACTGCCTCTGATTCCTTGTTAAATAATAACTTCCCCCTAGATGCAGTCAGTGTAGATCTACCTCTAACCTGTGCACCATCATACTTTCTCAGTTATAATGTTTTACCAAGGTATTTGTACCTTTGGGTTTCCAGACTTTAGTGCACACTACCATTTTCACTTGGAAATGCACCACTCTCCTTTCAGAAAGTACAGTTGTGTACACTTACCATAAATGTAGATGTTCGAGTGTATTCACTGTTGCAGTCATTACATTTGGGTTATCTACTTGCAGGTAGCCCTCAGTCAGCCTGATTAACAAAGTCTTGGGTCCTGCATTGGTTGCTGTCCCTTCTTCCATGATGTCAGGTCGTCAGGAGTATAAAACATGCAGCCGACGCCATTACATCAGTTTTTCTTGCCCCAGATGTCAGGTGCCTCCTTAATGGGAAGCAATTAAATATAAAAGTACAAAGATATACCTCCAACAAAAAAAGCAACTACACCAAAAAGGCTTTTAAGCATAGTAAAGGAAAGTGGAGGTATAGTCAAAAGAAGTTAGGGGGCTGGAGGGAGGGAGGGTAACCAAGACTGCAACAATGAATACACTCAAACATCTACATTTATGGTAAGTGTACACAACTGTACTATGTTCTTCATGTTTCACTGTTGCAGTCATTACATTTGGGTAGATTCCCAAAGCTATGGTTGGGAGGAGGAATTTAGATAGCATTAGGGCCAGCTGTAAGGCTCTGCAAGACTGCAGTGGCAAAGCCAGCTCTGGATTTAGAGAAAATTGGCAAATGATAATGCTTGGTGAAAGTATGTACAGAACTCCAGGTAGCAGCTTCTAGGATGTCCCTGGTAGGGATGCCTCTGAGAAAGGCTGTAGAGGTAGATGCAACCCTGGTGGAGTGAGGTCTGATCCCCTGGGGGATAGGTTTTCCATGGTGCTTATAACAGAAATGAATGCAATGGCATATCCATTTAGAAATTATTTGCTTTGAAATAGCCTTCCCCTCTGCCCCTGCAGCAAATGTCACCAGCAGTTGTTCAGATTTCCTTTGAGGTTTAGTCCTGTCCAAGTAGAATCTAAGTTGTCTGTGCACATCTAAGGAATGCAGTATCCGTTCCCCTTTATTCTGTGGATTGGGAAAGAAGGTTGGCAAATGAATGGACTGATTAAGAGCCACACTGGATACCACCTTGGGCATGAAGGATGGATTGGTTCTGAGGGGCACCCTATCCGCATGAAAGATGATGAAAGGCTGCACTGCCATAAGGGCCTGTAATTCAGATACCCTTCTAGCTGAAGTGATTGCTAAAAGGAAAGCTATTTTCCAATAAAGAAATTTTAAGTTTGCATTAGCATCTAGCTCAAAAGGAGGTAGAGTGAGTTTCTTCAAGACAAAGTTAAGGTCCCAGGCTGGGGTTGGAGCTCTCCTGGGTGGTCTCAAATTTTTGGCCCCTCTGAGGAACTGCTTGAGCAGTGGATGAGAGAAGAGGGGAGGTTCTGTGTTATAATGAGCTGAGATGGCTGAGGCATGGATTTTAATGGAGGAAAAAGATAGGCCCTTCTGAAGCATCTCAGTTAAGTATTGTAAAATCTGAGGTAAATTGGGCGCTGCTGTGCTCATCCCTTGAGATTGGTTCCAGGCACAGAATCTTTTTCATTTTTCAGCATAAGATTTTCTAGTACTAGGCCTCCTTGCCTCTAAAATTATATCCATCACAGGTTTGCTGAGGGATGGTAAAGGAGAGATTAAGTAATTAGCCAGGCTGCAAGGTTCAGTGCTAGAAGCTGCGGGTGCAGAATCTGGTTCTCCTGCTAAGACAGCAGGGAAGGAGTCTGAGGCAGGTGCCATGGAGATAACCATGACACACTGTGCAGGAGGTGGTACTAGTGTTGGCGTGGCCAGTCTGGAGCAATCAGAATCATCCTTCGTTTGTCCTCTTTGATTTTTAGTAGTACTTTGGAGAGCAGAAGCAGAGGGGGGAAGGCATAGACTGATATTTTTTTCCAGCTGAAGGACAGAGCATCCACTTTCCAGGCTTGTTTGTGGGGAGTCCTTGTCCAAAATTTGTCCATTTGGTAGTTCTGGGGAGAGGCAAACAGGTCTATATCTGGGCTCCCCTATTTGCTTGTCAACATGTTGAAAATCCTTGGTTCCAGTTTCCACTCATGTGGGTCCATGAGGTTTCTGTTTAGTCTGTCTGCCATTG
The DNA here is from genome assembly GCF_019279795.1 of Protopterus annectens. NCBI lineage: Eukaryota > Metazoa > Chordata > Ceratodontiformes > Protopteridae > Protopterus > Protopterus annectens. Next base: position 1,457,243,666 of record NC_056744.1, on the reverse strand, counting down.
TATTTAATTTTCCTGGCAGGAATTGAGCTTGTAGTTGCACTTGGTAGTACAAGGCTGTGTTCCACAATGCCATGGCTAGTCTGCAGAGTGGGTAAGAATGTGTACCCCTCTGCTTGTTTATGTACCACATAACAGTGGTGTTGTCCGTCTTTACCATTAGCTGTCCTGGAAGAATGTGGTCCTTGAAGGCTGTCAGAGCATTCTGTACAGCTAACGTTTCTTTTTGATTGATATGCAGGTGCATTTGACTTGGGTTCCATCTGCCCTGAATGCACTTCCCTGCCAGTTGAACCCCCCATGCATAGTCTGATGTATCTGTTGTTAGGGTTTGGGTGGCAGGGGGTGGTGTGAAAGGTAGTCCCGTGTTTTGGTGGCAGGCCTCTGCCCACCAAAGGAACTCTAGGCGTAGGCAAGGTATGATAGTTATCATTGTTTCTAGGTGTTGAGAATGTTGACACCATAGACTTTTTACATACCACTGTAGTTTCCTCATATGCAGTTTTGCATTTGGAATTAGAAGAATGCAGGAGGCCATGAACCCCAAGGCTTGCAGTATTTGTCTTGCAGATAGCATGTTTTTTGTGGCCACTTGTTTGAAGTGGGTTGTCAAATGAATTTGTTTCTCTGGCATGAGATAAGCCATCTGGGAAGTTGTATTCAAGCTTGCTCCCAGGAATATAATTTGTTGGCAGGGTACCAGGTGTGATTTCTTTTCGTGTATGGTGTACCCCAGACAAGTTAGAACCCTTTGTACAAAGGCCAGATGATTCAAAAGTATGTCCTGGCTTTCTGCCTGAATTAGACAGTCATCCAGGTATGGGTATATTTGAATATTTCTTTGCCTGAAAAATGCAATAACTGGAGCTAGGCACTTTGTGAATACCCTGGGCACAGTAGATAAGCCAAAGGGCAGTGCATATAGCCTGCTTTGAAGCGTAGGTATCTTCTGCAAGATTCCCTGATTGGGATGTGCAGGTATGCTTCTTTTAAATCTAGTGTTGCCAACCAGGCATCTTTGCCTAGCATAGGAAGTAATTGGAAAAGAGTCAGCATCTTGAATTTTGGAATCTCCAAAAAGGTGTTTAGAGTAGACATGTCCAGGATAGGATGCCATGAATTGTCTTTTCTGGGTACCAGGAAAAGTCTTGAGTAGAAACCTTGTCCCTTTTCCACTTCTGGTACCAGTTGAATAGCCCCCATGCTTAAGAGAGAAAGTACTTGTTTTGGGGCCTCTGCCCACTGATTTGGGGGTAGGTCTGGCCACCCGCTTGGTGTTGGCAATGTGTGGAAGTGAAATCTGTATCCCTGGGACACTATATTTAAAACGCATTTGTCCTGGGTAACGAGTTCCCAATTCTTTGCATGAAGAGCAATCTTTCCCCCCAAAGGGGCAGTCAGTTGATAAGTGCTTAGAAATTTTAAAAGGGAGTCATTGAGACAATTTACCATAGGGGGAGTCTTATTCCCAGATTTGGAAGTGGAGGCCCCCCACTGCTTAGTTCTGTGTGTCCCCTGGGAATGAAACCTGACCTGGGGTTTTTGCTGTGTCTGGGTTTGGCTTGAGAAGACCTGGAAGGGGTTGGAAAGGATCAATTCTTAGAGGGCCAGTACCCACTAAATTTAGGAAGCTGAACTTGTAAAAAACTTTAACAGTTTGCATAGATTTAGCTTTATCTTCCATCTTTTTAAGAACTTCCTCAGCCTTGTTGCCAAACAGGCGGTCCTGATTTAAAGGAGCATCCAACAATTTAGCTTTAACATAATCAGGCAAAGATTGCTCCTTAAGCCAAGCATGTCTTCTGAGCACAGACCCAGTAACAGCCACCCTGCAAGAGGCCTCTAATGAATCAAAACCACATTGCAAAGTATGTTTTCCAACTTGTTCAGCAGAATGCATTAAATCCTGTAATTCTTTATTTTCCACACAGTCAGGAATCAACATCATTTTCTGTTTAAGCAGTCCAATAACATGTTGCTGATACTTTAACATATGAAACTGTCAGTTTAAAGCCCTAATGGCCAAGGTTGCAGAAATGTAAACCTTCCTACCCCATCTATCCAACACCCTGGAGTCTCTATCAGAAGGGGTAGGATGTTTAGCAGTAGAAGCCTTAATGCCCTTGGGCTCCTGTGGAATAGTCTCTGGATCTGCAATAGGATTTTTAAAAAGGAACTTGTGGGACTCAGGGACCCTGTAGTATCTGTCAGGTTTTCTGGGAGCAGGAGGCAGGGAATCAGGGGAGAAACTAGATTCTGCAAAAGCATCATCAACAATGCCTAGTACAGGAGGAATAGCTAAAGGCCTATGCTGAGGTAGGAGAAATAAATCCCTAAGCCACTTTTTTGAATCAGAAAAATCCTGGCTTTCCCAGTGGAAATGAACCCTTAGAGTATGTAAGGTTTCCCCAAAAGAAAAATCCTCAGGAGGGGAAGCAGAGGGAATGGAGTCCTCTGCATCAGAATCTTCATAAGTAGATAAGGGCAAATCCAGATCATCAGAAGAATCAGAAACAACAGAATCATGATCAGAAGATTCATATTCAACTTCTGTCCTAGGCCTCTTAGAGGGGGGGGGGGGTTGGCTACCCCTGATTAGAGTTATTAGATCTTCAGCCATTCTTACCATTTGTTTTTTAGGCATAGAGGCCTGAGCATGTGACCTGGGCGTCGTTTTTTTTAGGCATGGATCGAGATTTAGGCCTAAGTAAAGAAGAAGGTGTCTGTTTAAAATGTAAGTCTATAGGCCTGACTACACCCTCAGAAGCCAGTGCCTGCACAGCGGCTCTGGACCCATCCAAGGTAGACAGCCACAGGTTCCATAGTTGAAGCATCTCGCAGCATACCGGACACGAATGGGACTCAGTAGAGGCCTGCGAATCAGAAGTAGCGGGTATCAGGGGCTGTGAAAGCGCCTCACTGAGTACCGGTGAACTGGCGACTGGCTTAGGAGAAGCGTCGCTGGCAGTTTTGGACCTCAGACGCCTGTCTCTGTCTTTATCTTTGAGTTTTTTCAGAATCCCGATAGTCGGATGGCTAACCGATGACATTTCTGGATAATTAAACCAAGAACTGAAATATTTAGAGGTGAAAATGTACCGATGACGGATAGTGCGCTGATTAAATAAAGCACAAAACCGACAGCAAGGTATGTCATGGTCAGGGCCTAAGCAAGGAATATAGTACGAATGAAAATCTTTTTGAGGTATTTGCTTTCCACAATTAATGCAGTTATTAACTTTTACTGACATCGGTAAGGAGCAAGAAAAAGTTTCCCCAATGGGGTACTTAGCTTTAGTTGAAGACTTCGGTTCTGAAACTCGAAAACGAAAATTTCAGGTGTCGGCCGATTGGCACTTGCGAACTGCTTTTGCTTCGGGCACCGCATGGCAAGAAAGACTGATGTAATGGTGTCGGCTGCATGTTTTATACCCCTGACGACCTGATATCATGGAAGAAGGGGCAGCAACCGACGCAGAACCCAAGACTTTGTTAATCAGGC